>NC_037592.1:41218788-41885851 GCF_003073045.1 Pomacea canaliculata | reverse complement strand
AAAAAAAAAAAAAAAAAAAAGAGAAGAATATAATCCAGCGGCCGACCTGAGGAATGATCGCTCACCGTTTTGATGCAAGCTGACTGTAGGCCGGGTCGTCTCTCAGCCTGTCAAGTGCCGCGCCAGGCCACAGCCTTGTGACGTCAGTGCTGCCCTATGTTTTGTGTCCCACCTGGGGAGGTGGAGAAGACGAAACACCCACCGAGACTGTGAATACTTATGCAGACAGACCACCTGAAGGACAATAGTGTGCGAGAGGGGATATTCTCCAGTTTGGGCGTATATGCAGTGCTGCGGCTATCGCTCCTAATTGGTCTACTACACAAGGATTAAAGAATGGGGACAGGTGAGTAGAGAGTCGTGCAGCATTGCCGGTGACTTGGTGTTTAACTACCTCGGGATTCCAGTGATGACTGTCCACTCTTAGACGACCTCAAGGGTGGATGACTCCCTTTGTAAAACTTGTCTCTCGCCATTCTGGGTTTCAGGACTCCAGTGTAAATGGACTCAATGTAGCTGTGAATCCATCATTGAGGGACGATGATGTGGGCGGCACCTGAATCGTTTATAGAGAGAGTGTGTATTTTGATAGTTTCTTCCGATCCATTAGCAGCGCGAGTACTGGTACTTTATCGTGTCAGGGAACTGTAATGCACAATTTCACAGCTGGTGTGGTTTGGGTGGCATAGGGTGGTGAATTTGTTGAAAAATTACAGTAAGCCACGCCCAGGATGTTACAACCTGATAGATAGCAACACACAGTGCATGCGGTCATGTTCGAGCTCTTGTCGGTGACAAAGGAGAAACAAAACATGAATACAATAAGAAAAACAAGCAGCAAGTAATGGAACCTCAAGTGCATGAAGGGCAACGAGGACCTCAATACAATGAGAGCATAGAGGAGAAAGAAGGAGATAAAGAGAGATAAAGCCAGTTCGTTCGGGGTGTGGGCTGAAAAAAGGGAGGCAATTTATTATCTGATAAACTGAAAGAATGCAGCCGTCATGAGGTAGCGCATGAGTGCTCCGTGAGATTATTGCGTCGCCGTGCCGAGGCTCAATCGCGCCGTGTTAGCGTTGCTAGGATGGCGCCGCGCCCGCCTCCGGACCAGGTCGCGCGTGAAGTCGAATGGGGACATGCCTCTCAATCCCTACCTCCACCTAATACTAGAGATGCTGGAGGTCAGAGAAATATTCTTAGTTGTATTATGACCGTATAGTATATTCTCAAAGGAATCGCCACGTAGTGTAGGTCTGAGTGGCAGGGAGTGCTGCTGCACAGGGATGGGGGTCAGGTCGGACGTAAGATACGAGTTTTCACGTATTCAGTACGTGCAGTCGTCAAATCGTTCACGTGAGACGTCTGCTAGTAAGGCAAGTGTGACGTTTATCACGTGCCGATACGGATTATGACGTAGTGACACTGTTTTCTGTGTGACTCATCTACTAATAACACATTCCTATGCACAGCTCACAATTTTAATCTTTCGTTCTCTGACTGCGACAAGTGTTTTGCTGTGTGTACGTATCACACCCAAACACAACAACCCCAGGCACTAGCACTGCTAAAGCTGTGTAGACAAGGGCTCGATGGGGGAGGTTGGGGTTAACGGTGCTGAGACTCGAGATTCCGACAAGCAGAAAGGCTCGTGTACCCCGCTGAGTGGTCAAACTGACAAACTATTAGCATATTTATAGCAACTGCATGAAGCGCTCTGCTGATAGAAGAGTTATTTCTCCTTCCTGTGGAATAAATCTTGCTCTGTCGGCCGGCGAGTTCATCCCGTATATAAACACCCAAATGAAGTATTCCAAATTATTATATTGTCACCTCGTGGGCAAAACTTAATTGGAGTTGTTTTTCGTGGGGAATGTTTCCCTAAATGCCACAGCCAACTTCGAGCTCGAGTGACATTCACATTTGCAGTCATCTTAGATAACTCGGTAGAGCGAGACGAAGCAAGGATGTCTCTGGAGAGGTGAGCGCCCGCAGCCCATCACACCGGAAAGTGGCCTCCAAACAACAAACAACACGAGTGTCGCTTGAGCTTGAATAAGTCTTGTGGAGCCATCAGAGTGTCACCACGCATAACCTTCTCATCATCATCTCCCTCATCATCATCTCTTCATCATCATCTCCCTCACCCAGTGAGGCTCGCGGCTTGCTGACTCAGAGACACGTGTTGAGAACATCCCCGGTATTTATTTTGAAATATTCTCAGCTGAGTTCAGCATAAACCTTGCATGTAGCTGAGATGCGACTATTCAAACTATTTATGTGTACATGTGACACACTGGCACAAAACATTTCCGACATCTTGTGTCTGAAGTCAGCTTTCTCTTTTCCAGTATAAAGATGGCAACAGGCGAAGTTTTGTTTTGTTGAGTTAGTGAACTACAAGTAGGTAGATACTGAAAGTTGTGTGTAAGCTGAGCTGTAAGTTGTAAAAAGCCATCCTGACTGTTTGTGACAAGCTGGGAAGAAATCTTGTCGTCACACGATGAAGGAAGATTGGTGTGGAGGCAAGCAGACGGAGACAGCACCACACCCTCTGTCCACTGTGGATGTCGTGCAAACAATCAAACCCGACTGTGGTGGGCTGGGGGATGATGCGGTTCCCTGTCAGACCCTCATCACGGCGGTCTGTCACGACAGGCGATAAATGTTGCTGACACGGATGGCGCTGGTCATACATTACTTCTGCCCGGGGGACCATCCTTCAACACAAGGTTTTCTCTGTTTTTTTTTCTTCCGTCTCTCGGTCATTCGTTTAGAACACACTATTCATTTTCGTGTTGCCCATCTCAAGACACACACACATGCAGACACACAGTACTCCCCTACCACACACACAACCCATCAACACACACATCATGCAGACCACAGTAACCACAACTTGCATCACACACACACACACACGCACGCACACCGCACGCCAAATCAGTGTTAACGACAGTTCATAATATGAAAATGCGTGCTGATAATAAAACAAAGACTTTAGGAGAAAGCTAAATTAGGTAAGAGATTGTTCTGGTGAATGTATAGATTATTTATGAATATAATATGTAGAAACAATGTTGTAAAATGTGACACTGCGTGTGTAACACTGTGACGCAATGTCACATGACAGCAGCGATAACATAAAGACCAGCATGTACCGTTCTTTACTAACACTCTGGGCCATGTGGGTGTGTCCTGGTGTGTCAGAGCAGACAAGTGAGGATTGCAGGACGAAACAAAGCACGCGGGATGTGTCCGCCGTCAGTGCCGCAGCCATGCCGCGTAAGGGACGTAACCCCCAGGCAAGGGAATAAAAATGTTCATTGACGTACACATGGAACTGACAAAGAAGAAAAAATGTACATATGGGAATGAACAAAAGGAGAAAAAAATGCGCGTCGGCGATTATTCGAGGAGCGCCGCTGCAAGAAATTTGCGAGAGTTGCTCGCCCTCTGTGAGCGAAGTGAACGCTTTGGCCGAACGACTTTTGTTACCTCACCACCCATACCTCAGCCACTCAGCTCCCACGAGAAAAACTCTTGAAGTAGTAGCAGGATGTACAAGTTGACCTAGCGGAAGAAATGTGGTTGTTATTATTATACTTATGATATTTATTATCACAAGCTCCACGAAAGGCGATCTGTCGCCATAACTTCATTGTGAAAGATTGCAAGAGAGCGCGCAGTGGAGTTACCGGCCCCATGTTGACTTTGCATGGAAGGAAGGAGCAGGCAAGCCATTACTGACTGTCCTAATGGGAAAATCTTATCTGGAACTTTTGTGGAAGTCAGTGAGCACGATAATTTGAGCGATACCTGAGCGCGTGGTGCTATTTTCAACTAATTGTTTTAAAATGGGTTCCGAAGATTTCTCAGACTGATTTCATGACTGAATAATTTTTCATAAAAGAGCAGAGCGGCGAGAATCGGACGACAGAGAGAGAGAGAGTGGGGGATTAGTTAATTGGTTAGAGGAGAGAGATGAGAGAGAAAGAGTGGTGCGGAGGAATTGTGGAGGAGAGTAGAGACAGAACGCACAGAGGTGGGTTAGAGAGAGAGAGAGGGAGGAAGAGGATGCCACGTGCAGGAGTAAGATGGAGGTGAACTAACAAAATGTAGTCCAGCGTGGCATGTGCCTTCTCTCTCTTTATATATATATATCTTCTTAATTCTTTGACAGAGAATTCTTCTTCGCCTATTCGGAAAGGTCTTAAAGTGAACTTCATTTTTTCAATCAGTCATACCGGCGTGACAGTTTATTTCCTTCATTCACTTTGAAATCAAATTCTCTGGAAGTACAGCGATAACGATAACTCTCAACTCTTTGGGGAGGGAACTCGATGAAGTGAATCAACTGCCTAATGTGATTTATATGGTCACGAAGATGTGAGACGGCAGATCCTTGTACGATGCACAGTGAGTAAAACGACTCCTCCTCTACTGGTGAGCCTGGCCCTCCCCCCCACAAGGGACCGACTGCAGGGGGGCAGTGAGTAGCGCCCATTAGCAGCACGGAAGTTCGGACATGCAAATGAGGAGACTTCCACGTTTGTTCCAGACTTTTCAGGACGCTGGTCGCAGGGAGGCTCCAGACACTTTTCCACATTTTCCCGCAGTTCGCGCTTTTTGAAACAAAGAGATCGGTGTAATTTGCCATGAGCCTAAGCATTGGGTGAACCCGTGTGGTCAAGACTGGGTGGGCGAGGGTAGACCTAGCGCTGGTGAGACCATGGGACTGACAGAGGGGAGGCAGGGGAGGGGGTCACGAAAGACTGAGCTTCTGCAGCATGACAAGGATGAAGCAACTAAAAGCCATCAGATCAGTCAGCAACAGCCCAGCACTAAACAACATCACACAAGAGGTCACACACGTGTCACACAACAAACCAACCTCATTGTCATTGAAGTGCATCACAACCAACGGAAGCTCCGGCTAAATGTCATCAGACAAATCCTGTTGTGGACTGACCCACTCCCAACCCACAGCGACAGTGATGGTGAGCTGCTATCACCTCCTGCTGCTGTAAACATATCAGTAATCAACAACAAAACAAACCTGTCCTCCTAGCAACACGCTGCAGACTCCCGGTGGTTTGTGTTTGTGTTTGTGTTCAATAGTGTGTAAGGACCGAGCATCAGTCGGTGCACAACAATCCGCTTGGCAAGGCTGTTGCTGTTGTTGGCAATCTCCTGCGAGCAGTTAGTCTGTAGTCTGCTAATCGCCCCAATAATGAGTGCAGACAGGAACATGAAATTGTATTTCTAGATGCCCTGGCATCAAGTACTCTGGCGGTCTTTGCTGGACAGAAGCAGGACTGGTTGGCAAAGCTCAATGCCATCTACCAGGCAGCAATTACTCGCCGCTGAGCTTGTCCGCCACTCTGTCCATCCACTCTGTCCATCCTTCCCTGACAACCAGAGGTCAGCGTGTACAGGTCAGGGGGTGACCATGGTGCTGTGGACCTTAATGCTCGTCTTAGGCTGTAACGTGAATTACTCTCCATCTTAAGCTGAGATAGCCGAGGATGGTCATTGGCCAAGACCAAGCCATCAGCCAGTCGAACTCGAGCAGGAGGTCGATAGTCGATCTCGATCCATTTTCTAACCGTTGTGTGGCGAGGGACGCGCTCGGGAGAAGAGAGAAGAAATGGACATGGGGTGGCTTTGATGGAAATAACACGTGACCCCAGCATGACCTCGCTGTCCTGCAAGGCCCGCCATCCTCACTCACCCCCCCCTTCCGGAGTTGTCGGTGCTGATGGGACAGCCGCCATGATGTCACGGGGTGGAGGCGGGGGTGGCGGCAGGACGAGGGGAGATAAGGCTTCCTGCTTCTTGCTACGTGACCGAGCCAGCTTGTCTGGGATCATCCGGGGTCTTTCTTCCACATCAGGCCAAAGGTCACAGGGTTAGAAAGAAAGAGAAGGAAAAGTAGAGCGATGTCTGTATTTAACTTCGGAGTGAGGAACACAAAGGTACAGACACACTGCAATTCATTCTTTCAGGACAGACAACCGCTGGAAGATTTCCTCCAACGTGTCAGATGAATCAGGAAGTCAATGGAGGGGGCAACAGCCACGACAATACAACAGGCAACAACAAGCACAGACCACTGGCACAAACTAACAACACAGCTACACTACATCAGTATGTATTACACTAGCACAACACAAACAACACTACAGCACGGGCAGAGTAGACAACAACAACAACAACAATGTAGCAGAGACACAACATCATGATGGCGACCATCATCACATCGAATTCCTCGTGTATCATCAGTTGGTCAACCAACGAATTCGTCTTCTGTCTCTCTCTCGCGTGTTTCTCGTACCATCCTTCTCTCACTCGCCTGCTGGCCTTCCCCATTCTGTGCCTCATGTGTGAGGTGAGGATCCAGTCCTCTCTCTGTCCCTGTCACCAGACCAAGCCAAGTGTGTCAGTCAGTTGACAGAGCTGATCTGTCTCACCGCGGGGCCGGTGAGCCACTCAACAGTCTTGTGATGTCCCAGACAGCCACGCGCGTGGTGTCACCTCTGTCCTTGATCTTCCATCACTCCCCGACACTTCAATCTGTGACTGTTCCACTGCCATCATGATTACCTGCATTGATTGGGTCATGTTTGTTGCCTTTGGTGTGGACCCCGCCTTCTGGTCAAACACCCCCCCTACACACACACACACACATACACACATACACACACATACAACATACACACACCTACACACACACAAGCATACATACACACACACACATACACACACACACACACACACACGCACAAACACACACATACACACCTCCCAACACGCGGTGTAACATGGGAGGTCGCATACAGCAGCCGGCTGGTGGACAGACACCACTGGCTTCCAGTCTTCTGACAGTCCAGTGACTACATCTACAGATACACTGTCTCCCTGGCTTCCAGTCTTCTCACAGTCCAGTGACTACATCACTACAGTTGAGCACGTGACCAGTCTATAGTAGTGACCATTGGTCAGGCAAGGTCCATGAACTACACGTGACCAGTCTGTATATTCACAAAAACACCCAAAACAACAAAAACACTTGTCTGAAGTTTAACTTCCGTTCTAGACAGCAATAAACATGATGATTATAATAATAAATATGAATATAATAAACAGGAATGTTAAATAAGCACGAGAATTTTAATAATAAATGTAAGAGTAATAAAGGACAAATAAAGATGAAGGAGGCATGGTGAATACTGCAGTAATAACTGTGAATAGTGGAGTCACCACCCCTGTACTACGACCACAATAATAATGTAGACTACAACATCCATCAGTCTACATGTTCGCTGGCTTGGAGATCGTTTTGGCCTGGCGACCATCTCCCTGTCAGACACGAAACGGTCTGGTTCGGCTCTTGACATGGTGTCTTCTAGAAACGATGAACCACTAGGTTATGGACGGGCGCCAGCAGCTGATGTGAGGGGTCAGAGTTCAACGACAGTGTCATGAATCAACGGCTTTTATCGACTGTACACTTGGTTGCACTGTTTAGTTTGTAGTATACTGATATGCACGTGACTACTGATCATTACCCATAATTTGTCACCAAGAGGCTAGCCGGGTGGAGTACGGAAAAGAGGTAATAAAAAAAAAAAAAAAGGTGTGTTGGGACGGGATCTGATCTCACGCTACCGACAACTTATAACTTCAAAGAAAGTCGTTTCCCTGTTGTCCTAAGATGGCGCCGTCAAATATACTCGGTTTAGAAAAATCCCGAGACTAAGCTAAACATTTGTGTTTCTCTCGCCTACTGGTTGCTAAAGAAGGAAAGGGTGCTGTACTTTGAAACATTGTCTGACGGAAAACAAGTTCCAGTTTGACTGGCAGTTCCCTTCCTCTCAGATTTTATCTCATTCGACTGTCTCGCTTCAACAAAGGCTTCATGACCATTTCTGGTAAGTGGTTATGACAGTGCTAGCTTAGGAAATAAGATTATGATACATTGAGTGGGCTAACTGTGAGTGGTTTACTGGCTCTAGGCTCCTAAAGAGCTTTTCTTGTCACTGGGCAAGCGAACGTGGAACTGAGAGCTGCTATGAAGTAGTAACACAAGGCTTTATATCAGTTTCATAAGGTTATGTATTTATATCAGCTGCAGGTAATTCTTTCCGAACTGAAAAGGACAAAATGAATGTCTCTGCCCTGTGACTTATATTCCTGCATGTCTCCTTTACAAACATTTCGGAACATCTGACTGCAAAGGTCGACAGCACAAACAAATCGCAAACGTCTCACTTTCGAAGAGGCGAACCATCTGTGATATCATTTGTTTAATCGAGAGGGAATCAACACCACGATGCCCAAACAATAAGGAAAGTGGAGAAGAGAAGACAGAAGAAGAGGAAAGATACAGGGAGGAGGATACATGGAAAGTGTGGACAGCGCTGGTGTCATTAACTCCCCATGGGCTTTGAGGAACGTGAAAAATGGACAGAACTGGTGGCGAGGTCACCGTTGGTCAACGAGCATGAAAGCTGGGGTCAATGACAGTGGATTTGTCACTGGCCATTACAAACTCAGCTTCATCTCATGTTCCGGTGAGATGGTCGAGGAACTCGGGAAAATGTGCTTCTGGGGAAGAGATGGAGATGAAAATGATGTTACAAAACCAGATGTGTAGGTAGAAATAGTAGGTTGCCATGAGAACGCTGGTAGGTAGAAGTGGTATTCGAATATTAACGTCTCTGTGGTAGGCTGTAAGTCAGATGTAACTGTGCTTTCAACATGATCATAGACTTACAAAATGGTGGAAGCAGCACACACACACACACAAACCACTTATCTTTTTAGTCTTCTTTGTCCTCCTAGTGCCGCAACCATACCACCCAGCGGATCCGGTTCTGGCCGAGGATCGATCTCTCCTGGTCTGTCTCCGAACCCTGCGTTTCATCTGTGGTTTAAGTCCAGAACTTTCTCGTTAAACTCGGTGTAAATTGCAATAAAATCAAATTGTCAACCGTACACTGCAGTCTATGGCAAAAACTTATTAAATACATTTTTTTACTAAAACAAGGATATCGCCGGCAGCTCTTCTGCGATGTAAGTGTAGAAGCAGGACTGAAGTATCGTTGGAAGTCAGAGAAACATTGCAGTGTACTGCTGACGTCAGCAATGTCTGTAAGACACAATAACAAACACGTTAATGCTTTGTACAAAGCAGGATAGTGTGTTTTCACGAGCAAACCGTCGATGTCGCAGTTGAAGATGTGAAATATTTTCACGGGTGAGTCCGTGCTGTGTCCTGGTGAGCGTTAGCACGGACACTCGTGTCGCGTAGTCACTGGGTCAGTGGAAACTTCTCTCCTTGTCTTGCTTGTGTTTGCCGTCACGACATTATGGATAGCAATTGTCAGGAACTGTGGAGGGCCGGCCATCTTGTCACTTATTTCTTGTGGTGTTCTTTGTAGGTACTGTTGTCCGTTTTCGATGTCCTCCATTGACTGGGCAGGCAACTCTGACCACCGCGTACAATGATGTCTGGAGGGGAGAGGATCGGGTAGGTTGTTGCCGTCTGTCACTCCGATCTTGTTCACTCCATTGAGTATGACGTGTGTGTTCCTGGCAGTTGGAGTACTAGGGGGACAGTAGCAGGTGTTTGTGGTCCGTCGTGCACTATCATCTTCGTTACAGCAGCCTCGTTGTCGATGACGTCACGGTTCTGGGGCGTGTGCGTCTCGGTTCAGCGGATTTGTTCATTGTTGTAAACGGCGAACTTGACTTTTTCACGAAGTTTAGACACGTTGTTGGTAACGGCTGTATAGCCTGGTGTGAAGAGGAGGTCTGAAGACTGAAAGGTGGTGTGTTCAAATCTGACAGTGACAATAAACAGTGAGTGAGTGAGTGGTGGAGTGAGTGATGTGAGTGAGTGAGTGAGTGAGTGAGTGAGTGAGTGAGTGAGTGATGAGTGGTGAGTGAGTGAGTGAGTGAGTGAGTGAGTGCGGAGTGTGAGTGAGTGAGTGACAGTGAGTGGTAGTGAGTGAGTGAGTGAGTGAGTGAGTGAGTGAGTGAGTGAGTGAGTGAGTGAGTGAGTGAGTGAGTGAGTGAGCTGAGTGAGTGAGTGAGTGAGTGAGTGAGTGAGTGAGTGAGTGAGTTGAGTGAGTGAGTGAGTGAGTGAGTGAGTGAGTGAGTGAGTGAGTGAGTGAGTGAGTGAGTGAGTGAGTGAGTGAGTGAGTGAGTGAGTGAGTGAGTGAGTGATGAGTGAGTGAGTGAGTGAGTGAGTGAGTGAGTGAGTGAGTGAGTGAGTGAGTGAGTGAGTGAGTGAGTGAGTGAGTGAGTGAGTGAGTGAGTGAGTGATGAGTGAGTGAGTGAGTGAGTGAGTGGTGAGTGAGTGAGTGAGTGAGTGAGTGAGTGAGTGAGTGAGTGAGTGAGTGAGTGAGTGAGTGAGTGAGTGAGTGAGTGAGTGATGAGTGAGTGAGTGAGTGAGTGAGTGAGTGAGTGAGTGAGTGAGTGATGAGTGAGTGAGTGAGTGAGTGAGTGAGTGAGTGAGTGAGTGAGTGAGTGAGTGAGTGAGTGAGTGAGTGTGAGGAGTGAGTGAGTGGTGAGTGAGTGAGTGAGTGAGTGAGTGAGTGAGTGAGTGAGTGAGTGAGTGAGTGAGTGAGTGAGTGAGTGAGTGAGTGAGTGAGTGAGTGAGTGAGTGAGTGAGTGAGTGAGTGAGTGAGTGAGTGAGTGAGTGTGAGTGAGTGAGTGAGTGTGATGAGTGAGTGAGTGAGTGAGTGAGTGAGTGAGTGAGTGAGTGAGTGAGTGTGAGTGAGTGAGTGAGTGAGTGAGTGAGTGAGTGGTGAGTGAGTGAGTGATGAGTGAGTGAGTGAGTGAGTGAGTGAGTGAGTGAGTGAGTGAGTGAGTGAGTGAGTGAGTGAGTGAGTGAGTGAGTGAGTGAGTGAGTGAAGTGAGTGAGTGAGTGGTGAGTGAGTGAGTGGTGAGTGAGTGAGTGAGTGAGTGAGTGAGTGAGTGAGTGAGTGAGTGAGTGACGTGATGGTAGTGAGTGAGTGAGTGAGTGAGTGAGTGAGTGAGTGAGTGAGTGAGTGAGTGAGTGAGTGAGTGAGTGAGTGAGTGAGTGAGTGAGAGTGAGTGAGTGAGTGAGTGAGTTGCAGTGAGTGAGTGAGTGAGTGAGTGAGTGAGTGAGTGAGTGAGTGAGTGAGTGAGTGAGTGAGTGAGTGAGTGATGTGAGTGTGAGTGAGTGAGTGAGTGAGTGAGTGAGTGAGTGAGTGAGTGAGTGAGTGAGTGTGAGTGAGTGAGTGAGTGAGTGAGTGAGTGAGTGAGTGAGTGAGTGAGTGAGTGAGTGAGTGGAGTGAGTGAGTGAGTGAGTGAGTGAGTGAGTGAGTGAGTGAGTGAGTGAGTGAGTGAGTGAGTGAGTGAGTGAGTGAGTGAGTGAGTGAGTGAGTGAGTGAGTGAGTGAGTGAGTGAGTGAGTGAGTGAGTGAGTGAGTGAGTGAGTGAGTGAGTGAGTGAGTGAGTAGTGAGTGAGTGAGTGAGTGTGAGTGAGTGGTGAGTGAGTGAGTGAGTGAGTCAGCCTCCCGAGTTCAACCATGTTGTGACTGCTGTCGCTGGCGTGTCACGTGACCTCCCCAGTTTCGATTTTCAACCCGTTCCCATTGACCACGATGTTGACACGCACTGGTGTGTCGTGGAAGACAAGAGGAAACAACAAGTGGCTCTTTATTCCCGCTCTCCATCCCAGGGACGACAACAGCCTCAGTTGATGGCGCGGGATATAGGACGAGGACAATCACGATCTCCAGAAATCAATGGCGTGAAAGTTGTTTAAACTCGCGGCCTGTGGGCTCAATGTGTGAGTGGCCCACCGTGACAACAGCTGCCATGTCTACAGGTGACGGTGTGCTCACCAACTTGCATGACTGGACTGCTGGCAGACGAGTTTTCCAGTGAACTACTAAAACGAGGCAGGTGTGTACAAAGCTTCCGGTTTATTCACATTCAATGCTCACCGAGACTAACAGCGAAGAACTTATCGAGAGGCTAAGTGTTGGTCTCGGCAGACAGACAGCAGTCCACCTCTACACGTCCTAGGTGTTATGCCTTCTGTGGTGTTTGTGACGTCATTAGTGTACTGGATGCTGTGTTTGTGACGTCATTAGTGTACTGGATGCTGTGTTTGTGACGTCATTAGTGTACTGGATGCTGTGTTTGTGACGTCATTAGTGTACTGGGTGCTGTTTGTGACGTCATTAGTGTACTGCGTGCTGATGTCACTAGTGTCCTATGTGCTATCAGTCAGGAAGATGGAGGGAAGGCACAGCCTGGTGCTGTTTACTTATCCCCGCCATGTGCTCTCCTCACTCGCTCCTCACTCACTGACGTGTGCAGGCGGCAGTTGATGTGAGTCTAGTGTAGTTGGGGGGACTCACTGTCCGTTTATGATGTAGATAACATGATTTGTATTGATCTGCTTGTGTGAGCGCCTCACCTTAACTGTATCTATCAATGGAGGATGAAGACGTTGAGTTTTTTCAAAACACAGCAATTTTGTTCCTGTTATTTTCTTGTTATTTTCCTGTAAAGTTCTGGAGAAAAAACACGTACATAAATTTCTTTGTCGAGAACAAAAATCAGGATGAAATGTAATTTGACTTTGTCCAGCTTCACTGCAGCTCATTTTTATTTCTCTTTGTGCGAGCAAAGTGAGCAACGTACAGATGGACGAAGAATGGACAAAGATGGAAAATATTGAAGAAGGGTGGTGGTGTGGATGGGGTGGGGACTGGTGTTTTACACCCAGCCAGCAACTCAGGCTTCATCATGGCAGGTAGGGAAGCCCTGTAAACAGATGCCACATGCAGCGAGAAAATATTGAGGACGGGGCTTCAGACTTCGCAGCTTCTGAAAGGTTGATAAGAGTGTGAAAAGTGGGTTTGAGACCAGGTTGAAACATTCCACAGGGAACACGCGAAGGAGAAGAGAATTGCACTGTGGGGGCCGGAGATTTGAACTGAGGGAGAGGCACCCAGGGAGTACCAGCAGCTCCCAGAGATGGACTCCGGGGGCAGGACTCGGTGGCTGCCAGGTGTCGTGGGGAAAGTCAGTGTGAGGTCAGTACTCTAACTTTGAACCTTGTTTAGGAGGAGAGTAAGGTCAAGGGAGGAGATCTGCAGCAGTCTGATTGGACAAACAAACACACCACGATTTGCTGACAGCAGATGAGTGCGGACGTGGCTCTCCTGTGAAGCTCAAGATGGACTCGCAGACTACATGGTTGTGGTAGTCAAAGACTAGATGAGTTGACATGGTCGATGGACTCGATGACACACCGACATCCCTGACGCTGTCAACGACAGATGTTCACCCCAGAGAAGGTCAAGGTAGCAGAGGGTGGCCCCCATTTCAGTTGACTGACAGTTGGCTGCTGAAAGACTGGAAGGCCCTCAGTGTTACCGGCATTCATTGAGTGATTAGTGGCGTCTGCTGTTTGCTGGGAGAGAGTTCAGAACTGCCGGAAGTCACAAACAGGGTCGGACACCGGTAGTTGTTGGTCATCAGCATCTGCAGCCCCAGGTGGCTGATGGCGGGACCAAGGGGTTAAATGTTTTCAGACAATAAACGATTCTGAGGGCTGAAGCCTCCTGTACTTCAAGGTTGCAGCTCTTACTGTGGAACTTTTACTTTCCACCGATGGGTAGTCTGTCTGTCTGTCTGGCTGGTTGGTGGGCTGGAACACTTTAAATGATTCCAGGGAGACAACCGATTGTCAGAAGGGCGCTGGAAAGTTCCAGTTATTAAAGGCAGTGATGGCCCAGCACTGACAGGGAGGAGATATGATCTGTCGCGCGCAGACAGTAAGTCATTCACCACTCGTTCCCCCCGTCTTCCTGCTGCTGAATGATCCTCCCACAGACGGAAACATTCAGTGGCCAAGAGGATCAGAAGCTGGAGCTGCACAACTGTTTGAGAACTTTGGACAAAAAAACAACAGACTGAAAATTGTGGGGCGGGTGTGGGTAGTTTTACTAGTTTACTGGGTCGGCTCCGTGGTGAGAATGTCCATGACAGGATGACAAACGATCCCTAGAATCCAGGACAAAACCGCTCAAACTAAGGTGGGTGACGGGCTGCCTCACCAGATACAATCCTATCAGGGGTTTCACCTTATTGCCTCCATTTTGCCTGTTCCCCACTTTCCGCGGCCACAAACACAGACCTTGTGCCACTAGGCTGGGCAAAAGACCAGAGCTTCTGGCAGCAAAAGGTCGCCACCCTTGACCCCGCTCTGTGAGCACTGCTCACCCAGTGCTGGCCGCCGAAACCTCATAGAGAGCTCAATGCTCGACATACATTAATAGAGACTATGTAATTGAGAGAGAAGTAGTCGAGGGTTTATATTCTCATAGGGAGGTAGGATATTTGCAGTGAAGGAAAAGAAATGAGATAGAGTTTGATGAGAAAATATATTAACTACCCTAATTAAGAAGGTTCGGCGCAAAAAATTGTTTTTGATTGTGGACAGAGGATGGAGAGAAATATTGGATCAAAGAGTAATGGTGTAGGCTAAAAATTATTAGAGTATGATTGTTAGAGGGGAAGGTATTATAGATAAGAGTTAAGAGTTTAGGTGTTTAGAGGTGATTGACACCAGACCTGGCCTGTGGTGGAACAGTCCTGCCACCCCACGCTATTCACCCCCACCCACTGGCTTGTGGAACTGTCCACTTCGACCAGCAACACCGAAAGCGAGCCGACAAACCGTTGATTGGATGTGGCGGACTACTGCTGTTCACATTGACCGCCTGGACACTCACCAGGCTGCACGAAGACTTTGAAGAAACTGGGGACCTCTGAACTGTAAGAAACTATTGCTAGTCACAGAGACTATTTGTAAAACTCATTTCATACAAAGTCTTCTCCGATCAGCAGTCACGACGAACAGAGACTAGAGCGAACGAATGAAGAAAGGTATGGCACGCGGGGTAACCTGTATAACTAGAAAAGGCTGAACATTTCACAACTACAGATACCAAACAAACAAACAAACAAACAAACAAACAAACAAACAAACAAACAAACAAACATGTCGCAGTCACAGATACCAAACTCAACAGACCGAGCAGGAAGACTTGTGATCACAAAGTGTGAACAGAAAATCATCCATGGATGTAGGAAGACTAGAGCTACCCAGGACCACCGCTGACAAGTAGTTTTTTTCAAACAGGAAAGAAATGTTTATCATGAGTAAAAACAAGTTTGTGAGAGGTAAGCACAGCTTTAAGTTTATCCTAGAAAAATGGATGTTCATCACAGGTAAACATACCTTGAAGTTTAGTAGTTCATCTGAAATGTCAATAAACCGGAAGCTTTCTGGTACCATGCCTCGTTTTAGCAGTTAACTGGAAAAAAATCATCTGCCAGCAGTTGAGGGTTACTAGCTCGTGCTCAAAGAGATGAGATGTGGACATTCCAACAAACACAAGATTGTAGAGATATATAAATATTTTGCTACATTTTAGCAGTTCTGACAGCCATTACCTGTCTACATTCTGTGTCTGTCAACCGAGACGAAGGCTTTGCTACAGTCCACAAAACAAACATAAAATACATTTCCTTGAGCGCCTCATAAACTCCTCCTAAACATGGAAACCAGCATGTAAATATGGTCACAGGTAGTCACAGATAGTCACCGGTAGTCACAGGTAGTCACAGGTAGTCACAGGTAGTCACAGGTAGTCACAGGTAGCACATTTTGGTTCTGAAAACCAACGTGTTCTTCGCAAACTTCGCGTTTCTATTCTCCAGGATTACAGTCTTTTACTCAGTATTGGTGTGAGCATGTTGCTGTCTATACTCAGTAGCCAGGGTTCTGTCGGTCACCTGCTCAATAAGGACACAACAGCACAGTGTCTGGATTCAGCAGGATAAGTGTCACACTAGAAATATAGTCAGAACTTTTGTTGAAGGGGATGTCAAGCTGTTCACCTGTCCATACCCAGTCTAGCTGCTGTTTGTCTCAGTGTCTGGTCTTATTTCTCCCTCCAGAAATCTCTCTCTCTCTTACACACACACACAGATGCAGTGACCGATGTGCACGTGCCTAAGTGTTACAAAGGGGAATAACCCCAACGTAGGTAGGGGGCGGTAATTGATGATCCCCCCACCCCTTATAAACCACTGTGGCCAGAGTCTCGAACTCCTCGGTTCACATCTCGTTGCGGGGCACGTGACTGGCCAGGCTAATGGGCGGGTGGTCTGCAGGTTCCCCCAGCCTTCACCACCTCCCCCTTGTGCTGTCTGTCTATCAGCTGCACACTTTGTCTGTCTATCAGCTGCACACTTTGTCTGTCTATCACCTGCACATTTGTCTGTCTATCAGCTGCACACTTTGTCTGTCTATCACTGCAACTTTGTCTGTCTATCAGCTGCACACTTTTGTCTGTGTCTATCAGCTGCCACTTTTCTGTCTATCACCTGCACACTTTGTCTGTCTATCAGTGCACACTTTGTCTGTCTAGCTCACCTGCACACCTTTGTTGCACTTTGTCTGTCTATCAGCTGCACACTTTGTCTGTCTATCAGCTGCACACTTTGTCTGTCTATCAGCTGCACACTTTGTCTGTCTATCACCTGCACACTTTGTCTGTCTATCAGCTGCACACTTTGTCTGTCTATCAGCTGCACACTTTGTCTGTCTATCACCTGCACACTTTGTCTGTCTATCAGCTGCACACTTTGTCTGTCTATCAGCTGCTGAACACTTTGTCTGTCTATCAGCTGTCACACTTTGTCTGTCTATCAGCTGCACACTTTGTCTGTCTATTTGTCTGTCACGCTGCACACTTTGTCTGTCTATCAGCTGCACACTTTGTCTGTCTATCAGCTGCACACTTTGTCTGTCTATCACCTGCACACTTTGTCTGTCTATCAGCTGCACACTTTGTCTGTCTATCAGCTGCACACTTTGTCTGTCTATCACCTGCACACTTTGTCTGTCTATCAGCTGCACACTTTGTCTGTCTATCACCTGCACACTTTGTCTGTCTATCAGCTGCACACTTTGTCTGTCTATCAGCTGCACTTTGTCTGCTCTATCAGCTGCACACTTTGTCTCTCGCTGCACACTGGTTGTCTGTTCTATCACCTGCACACTTTGTCTGTCTATCAGCTGCACACTTGTATGTCTATCACTTTGTCTGTCTATCAGCTGCACACTTGTCTGTCTATCAGCTGCAACACTTTGTCTGTCTATCAGCTGCACACTTTGTCTGTCTATCACTGCACACTTTGTCTGTCATCACTGCACACTTGTCTGTCTATCAGCTGCACACTTTGTCTGTCTATCAGCTGCACACTTTGTCTGTCCTATCAGCTGAACAACTTTTTGTCTGTCTATCAGCTGGCACACTTTGTCTGTCTATCAGCTGCACACTTGTTGTCTATCAGCTGCGAAACAGCTTGTCTGTCTATCAGTGCTGCAGCTGCACTTTGTCTGTCTATCCACCTGCACACTGCCCTTGTCTGTCTATCAAGCTGCACACTTTGTCTGTCTATCGCTGCACACTTTGTCTGTCTATCAGCTGCACACTTTGTCTGTTATCCTGCACACCTTTTGTCTGTCTACTGTGCACACTTTGTCTGTCTATCACTTGCACACTTTGTCTGTCTATCACCTGCACCACTTTGTCTGTCTATCGCTGCACACTGTCTGTCACACTGTCTGTTATCAAGCTGCACTTTGTTCTGTCTATCAGCCACTTTGTCTGTCTAATCAGCTGCACACTTTGTCTGTCTATCAGCTGCACACTTTGTCTGTCTATCAGCTGCACACTCTCCTATCCAACAAGAAGCTTACAAATCTTGAAAGGCTACAATAAACCCATCGTTTGCAGCCATCACTCCCTGTTATCTCTCTCCGGTCTGGAACCCTTGATTTATTAAAATGTCTGCAAACACAAAAAGTCTACAGAGGACCCCTGTGTCTTCATAGCAAAGTTTTCTCTTGAATTTTTTTTTTTAATGAGAAAGATGTGGCGCATATGGCAGCAAGAGGGTGTTTGCAAAGAGCCGCGAACCCAGTGAACTCACGCAGGTTCTCGCGAGAAAAGAAGTGATTTGATTTATGTGTCGTGGTTAACGGAGTTGAAATGTGAAGAGCTTTAGGCTGAGCTGCACCTCGGCCTGTGTCCCTGACACAAATCCCTTCAGCCTCCTGTGCTGTGGTGCGGAGAGATAATTCGGTGACGGCGAGAGCGGAAAAAAGTCCTTCCCGACATTAGTGGCCCATAAAGTAGCCACCCGACCCCGAGCTGTCGGTACTCTGGTCTGATGGCTGGGTACTGATGTCTTGTGAGGAGACAGAGGTATGTGAGTGTGTCCACGACAGACCTTCTTCCCTGACACACACACAGACTTACACACCCACTCTCACACACTCACACTCACAGCCCCATGCGGTTGGAACAACGGGTAGGAGTTAGGGGGAGTTAACCAAGGTTAGCGTCAATCTTTCTGACAGAGTTACCGTCTAACCGTCACTGTCCATGACCAGCTGTGGCCACCCGTTACATCTTCCTTCTGTGTAGCTACCCGTGGCTACCAACTCCCATGATTCCCCGTGGCTCTCCTGCTGCTCCTCCCGTTATTTCCGGTAACTGCCCGTCGTTCACATGCCAAGACAAGCCGCCACAGCCATTACCATGGCGACAGTTGCCCGAGTTCATGTCAGAAGATAAGCAGCAGCTCACAAGGCAGACATCGCAGTGGTGGCCACGTGCTCAGGCAGCCAAAACCAAATTATCGGAATTATCGTCAAGGATACCGTTAAAGCGCTAAAAAATTAGAAAGTGGAGGAAGTCTGCCATGCCAGGGGAGGATAAGTGATAAAGGGAGGTAAGGGGTGGGGCACACTCGCACACCCACCTGTAGTCGGTAGGGTAGCCTCGTGATGACTGGGTGAGGTGGGGGAGCCTGGAGGTGTGAGGTGTAGTCAGGATGGAATGGATGTTCGTCAGAGAGGGTGGACACCTGAGATTTCCTCTCCACCTGCAGTCACTCGGGTGTGAACGCAGAATGATAACACACGTGTACGCGTCACTTGCAACAATCAAGGAAACCACCCGAGTTTTTATGAGATTAGTTATCAAAGTCTACAAGTAATTTCAAGAACTCAGAAAAACATATTTTTATAATCTAAAAAAATGTAATGATGCTGTACATTTTCTTTTGGAGAAAAAAATTTTGAACAACAGATTTATTTGAGTCTCTTTGCTTGTTGTCATGATTGACGACAAACAGTTTGTAAATAAACACGTTTGTCTAACAGTATTTAGTGAATGTGGACGATCACAGCTGCCTCTGGCATGGGCCAAACCTCCAGGCACTAAAAGTAGCAAAAGTAGGTTTTGATGGCGATCAGTTTCGAACCGCCGACACTTGTATTCTGTCTTTACAGTGTGACTGGGCAGTCAACACAAACATGTTCAAACACGCTCCACTAACTGACAGGTGTTCACATTAACGCCCTGAATGTTTGGGTGGCGACAGAGAGGAACACAGACTGTCCCCGCTTACACCCGGTCACGTGGCTGTGTGCACGCGATCACAACGTCACGCTGGTGCTCAGGGCGCGTGCTGATGACGTCAACCTGTAAACAATGACGAGCGGCGCCATCGCGTGTAGACGACGACTACAACCCGCCACAAAGGTCACACGCCGCACAGACACACAGCAAACACCTGATTGTTTGTTTTTGTTTTTCATTTTGTGACAGAGTCTGGAGGCCATACTGCCAGCAGCCTAGCAACGACTGGATGGTGATGTACCGTAGTTACACCTTTGTAGGTGTGTACATGTGTAATAAGAAGTGTTGATGTGTAATGTGCTGTCCACATGTACTGTGCTGTGCCAGTAGCTGCACACAGTGCGGTAATATTTTGCAGTTTATACGACAGATGATGGTCCTACCCTGTGTGCAAGCTCAGTATAAACACTTTTCCTCTCACCAAAGCTGACGTGTACACGGGTAGAGCAGGTAAAACTGTTTTATAAACTGTCATCACAGCCTTGTGTTTAAGGCTTAATTAGCGAGAATTAATGAGTGTGATATGTGGCCCCCACTCGGGGGGTCTTTTATTGCTTGAAGGCTTTGATAACAGTGTTCCGGTAAACAGTCACGAGCAGCACCCATACATCAAACACAAAATCTTGCGACAAGGTGCGAGGAGAACGGGGTGGGTGTGAGTTAGGGGTGGGTGTGTGAGAGCAGGAAGGCAGTGTGGACACTGCACTCAACTGCGCATTCAGTAAAGTTAGTACGGCAAAATTATCTACACGATGTATATTCTCTAAAGGTCAGTCTACTTTACACAGTGAAGGTTGTAGGTCGAGAAGCTGTTAAAGACTTGCAAAAGCTTCTTGGTGCAAGAGTACGCGCGCACACACACACACACAAACACACACTCGCATACAAATACACCAACACACACTCACTTTCAGCTTTGGAGGGACTGTAGAGGGATAAAGTCGGAGGATGTTTGTAACTGAAGCATTTTGTCCATTAGCCAGAAGAGGGAGAAACTGTTTGTGTTGTCCTGTCGTTGCTGGCACAAAGGGCGCGCGGCCAACAAGCTGAAGGTGGGGGGACTGGGAGGTGGGTTGGCACTCAGCACTTTCTTTCTCTCAAATCGCAAACTGCGAGCAGCACAGCACCTCCCAGTCTCCCACCTCTCCCCACCCTGTGACCAGTGGGAGGTGGCCAGGCGGCGGGTGCACGACGACGGCCCCAGCACCGCGAGCAGACGACGGAGTGCGCGCTGCCGTGGATGGTGGTGAGAGATGCCGGGGCAGATAAAGGGGCGGAACCTTCACACTCGCCGCTGATGAGCTGATGTGAGGAGCACAGGTAGTCCACAAGTTGACAACATTTGTGGGGAGGAACAGATGTTAGGACATCAGTGTCTCGCAACATCTACATCACAACTGTTCTCTCCTCCCGCGGCTGCGGACTGATGTTGACAAACACTTGACTGACACACGGACTGTGATGGTCGTCTGACTGGTGCCAACATTCTCAGGTAAACCAATAGAGCTGAGGAGGGATTAGTCCAAGTGAGTGACATAATTCTCACCACAGGGGATTATTTACAGAGAACCTAACCGTGAAAAACATCCGCCGGCCCCTCACTGGACCTTGGCACTCACTGGGAGGACAAATAAAATGTTGTGGTGTCTCGATGTGACAGCCGTGTGATTGTCGCTCGTGTGATGAATATTTCCCAGCTACCAGCTGTGAGCAATTGTTTGTGAGCAAGAGCCGCCAGACATCGAACATCCAAGAATTTAGGAGAAACCCACTTTGGCAGTTTGTGAAAGGAGGAAGAGCCGACAGGCCACCGTACATCACTCGTTCACATTGTGTTCACTGTTTGTGTGCGGGGAGGAGGCGACC
Organism: Pomacea canaliculata; assembly: GCF_003073045.1. Lineage (NCBI taxonomy): Eukaryota > Metazoa > Mollusca > Gastropoda > Architaenioglossa > Ampullariidae > Pomacea > Pomacea canaliculata. Next base: position 41,864,430 of record NC_037592.1, on the reverse strand, counting down.
CCCTGGTACCCTGGGTTCAATGACATCGTGAAGTGAGGGGCTGATACATCGTATGTAGGGTGGTAGGGGGGTGGAGCACATCCACCCAGTCGTCAATGCAGTGACAGCTTCTTCATCTTCCCACAATCGTTGGGGCGGCGGTGATGTTCTCGTCGGGCGGAGGTGAGCTGATCAAATGTTGCTGCGCTCCTCTCTTCCAGTGAACAGGGACCGGGGGTGTGCCAGGACTGCCCTCCCCACGGTGTCCCTCGCACCATCCTCCCCTCACACTTGGCAAACTGGCTTCTTGTAGTTTTTATTCTTTCCCGAGAAGTCAGCCCGAGGTATGACAAGCTCACTCGCGACGCGGGGATATCAAGAAAAAAAAAAAAGGAAAAAAGAATAAAGATCCAGCGATGTCTTATTGAATGTTTCCTGTCATCAGACAGTTCGGAGCCTGGCGTCCATACCAGAGCTGCCTCTTCTCCTCATTCTAGCAACTTCCACTAAAGTGCAGATTTCGGTTGGGGAAACCGTTGTAAAGCTGTAAGAAAAGTGTAGACGTTGACATGAAGTGTCGTTGTGTGTTGACTACAGTGGTGAGGGACGGCAGGTGACTGAGCCTGTGACACACCATCCACACCATCAGAATAAATACTTTCAGCCCATCAGTTCATGTCGGATTTGAGGAGGGTGATCAAGAAAGCTTATCGACAGACTTTTTCCCCCGAGGGAGGCACACCCATGTTTTGCCCGCTGAGCCACGTGCGCGGGTTGTGACGGAGGTTGTCGCCAACCTGCTGAGCGACACTTTATTGAAGGACAGGTGTGAAGGCAGAGACAATGGGACTGAGTGAACTGAGCAAAACACAGTACAGCGACTAGTCAGTAGGAGACAGGAGTGAGCGCAGTTCATTGCTGAACGTTCACTCGCGTGCACAAAGGTCAAAGGCTGCGAAGTGCATCCACCTCTGGGTATCGCTACCTACCCGTCTGGATCGACAAGCATGTTGCGGGTAGGACCTCGTACCTTTGCGCTGCTGCTGCACATTGCAACCCTCCATCCTACAATGCAAGGTGAGAAGGTGTGTGTGTGAGAGAGAGAGAGCTATTAGATAAGGTTTAGTTAGCAACATCCCGAGGGAATCGGTCTGACCAACTGGTCAACGTGTGTCCCACTGTTTGTACAAAAACTGACGATTGCCACCTCAACACATACACCGCCCACCCGTTACCGGTCCAAAAAGTTCACACCCTTGGTGACAGAAGGTCTCTTGAAAAGGTGTTTTAAAAACCTGTAAAATGCAATGAGTAAAGTAGTAGAAGACCCTACACATGATCCTTATAGGTTGTGTCACGTGACGTGTTACGGGTGTTACAGTACACCCGATACACCAATCAGGGTGCCTGTCACGCGCTTGTCACGTGCTAACACACGTGGGTAGTAAACAGTGTGACGTTGGTCTGTGAAGACCACAGCAACCACCGCCATGTTTGTGTCTGTAGAGGGAGACATGGCAACGCTGTCTGTGAGTTTATCTCGCCTGCCACCCGTCATCTACATAATGACACAAGACGTGGCACTGGTGTAACGCCCTTGTGACTGTTACAACAGACATGGAGACTGCGCTCTGGATGTTCCAGCAGACGAACACTGTCCTGGTGCCGACCGCCGGACACATGGACAGCAAGAAACGAGCGAGCAAGTCGTGTCACCACGTGACTAGTGACGTCACGGCGTGCGACCTGATTATAGGACAATCAACTAATTACTACCCAGGCTGTCACCTGTAAAAACATTAACACGTTTACTGACCTCTGACACCAAGATGGACCACTGAACTATCAGCGCTAAGAAAACACGAGTTGGACAGCCGAATCATTAGCGCTTTCTAGGGTGGAACGCTAAAATATTACGGGTAGTCTTACGAGAAGTCTGACCACTCGGGTTGTCAGGTGAAACTGTCGTGTTGATCTCACCAACGACTGAGGTTTACACGTTGCCAGCAAAATGGCGGCCAGATCCCGTCGTCAGCAGCCAGCCACCAGCAACTCGTCCTTCACCCACCAAGAGCTGGCACACGGTCAGGTGAAGGTCGGGTACCATTAGTAGCAACAGAGAGCGCAAGTAGCCAGGTGAGCTTATCTCCCCTGTCACAGCCTGGCGCCAGGGGGCGTCGTGTTGGCGCCAGCAGTTGCGAGAGTTGCTCTCATTATCGCGGGCAGTAAAAGCTGTGATGATGCTTGTCCTGACCACCCGATGACGTCAGCTCCCACCCGCCCAGGCTACCCTCAGCCCCTGTAGACGAGAGACCTCGCAGTCGGGTGCACGCGGGTCAAAGTGCTTCGCTCTGTGAACCCCGACCTTGAAGAACTGGGACATAAAAAGGCAGCCGACATTTTTCATCTCACGTAGATGAGAAACACGATGTGTGTGACGAGGTCTCCTGACCTCTCTACAACACTCCTTCACGACGGTTTAGTGGTCGTTGAAGTCAGACCCGCGCCGCATCAAACTTTGTAATTACAACATAAATTCAAGGCATGAAACATATTTCCCATCAGGCAGACACTGGCAGCGCCACCTGACGCTTTTATCGCCGGGAGGTGGTCTGCACGTGAAGACCGCGATGAGCACTCAGCGCACCACTACCGAGGGCTGACGACGTGCCGAGCTCATGGCGGACTGGGAGTCGTTGCCAGGCTAGTTATGGTCTCCACGTTTCTCTTTATTCCAACATTTCTCTTTATTCCCACATTTCTCTTTAAACAACCGTGTCAGCAGCTCGCTCTGCGGGAAGTAAGACATGAACATTTGTGGTCCATGCCTCACTGTCTCGGGTTTCGGTTTAGTGGAGAAAGATGGCGAAATGTCTGTCATTCTTGATGATTGGTTACAAGGTATAGCGAGTTCAAATATCGCTTTTCCCTTCTTCCTACCAGCACACACACACACACACACACACACACACACACACACACACACACACACACACACACACACACACACACACACACACACACACACACACACACACGACATGCATGCGCGCGACAAAGCAGACACCAGAAGCTCGAACATCGAATGTTCTGAAGTAATTTCGCGGTTTGTTTCTCGTTAACCTCATCGTCTGTATTAGCGAAGGAGTTCTTTAATTTTGTTAGCCCGGACATGAGTTTAAAAATTATTTCCTGATGAAAGATGCTGTCAAACTCCACCTAGTGAGTTGGAAAAGAAGAAAAACTACCCCCCGCTCGTCTCACAGGTCAGGTTGCGGCCTCACGTGCGAGAATAACGGACCTGGCGAGACTCTCGCTTCACAAATTTGAGTTTTCTTCCAAAAAACAACTCATGGCTGCTGATTTGTATATCTTACAGGCGACTGCTTGTCTTTGATTTGCTGGGTGTAGAGAAGGATGCTGTGAAAGGACCTTAATGACTTGCACGACTCCTTGCAATGAAGAGAAAAGCTCTGGCGGCCATTCCCCGCCGCTGTGTGGAGGTTGCATGCTGTGGAGGGACCGCCTGCCTCCTGTAAATCATTTCATTTATTTCTGTGTGTGCTGGCGCTGTCAGAGAGCAGCTGTGAGAACTATCGGGGCTTGGGGGACAGTTGCTACAGCCGCCCTGTCACTACCCGGTGCCGGCCTGCGTCTTTCAACCTCCATCTGTCTTTCCAACGGTCCTTTGCTTTATTTGCTGCTGGCAGCAGGGAGGAGGGGGCAGGTAGGGGCACCAGTCTTGGTGGGGCTGTGCACTGGTGTGCATGCGGTTGTCGTGAAGAAAAGGCTGTAATCTCGCTGCACTTCTACCATGTCAGGTTCACTTCAAACATCAGGTACACGGGTACAGACAGTTCTTTGTCGGATCAGTGAATGTCGGAATCTGTCCTTTGCTGGGGGAAGGACCGTCAACAGCTTGTCCTCACTTGTTGGTCTGTCGGGTATGTGAGCGACATCAGAAACCCTCTTTTCCACTTTTTCGGGTATTTTAGGTTCTACCCCGACTAGTCGCTCTGTATTTCGCTCTGCTTATATTTGTTCATTGGGGTGTTTGTCTGTACAGCCGACAATGGGGTAACAGGATCGTTTCCCTGTCCACCTACACAGCGACAGTTTTTAAAACTGAGACAAGTGACGTCATCAGTCATAACAGATGCTGCATGTTCACACCTCTCCTCTCTTCATCTCTTCAGTTTCAACAAATTCCCGAGCGCTTCACGTTCGAACAAAAAATGTTTAATGGATTTGAGAGGTCACTGACCCTCGAGGACCTTGTCGCTTCCTCCCGGACCCGCCTGTCAGTCAGCACGGGTAGCGGTCCTCGCAGACTTTCTGATGCCGACATCAGCAGCAGCCTCCCCTGGCCTCACTCAATGCAGGTCGCTATGTCATGACCAGCGGGTGTCTCACATCATCGCCATTTCTCATATCATCGCCAGTCTCAACATCATCGCCAGGCTTTCACATCATCTCGAGTCTATCGCGGGTGGTCGCCTTCTGTCGGAAGAACACTGTTTGCCGAGTCCCTTGTAACCTTTAACCTTCTGCATTTACAAGCCCGTGTTCTGCTGCTCACGTGTTCTTGTACGGCTGGTGAACAAGCTGAACTGTTCACTGCTCATTAAAATAAGTTATTGATATTAATTATTTAATTAGTTTGAGTATTATATGTATAAATTAATATGATGTTCTTGCATGCCTGTATGTAAAGCGCCTTGAGACTGACTGATGCTGGAAAAAGACGTTATACACATGTGATGATCATGATGATTATTATGATTGTTATTGTGATTACCTGTACTTGTTTGTTGCTCATTGTCTGTAGTCGTGCAATGACCCCCACTATTGCTGCAGTAGTACTGTGTAATACTTGTAGTATTGCTAGTGTTTGTATGTGTGTTGTTGTTGCTAGTATGAGGTGCATGAACTACTCCTGGACAGTTTAGTTCGTGAAGTTTCTCCCAGGCAATGCGCATCCATCTGCTGCAATTCCTTGCGAGCCACAAACCACGTCAGTCCTCGTTATTACCCATTGAACCTCTGACCTCTGACCCCTCTGTTACCACTAAGCTCTTACGCTGTAGACATGTCTGTAGACGTCTAGAGTGGGTGATTATACACGAGACATTTCTGGGTGAGATGAAAGTGTCGTGGCGGGTGTCGATGGTGAGGAGGAGGTGATGCCATGGAGCTGTGCAGTCTCAGGCCGAGCGGTGCGGCGGCGGAGGATCAAAGCGCGTCTGGCTGCCGAGGGTCTCAGGCTCCGGCACGTCCTGGCGATGCTAAGTCCATCAGAGTCCAACTGCAACCTCATAACGGCTCTCCAACAAAATAGGAAGCTGCTCATTTCCGCATCAGCGCTGTCTGGCAACTGTCAGGGGAGACAACGCACCGCCACGTGGGGGTGTGGAAGGTGGGTCGGTGATGGGTGGGGAGGAGGAGAGAGTTTTATAGTGGTTGTAATGAAGATTGGTGTGCACTGTGGTGAACTGTCTCAGTCCGTGTCAGCTGTGTGACAAGTGTCATGTGTACAAACTGCATGTCATGACATCTGTAAGACATCAAAGACGTTTAGTGACAAGCAGCAATGGCGGAGCTGCTTTCTCTAACGACTGACAACGACAGCAGCTTTATTTTCTCATATACACAGGTCACGACAACAGCGGTGTTATGTATTTTATATTGGTCACGACAGCAGCTTTATTATCTCTTATACACAGACAGCTGGGTGTGGTGCTCACCACAATGGTTTTCACTAGGGAAGCTCTGCCTGAACAGCACAACAAACAAGTGCACTATACACTCCTTAGTCACAATTATATTTTGTGTGTGTGTACGTGTGTGTACGTGTGTGTGTGTACGTGTGTGTGTACTGGGATGTTCTGCTCTCATGCACTCGCAGTTCAAATCGCAATCATTTCAACATGTGTTCAAGAGACCTGGGTACCGCTGTGTTGAGTGATGTGAAGTCTGTGATGTCTGTGATGTCTGTGATGTCTGTGATGATGTTTTGTACATAACTGTCCACATGGCAGCAACATGACGACTGTGAAGTGTAGTCACACCCTAATGTACACTGATGATATTTTGCTGGTAGAATTGTGTAAAACTCACAGCCATCACTCGGTGCCAGTGTGTCGGTGCCGTGGCTGCTGCTGTCTGTCCTGTAGAGGGAGGAGGACAGACTGCGGGAGGCTCAGTCGCCATTTATCTTGTTGTTTGTTGTGTACACACATCTTACGTGGCTCCTAGACATGTGTACACTACACTCAGAGTAAACTCCGGTTTTTCTAATTGATGACAAGGGTCGCCATCTGTTAAAAGTCTACAAGTGTTGGCCACGTGACCTGCAGGGTCATCGTTGATGACGTGGATGACAGACCTTCTGTCAACAGATGTTTGTAGTTGGATGACAAAACTCTGTCGAGTGTAAACTGCTCGCCTCGTTACTGGAGTTGTTTGTTTACCTCGTGTCCACCTGATTGTGAGTGATTTGTAAACAGTGATAGCATCCTGTTCTCGTGTCACCACGAGGCGTAGCGGGTCTGTCCGTCACACATCGGGCTCCCCCGCGGTCACGTGATCACCTGGCGAGGTGTGAGTGAAGACTGACATATCAACATCTCAAGACTCAAACATTCTGTCTATCCACAAACATGATGGAGTGACATTAGATGTCATTCAACAGACAATGAAGACCTCGTCACTTCCTGGTGAATAAAAGTTGAGAGGAAATGAACTTCAGTGGGTGGCCTTCACCCTGAGGTGACTGCTGTCCATGTCCTGCTGTCTTCCTGTCTTCTTCGTGGATTTTGTGTTGGTGTCGACTGAGCCGCGGTTTTTTTGTTTTTCTTGTTTGTTTTTTTTAGTTTCGAAAACCCTTTGCTGGAACGATGTTCACCTTCCTCCGAGATAAAATGTTGTTTAAAAAAACAGGAAATTCTGCTCAGTGGGTTTTTGTGCGATTTGTATTGTTTCACACTCGGAGAGAGAGCCACCACTATTGTCTAGTTCCCACTAAGAAAGAGCGAGAGAAAAAAAAACCTCGCCAATCTTGTGTATTTTACAACAAGAGAGAAAGAAAAAAAGCCATCAATTGTGTACTTGACACTGAGAGGGAGACAAAGCCACCAACATTGTGTTTCTCACTAAGAGAGGGAAAGAGAAAGAAAGCCATCAGTACTGTGTCACACTAAGAGAGAGAGAGAGAAATGGAGAGAGAGAGAGAAAGTCCCACCTGTACTGTGTATGTCAGAAGCAATGTTTCATTTGTTGAGGTCAAAGATCACACAGGTGATGTATTTCATGCTTTGTACTCACACATCGTACAGACAGCACCTACTGTAGGTATCCCACAATACCCACCTTGAAGTCTGGGTGATACCAGTGTGTTTGTGCATGGCATAAAATACCAAAAACAAGTGTTTGTGTGTGTGTGTGATTGCCCTGTCTGTAGCCTCTGCCCTAGGCCACGTGTGTGCGTGTATGTCGGTGTGCTCAAGTGTGTGAGGAGCGAGGTCACACACAATGGGGCGACACACAGACACACACAAACACACAAACACCAAGATAAACACGGACAGTAAGCAGCACATGTCCTGTTCCCCTTCATTTCGTGATCATCGATCAGGAGACAAGCCTCAGAGAAATTTCTAGAACAACAGCTGCAATGGGAGGCAGCGATTGTCAATTATTTATTTTAACAAGTTTCGTGTTTAGTCAGACCGACACCCGACAGCGGACATCAGTTATCAGCCGACATCACCATTGTTCACCATCTTCACGACCGGCGACGGAGACAGAGAAAGAAGAAGAATGAAGGAGGGAGAAGGAGGTTGCTGTTGGTGTTGAAGTCGCTGCAGCATGTCGCGTGCAGCTGACGTCTCAGTCGCAGATCGTTGATGGCGCGTGGGCCGAGTGTTGATGGAGTGGCGGCGATGTGTCCTCGTGCAGCGGCTCGCATCTTGTTGCTGCTCCCACCCCCGGGTCCTGTGGCTGCCGGTCCCAACTGCCGCGCCGTCATTTCATTAACTGAATTCAACCCCCGACGCGTGTTTGTCAACGGCACACAGGCCGCCATTTGCCGGCAGTTTGCACACTTGAGTTTCAACAATGAGGTGGAGGGAGTTCGATAACTCCAGTCCTTTGATGTCCTGAATGCAATAACCTCCCTTCTTTATGAGACACGTGTTGAATGGACTTCCTGCTCGTCTGCTGCCTGCGGCACCCTTGCCGCCTTTGTTGATACGCTGACGTCACTTCCGGCACAGACACGTGGGGAAAATGCCCGCTAGTCACGTGGGCAGCTTGCCAAGGTAGGCACCTGCACCAGGTGATCAGAGGAGCAGCACCCTGCATAGTGCGGGTGTACACAGGACTGGCCTGGCACTGCAGTTTGTGTGACGGGTGCCACGGTTTGTCAACGTCATCAAGGTGTGTTTGGTCACAGGTAGACAGCTCGTGGAGACTAGCGACACGTTACCTGGACACACCTGATCATGAAGTTTTTGTTTTCTCACTTTCATTTATCAGTTCAATCTGATGCTGGTACTTTCACACCAAGCAGCTGACAGGCGAGCTGGTGATTGCTTTCTGGGTGTTATCGCTTATATTCACCATCCAGTATCGTCCTAATTCAGCCAATCTTGATTAAAAACGAGCAGAAAACTGGGTCAAGACCGTTAATGGTGCTGGTGGAGGTGCCCGGCGCTGACGTCAGGAGAAGCACAACCATGACGTCACAACGGCGTCCGACATCTTTGTTGACTGTTTGTCCCGCAGCACGAGGTCTGCACGGTCTGCATCACCTCAGTGAACTCAGTCCGACATGTTAGCGAAACTAAAGGCTGCACTCCACCCTCGCTTGTGTTTGCTTACCTCCAACTCTCTTCACGCATCGGGGTAGATGTTGATGTGTATCGACAGGCAGGAGAATCACTTTTATCTTATACATCCATTCACAAACGAACGCACAAGCGACATAGAATGTGAATACACACACACACACGAGCACGCTCTACACGCGTGTTGTCTAAGAAAGAGAATTATGTTGTGTATGTGTGTGTGTGTCTGTCTGTGTGCCTGCGTGCGCACTTTCACTGAGAAAGTTGAGTTTGTGATCTTAAAGTGGACACGGGATGGCGCTACTAGCAGACATAAAAAGCACCTGACGGCTCCACAGAGGTAGAGGGGTGAGTCCAGCAGCAGACAGGGGCAAAGTGAGGGAGTGACAGAGAGACACAGTGAGATTAGGAGACAGAAGGAGATAGTTGGAGAGACAGAGAAGGAGAAAGCAAGCAGCGGGACAGAGTGATAGAGGGAGAGATAAAGCCCCGTAAGAGCACTTGTGAAAGTTTGAAAAGTGATGATTGTCAGATGGACAGACGTATTTCCCAGTGGCATGATACTTTACTTCCGGTAATCTGTCTAATGGAGGCCAACCTGCCGACAAGCTTCCGTCTTCCGACTAACGCGCGGCTCCACAGGAAGTATCTGGTTTGGAGTTGTCTCCTCCAGGAGGGACTCCAGTAAATACAGTTTCTCAAACCTTCATGTCCCACAAGGAGGTCCACAGCTTCACGCCGTCTGCTGCAGACATGTCGTCAGCTTCACATTCACATTCACACAGCTTCCTTCCACACTCCTAGATACTTCCACACTCCTAGATACCTCCACACTCCTACCAGTCTGTATCCACACCATCAGCTGTCCACACACCAGTCTGTATCCACATCGTCTCTGCTGACTGCACCAGTCGGAAGCTCTCGTAGTATCATCCTCTCACTTCCTGTGTTTTAGCTCCGTGGCTGAACATTGGCCTGACATCACCTTGTATGACACTGACAGTCATCACCTTGTATGACACTGACAGTCATCACCTTGTATGACACTGACAGATCACCTTGTATGACACTGACAGTCATCATCGTGTATGACACTGACACACCGACGTTCAACAGCTGTCCAGGAAGTGACGTTTTAAAGGTCGAGCCTTTTGTCGGTCGTTCATCTTTGACGAGGGCGACAACATCCCAGGGGTGTCGGCGGGGCCTCGGTGAACTCGTCAACCGACGATGAAGGTGATTTTTAAAAATGCATTAGGATGATTTACATGATTCACATCGCGATGTCGACAGCTGATACTTGTGTGTTCACTTGAAACTGTCGACATGGCCACCTGCCAGACGACTGACCTGACTGGATTACAAGGTTTCTTACTGAGTGATTCCTAAGTTCAGTTGCAAGCCACAGACAGTTGCACAGACCGACTTCAGAAAGTATAAATTAGCGGGCATGTAATACTCTGCTGTCTGCAGCCCATACAAGCCAGGGACAGAGGTCAAAGGTCAAGACTGCAGGTTTTTTTCCATTTTTTAACCATCTTCATCCCGCGCACGCTGCGCCTCATTCAGTTTGTGGGTCCCCGGAGACAGGCAAGAATGGAGAGAGATCAGTTCCTCCCGACATGTCGATGCTCGGCGGGAAGTCGCTGCTGTCGGCTGGGATGAATTTCGACTTTGTTTTGCTGTGGTCAGCGACATTAGAGCAAATGAGATTTCACTGGGATGCTGTAGCCTGCTAGTCGCTCCAGAAAGCTTAGCATCAGGCAGTTTATCACTGGGGGCAATAGAGGGGTAGGGGCTGGGGAGCCAAGCTTGTTGTCTGGAGTGACGGCTCCTGCCGACTGCAACCAGCAAAACTGTGAGACAAGCAGAAGTCGATGCTTCCTCCTGCTGTGGACAACCTTTGTGGATGTGGAGTCTGTGGCGCCACGCGCACCTTCTCCAAGTGTTGCAAGCTGACCCACTGGTGGTTGAAGTATTGCAAACTCTTTCATAGTTCAATGCTGTTTTTACTTGATTACGGGGGTGTTTTTACTATCTTCTATCCTTTTATTATATAAGGAGAGGCTGAAATATAGTGAGTGGTTCACTGTGTTTAAGAGCAAGATATGCGAAAGGTACTTTTGGTTGATGGACCGACTAAGCTTCGAACACACGACTCTCTCATTCAAAGACGAGCGCACGAAGACCACGGCGGCGGACTAACAATCAGAGTTTCTTTCTTTCGCTCGTCAGAGACAAGTCTGCTGAGGTGGTTTTGAGGTTTATAGTTGGTAAACATGCTAACATCAAGGTGTAAACATGCTAACATCAAGGTGTAAACATGCTAACATCAAGGTGTAAACATGCTAACATCAAGGTGTAAACATGCTAACATCAAGGTGTAAACATGCTAACATCAAGGCAGGGGAGGCGGGGTAGTGAGAGAATGTGGAGGTGGTGGGTGTCAGACCTCATCTTACATCTTGGGATGCAGCAGGACTTGGGTGAGAGCATTGAGGTTGGTGTGTGTGTGTCTGAATGCTGAGTGTAAGAACTTGTATAAAGAAGTCGTATATGTATTTTATATTTAATTCTCACTCAAACAGCATCAGCCCGGCTTGCCAGCGGTTCATTTTGTTCACTTGTGCGGTCGCGTGCTCGCTGATGTGTGGGTACAGAGACAGGAGGTCGGGTGGCTGGTGTGGCCACTGAACTGAAATGATTTCCTGCATGGATCACCCCCCCCTCTCCCCCTGCTTTCACTGGTTTCTGTGGCTTTGCTACAGCCACTGGCTGCTGCATGCAAACAACAGTGGTGATGCTGATAGTTCCAGACTCCACCGCCAGTTGCTGGGCTCGGGGCTGCGAACCTTAATTAGCGGCTTTCTGTGGGCAGGAATCGCCATTGCAACATTCGCCAACATTCACAACAGTTTTTGGTATCAGAAGCTGTGTAAGCTTTTGGTACATCTGTTCCCCCCTTCTCTCTCTCTCTCCACTAACCCCTCCAAGGATTAAAGGAGAACAAGTTCTGTCGTGGACACGGAGCCCGCGGTGCTTTGAAATGAAGATATTGATGCCCCGTCACTCAGCGTCTCTCGTGAGGCTCACTGCCACCAACATGAGCCTCCCTCACCCTCAGCCCCTACACACTTCTCACAACACCATCACCCTCTCTGTCTCTCTCTCTCTCTCTCTCACACACACACAAACGCACACACATACACAGCGGGGCAGATGAATACACACGTGTACTTGGGGAGAGGTGCTTAACGGGGGGTGGGAGACATTGTGTGTGTTTATGTATGAGAGAGTGTGTGTGAGAGTGTCTGTGAGTATATATATCAAAATGGCAGTTTTGCTTTTTGTCCTGATGCTAGAAAGCTTTAGCACGACAGCAAATGAAGGGCTTTGAGTAAATCCGTCATGTCTGATATTGATCAACACAACTCGCACATTCTCGCTCTTGTTCAGCCCCTACACTTCCCCCAACACCCTACCCTACCCTCCACTCTACACTGTACCCCATCCTCCACCCCACACTCCACACACACTCTACCCCACACTCCACCCCACTCTACCCCACACCCCACCCTCCACCCCACTCTCCCACTCAATGGCTTTTTCACGAGGTGCACGCGAAGGTGCAATGAATAATTCATCACCGAGATGATGATATTGTATTTTTCTTGAAGTAAATAGTCAGTTCACGCCGCCATGATCGTCGTTACATTATTTAGTGTAAAACTGTTTACAAACCTCACCAAGTGTTGTTAAAATCGTAAATTGTTCTCAGGACAAACGCTTCAACCTGTGTAATGAGTTGTCTTTGCTCTCTAACAATTAATAGGTTTTAAAGCCTTTGCGCCACCTACATTGTTTATGTGTTGACTTCTGTCATAAATCGTAACTGGATATTGTGACACTGTGACACTGGACACTGTGACACTGGATACTGTAATGTTCTTCACTGTCAGGTAGAGAGCTTGTCATTACCGTGAGGGTGGCGGAACTTGGGGTCCCCCTGGAGGTGAGGGATAGAGCATCCTGTAAACATCTGTTGTATTTGTTACAACTTTGATGTGAACACCTTGCTTAGTAAAACAAATTTCTAGTCTTTCATATTTTAGTTTTCAAAATGAACAAGTGTTTTGACTCATGGCGACTGTACTAGGGATCGGGTGGGGTTGAGGTGGTCTCCCTCAAGCTCAGGGTGTGTGAAGGTCACTGTCCCCCCACCCAAGGTGCGGCATGGAGACCCCCCTCGCCTCTGTTGACTGCGATCCCCTCTACGAACATTGTGGAAACTGTTACTGGAATCCCAGTGCATGGAGGGCTGGGACAGTCCACCCACGTGTGAGCCTCCCCCCCACAAGTCTTTCTTGGTGTCCAGAGGCCCTCCCCCACCTCACTAACAGCTGTGCACGTGCGAGGTGTGAGCGTTGTTCACTGGCGGCACGTGCCTGCAGTTCAAGAGCGAGTGCTCTCCCCCCTCGGGGCTTCCTCGCTCCCTTTCTCCTCGCTCCCTCTCTCCTCCTCGCTTCCTCTCTCCTCACTTCCTCCCGCACACAATGAGCCGCGCATGAGTGTCCTCCAGCTTCTGCTGTCGCCATTTTCCTCCTAAAGTGTAATCGTTCGTCTCTGATATAAAAACTGTAATCGCTCTTTACTCTGATGTTAAAATCTCCATTCCTGCTTTCTGTAAGAGACGAAGCCTCCCAATGTCCTGCTGCCCTCTCGGAGTGGGCCATTATCGCGAACCATGGCAACAACAGGTTGCAGATGGATGGACATGGCCACACACACGATGGGTGGTTGCTGACATCTCTTTATTCGTTCACACTATCAACTGGCAGCGTGTTGGGGGGCCACAGGTACTGAGACTGCCAGCCACAAACACCGGGGCTCCCACGTGATGGCCTCTGACCTCATTAGTCCCCCAGCGCCGCCTGGGGGCAAAGCCTGGATACAAGTGTCACCCTCAGTTCTGCGAGACAAAGAGGCAATTAATTCCGTTCTGTGAGCAGACCACGGGGGGAGAGTAGCCAGCGACATTGTAAGAAAACATGAAACAGCGAAGACAAACATACTCTGGCAGGGCACAGCGACTGACAGACATCCTGACAAGACAGCAAACAGGGGACAACAGCTGTGACTGCTGGGAAATACTGTCAGGCGACATTATCTCACACATCACCCAGCCCCGCCTTTTCACTTCCAGTTTTTCATGTGAAACAATTGTAATCAAATTTAATGTGCGCGCGTCCCTGTGTGTCAGTGTGTGTGTGAGTAGTCCAGTCTTACAGCAGGCCAGTGTTACGATGGTCAAACGCTTGTCACCAAGAGAATGTGTCTGACTTCAGCCGCTGTTATAAGGCTACATTGAGCGCTCTTACAACACTCCAGGCCCGCAGATCGGCAGGTTCGATACCCACAGAGCGCCGCTCTGCTTCCCTCACTTGACTCAATGAAAGCTGTTAGGGAGAGAGCAGTAGCGAGGACATGATGGACACTCTGCTCACAAAACGCTGCCCCGGGGTAGGGGGGGGACCTGCTCCTCCACAGCACGGCGCTACCCCCGCCTGCACACTGGGGCTCTGTACCCAGGGTGCTTACCTTGCACCAGGACTACACACATTGACACATCCACACTGACACTGAAACACACTGACACTGACTGACACTACACTGACACAGACACACACACTGACACCACACTCACTACTGACACACACACACTCACACACACTGACACACACACACACACACTGCACTGACACACACACACGACACACACTGCACACTGACACACACACACACACACACACACACACTGCACACACACACACACTGACACACACACACACTGACACACACTGACACACACACTGACACACACACTGACACACACACACACACGGGACATCACTGTGTACAATGTTTAGTTTCTCCCCTTGATGCTGTCAGCAGAGGGGAGACAATGCTGCTGAGGCTGGCCACCGGGTAATTAGCGGGTACATGTAGGTGCTGTGTGTGCGACACCCGCCGCAGGACCCGCCCACAGCAGCGGCCACACGGCACGTGCACCCCCCTCCGTCCTGCCACGTGACGTGACGCTCGCGACGTCACCGACACTTGTTCTCGGACCACGACAGGCTTGAACTGTGACTGCCAGCGCCACCTTACGTCTCCCACGTACCCGTGCTTGCTGATTGTCGTGGCTGTCGTAGCCTGGGGGAGTCTGCGGTCCCCCCGTCACACCCTCACGTGCAGACACCCTCCCTGATAACGGGGACCGCGATGGCGCAGAGGGCAACAGACTTGTTGTAAACACCGGGAAGGAGGTGATGGTGGTGGTGGGGAAGTAGCATTATCTTGGATTCCTCCATTAAGTACGGCGCTCGCACTATTTTCTGACAGCTTAGGAGCAGGAAAGACGGTCTGTCAAATAAACTCCTTGAACCGCCGACAGCCTCGGCTAAGTGTTCATTGTAGTGGAGGTGGTGGAGGGTTGTTTGTGTTCTCCTGGCAGCAGTCATTAAGAAGGGGAGGATTACTTCTAGGTGCTGTCAAAATAATTGTTGTTGTTTTTAATGGTTGATATTATATCACAAACAGTCAGTGCTTTGGTGCTGTAGTCGTTTTACAGTAAGTAATGTCATGCCGCAGTCCGGAGACGACAACAGTTGATGAGTTGATGACATCTACTGCAGTGACGACAACTATTTAGCACCTGTACAGTTGAGTTGGGAGATAATTTCACATCAGCAAATGCTAACAAGTATGGAGTGAAACTTGACATTAGCTTGCTAACAAAAGTCAGTTTAGCATTAGCCGGACAAGACCCTCGCCACGTGGACGTCAACATGGCCGCCACTCTAGACACCGGCGACTAGAACAACCACACCAGTGATTGCCTTGATGCTGGCAGTGACAAGGGAGAAAATCAAGATTTCACCGGATGGAGTTGAAAACACACTCGCAGTCATGCGCAGGAAGGCAGCTGTGAGTAGACGCCTCACACCGGGTGGACAGCAACCGCCAACAGGTTCTTTGTCTTCGCCATGAATACGAGCCTCCTACTGGCTGTGTATAGGACACCCAGTGACTGTGATTGATTGATTGATTGATGGATTGGATTGATTGATTGGCAGCATCGCAATCAGTTGCCTGAAGTACCTTAGCGGAGTGTTAGAACACGAGCTCTAAAGAAAAAGGGACGAGAAGAAGACAAGAAGGAATAAAGACTGGAAGACTTAGGATCCAGACTGTCCCGAGCAGGGAGCCGAGGGATCCCCCAGTTCCACTGATAACCTTATTTTCTGAGTAATGGAAAATTTCGATTAGAACCTGCAAGTGCCTCTACCTCCCGCTATCCCCACACTAGACTCCTCCTAGCTGTGCCTCCCTCTCCCGGATGCGACATGAAAGAAATTGAGCTGTCAAAGATGGCGATACAATCTGCCAAACGACTGGTGACCCCGGGGTCAGACCTGTGCAGGGAGGGCTGGGGGGATGACGATACTTTCTGTGAAATTCTGTGTCGGGTAGCGGGGTGGGGTGGAGAGTTCTCACAGCCCCAGCGGGTGTGTGTGTGTGGAGGGGGAGGCGATCAGCTGCTGCAACAGACCGTTAGCAACAACAATGCTTGTGATGTTCAAAGCATCTAAACTTGTATGGGGGGAGGGATGCAGGCCGACCTCTGCCCACTGCGAGGCTCTGCCAGCGTTCCGCCTGATGCACTGGGGTCAAACTGGGGTCAACTCCGCGCAGATTTTTTACAATAAATTACCTGATGGGGATCTCCTGATTGCCTTTGAACTCCACCTAACTCGGACATTTCACTGCGCCAGTCATAAAGCTCTGCTTACTGAGGATGCTGCACAGAGATAGTGGTGTGTGTGGGGGGGACCCCCGGGGACCCAAGTACACTGGGTAAGTGTAGATGTGGGTGGCCACACGCTCAAACACACCCAAACCATCTACAAACGTGTATACACTGCACTTACACCACAAAACCCTTCCATCTACCCCAGTGGTCCACCAACAGACATCGTCCACCTGTCCTGATGTCTGCTGTTGATGTGATGTCACAGTGACGTGTCGGTGTGGACAATCGTACTGCAAGCATATTATCATCACGTGGGCAAATAATTTACTATCACAATTACAAGAGGTTGTCTGCCCCAGGGTGAGTGCCGGCTGTCGGCATACTGTCTTACTGTGTCCCACTGTCTCCCAACACTTGTCCCGGGTACTGTACCCGACTGTCAAGGTGTCCGCTTCAGCTCGCAGACCGTGGATGGACATTTTGCACGACAACAACGCACGCGCCTTAAGGACTCGAGCCTGCCATGGGACAGCCGCCATTTTTCTTGCCTTGATCACGCTGTTAAATGGCTTCCGGTGTCGCCACCCAGCGGCGAGATGTGGAAAAGGACAGGAGCAGCGAGAACCACGTGACCCGCTTAAAATGCAATCAATTAACGGGACTCCTTGAGCTGCGGGGCTGTCGCTCCGCTTCCTGCTGGCGTGGATGTCGTGGCTGGTGTGGCTGGCGGTGTGGCTGGCGCTAACGGGCGCCTCACATGCCGTGTCATGTCCTCAATTACCCGTGTCAAGAGGTCACCGCCGATCCTAAGATGTCAGCAGGGGCCTCTTCTCCTGGACTCCATTCAAAGTCCAAACATGCTCTCACAGCGTTTCCAAACTTTGAAAGACATTTTGTCCAGCTTTGCTCCCGGAGCATCAGGCTCTCTTTTTTTCTTGTGTTATTTTAAAAGTGAAGAGGATTTGATGTCGTGTGGTTTCTCGCATCTGCAAATATCTAGTGACAAACTGTTTATTTCAAAGTTAATCAAGTTCAAATTCAAAACCAAAGAAGACCTGATAATTGCTAGTTTCAACACGAACTCTGCCCATTTAGCAGGAAACACAAATGTTTCATTGGCTGCGACTGCGACTGGCTGAGGAAGTCCTTTTGATTGGTTAAGTTAGTCACGTGTTCACATCCTCTACGTGTCAGTCAGTTCGCTGAATTTCAAACTGCGGGGAGTTGGTGGTAGAGGTGCTGGAGTTAGTGCGATATATTATTGTAAGACAACATCATTCTTACCAGGTGTCTCTGACAGGACCGTTGACCTCCGAGGTCAAATCCTCGTCAGTGAACATCACAAGCTCGAGACGGGAGGGTGGTGGGATGGTGGAGCAGGGAGGGAGAGTTTCTGATTCAAATGCTGAGCAAATGCTGAGATTTCAATCGTTGTTCGACTAGAGATCATACCTGACTGAGCAGATCCACAGATAAAGTATGTCAATACACAATGCTTTATTCCTTTATATCAACACCTTATCTATGTTTTAGAAATTCAACTCTGAACTTTGACATTGTTGTCGACGGGTTGAGAGGTTGACGAGGTAATGTGTTGAATGTGTTCCACGCATGCTAAGTTTTATGGACCGTTGGTCACAGCTGATTGGACATGAGACAGAGCGGCTGCAGCTAAACTAGCAATAATGTTGCAGCTGTGGGAGGAGGAGGGCGAGCGATGAGATGGCCCGGGGAGCGAGTGGCTCACAAAGAGCGGAGCGCACCGAGCCTCGGCTAATGTCTGGCTACAAACACACACACGCACCACTGACCAGCAAACTCAGCTTTCACGCCGTCCTTGCATCTTCGTCATGCTTGAACAAGCACGCCCCTTCCGACCTCCTCCGCCCATCCTCCCAAACATGGCGCCCACATGGGGCCCACACGGGGAATTGCTGGGGCCGAGCTCTTCACGTCTGCCACGTGTCGGCCAGTAATGGAGGAGATGTGGAGGAAAACAGCAATCAAGAAAAGGAAAAAACAATAATTAATGACACTTTAATCACGTGGCCTGTCGTATATCATTCTCGCCCTCCTCTCTCGTTTCCCTGGAAACCACTTGTGGCGGCCGTTACGTACGTGGTCCTCATGTAGCGGGCCGAACGGACCAGGCGATGACCGACAATGGCAGCTACAGTTGGACCGAAATTCTTATAATGAGACAACCTCATCGTCATCATGATTGCCATGATGGCCAGCACTCAGTGCACATGGAGAGAAAGGTCACGACTGTCCTGGTAACAGCTGTGCATCCGGGCAACGGGGGGGACAACCTGCTGCGTGTGGCGGCAAGTCCATGTGAGGGGCGTGTGTCGGTGTATGTGTGTGTCGGTGTGTGTGGGGTGTCGGTATGTGTGTGAGGGGGTGTGTCTGTGTGAGGGGTGTGTCTGTGTTTGAGTGCGTGTGAGGTAGGAAGGGTGGGTATGACAGAGGTATTGGGGTGGCGGTGGTGGAGCGGATCTTACACTGTGTCGTCCTGCTGGCCATCCAGCCATCTGTCCACAGAAGCAGCCGCCACACAGTCACTAGAGTTAGTAGACAGTCGTGCAGCCAGACCACCCACACCACGTGACTTTGCTGAATAAAAGAGATGGTCGTGCCTGGAAGGTGTATCAGCCATTACCAGGCCTAGAAATCTAGTATCATGTTCACTAACCACCCGAGTTACAGCACTCAACTGTTTCTTCACTTTAGCAGTCCGCCAGCTGCACTCAAATCTTAGTCCCTCAAGTGGGCACAGTGAACCCCTCACAACGCGGCTCTCACAGCTACATGACGTCACGGCACTTAGCAACGGGCACCCCTCCCCTCCCCTCCCCACCCCCATCACACCCACCACTTTCCTCAGATCGCCGACATCGTGTCGGTTATCCCCGGGAAACTAAGCGAAGCCTGAGGAGCGCCACCCGACACAAGAAACCTGACGACAGCCTGTGGGTGACAGGGAGGATCGCCTCCACCTCCTGAGCGCTCGTCTAAATCCAGGTATTGGCAGGTGGCGGCAACCCTCCTCAAGGTACGGCTTCATCGACGTCGTCACTGCTGGTGGTGGTGGTAGTGGTAGTGGGGGAGATGCTGTTACCGACCAATCAGCGGTCGGTGTGAGTGGTGCGCTGACTCTAAGCCCATTGACCCGCAGTGCAGTGAGCTGAGCAGTTGGTGAGGATCACGTTGACGGACATTTTGACTTTTGTCAGGTGTGCACGTGCACTCGACACGGACACTCACACACAACTCGGTGTAAGTACCTGGGTGACCTCGTCCTCACTGAGTGACTCAGCCCTCAATCCAGAAATGGGGAAAAGGAGGAAGTGCACCTGTTGTTGGAGGGTGGTGGTGGTGGGAGGCGATCGCGCGGTGTAAAAACTATCAAGGGGAGATTACCAGGGTAAGTGACAGGGGGAGATTATTCGAGAAGAGGCTGACTGGCTGACAGAGCAAAGCCGCTGATGCGAGATGATGATGGGATGAGTGACACTCATGTGAAGACGGAGGCAAGGAGTGTTGTGCTGTCGTGGACAGTGGAAGGAGAGGTCAGAGGTTAGGCTAGGTTAGGTCAGGGGACACGTTACAGGAGGTCAGACACTGGGACTTGTGCTTGCGCCCCTGTCTTTCTGTACATTAGTTCCTCGGTCCTCGGGGTCTGACGTCTGTGTTTTGATGGAGACTGCCTGAAGTGTTCACGTGACAGTCTTGCCGAGTGTTAATGTATGTGTTGTGATGGAAGTGTTCACGTGACTACTTGACTGTCGTGACATCCTGTTGATTTGTGTTGTGACATGTGTGGAGGGGTTTGTGATGTGCTGTGACCGGAGACAGGCGAGCAGGACCAGGCGGCGCCTTGACAGATGAGGTAGTGACCACAGGAGGAAATCTGTGATGGAGAGGAGGAAGAGAAGAGTGGACAGACCATCGGCAATGCTGCGGACATGAAGTGGGGGTCAGTCCCGGGGTCCAGCGACTGGTGATTACAGAGGCGGTGAGTACACTGAGCTAGCACCGCTGTCTGATTAATTACCGCGCGTGAGGAGACTTGATCACATCAGTGGATGCTCGTACCAGCCACGGTGCTTGGGGACGACACACCTCCTTCCCCCGGGATGGCTTTCTCCATCCGTCTAACCGTCTGTGACCGAGGTCTGAGAGGATTTAAACACAAGAGAGGGGCTGGCAGCTGTGTCAGTGGCTTCTCGCTGTACGAACATCTGTCATCTACTTTACACTGCACGGCAGCTGCGGAAGTTGAATACTCTACCAAAACTTGAAAATATGAACAGTTTTCACACTGACAGCAGCAACTGTTTGTACAGCCGACATTATCAAGCTTTGTGACAGTGAACAGCACAGTGAACAGTGGACAAACGAAGTTATCAAACCTCTGTACACCAGACCTTACCAACCTGTGTTACCATGGAAACATCAGCCTGTCCCCACAGTAGACAATTCCACAGACCTACTCCACTACAGACGACATCCACCACATGTGTGCAGTGAACACCAGGATTCCTCTCCTAACTACCAGACCACCCAGACCTTTGCATCATCATCCTGTCCCTCGAGAAGCCTCATCATCATGCTTTCCATCACTAACCCGCTCATTTTCTCCTCGCACCCCCCTCGTTGTCATCAGGGAATTGTGGGCACTAAACATGGCTAATCAGTCCTGGCGTGGGCACGTCACCATGGCAACCTCCCCTTGTATGCTCGCAGTCGAAAGCAAACAAGCAAACGACCAAAAAGTCTGACACTTTATGAGTTGATGACGAGAACATTTCCGGTCATTCTCCTCTCAGGTGTCTGCTAGGGTCTGAATCATCTGTGACCTGCGAGGTGTTAATCTGGTTTCATCACATTTGTTGATGTGAAGTGATAATGCTCTGTCAGCTTTGTTCATATGAAATGATAATACAGTCATCGGCGAGTCGCTAAACCACTTCAGATGTTTCACATCATCGATGACACTCAACTATTTTCCATTATTTACTCTTTTGCAAAGCTTGGGGCGGAATTGTTTCACGAAAACAGCTTCATGTTTATGAAATAATGAAAGTAATACAGCCATTAAACACAGAAGCACTCACCATCATGGAGCACGTGCTAGACGAGGGAGGGACTGAAAAAGGTTTTGTCGGAAAGCTTATCGTCTCAACCCTCGATGATAGACAACAGTCTCAGGCGCCGTTAGCCACCTCGCGAGCTTTAATCGTCGAGAAACAAACGGATAACGACCGCGGCTCAACCGTTGTTGATCGTTAGTAAACAGTAAATACTCAGGGATTATCAGAGGATTGGAGGAGGGCGAGTCTGGTGTCTGATGTTGTTCTTCCTGCGAGTCAGTGGAGTGAAAAAACAAACTCATAACTTGTACATCACAGTCAGTTCAGTCCTCAAGTAGGTTGTGTGTTTGTTTTTGTTTTTGTTTGTTTTGTTTTTGTTTGTTTGTTTTTGAAAAGTGTGAACCTGTGACAGTAGAGCCTGTTTGGTGTGACTGGCAGTGTTTTCACAGGAATTATGCGGGAGGAGGGAGGGTCGTGTGTCACTTTGCGTGCGAGGGTCCGTGGGATGATGTTTATTGACAGACTGACAAACAACAAGGTCTCTCCAGGTGTTCATGCGTGTGGCAGGTGTGGTGTCGCCACTGTGCTCGCCATGTTCTACACGCAATCATCTCCACATCCGCCCCCAGGCTTTGCGCACGTCACAGGACACGTGACAGGGGGAACAGGAAACCCGATGCGCCACCTACCGCAGTGCGCGAGAGTTGACACGAGATGACGACGTGGAGATGACGTCTGATGGCGGAGGGCCGGCACGTGCTTCCCGTTGGTGTGCTGGTGATGTGAAGGGGTTTGTGGGATGGTGGGTGTCGGGGTAGTGTGGGGTGTAGGGTGTGGGGTGTAGGGTGTGTAGGTTGGTGGGGGTAGGTAGGGGAGAGCAGAATGCACCGTGGCACGTCGGCGCGCGGCTCTGCGCGTGAATATATTCCTCAGTTCGCTGCACAAAAGCCTGGAGACAGCCGTACACCCGATGATTTGATTGATGAGTTGATAGCCGATTGACTGGTCGCCACGACTGCCTGCCCCACGTGCATGTCGCCAATCACCGAGGCACTGGCCAGGCGGGGCATTAACGGCTCCATTATTCACTTCAGGCGGGAAATGCTACAAAAAGGAGATCCTCTTCAGCAGCCAGACGGAGGTAAATAGTCGGAGATTGGCGAGCGAGGCGTACTCCTCAACACTTTCCCTCCACATCTTCCTCGCTGTGTACTGATTGGATTGATTAAGCACTACAGGGAGGGTCTGAGGCCGCCACACAGAAGGGGATACAGCTGTGAGGTTCGTGCAAACACTGCAGACGAAGAACAAACGGCGACAAGAATGAGGCATGACGGAGGGACTTAGGTGGACCTTGTGGAGGAGGCAGACCTCATCCAGCGCTCGCCAGATGTCGGGGGCCGTGAGGGGCAGAGACGGGGCCGCCCCCGACACTACAGGGATGCTGCGAGAGATGAACACGTGATGGCTGTCTCACACACACACGAACACACACAGACCCACACACACAACACACAACACAGTCACACACATACAGTCACACACACACATGATGTCCTGTCACAGTCTGCATGTTGTAGTCTGTCGACTAGTTGATGACCAGCAGACGAGGTCGGACTGTAGATGGTTGATGTGAACGAGGCTACGAGGTCATTAAAGATGTCCGCCATGAAAGTTCAAGAGAGAAGCCGAGGTGCTGGCGGGTGGGTGTGGGTTATGTATCCAGTGGAGTGAGAAAGCACCTGTCATGTCTGCAAGCAGTCAGGCGGAATACAGACGATGTCCTGTCAGTCGCCATAGTCGCCGTCTGTAGACAGTCCCTCCCTGTGCTGCGCTCGGCGGCTTGTCGAGTGCTGATGATGCCGGGAAAATGACAAGCTTCTGTGAACACTGAATTCCAGAGGATGCTTAGTGGATGGCGATAGTAGCTTCTACCTTTTTATTTTTATTTTTATTTTTATTTTTATTTTTATTTTTATTTTTAGAGCTCAGATTGGTAATGGAATTTTTTCTACCACTTTTTCTTCTCTTCAGCTTTCTCTTCCTTTTTCTCTTCCTCTATCTTTCTCACACACAAAACCTGTCTTTGTCTCTCTCTCTCTCTCACAAACACACATACACGTACACACACAAATCACATAAATATTCATATAGCACGCTCTCTCTCTCTCTATCAAACACATACACCCATATATATATATTCACATCTCTCCATCACACACACACTCATTTGCATATGCATAGCAAATCGGATAAATATTCCTTTTCACTGGCTTGCGCTCACTCCCTCACTCTGCACGAGAGAGAAGAGGAAAAAAGCGATGAATCCCCCCACACCCCACACACACACCCAGTATTCATTGAGTGAGTTGAAAGTGCCGTTGCCATGACACACTGCCACTACTCGATACACACATTTCTTACCTTGTGTAGGGAGGTGAGGTGGAGGGGTGTGTGCCTCTCGCTGGGTCATCTCCCCTTTCATGGCCGCCATATTGATTTTGGTGTCAAAACTTGTGTAAAACTGTATTTTTTGGCGAGAGATTGCTGTGAAATGTGCGGCCTCGCTAGTGTTGGGCGGAAAACGAAGAAATAAATCCATCAGACCTGACACCCTAGTCTTGAGCGACCCCCGGGCACTCCCAGGTATACCCGCGCCACAAAGACTGCGCGCGCAAGGAAGGAGCTGCGTTTCCGGTGCACGACAGCTGCAGGGGAGGTAAGCAGTGGGGGGAGGGGGACTCAGATGAAGGCGTACATCCTGATGTGCTGCTATTTACAGCGAGACACAAGTGATAGTTTATTTTTTGTATCTGTACATTTGTTTAAAAAAGTAAGGTGGAGTGGAGACACTCCTGTAATTTCAAACTTTAATGCTCCTACGTCTTGTGTGGCGATGAGGCTGGTGCATCATGGGATTTGCGAACTAGGAGAACCTACCAGCTCCAAGGAAAGAACAGTTCTGTAGTTTACGAGAGACACGAGGTTCGCTCCCCCCATGTCCACAGACAACCTTAAACAAATATCGCAACTAATATAGTAACTAAGACTATATCACGGCAAAGCCGCCAGCCCTATAAACATGCAGAGAAGAAAAAAAGCCTGCTCGAGACGAGATCTGAACCCAGGACAGTCAATCATCACTGTATTGGGGGATCGGGTAGGGACAACAACGGTGTGTGGAATAAATCTTCACTGCCACAGAGCCCCCAAAGGCTCTTTTCCGATCAAAAGGACATTTGGACATTAATATGCAGCAGTCAGTAGTGTTGACAAACAGTCCGTCAATGACATGTTACACGTTGTATTATTTATTCACGTGATGCTTTGCACACGTCACTCTTGTAAGCTATCACCTGGACTCGGGCTCGTGCGATGCCAACAGCTCTCGTCTTGTGCTCAGCTCCCACATGAGGGTTGGACAAGAAACTCGCGCTGCTTGCAGGTGACTGGGCGGGGGTCCTTCTGGTCAGCCACGTGACTTGTACTCTTCATTCACGCATGTCACGTGTTGTCAGCATCCAGCAGTCGGACACTGCAGTCAATACTACAGTCATTACTATCTCTAGTTTAAATATTTCTGTCGTTTAAAAACCTGGGAATCATTTGTTTGTACTATCCGACAAAAATAATATTTTTCGCTGTATTTCTGCCTCCCCGGGATCCGATCGCCTTTTGTCAAACTGTTGAGTGACTTGTGCCCGGTCTGTGTTTTTTTCTTCAGTCTCTCTCTCTGTGGTGTTGATCAAGGAGCAAACTACTAAGTTATTCCGGGGCTCGTTCTGTCGACTAGTACCTGTCGAGCCCTTGCAGCCCCTGTCGCCGGGGGGACGGGCCCCGGGAAATGCCGGGTTATGACAGCGCATTCATTGGCGGGTGTTGCCAACGACCTGCAGACAGGAAACTGCTATTTATTCCGTGTGAGTGAACAGACAAACAGCCGGCGACGGATGGAAGAGGTTTATTTGGGCGGCAGATGATGAGATCTGTCCAGACCCCACCCCACCAGAAGGTCATCGGTACACGGAGGATTGTGGTCGTCGTCTGCTCACCCTCTTCCGCATCAGGACGGCAGTGCGCATGCGCCAAGCTGGCGTCCCTCCTGCAAACACCGGAGGAGGCTTTGGCGGCCATTCTGCCATCGGGGGCTCTGGTTTCTGGCTTATCCTCGCGACGGGTGTATTGATTCTCCTTGATTGTTCATTTCCTCCCGGCTCTACCTCTGTGGACACTTTCTTGGTGTCCATGTGCGAGTCAATAGTACATTTAATAAAGTCGCTTTTCTCCATTTTTTTCTCCAAACTGCACTCAGATTAAGTCGGGTGCGTGAATCACCCGAATGTTTTTCTTGTTACACCGATTACCTACATGTTTGTGCGCATTCATCTGCACGTCGTCAACTTTGACCTGTATTGTTGGAAGCTGGAGGGTCAGACGAGGACTAGGGTCTGTTGTTGCTGCAGCAGCGGCGATACTTCAAAGACTGACTTTCGTGTCGCAATGCATCAGGGTGCACGGGGTAGTCGGGTGGAAAATGCAATTTTCTGCTTCACTGACTGCGCGTGCAGGACTGCGCACCGACAGCGCGCCACGTGAGTCCCCGGGTGCTGCCCCTCCCTGGTGTGTTGGGAGGAGGAGGAGGGTAGACACAGGGTCAAGTACTTGGCCACACAATGCCACACATCATCATCCACACAGTCAGTGATCTTGTCCACATGGCACAGCTTACTTTCCTCTCTTCTCTGGGTGCAGGCGAGGGGGGCGGGGACAGGATGAGATCACCAATTGTTTGACTGGACTACAGTTGCTCCATGTTGGCGGCCATGTACATGTCGTGATGGGAGCTTGTAGAGGGAAAACTCAATGTTAGGAGCTTGTTTGTAAAAACTAGATATGATTGTATGACATTTCACAATTATTTACAATGCCAGTAAAAGTGTCCACTTTCTAATGGCAACTGAATACTTGTTTGTTAGAAAGTGACAGATGACTCAGCGCTGTCCTAAGTTGATCCACTTTGTGGACACGAGACATGACTAGTGACTTCTGTCGACAAGAACTTTGGACTTTCTGGTCGACTACAAGTACTATAGCATCACAGGGGAGACAAATATTTAAAAGACCAAACACTCACACGCTCAGTCTTACAAACTCAGGTCAAGGTTCACTTCAGTCAGTTGTGAGAGCTGAGCGTCCTTGTGTTTTGTTTGTTTTTTTCTGTTCAAGCAAACATCGTGGTTGTTGTGTGAAACATCTTGCAGCGTGGATTGTGTTTGCTTGAGATGTTTTGCACAGCACGGAGCAGTTCCTCTGTTTGTCAAATGAGTTGTTTTTATTCACTCACTTATTCGTTCGCTCACTTGCACTTTCATTCATTCGTCCATCTTTATTGTAACGACAGATTACGGGTATCTGGGTGAGTAAAGCGAGAAGGGTGGAGCAGTTTAGTTGTGGCGGAGGTAGGAGGAGCGGGTGAGGTTGTACAGACAGGGTGAAGAGAGTCACGTGACACAAGACTTCACTGTCTAGAAGCTCCGCCCTCAGCGCCATCTACCGACTCCCAGCCAGAACAGACAAGTGAGGTCAACGGGTACAGTTCATTGCTAGTTAATGAAGCAGACCGCCAGGTCCTCTTGTAGCAGCATCTTGTGATGGACACAGACCCTGAGCTGATGTGTTCACAGGCAACCTTCTCTCTCTCCTCCCTCACTCTGTGCTGCCTCCCTCCGTCTCTACCTACCTGTGTGTCTTCCATTCTGTGTCACACACACACACGTATATATACATATATATAAAGTGAAATTTTCATACACACTCCAACTGTCTTTATGACGATCGTCTTCTTTTGCAGGTGACTCTAATTTGTGGTCCAACTGGTGGAGCTACTATGGTATATCCGGTGAGTAGAGCTGGCCAACTACCTTCCTCCGTTTCTGTGTGTGTGTCATGTGTGTAATGTGTGTGTATAATGTGTGTGTAATGTGTGTGTTCAGGGTATGTGTCCGACACTTGTACGTGTGTTACACAAGTTTCAGGAGTAATGGCTGTCGTGTCACATCATGTGTAACAGTTTGTACTCACTTGCACATGGACACAGGATGGCGGGGCTTCAGTTCAAAGGGCAATGACAGTGTGGCTTCATCGGCTTCTGTTATTGTGTGCTGTCACGTGACCGGGGTGACAAAGGCCGCTCATTTAACTTACAGATAGAAACAGAACACAGCTGTTCAGCCTCTCAGTCTCAGTCTCTCAACCTCTCAGCCTCAGTCTCTCAGCCTCAGTCTCAGTCTCTCAGCCTCAGTCTCAGTCTCTCAGCCTCAGTCCTCCCTGCTCGTGGGTCTTGGCGTGCAGGTCATTAAAGGTACATGATGTAATTTCCGGTCTCAACTTTCCTGGCGAGAACCTGTGGACACCCAGCATTGTGGGAAGCCTTACTTCATCCTCCGCGCTGTGCACCGTACAAGGTGGAGCAAAACATCTCATCGGGGATCGAACCTTGCACTGGAGACCTTTCCTAAAGAACGTGTAACGGCCCGGTCCTTCCTCTGATCACACGCAACAAAAGTATTTCATCACAACACTGCCTGAGTCCGTGGACTGATCTCAGGACTATGCCGGCCATCATGTTCCGCCATTTGGACGAAAACTTCGACGGGACGAGGAGTGGAGCAGTCTGGTTTACACGTGGCAGCAATGGCGGCTCCTTGCAACAATCTGAAGGTGGCTTTAGCAGCCTGCCGCAAGTTACTGAAAGGCTGTAGACAAATGAAAGACAGGGTTTAGGACTGAAGGTGGTGCTGGTGGTGGTGGTGGTGGCGGTAGGGACATTTGTGATAATGTCAACTTGTTTAAAGATTAATGTCAACAAATACGAAACACGTCCAACGGGAATTTTTGTGGCATTCAGCTTGTAGACAGAATAATATTGAAAAGTGGGATGTTTTGGTGTTTGAAGTTACTTCAAGCGGGACAACCGGCCACAGGGGAGACAAGCTGAAATCCCATTAACTGCAAGCAGAATCTGCCTTCACTACAGTTGATACTAGTCCTCATCTCTCCTGATGCTAGTGCTGCTTTAGTAGCTTCAGACAGAAGCCAGATTGTTTGATTACCTCCCTTTTCGTCTTTCAAGCTGACATGAGATTCGCTCCCCGGAATCACTGGGGCGTGGAGAGACGCTTTTCAAAGGAAACCACGAGGCCCTGATGTTTGTTTTTTTCAAATCCAAAAGTCTGTTGCACAAACCGTTAGCGGATATCGCCTTGAAAAGGTGTTGACCTGTTGGTCTGTGAAACATTGACACACAGGTGAGATGACAAGAGGGGAGATAACTTTTTAAAAAGCTCTGTCGAGCGGAAGACGACACCTGTCAACTCTGATGTATGCTCTTCGCGCGTGCGTGTGTGACCGGGAAATTTGTAGTCAGTCAAAATGTCCTTGTTTCCTGTCATCATCTCCTTTTCTAATTTCCTTTTCATCTTTCTCTCCGTCGTATAGACTGCTTTTGAACTTCTCTCCCACACCGCCATGTAACCCCCGATCTCCCCTCGACATTTTCCCACTCACGATGAGGGTATTTGTTCATGCCCACCAGTCTAGTGTTCACAGCGCTATTTTTAGAAATATGAATATTCCCGACTGGTATCAGTAACCGGATCATTATCGCCACCCAGTGCTTTCTTGTTAGCAAGTATTGCGACTTCCATCATCAGCCGCCCTCTAGAATTCAGCCTGCAAGGCGCGCCGGGAAAAAAGCATGTGGCTCCCCCATTACATCAAATTCCAATGTGCATTTAGCGATGCAATCGATGCTCGGAGGAACAGTGGCCACCCCCCTACACCCACACACCCTACCCGGGGGACGGGAGAAGCTTCATCCTTTCGTGAGCCTCGTGGTCGATGTGTTGCCTCCGCCATGAAGCCATCATACGACATCGGGGGTAGCACCCGACCTTCTTGTGTTGCCTCCTATGTTTATCTTTTTTTAGACTTCTTAGGATTGTTTCCATTTGCAAAAACAGAAATCCATCTGATATCCTCACCGGGCCACCGTGGGATCGATTGAGTAAAGAGATCATAACATGAGGGATTGTTGCATTGCGAGCACGGCAGGCGGGTCGACAAAACCTACAGTTACCCAGTAGTGCCCTCCCACACTCTCCCCCCTCTCTCTCTAATGGCTGGGCAGCCACGGCCACCACATCAACACCAGGAACACCACGTCAACACCAGGAGCACCACATGAATACCAGGAGCACCACATCAGGATACCAAGCCAAAGGACCTGTGCGCCGAGTGCACCTTCACTGTGTGATGGCAAGATTATCTGTCGGCGATGATCGGCTCTTGTCTGCGAACTGCGCCATCTTGGATGCAGATGATTGTCGGTTTGATTGTCTGTGAAGCTGTCGCAGCAATCACCGACCTTCTCTTCCTTCAAGAGGAGCATTGTGGTCATGAAGTAGTCGCAGTCGTCTCAACAGTTTGTTTCAACCGTTCCCACAGTCCTCTCTGCCCAAACAGCCATCTCAACCCTTTTGTTGATGTTTACTTAATCCGTTCAAAAAGTCCGTTGAGGACAATGACGTCACTCACGTTGTTGTAGACTGTCTATTCACCTGCACAAACAAATCACACCAAAGTGTTTTACACTATTTTCTACACAAACAAGTCCTGCAATCTTTCCTCCCGTGACACGCCTCATGACCTGTGTTTTATTTCTCCTCCTTTCCCCAGGGCCCCATACACTGGCGGTGCCGGGGTACGTGTGCACCCAGCCTCCCTCCGACTCGATGGTTGCACTCGCCTTGCTCGTCTGCTTCCCTCTTCCATGACTCACCGGCCCCTTCATGTCTTTGTCTACAAATTTTCTCACTTCCCATCTGCTATTCATCTTTTCTTTCCTCTGCCTCTCTGCCTCTACTGGCTTTCCCATGTTCCTCTTGTTCCAATAAAAACATTTTCTTGCTTTGGTTTTCTCCTCTCCGTGACCTGCTGTAGCACTGCGGGGTGTGCCCCTGTCGGGGGAACTGTGTACTGGAGTTGGGTCTGTGATGGGCTGCGGTCCATCATTCCGAGACCTCTGTGCCTGGGTCATTCTAGTCCACGCATCATTTGGACCAGTGGACCAGTTCTCCTGTAGCCATGGTGCGGTTGGAAATACCCCGAGGAAAGAGTGCACGGAGGTCAGTAGAGTGGCCTGCCCTTGTTTTCTAGCAGCTGATGTGTTTTGTGAGCATCCTTAGTTGTTGGTCGGCTTCCTGCTGTTGTCCCACGCCATTCCCTTCTGTGGTCTGGCACTGACTTGCTCCACCTCTCCCTCGCTGTCTTGGCCTGGCATTGGAAGCGTCTAGCCAACAAGTGGCCTCCTTGATGTTTGTGAGGATGAATGTCTCAAAGTCCCTAAACATAAAATTTTTCTGCATTGCTGTACACCCGCACCTTTGTGCACTCTCCCCGCCCCCAGTATTTACACAGACTTGAGGCTCGTGACAGTCAGAGTCTGTGACTAATGTCCGCTCTTGTGGAGGAAACGTGTTCAGACTTCAGACGGTGCTGGCCCCTCCCATGTCATTACAGAAGCTGTAGTCTGGTGCTGTCGTCAAGTGGTCGTTGCTGGTGGCCGCGACGTGCTGCTTGTTTGTCGTCGTCGTCGCTGGCTGACAAGTCGTGTACGTCACCGTCCTTGAGACGTGACCCTGCTGTCCACTTCCTGTCTCCAGGTCCTCAGACACACGGCTTCCCGCCGACTGGCCTCAATGGCGGCAGTAAATGAGACACTTGCAGCCGTCACTGACAGACAGAAAGTTCTGGCGACACTGGCAGCAATGCACCACTCACTGGGGAACACCTCCAGCCCTGCACAATGCCGTCTGTGGATCCCTGGCCACGGGCAACGGCCGCTTGTTTTCTCGCCAGTCATCTGCACTTCGTCAGGTCAAGTGCTGGGCTGAGGACGGAAGCTGACAAAAGTCCGGAGACACGTCAGTCAGGAAACACAACTTTCCACAAACTCTTAATCTTCAGTCGGCAACACTTCAGAGGGAAATGGACGGACGGTCATTTGGCGGGGAATTGCTACAAGTGAGTGGACTCTCGGCATAGCGCCCTCGGGGGCACGAGGGGGGCTTCTCTCGTCTCACAACGAAATTGTGTCCGTCCACAGAGTTGGGCTCGGCAACGAGTTTACAGCGACAGGGAGACAGACACACTCCAGTGAATCGCTCCAGTGAGACAGACACAGTGAAGGGAGATAAATTACATTGGAGGGACACGACTACACTTTGAGACCTTTAACTGGTGAGCAATGGACTGTGTGTGTGTTTGTGTGTGTGTTCACACGCACGGATCTGCCCTGTCCCTCCATGTTTGTCCAATCAAGCGCTGACATATTCCGTGTCAAACAAAGCAGATTGTCGTCCATGTCGGCGCTGGTGGGGGTGTGGAGGTTGTGGCGGTCGTGGTTGTGGAGGATGTGATGGAGTATGCGGACACGGGCGAGGCGGGCGATTAAGGCGCTCGGGTGTCGGTGTCCTTTTCCCTTCAGCGTGACGTCTGGCGTCTGCTGCACGTCACCGCGCGTCACGGCCAGCAGCAGCAGCAGGCGGCCGGCCACCCAGCCCACCACGCCATCTAATTTGTCTGCCCCTTGCCATGGCAATCTCACCCAGCAGCCAGGCGGCACAACAGTGGATTGTTGATGTGGTGGTCACGCACGGTGTCGGCAACTCACTCCATTGGCTCTCTACCTTCTTCATTTCTTTATCCCGATTCCCAGTCCCCCCCTCTCTCTCCCTCCCCCCTTTCCTCAGCCCATTTGCTCTCTAGCTTTTTTATTTGTTTATCCTTTTCCCCCTTCACCCCCTCTCTCTCCCCTTCCCTCTGTCTGAAGAGCGAGTTTATAACTGGAAATCGTTCTGTCCTCTTGTGTGGCGCAAGTAAGTGTTCTCTACACCAGCCTGTGGTGCTGTGGTGCTGTAGTGTAGTGTGTAGTGGTGTAGTAGTGCTGTAGTGTAGTGGTGTAGTGGTGCTGTAGTGTAGTGTGTAGTGGTGTAGTAGTGCTGTAGTGTAGTGGTGTAGTGGTGCTGTAGTGTAGTGGTGTAGTAGTGCTGTAGTGTAGTGTGTAGTGGTGCTTGTGAGACGAGAAACGGGGAATGTAGACAGCAGACACCAGACAGGAGGGAATGGGGAATGTACACTGTAGACAGCGGACAGCAGGGAATGGGGGATGTAGACAGCAGACAATGGAGGGAAATAAAGAGCGCCAATACCAGAGAGCGGGGGTAGGAGGAGCGTGGAGGAGAAAAGTTTGTGGCGGCGGGAGGATGAAGGAAGGAAGAGTGTATATCACTGCGCTCAGAAGGAGGCTGAGCTAAGAGCTGTGATTGCAGGAGGCTGTGGGCCACGATGGCTTTAATCTCGGAATTAGGAAACAATCTGTGAACTGCCTGTGATGCCAGCCGCCGTGCTGTGAAGCTGGCGACAAAAGCATCTGAGGACCGAGGCTATCGCTGCTCCCCCACCAGACCCTCGTGGCGCAGAGGCTGCTGGGATTAATCATCGCGGGCCTCCGCAGCCTGGTGCAAAGCTTCGGGAACATTCCGCGTCCCTGGCGTGTGACTGGCCCCCTGCACGGAAGGCGGAGGATGAGTCTCCGGGGACTGGGAGCCCAGTGGGGTGATGGCCAAAGTGAGGCACTTCACGCTAGACAGGGATTCCGGCAACCAGCAGCTTGACAAACAACCTTCTGCCGATAGGCACTTTGATGAGGTCACTTCCGGAAAGTCTTGACACAGTCTTGGCACGTGTCTTGTGGTCATGTGACTGATTAAGGGGGCGTCGTGAACAGTCTCAACATGTTACCTTATATATATATATGTTACGTGACGTGACGTGCAGTCTCAACATCATGCCTGTGACGTACGTACAGTACCAGCTCAACATATTGTCATATCTACTACACATGACTACTACATTCATTGTTGTGTACGTTGCATGCTGTACACAAAGCTAGTTAACGTGCATCACACAGCGAGAGGATGTTTGTAAACATTCCCCACTGCTTGTTGGCGAGTACAACACAAAGATCACCCCGTGCATGAGAGTGAGCAGAGTTCAAGTGTCATGTGGATGTGTAGCGGCTTCTTCTTCTGACCACCGCGGCGTCCACCACCCTCCAATGTGCCTAAAGAACAGTCTTCAACAGGGAGTCGTGCCTGGTCACATGACCAAAGACCAGCTGACGTCACTTGAGTGTTGAAGTAGAGGTTCATGGTGTCTTGCGAGTGCGGCCATGGAGAGTTGTCGCCGTGGAATGTAACCGTCATCAAAGCTTCATTCACTCGTGTCCTTCTCCATGTCCGCACAAACATTGGATGACAGACGAGAAGCGAGAGGCCGCGTGTCTGTGTTGTACACCAGGACTTCAACCAACGGCGGAAGTGGAGGACAACGACATCATGGAGGACGCCAGAGTGGATTAGTGACGATCGATGACCCTCGTCATTAGCCTGTGTGTTAATTGATGTGGTTACTCCCTGTAATCACCGCCAGCATCTCACAGCTGCGACTGTTTGCCGGACTCGCATGTTCTCCATCACTGGTGTTGGCTGCTGTGTGTTCTCAGGCTCCCGCTGTTCATAAAGATAAAATCACTTTTTGTCGAAATCGCATTTGCCAGGGGGTCGAGCGGCAGCGGTTTTCTTCTCTCCGTGATTTGTCAGTTCTCGCCAGAACGAGTTTGACGAAAGGTTCGGTGGCAGCAGTCACTGGAGGGAGGGCAGGACCGGAGGGTGCTGGTGATTGTTTTCCCTTTGTTATGCCTGCAGCAGCACTCACCCCCTACCCCAACATCCCCCGTGGGAACCCGCCAACCTGGCCTCATCAACTGTAGCCGATTATGTTCTTTTTATTTTCTGCTTCTCTCCTTTGTTATTAGACATAAGCTGTTAGCGATCAGAACAAATAATGGGAACCATTTCCTCGGATATTACGAATAAGCTGTTAATAATGCAAACAAACAACAGCAACACGAGGCCTGGGTCCCCCAGTGTGGAGGGTCTCGATGTCCTATGACCGGGACTGTTAGACATGTGAAGAATGTTTCCATAATCTGAGGGATGCGTGAAAAATGTAAAAATCGTGTTTATCCAAAAAAGGGGACGGGAGAAGACACTCTGAAAACAGCAGCAGAAATGGAACAAAAAGATTTATAAATGGAGAAGAAAAATATCAAAACTTGTGTGTGAAGCTCAAAAGCCCGAGCCCAGAAAAGTGAGTGATGTCGGGTGGATATGAATGTGCTAATTACAAAAATGTTAATATTTATCTTGTTTAATCCTTATTACATTCCTCCTTTCGTCAAAATAATTTGCATGAACATGAACTGAAATGTGAGAAGATGACGCGGTGTGGTGTGGAGGCTGTCACAGGCATACAGGAGCGATGACACATCATCACAACATCGCACATCACCAACCATCATCTGACATGAAGATGATGAGTGATGTCGAGTGATGACGATGACGAGTGATGTCGGGTGATGACGATGACAATGCACTGGGCGAGGGCAGTAGAGGCTCAGACGAGGAGATGAACGAGGAGCCTGGGGCGCAGCGATTGTCCCGGCGGCGCGCGCTGAGCTAGCGGAGGACACGGTCCATTAGTCGCGACTACCATCATCCCATGACCTTTGACACTAAGCGCGCTTGTTTACTGCTCCTGTGGACAGCACCACTCCCTCCCATGTCACGCTGCAAGTACACAGGCCTGTAAATCACGGAGAGGAGGGCTAGGAGTGGTCCATCTGATATAAATCTGCTGAAGACATGATGCAGGACCAATCATCGTCTGCTCAGACCGAGAGGCTCGAACCACTTGTGATACATCGACCGATTGACCGATGTTTACTTGCGATGCTTTTCGTTGTTTACCTTCAACGCGGCTTATGCTCTCAACACAGCTTTGTTGACTTTTTAAAAATAAATAATGGACATTTACAATCTTTGTTTCTAGCAAATTTTGTAAAAACATAGTGTGATGTACATTCTTGTCTATCATCAACCATTGTCTGTCACGAACATTTCTGCCATTACTGACATAGTGTGACCTACATGTGTGTGTGTCTATGTGTGTACGTGTGTGGGTGTGTGTATGTGTGTGTTTATGTGGTGTGTACGTGTATGTGTATCTGTGTGTGTATGTGTGTATCTGTGTGTGTGTGTGTGTGTGTATCTGTGTGTGTATATGTGTCTCTGTGTGTGTCACAGGACCGGACTACTGGGGCCGAGTGAACCACGAGTGGACTCTGTGCAGCAAGGGTCTGTACCAGTCGCCAGTGGACATCAGTCCGCGGACTCTGGTCTATGATCCCAACCTGCGGCCTGTCAGGCTTGACCAGCACCGCGTGAGTTGACCTGTGTCCCTCTCTCACCTGTGTCACCTGACTGCCACTCACTGTCATTCTTTGCTGTGTCACTCCATGTGTCTTGACCTTGTCACTCACAGTATGTCACTGGCATCCCTCACTCACTGTCTTAACCTGCGACACTCACTGGTACACCACTCACCGTCGCCACCTCATTGTCTTCTTCACTCTTGGCCTCAGCACACGCACACACACGCACACACACGCACACACATAGACACACAGACACACAAGCACACAGACACACAGACACACACAGAGACACACACACATACACATACACGCACGCGCTGGTAACTGCACGAAGTACGCAGCAATAACTCTTGACTTCCCTCTCTTTCTCCCTAGGTAGACGGTCACCTGATCAACACCGGAAATGACATCACCTACCAGGTGGACCCCGACTTTAACCCTCCGTTTCTGATCTCGGGCGGCCCCCTGTCCTACACGTACCGAGTTCACTACATCAAGCTGCACTTCGGGCGCGTGGACCAGATCGGGTCTGAGCACACAGTCAGCGGCAAACCCTTTCCTCTGGAGGTCAGTGCCTTGCTCCTGTCATCTCTGGTTACGTCACTGACACCGTTAGTGCCGTGACGTCACCACACTCTTCTGTAGAGTATCATGACAGTATTGTGTATCTCTTTTTTACCTCTCACTGTGTCAGGTGAGTGGTTAAAACACACAAACCCACACACAAACACACACACAATCATAAATCTAAACAAATTTTTTAAGAAGAAATTCTTGGAATTGTTGGACTTGTTCCAGTATGTGTGCGCCGTGTGACCTTTCACCTTTTGCTGTCCTTTCAGCTTCAGTTCCTGGCCTTTAACAAGGATCTGTACAGCAACTACAGTCACGCCTCCAAATCGCCACACGGTGTCGCTGCAGTCGCTGTATTCGGAATGGTGAGCACCGTTCACTACCTCACCCCCAACATTAAACAGTCTGAGACCCCGACATGGACAAGACCTCAGTCCCGTCCCTCCCTTAGTTTGAACCACAAAGACTCCGCCTCACCTCCCCAAGCGCCTAGTCACTTCTGACCCCAACTAATCTCAGCACCCGTGCACCCGATAAACTTCCCCGAAACCTCAGCACACACACACAATACAAGTCATAAACACATCATGGAACAAAAGATTAACTGATGGGAGGAGAACAAGCACACACACCCCAACACTCTACAATCAATCCAGGGGCACCAGCAATCACTGCGCAGTGTTCACTCAGTCCGTGTGTTTATAACTCTGGGTGCTGACTGCGAGGTACTAAAGAATTCTTGTACAACTCTCATTACCAGTGATGTCTGGAATCGTGGCCCGGGGGGCATCTTCCTAACAGACTCCAGAAGTAAATAGGAAGAATTCTAAAGAACATGGTTTCTTCACCAGCAAGCAGCCTGGAAACTGTGGGTAGCTGTGTTGATGGCGGAGTGGCAGTCAGTGACATGTCTCATGACTTGTAGCCCCACACGTCCATGTTTTTATTTTCTCTCTTCATGTCTTTCAGATCGCAGAGGCGGGCAACAAAGAGTTCAGCATGTTTATAGAAGCCTCCTCACAAATACGATATAAAGGTGGGTAATACTTAGCTGTGTTACTGTTGTTACAGACTTGCTATAGTAATAGTGTATCATCACACTCTCCCTCATTACCCGGCAAGCGAGGTAACTCGCTGTGTCCCTATGACGTGAAACGTACATTTCGATTGTCTCCCCTTAGTCTACTACCGACACTACGTCCGACACTGTCACGACCAGCATCGCCGTCCAGAGAAGACTTTGTCAGACTAAAATCATGTTGGACAATGCCACGGGTATCTATGTACCTAGCTTTGACACCCGTGACACCCGTGACACCTCGGCTGCTTTAAAATGTGTCTGTCTCCGTCAGTGCTCAGATGACATGACATGTATGTCTGTTGCCTGTCTGTGTGACAGTGTGTGACAGTCTGTGACACTACAGTGGTAGCTTCAGTGTCCTGTTTCCAGGCAGATCACGTGTTCCTGTAGACAGTCACGTGACCACGCAGCAGCTGTATCCAGGACTGACCCTGTTGATGTCCTGTTTCTCTGTCTGCAGGACACAACCTGTCGCTGTCAGGCCTGTCCATCCGGAGCCTCTTCCCAGCACCGCGGACTACATGACGTATGAAGGCTCGCTCACGCAGCCCAGCTGTCACGAGACAGTCACGTGGATCGTCTTCAACAAACCTGTTTACGTCACCAAGCACGAGGTGCGCCTTCATCTCTGACTTACCGCAGGCTTTGGGTTTTCTCTGGTCATTGCTTGGCCTACAGATGGTGGCAGCAGCCAAACGAGTCTTTGTGTGTCTGTGTGTGTGTGTGTGTGCACGCGCGCGTATGTGTAGTGTGTGTGTGGACTCCTGTACTCACTGCGCGCTCACTGCAGTACAGTGTAGGTGGCAGTGTGTCTCCCTGTAACACCTGTGTACACACGTGACCTGATGTCGTAGAGCAGTTGGACATTTTACGTGCATGCGACAGTCTGTATTTGTCGACATGTTTGTCTGGTGGTGATGGGGATGATGGATGATATGATGATGATGATAATGATTATTGATGGATGATGATGTTGTTACAGCTGAGAATATTACGCCAGCTCCATGAAGCCCCAGACGGTAGTCGAACAGAAATGCTGATGGAGGACAACTTCCGGCCCACCATGGCTCTCAACCGAAGAACTATTCGGACCAACATAGCGCCTAAAGAACCAGTGAGTACCCTCACCCCCTCGCCCCGTGCCCCTCCCTGTGAGCAGTGAGTCCTTTTCATGTCCTGCACGTGTGCACAAAACCCTTACATACCGCGTACGAACTTTGGGTGCTTGTGGTGCGACATTAGAGAAAACTGAACTGTGAACATCACAGCATGGAGTGAATGAAGCTCTGTGAGCTTGGGTCATGAGAGTAGTCATAGCTAAAACATGGCGTGAGTGAACATCTGTGCCCGTCGTCTCCTGCAATGCTCTTGTCTTTACTTCTTCGATCCTTCCACGTGGACTTCAAGATGTCAAAGGTCGCACCCTGACTTTGAACTTAATGTTAAAAAACTTCAATGAACGCGGCAGGCCGACATTTTGTGTCCATAGTAAATGAACCTGTCGAGAAAAAAGTTTGTTCATGTGTCATTTCTGTTACTGGGTAGACGGACAGATGGCTACACAAGGTTAGTCGTCTGCTCTATGCACAATGTTTGTGACTCAAAAC
This sequence comes from Pomacea canaliculata, assembly GCF_003073045.1. NCBI lineage: Eukaryota > Metazoa > Mollusca > Gastropoda > Architaenioglossa > Ampullariidae > Pomacea > Pomacea canaliculata. Next base: position 41,825,037 of record NC_037592.1, on the reverse strand, counting down.
ACCTTTGTACTGGCCTGTCATTTGGCCAAGTCAATGTTAATGAAGGTACCGACTGTGTCCCCTCTCTAAGAACTCACCTTGTCTAGAAAGTTCTAAGAAGGGAGGTAACCCTCGTTATCGCTCCATCATACTAAGAGGCGAGGAGCTGCCCACTTCCAGGAAATTGATTAAACCCCGAGAGAGATCCCGAGAAAAGTTTGAAATGTCATTAAGCACCGAACCTTCTCTAACAGGTAGGGCGGAACCACCATCGACCGCCATTCTCCTCCTTTCATCAACTGATAACAACGCAGGACAAGGACTGGCTTCTGGCTGTGGCGTCCGGTGACCACGTGATGTCCAGTGACCCATCAACTCTTTTCCGAAAAATATTATGTTTAGGCCTAGATCTCTAGCTTTTGACCGCCTCATCTCCGTGTGACTCAGCTCCTAGGTGAACTCACTAGAGAGTAAACAACACACAACCGGAAGAGACAGTAGGTTGTCCCCCATTAGAGGTTTGTTGCTTTACCTGTGAGGTGTGTTTACACAAGTGTTTGTCACTCACGAGGTGTGTAGTGCCGGCTGTAAAGTACCCACCGTGGGGTGAGGATGGTGCAGGAAGCGAACCAGCGTTGACAAGACAATGACACGCGTGACAATGACATCCTGGAGGAGGGAGCTCGGGGCTCGAGTTGAAGACAAAAGATGGCGGCTAAGCTTCACAAGACTTCAGATTGACCCTGCTCTAGTGACGAGCTACTCTTCTCTCTGAATGCATACTCCGCCATTTGCCGCTTGCCGAATTCTCACACAAAATGCATAAATTTTTGACATAAATGTGCACGTGGCCGCCCCTCGCTGACAATGGCGCGTGTGCGGGGTGTCGGGGAGGTACCCATGTGCCGCCCTTGCGTCACTAAAGAGCTCGGCACGTGGTTTTTTAACCTGCCCATTTGTAGGCCGCTGCTATTACCTCCCCCTTGTGTGGACAGAGCGAGGCGCTGGAGCACGAAACGAGGAACAATCATGGATGGCGCGCAGTCATGCGCAGTGGAGCGCACGGGCGCAGTCGATGAAGCGCAGCCAAGAGCTGTCGTGGGCCACCGCACCCATCAGTTGCTGCCCTTCGCTTTTCTTGCTTTTCCCCGTTTTTCTAATTTTCCTCTTTGTTGCAGGAACCCAAGTGTGGAGTCAAGAAAATCACGTTCTATGAAGGTAAGTACATTTATCGCCCATCAACGGCGGATTAAGTCTCAAAGGGAGATAACTGTACCCGACAGAAATGGATGTGTGCGTAATGCGTGGAATAAAGTTGGCAGAATTTATTGTGGCCCGCGCCATGCCACATCTTCCCGATCTGCAAGGGCCCTGCCTTCAGGAAGGCAATAACGACAAACTGCGGGCTGCGGCGGCTGATGTTGGGCTGAACTGTGCTTATCAGCTGCGCTATCGGGGCTAGTTGGCTGGACGCCTGAGACTCGAGAATCTGTGTGTGTGTGTGTGTTGTGTGTGTGTGTGTGTGTGTGTGTGTGTGTGTGTGTCTGTGTGTGTGTGTGTGTGTGTGTGTGTGTGTGTGTGTGTGTGTGTGTTGTGTGTGTGTGTGTGTGTGTGTGTGTGTGTGTGTGTGTTTTGTGTGTGTGTGTGTGTGTGTTTGTGTGTGTGTGTGTGTGTGTGTGTGTGTGTGTGTGTGTGTGTGTGTGTGTTTGTGTGTGTATGTGTGTGTGTGTGTGTGTGTGTGTGTGTTTGTGTGTGTGTGTGTGTGTGTGTGTGTGTGTGTGTTTGTGTGTGTGTGTGTGTGTGTGTGTGTTGTGTGTGTGTGTGTGTGTTGTGTGTGTGTGTGTGTGTGTGTGTGTGTGTGTGTGTGTTTGTGTTTGTGTGTGTGTGTGTGTATGTCTGTGTGTGTGTGTGTGTGTGTGTGTGTATGTTGTGTATGTGTGTGTGTGTATGTGTGTGTGTGTGTGTGTATGTGTGTGTGTGTGTGTGTGTGGTGTGTGTTTGTGTGTATGTGTGTGTGTGTGTTTGCGTGACTGTACTGCGAGACAGGACCGGCCGTTACGTCCAGGTAATTCATCACGTGATCTGTCGTCTTGTTGCAGTTAACGATCGTTATCGTGTGACGTAATCACGTGAAGGCCATCTTGAATGACGTCAGAGGTAGATATATTCGTCTTTTGTCACCTTGTTTATTAGTCGCCAGGTGTAGCTACAGATTTACCTGTGGGTCCCCTGTGTGCGAGTGTCTTGCTGAGGATGTGACTGTGTATGTGGGTCCCTGTGTCCTGGACTAGTCGGTCAGTAGAGGGTGAGTGCGCATGTCACAGTCTACCCGTCTTACTACCTGTTACACAAGCCAGAGTCTGTTTCACTGCTGTACTTACAGAGCTTCTGAACTGTTCTGCTGGTACCTGGAGCGGATGCTGACCCTCGTTCTCTCTGTTGACCCACACAACACCTCGACTAAGGTCTGTGGAGCGCCGTCCACCCGTCAGACGACTCGCACCATCTCCCAGCTTCTCGTGTCAGCCGCGGCAAAGCTCGCCAAGCAAACAAACAAACAACATGTACGGGAGATCAGGGTGCTAAACACTGGCCACTGACAGGATTTCCCCTTAACACTAGTTCCACGGAGAGAGAATTTGTTATACACAGACTGGTGTGTATGTCTGTGTGTGTGTGTGTGCGTTAGTGTGTATGTCTGTTTGTGCATTATTCTGTGTGTATGTGATTGGGCGCTTGTGTTACTATACTAGTAACCTTTTGTGTTCATCTGTCTGCCGGTAATATCAAATCGCTTGTGTATATTCATGTTCTTTGCCGTGAGTCAATACAGTATGTATCTGACATGTCGCGTGGAGTATTCAGTGAGTTTACATATATATATATGTATATGTAATTATGTACATCTGCTACATTTTTCTCTTTCCTTCTGTTTGACTCTCAGCATGCCAAGCGTGGCCGGGGGCCATGTATATCTTTACTTTCCATCTTGACAAGTCGTTAGGTGTCTTTTGACAATCGGCTTCCAAGAATATCGTCCCTTAGCCAAAACGAAGAAATCGTGATCCCGTCTTGACCTTTGGCCTTGTAGCGTGAGGTGAAAGGTCAGAGTAGCGTGAAGAATGCTGGAGAGGAAAGTGTCACCTTTGTGCCATGTTGTCTTGAAATCTATGCAAATGTTGTGTGGTGGTCTGTGCCCACGTGTCCTGCTGTACTCGTGCATCAACTTCTACTTGCTGCTGGAGCTGGTCACAGACCTTGCTCGCTCGCTAAGCCCTCGTCCTCGTCCTCGTCCGTCAACATGTCTTTTGTCTTGTGAAGCCCCCACACCTTCCCGAGCATCCACCCCTCCACCCGCAAGCCCCCTTGTGACTTTCTCAAAGTCCTTCTTCTTCGTGTCATCAGGGCGAGTTGTCTGTTCACAAGCCTGAAGAAGTTTTTCTGCACCTACTTGTCTGTCCTGTCCTACCCCTGTCCTACCCGTAGTCCCCACCCACTCGTACATCTGCTTCATCGTGTCACTTGTTCTTTCTTCAGATGACTTTCTTTCTCTCTCTCACTCCGGTGTGAATGTGAGGAGCTGTAGCTGGAAGACTGAAGTAGGGGCCAGACCCTAACTGGGGCTGCATCCCACAATAATGGTTTTGTGAGAATGATGTCGCAGGATCGTTTCTGTCTGTCGAGAGTCATCTTCGTTTTCTCAGTTTCGCAGAACAAGGAAAGACAACTTGGATAGAAATACACCGCGAGCACATGTAGTACACATACACACGGATACAAAGCTTGTACAACACTGCTAAGACCTTAGTACAACAGTGAAATATACACACATACAAGCGTGTGACTACCTTAACATCTCAGCACCACCCGGTTGTTACAGATGTGAATGTAGTTGTGGGTAGCGTGAGTTTCAGTTTATACAAACATTCTTGGCATAGCTATGGTAGCACATCATACACACACTGACATGACTGCCCGCAGTACACAGTAGCTGACAATTGTTCTAATGTGCTGTACTTTCAATAAATGAGTTTGTAAACACCTGTGTTGACTGTCACTACAACTGCTACCTGTTCAGACTGCATGTCACAGGTGAGACGGACGAATGTGCGCAAAGTAGTTCTAAAGAAGCACACCTTTGGCCAGCAGCCGCATTTCCTCACAAGTTTCCTCCCATTTCACAGTTTCTCTCCACACTGATTACCTTCCTCTGTCTATGTGTATGTGTGTATGTGTATGTAAAGGTGTATGTGTATGTGTATGTAAGCGTGTATGTGTATGTGTGTGCGCGCGTGTCCAAGACAGAGCAACTATAAATCATCGTATTGCAACCCAAGTCTCATTGCTCCTCATTCCCATGACTGGTCCCTCTCGTCTGCTTGCTGACATTTAAAGGCTGAGTCATTAAAAGAGTCAAGCAAATAAAATATTGCCCACAAAATCTTATCTGAAATAACACAGCTAATCAATTTTCTGTTTATTTACGTCTCCGAAGCAATAAAACAAAACAACAAAGACCTTGTCTGAGGACGTTTCTGGAAGTAAATGGTGGTAACAAAAGCCATCTGGGAACATGACCTACGACCTTTGACCGAATCACTCGATCAACACGCAGCCTCCAACAAATCCCTTCACGGACATGCGCCACGAGTCCGCCAGTGACAGGACGTGAAGACGTGAAGACGTGACGGAAGACCGTGATTACAGTCGCCACACCTGACAACACACTCAGGTGACCAAGGTCTCCATCAGACTGGAAATTCTGTTTTCATGCGAAAGGTCATCAACAGGCACACACAGGGAGCACACGGAGTTGAGTCTAGAAGCGAATGGTTGGCCCAGTGGCTGTGATTTGTTATTCGACATCAAATCGTACAAATGTTTGTTGTCGCCGTTTCCAGTGATGAAAATGTCCATGAGCAACCCTGCACACCCTGAATTGTGCAAAGTAGGAGGTGGGGACCTGTTGCCTCCAAGGATTCCTTCTAACAGCTACACAAGCACCGAATACAGAGTCAGGCTGAGTGGTGGGACGTCCCCCTGGCTAATATCCACCCTGACAGTGAGGATCCCGGGTTAGTGGATTAATGCCCACCCAACCCACACACCCCTACCCCTACACATACATTTTCTCTGGATGTGGCAACTGTTCATTAGGATGCACCCGCTGGACGATAGGACTGGGTAAATCAAGGTCGGGTATCAGCAGAGTCCGATCAGAGCTGTGTGACCTGTGGATTGAAACATTTTAACCTTTGACTGGCTGCATCGTGTCATCGCCACTCACCAGGAATCAACAAACGATCGCTACGTTTAATCTTTCAATTTTCATCTCACGTTCCATCTCATATGTATCTATGTTGGTGGATGGGCGTGCGTGGCCTGGTGGTGTCTGTCTGCATCCTACATTCCACTTCGTAATGATCCACCAGCGGCAGTCCGTGTCTTTATGACAGCAGCACTAAGTAGGTGTAGGCAACACATCGCACGATCAAAGGAGGATGGCAATGCACGTGGGAGGCCCAGCGTCTGGCCAAGTCGTTTCAGGCCTGACGATCAAACACCACGAGCATCGCGCGCTCATTGCGTGTCGGCGCGCACGTCCTTCCCCGCTGAGTTATTTTCACCTCCGGTCAGGGAGGGTCCTAGGATGGTCTAGCCCACTAGACCAACGTGAATAGCGCCAGCAGGCGTGTGTTGTAATTCCACGGGCCTCGTGGTCAGTCTCCATCATTTACACTCCAGTGAACATCGATCATCTCCTGATGCGAGACAAACTCCCGGACAAGAAAGGACCATAACTCCTACAGCGCCGTGCTCATTGTGGGGTGGGGGCAGGGTGGGGTGAGAGTACCCCCCAGGCCGAGAGATTCACTTGTGTGCGCTGTGCATAGTAAGACTGAACTGCATCAGAATATCCTACATGGTATGCAAGTGTATTTCCTTGCGAGCTCCAGAGGTCAAAATCTTAATTACCTTGGTCTGTGTTTATTATTATTAGTAGTAGTAATTATAGGGTTTGTAAAGCGCATTTCTTCACACGGAGGCGAGCTCCATGCGTTTGACCAGAGTCCAGGGGCAGTGGGGAGAAGCCGTGTGATGTGACAATCGAGTACAAACACACATACACCAACAAGGACGCCAAGGAACGCACACAGGAGCGTGGGAGGAGAAAAGACAAGAGGATGGACGAGTTACAGTAGGTGTTTTCGAACGAGAAATGTTTTAGGTCCACGAGAAGGCATGCACCGACTCCGCTGTGAGGAGAGACAGACTCAGGCTATTCCACATACCGGGGCCTGAGAAGGAGAAGGAGCGACGGCCGAACGTCTTCAATCTGAAGGGAAATAAAAAGAAAACCAAGCGTGGGCCGAGCGAACTGACCTGCGAGGTTGGTATGGCAACACAAGCTCAGACCACGCACGTGTATAGGTGGACTGCTGTCTGTCTGCCGAGACCAACACTTAGCCTCTTGTCAAGTTCTCCGCTAAACCGGAAGCTTTGTACACAGCTGCCTCGTTTTAGTAGTTAACTGGAAAAAATCGTCTGCCAGCAGTCCTGTAATACACGTTCGTGCTCAGACAGTTTGGGGGGAGACCGTGAACAACACAGTAGCAAAGCATGGCGGTGTGGCAGGGTCGGCCTTCCACTAACGGAATACAATCCGGGAAACACTGTTCTGAGCTCTCTGGAACTCGTCCTGCAGGCGACCAGGAAGATCTCTGAAGAGATTGCAACCCGATCATAAGTCTTTCACCACCAGGACCAGAGCAGTCTCTGTAGAGTGGTGTTGACGGCAGGCCGACTGAAATGGTGCCAGGAGACTGTACGTGTCCAAATGTTGTAGCAGCTGATGTCAAGCTTTCTCAAGGATCTTATTTAGAGACTTGGCGGTAGTTCTTCAGGTCGCTAGGGTTGGAGCTAGACTTCTTTAATAGTGGAGTGACAGTTGCATGTTTGAAAGAGGGAGGAACAGAGCCAGTGAACAGACTGATTGATGATGTCTGTGATGACAGGAATCAAGCCACTCAAACAAGATGGTCGAAACAGGATTCAATGCACAAGATTTCTTTGGTGATTTATTATTTGTCCCGCAGGCCATAAATCTGATGCCTTGTAAGACAGGCTCAACTTCATCTGTAGTTTCGAAATCACCTCACAAGTCTTTGAGCTTTAGATTGCCTTGTGGTTGTCTGACAGTTTGGAACTTTGGGCTGGAACTGAGTGGAGAGTTATCGTGCGCTAACTGTACATGTTTCACAGCAAGCTTTTTGTCAGAGCTAAATTGTCGTCGCCCACACCTTTAGCAGTTTCTCCTCCCCCTACCCCCATCTCCATATGCTTTCAATACATTGTTGGTGTTGTTATTGATGTTGTTATTGCTGCTGATGATGATGCCAAGAATGGTACTTGATGAAAAAAGCAAAAAATATCGATCCAATTTTTTTTTAAAGACTTGTAGGCTGGTCCAATAAATGTCTACTGGCTGCTTTTAATTGTTTCTTTGAAGCGTACCATCAATGAGAGCCATCAGTGGCCTCCAAACACTTGAACCTCCCTTGCGACACAGGCAGTTAACCCCGCACTGGACTCGGCCTACAGCGCTGAGGGGAGTTAATCAGGTCTGTCTCCTCCTGCAAGGGAAATAACACCACTTGCCGCTTTATTGTTGTTTACTTTTTTCCTCTATCTCGCCAGATCTCGCACGCGGTGCACCCGTGTGAAGCGAAATGTGGGTAACTCAATACAAGTCTGGAGCAATCTCTCCAGGCGTTGGTCACGAAATGTGAAGGAACAGCGGTGTGACAAACTAACTACACCACTCGTCTTCACAGGGAAAAGCAACTTAGCAGCAAGACAATACACGGGACATCACGCTTGTCTACATATAATATCTTTATATCTAACATGTTGAGGCACGTAATGAGGAAATGTGTGCAGTCTGTTGACAATTTGATTTTGTTTATAACAGTCAGGCGACCTCACAACTCGACCAATGGCGACATTGTAGAAGCTGCTGCCAACCTCCTGTATTCTGTCAGTGTCATGGACTGGCATCATGATATTCACTGGCACAATCAGCATCTACGCTGTGTGACATTTCCTGTGATGTGTTTCACAGAGTTGTCCCTAGGGTGAATGACTGCCAAGTGATTACATACAGAAACTGTTAAAGGGCGGCTATCGATGCTGAACAATCAACGACATGTCGTCATTGATAGCCTCCCTTAGTGCCGTAGGTTTCTAATATCGAGGGTTTCCAAGATTTTCTAATTCCCTCAAATGAGTATGTCAACACTTGCAAAAAAGCATTGTCTTTAATCATAGGTGCAACAGAAATTCTTTAAACGCCAAGTCACCGTTACTTCCGTGGGTAAGTCGGTTCGCTCTAAAAACAAGTAGAACAAAATTTAAAGAAAAATCATTCTTTTCCAAAAGCGAAATGGTACTGGTAATGGTACTAGTAATGGTAACTGACAGATCAATGTCCGAGAGGAAGACCGCTCCAAAATGGCATTCCAGACCTCTGCTGGCCTCTATCAGTTCCTAACCTTGTCCTTTGACGTGTCCTGTAACTTTTGTACCAATGATGAGGAAACTGGACCTCCAGGACCTCCACACCATGAGTTTCTTCGACGATATCTTTATTGCCACGGAGACGTGGGGGAACATGCCACTGCTCTAAACCCTGTTCTTTCATATTCTTACATCTTTCAACACTCGCCGTCTGTGGGCTGACTGTCTACCCCACAACCAGTACTAGTGATCAGGAGAAATAATGAAGGAATGCATTTTCAGTATGGTAGACAAACTTCAAAGCAAAGAAAATACAATTACAAAAATAAATAATCTGACACTTGAGCTCAGCTAAGAACGTTTTGCGCTTAAAGGGATTGTAAAGGCAAAATAAAACTGCTTAGAATCTGGTAAAGAGTAGGATCAGCTGTAATATCGTCTATTTTCGACACTTAAGGTGGCTGTTTACATCCTTGGCGCTCAGAATGCTTCTGGTCAGGTCATCAGGATCAACATGCGCTGACCACCTGGACATGGCATCGCTCCTAGTCGTCTGATGAAGTTCTCCAAGAACCAGTTCAGCACAGGTGCACTCAAATGTGCACATAGCAGTCATATACAACCCAGCCTACAGGCAAGATTAGGCCAAGCTTAGAGAAAGCTCGTGATATTTGTTTGCCCGTTGCCAAGCAACCCCCAGTTCGTTGCCGGTGCGCGCGCAACGCGATGTGCGATAAGGAAACTGGCAAAGCCACGCTGCCGCCAAGATTGGAGCCAGTGTCGCTGATATGAATATTCACGACTATCAAGTCATTCGCTAAAAATACATTTACACGGTGATTGCTTGTCATTATAATTATTTGTTTAGATTGTTGAATAACATAAATATATCTTTGACAAATTGTGCTCAGGTATGAGGGTAGTGACGTGAACGTTGTTCACTATCAACATGGAGTTTGGCCCCTCAAAGCTGAGCATTTCCCTCCGCCACTGGAGGGTTTACGAGATCTGTGATCTCCCATAACAAGCATCCTTAAAGGTAAGTAAATATTTGCAACAAAAAAAAAAAAAAATCGTCTTTGCCTACAGTTGCGACAGAAATCGCTTTAACTTGAAGTCACTGTCACCTTCCGTGGCAATGGCAGATAGCCGAGTGGTTAGAGCACTGGCCTCTCACCTAAGAGAGGAGGCGGTTCGCTGAGACTAATTCCCCCCAGCTGTCGAGAATGGGTACCTGACTCCATGGAGGGCTGGGGATAATGGCAATTCTTTATTAACGAGAAGTAAAGTAAGCAAGACATGCTTTTCTTCCACTTAGCCCTCGCCCTTTAAGGGGTAAAAATAAGATAAGTTATTAACTACTTACTAAAAGAATAAGTAGTAATAAGCATAACATATTATATTAAAAGAGTGGAAGTTAATTTGTACAAAAACTAGTTGTAAAGGTAAGGTATTGAGGGAGAGGAGACAGGCTCCCCCCTCACAAAAAGCTGTCCACCTCACTCCACAAACGACTTCAAGTCAGGTGACGACCTTTTTATAATCTCTGAACGCAGCAGATGTGTACAATTTTATACTGACAGCCGATGTTGGCACAGCTTGTTCACTGTCTGGGAATAGGAGGACCGCATGTCTGATATCTGTGAATAATTTGACTGCCTGCCCGACTAACATATGTGAATAGACTGCCTGATGTAATATCTGTGACTAGGCCGACAGCCTGCATATTTTAGTAGGCTAGACAGCCTGCCTAATACTTGAAAATAGCTGAGTACATGTCTGTCTAATACCTGTGAGTAGGCTGACTGCCTGCCTGTGAATAGCCGAGTGTTGTGTCTTTATTCCTGTCATCCTGTTTCTCAGTTAGTAAAGTGAATCACCCATCAAACTCTCATTCTTTCTTCAAAAACAAAGTGAATCACAAAGCCAGCTTAACATTGTACTGTAAGGTGCTTTTAATTTTCTTCTTAATCTGTCATCTTTCCTCACAAATAGTACTTGCGTAGTACAATGCCCACATTCTGGGGATAAATGTCAGCATCAAAGATAATATCATAAGTCATCATCGGAAACCAACAGACCTAGTGGAAAATATAAAAATATAAAAACCTAAATTTAATTTGAAGCCAGGATTAAGTTGGTCCGAGACAGGAGTGCCTGAGAATGGACAAAGGATGTTTACTGGCCGTTGCCGATGAGGGAGCGAAGAGGTGAGACTCGGGAGGACACGGAGGCCATGAAGCGGGTTAACGCCTGACCCCCGCAATGTCTGGCCAGACCCAAAATCTCTCGCCACAACCTGCAACACAAGCAAGAAGGCTAGTGACACAAGCCACGTGCAGAGCAAATGAGATGAATTGTAAGTTTGCCGCACAAAGCAAGTGTGTGTGTGTGTGCGCGTGCGTATGTCTGTGTACTCACTTTCCAGCGCCAGAACTGAAGAAGTCGTTGGCCTGAAGGACCTCCACGAACTGCTGCGCGTTGTCGCCGATGATGTCACAGAAGCCGTGACGCCTGTAGCAGTCTCCAACAGCGGCGACGGCGTCGTGCTCCAGGTTGTGGCAGTTGACGTAGTCGCGGGAGTACGTGTCCAGCAAGCGCTGGTTCATGCACTGCTGAGTATTGCGCAGGAACTCCTGGCCCTGAACACACACACACAGAGCAAATGTGAGGTCAACCGTACACTCGGGGATTTCAAACCATTTTGTGCTCGCACGGGCCTGCATTTGGAAGACTGTAAGGACACGCGAGAGTACACGTGACTTCTTCACATAGTTTAGTGGCAATGGAAGTGAAGGTAGGCGGTTTCCTGTATCTATGCCATGGGTAGTTGAAGGCGGAGCCCAGCCCTCTCCCTCTACTGCCCTAGCTCTATGTTTATGTCGTCGCTGTTGCATCTCTTACGCTGTCGCTGTCTCACACTGTGGTATACTACTACCTGGGAGAATGACGGCGCCATCTGTGGTTGTTTCTCCTTTGTTTGAGGTCAGTTTAACTCCCGCCCACATGTTGTGAATATTTTGTATATTAAAATAAAACAAAAACAAACAAACAAACAAACAAAAAAACAAAACAAAAAACACCTAGGACATTATAGCCTCCCTTGAACAAGAGACCGCGAATTCCCCAAAACAAATGGTCTGTGCGGTCCAGATAGGTGAAAGTTCATCAAGCGGGTCGGTAGCTATTTAGTGTCGCTGACCATCAGGACCAAACATGAGGCTACGGTGTAGTAGTGTAATTTCCTGTCGTCTGCTGCAGATGGCCTTTGGCTTTCCCGTGTCTTTCAAAACACGAGAGACCAGGGACCTATACAACAATGTCTGTTCAAGGGGAGAGTATAGCACCATTTCAATTATTGCCTACATTTAAGCAGGGTCCCATCCTCCAGTCGGCTACTGGCAGGTGATGAGAGGGTGTGCCTAAGTGCACTCGAGTTCAGAGGAAGTGGGGACACACAGTCAGTGTCACGCGGACATCGCCTCGTGGTGTACAACACTGAGGTCTCACAGGATGCTTCCGTTCTTGCCGGGAAGATTTCCGAGACTTGACATCCTGGGATGTAGGCAGCAAGTGATCTCTCGGTACGAATGGGACAATGATGAGTTGATCGTAGGTGTGTCTACACCATCTGCTTGTCAACAAGTTGCACAAGGAAGTCAAGGCATTTCCTGACACTTAAGGGACCAGTTCCACACGTGGACAAACAAAGCTTGTTTACTTGTCCGCACGCGCGTCACTCGTCATCACACATCATCATACTCGCCATCCCTGACAGATCCCTCATTTTGTTTGCGACCAGTTTTGTTTTTTTTTTTTTTTTTGTTTTTTTTTTTTTTTTTTTTTTTTTGCCTGCTGCAATCCAGTTGTGACAAGTTGTACTGCTAACCTCAGTTACATATCGTAAAAATGAAAGGCTTTGAGATTTGCGTGTTTGTTTCTCAGCCTCTTTTTGTAACTACATAATAAACAAGTCTTTTTTCCCATTGAGTTTGTAGCAACAGTCGTACTGGTGATTTGTAATTGAGAACAAATAAACTACTTTTTAGCCTAACATGTACATGATTCTTCATTCTCTTTGGTTACTACGTCTTCCAGTCTCCATGTGGTCCCACTTCGTTTTTTTAGGTGGACAGGGAGACACTAGGCTCGCTCAAGCCTGTGGTCAGTAAACTCGCCCCTTGTCTATCCAGTCGCAACCAGAGCGAGATGTACTGGGCAGCTGATGTACCGGGCAAAGTCAATGCGATGAAAGGCTCCACCTTCCACAAGCCCGAAGACATGGAAACCATTTAGACGGTCACTGGACCTCAGTGCGGCGCTGTCCAGTGGAGGGACGGTGAAGGCAACTTTCTAGCTAAAGACAGGAAGGCAGTTTAGCTCGCGAGAGGAGGGCAACATGTGTTGCGAGGGAAGGAGAGCAACATGTGTAGAGGGACCAGTGTACAGAGGAGGGGGCGAGGTACTCACGGCCGCTGTGAAGGATGGCATGAAGGTCTGGAAGCGGTTGCAGTAGAAGTTGCCGTAGCGCTGCATGTAGAACTCGCGGCCACACGGCAGGCGCTGCTCAAAGCAGTTGAAGAACTCACAGTTGCCGCTCTGTCCGTGAGCCACGCATGCGCTGTCCACAGCTGAAAACATAAACAACAGTTTCATCTCTAATGTCTGTGTGTGGTGTGTCAGAGTGACAACTGACGTTCTCTTATTTGATGTCCAAACAACCCATCGCTCAAGTGCACAACAACAGATTTTTTGGCAAGTGCAGTTGAGCTTACTTGCTGTTACAATCTGCGTTGTTTGTGTTCCCAACATTCGTCACTAAGCTTCAACTGCCGCACCTCCCATCTGTCTGTTTAACTTAGCGTGAACGGAGTATATATTTGGTAGTGAAGGGGACTACCACAGCGCTAGCGGCAATGTTTATACTGTTCTCGTGATGTCTTTGCCACCACCTCATCTGGAAATATCACTACAACTCACTTCCATTAAAAAAGGTTCAAACGCCACGACACTTGTCCATAATCCGACAAAGGGGTTGGGATAGAAGGTTGTTCCGAAACTCTCTCTCTCCGACTATCACAATCAATCATCACATGCAATCAATCAATCATCAATCGCCAACAAGCTGCCGACACAAGGTCCAGCTACTCACGTCGGCCATCGGCGGTGGCGGTCCTCTCGTTGTTGCGGCTGAATATCCACCAGGCGTCGGCACAGCCCAGGGTCAGGACGAGAGCGAGAACAACAACAACAACCTTCATGGTGGTCACTGCACGCGCCACAGACTGGGTGTTGGTGGCAATGAGGGTCTGTGTCCGCTGACAGCAACTGATTGCACGCTGTGAGAGATGTTGCCCTGGGATGCTGCTACCCTGATGCTGGCTCCCTGTGTGAAGGTTGCTGCTCCGTCACGTGCTCTCTTTATATCGGCCTCCTTGATGCGCGCGCTGACGCCCTGTCTTCCGGTGAGGTCGGCAGTCGGGGGCGACGACCTACTGACATACGTCGCTGACCAAAGAAACTGGCCAAGATTTATACATCATGTATCTCTCCTTGCCCCAAGGAAGATTTATATAACTATTTAGTATCGTTCCTTGATGGAAAAAAGATACTGTTCACGATTTACATGAGTATCTTTTGTTGACTGAAGAGATGCAACATTCAAGATTTATACAACACTAATATGTCGCTAGTGGAAGAGTATTCATGTCGCACTCGTTGGCCGAAAGAGACCCTGTACAAGATTTATAAAACACGTATTTTTCAATGAACCGGGGAAATATTGTTCCAGATTGATAAACATCGTTGACTCAGGGAAGATATAGTTTATTTCATACAAAATGGCATCTAAACATTTCAAACATCTCTTGCTGGCATAGTTGACATCACAAGTATGGATGAGAGGCCAGTTCAAAGCTCTGCGAACCTTCACTGTCTATTTTCTTGGAGCATTGGATCATCTGTCTGAACAAGTGGTTACGAGGATGCATGTAGAAAATTGTGGTCACTCTTGCAGAGCGCGGAGCATGCTGCTCCTTTCATCGGTCATGTCACGTGGACAGGATCCAGGGTGTCACAAATTGTTCTGATCATGTCTGGACAGGAAAGACGCTCGAAGTTGTCTGCTCATGTGAAATAATTGTCAGCATGAATTCTTTTCTTCATCTTAATAGAGCTGTCATTGTAGTATTGACACAATCCGTACTTGTATTATGAGCAGTCAGCACAGCTGTCACTTTGTGAATCATTAACCAAGCTAACACTTGTAGTATTGGTACAAGGTGTACTGAGATACTGAGATACTGAGAACATTTTGTGTGAACACTGTTCACGTCCTTGTACAACAGTTTCTCCACCAGTTCAGTCAGGTTGTTGTGAGCGGCCCTCAGCCCTTCACCGCTGGACAACAGCTTCATTCGCTCTTACAAATGACAGAAGTCGGGTTGTCGCCATCTTGACAATTATCAGTTGGTCTTACTTGCTTCAAAACTATTCAACAGATTGATCAAGCGGGTAACAGTTGTCTGAAACACCTGGACCTGGTAACCGAAATGTCAGCATGTGAATATTTGAGAAAATAATTATTTAATCATTAATGATCAAAGTTTTTTGTACAGTTTTTTTTAAAACAATGCTAAGTAAAGTAATATCAGGAATAAATCAACAACAGAAAGATGAATGTCCTTTGTCGGTACTCACAATGTCTTATACTCATTTTTCCGTTGAATGAAATGTAACGAAGGTTCTGTTTAAGGACAGACTGCGGCTGAAATAAAATTTACCCCGGAGGTAGCTGGCAAATTAACAGATCATAGCGCTATCAGTAGTTTGTGGGTAAATTGTGCTGAGAATTTTAAACTGCATGTAGAAAAAGCACACCAGGACTGAGCTGTGAATTGTAGCGAGTACGAGAGCTGTGAGGTGAACACACACTAAGGATGTTGCCCAATACAATAACTGTAATGTGTAGATACACTAACATCAGCCAGCAACTCTAGTGGTAGTGAGGTTTTCACCATTTTACAAATCTCAGGTGAGGACTGTCAGCTTTAAAGGCTTACACCCCATAAATGGGACTGAGAATGTTTGCTGAGATTTTACAAATTAGTAGTGCGGCAAATTAAACCCTTTCGTATGAAAAAGGTCACACTCGGGTAGAACATCATGTACGGCCATTGTTTAGAGACGCTGAGCTTTGTGGGTGTATGTAACAGGGTGCATGAAAAGGGGGCGTGCTGGTCTGTAGAACTTTGATTTATCGTCAAGACAGGCATTGATGTTGCCAGTGCCCATCG
This sequence comes from Pomacea canaliculata, assembly GCF_003073045.1. Taxonomy (NCBI): domain Eukaryota; kingdom Metazoa; phylum Mollusca; class Gastropoda; order Architaenioglossa; family Ampullariidae; genus Pomacea; species Pomacea canaliculata. The sequence goes on along the minus strand of NC_037592.1, from coordinate 41,809,246 downwards.
AGGAAGCAAGGAATAGTTGGAATCTCGTGGCTGACTGCTGGAAACCTACTTCTCTATGACTCATGCCACACACCTTCACTGTGCAACCCCAGTACTTCCCGAGGAAACTAGAATGTGTGACAAAAGTGTTGTGCTTTCGAGAAACAAGCAGAATGCGAAAGTTCTGGCACACTGGGGGTACCAATGTTTTCTTGGTTCTTTGAGGAAAGATGGAAGCACAGTGAGAGGACTGCACATCCGGCTGCTGGAGAGGATCTGGAGCAAAGGTACATGTAACTCAGTGTCGATCACTTCACCACTTCCCGTCATCACAGGACCGTTCACGGAAACGCCATTCACTTATACTTCCGGCTTCACTCGCCAAGACTGCCGACGACCGCAGGCCAGCATCAACTCTGACGTCATTGCGCCCTCATGTCGAGGCTGTTCGAGCCTGCAGCACGTGCACACTGTCGTCAGGGCCTCATCCTGCAGGCCAGCACTCACCTCACGTCATCTCCCTCACGCTCACATGATGGGGTCCAGGCCATTGTCCTCAAGTGGCTCGTGATGCACCCTTGCAACTTGGGGTCGGAGTTCAAAGTACAGCGGTGGTATCGTCAACAGTCATCACTGGCTATTTGCTTTGTCAGACACCGTGGAGCGTTTCATGTTCTAACTAGCGCGGCTTTTGCTTGCTGGGAAAGCCAGTTGTACCATTGTCATTTACATAGTATGTTAGTATGGACCCAGCACTACCAAGAATGCATTTAAATATAGCATTCTGTTTCATGTACAATGTTTAGTTACAAGGTCATTTCATCAGTTAACTGTTGTTAGGCTATAAACAAACAAATGTGCCTGCTACAAAGCCTTGTAACGGAGTGGACACAAAAAGCTGTCTCAGGATATTGTCTCAGGTATATTGGTATATAAACAAAATTGCTGTATAAGGCAATTTAATGGGACGGTGTGGTCCATTCCCTAAAGAGTAAGACTGAAAAGTAGGCAACATTGTTTCCTTAGCCCTTTAACATTCCCCTCCACCAGGATCTTGCTGACAGTGTTCTTATCAGCACAACAAATAAAGTTGTCGCATGAGGCAGTAGGTATTGCCAGTTATCGTTTATTTGATCATTAGACTTCTCTTTATAGTGTGCAGGGGAAATGAAGGAATGCTGGCAAGTTATCTCACTCCCTCCCTGTAAGGAAGTGTGCCAGAAAAGTATGAACAGTTGAAAACCAACGAAAAACCTTGCATCCTCTCACCAAACAAGAGGTGGGAGGGATGTACTGATCAAAAGACAGGTGGAGGTAGGCAAAATAAGACACTTAAATAGTGCAACTTGTCAACAGCAGTCATCTATCCTATGTCTTCACTGGGCCACTCAACAGTCACGTGACCATTACTGGAACAATTAGTTACCTGTGGGGCAGCCAGCATTTTGACATTTAAAGCTGACTGGTTGGCTGCATCTCTTGCATACACTTAAGGTGGCTGTTTAGATCCTTAGCGCTCAGAAGAATGCTTCTGGTCAGGTCATCAGGATCAACATGCGCTGACCACATGGAAATGGCATCGCTCCTAGTCGTCTGATGAAGTTCTCCAAGAACCAGCTCGGCACAGCTGCACTCAAATGTGCACATAACAGGCATATATACAAGTGTGCAAAGCTTGTATACACATACACATGCATGCACTCCCACACACACACACACACAATTCAAGGCCATAAAGGACAAAGACAATTGCAAGTCACTTTGACAAGGAAATGAATTTTGTGTTAAAATATATTCTTGTTTAATTTTCAGTTTTATGCTGTATTTTTAAAATAATATTGAAAATGGATTCAGCATAGCTTTAAAACAGCTTCCATACTATATACATTCGAGTGCTGGTATCTAAACATCACAATGTCATTTTATATATCAATTTTAAATCTAGCATGATGAAAATGTGCATGTATTCGCACAAACATTTCTAACTGGTCCACAAAAGTGAAAGAAGGAACATATTGCCAAATGTTTTACTTTTGTACCCTGACATTTTCAAGGAAAGGTCAGCCATTCATGTCAATAGCCTTAAAACCACTATGTTGCTGATATCTACAGCCAACAAATTAAAAAAGCTACAAAAAGAGTACCATACAGGCATGGCCATCCAGCACGAGCCAAGCAGAATGCATTTAGCCACTGGCTAAACAAACAGGAACATTTTATTGCTAAAAATTTCAAATGAGAATATGGCATCATTATGACTTCCAGCCTCTCCCTTCTTGCATGCACATGTAACACACAGACACACACACATTCTCTCTCTCACTTTGGTAGGGATGCTACATGAGAAAAGAAAAGTTAATTTGTCATATTTAAAGTCTGAAACAGATAGCAACAGATCTGATAGTAATGCATGAAGTCAATTTGGAAACACTGTTTCAGAGTTAAATGTTCAAGCCAAGAGGTCAAATGAAGTTTCCATAAGTAACAACGACTGAATGATAGTTCATTCCACCTACTTCCCTCATAGGCCAACAATAAAAATTAGTTGGAAAAAATAAAATTACACAATAAAATTTATTGCCATTTCTTCTACAATGCCTTCTTGTAAATGTGACGGAGGACAACTTAATATTTAAGAATAATATCTATCAAACAAGCAAAATATGAACATGCATGCCTTTAAATTAAATGACATCATGTCAATAATTGTTATGCATGCTTACAATTCTTCTGGTTATGGGTAAGGAGCCAATCAAACCCAACAACCCAGTGTAAAAAAAAGACTTTCAGCTCTGAAGAAAAATGTTACAGCTGAGATATGTTAACTGTCATTGAATTGGACTAGCATCTGCCTTAATTTTTTTTTTAATTCAGAGAGATGTAAAACCAAAGAAACATAAAAATAAACAGGAGTATAAAAACAACTTGCCAACACAAGAACAAAAGGATCTACCTATTCATAAAACTTAAATCCAATCAAAGCTCTAGTCTTCAAATATAGAAAAATTACAATTTAAGTGAGTGTGAAAACTTTAAAATGTCTTCATTGTTTAACAAGGCAATAAAGAACAAATACCTGATCCTGTTCATCGTCATTTGTACATTCAGTCATCAACATTTATACATTTACTCATCACTGTAAAATAATGCTGATATTTGACCGCAATGTTCACTCAGTACTCTTCCCTGACATTGTTGCACAGAAAAAAAACAAAGCATTTACAAAACAAAGTGAACAAAATTAAAGGGAGAAACAACTGCATAGAAACTGTTTCAAAGACATACCAGATGCAAACTGCATGAACAAGAGTAATGAAGAAGCATACTAAGCATGTTATAAAATAACAAAGTTATAAAGTACAGAATTATTGTTAATTGTGATAGACATTAATGTTCTATCATCAGGCATGCATGTCTTTTAATTTTGTACCACTTAAGTTTTCTAGTACAGCATGACATTATCTGGAAACATAAATCTTCAAAAGAAATAAAAAAATAATATAAAATATAATGGTAAATGTTACAAACAAAAAATGGAAAGGTTCAGCAAAATCAGCAAAGCTTTGAAAAAAAAAGCACAATGTGCTGAAAATAAACAGAATATACCTGATGACTGTGATGCCATCTTCAAAACTGGCAATAATGAAAATAATCAAATGAATACACAGGCACTGACAACAGTAATATCAAAAGATGGATTAACAAATGTGTTTAGATTCCCTTTTTAATCCCTTGAAAGTACAAGTGGCCATGTGAAAATAGAGCTGGCAAATTTACCATCTTTGATTTCTCATGTCAGAAACAAGAAACAGCAAGGTTTTTTAGAAATTAAAAAGCATAGAAAAAATGGATGATCCTGATTATTAATATTAGTATATCCTTTTTTATTCCACCTTTAACTCCCTTATCTCCAGCTTCAAACGTTCTCATGATAAACACTAGTTAATTGGTTAATGCCAAATGATCAGTTTAAGACAATGAAATGTTTTTGTGCCTACTTGATATTAAGCACTCAGCCCTCGTGCAGCAGTGTGCATACTGCTTGATATTTCACAAACCATTACTGTATATCTCACAAACTATTGCCATGGACGAGGTAGGTAATGACTGGAGAAATGCATACAGGAAAAGACATTCATCATTCTCAAACTCTTGACCTGCAGCATACTTCAGGATACGACTGACTTCTGATCAAATGATGGATAGAAAAAGTAAATCTTAAGAAAAACAAAAGATACTATATAGTGCAAAAAAAAAAAAAAAAGAATGGAACAATTATTCCAACAACTGCACAAACTCCAATTTTTACATATACACAAAAAGTATTTACACCAGGAAAGATAACCTGACGGCAGCGACACTACAATGAGTAGCAGGCAGATGAGGAGTGTAGGAAGCTCTCTTCATGTCCACCACTAACAGCTGAGCTCAATAATCAACGAAAGACAATGAAATATCAAAAGTTGCATAACTTATTTACATGATGTGTAAACTTGCAGAATTGGAACAATGATTGCTCAGCGAGCAGTCCCCTGTCTCCACTTAACCTTGAGCCAATTATAGAAATAATTTACCAAAGCTGACATTTACTTAACTTCCTAAACAATTAACTGGATTCTGCTCCATGCTGAACAAGAATCAGAAAATATTCCTAAGGGTGTCATCGTGTGCCAAAATACTTCTTTATTACAAACAGTCCACAAAAAATTCACGGACCAGCTGATGTCATTTAACAACTGGATCACAAGGGAAAGTACTCCCAGCTTCACATTTTTTTCACACAGACTGCAAACACTCAGCAACATTTTACAAACTTCATATGCCAAAGTCTTAACCACCATTTCACACAATGTGACATCCTAAAATCTTACTCATATTTCATGATGATCAAACCCTTAATTTGTAGTACACAAAATATTACATTCTGATTCTCAGCAAATATTTATGGTCTTGCAACTTGCAAGTTAATAGATTGTTATTTCTGAACATGATTTTAACAAATATCACATTCGTTCTAAAGGCAGTAACATGTGCCAACGCACTTAACCATGACAGCAATAACAGTTTAAGTCTTAATGACATTTAACCATTAATTCAAACTCTTGGATCCTATAATGAACTCAGTTAAAAATATATAAGAGCAGCATCACGCCAGGCCATATCCTGTATAATTTAACGAAAACTTCTTTTTATCAAACTGAGGATGGAAAGACACTGTGGGTGATATGTTGATGGCTTTTGATGTACTTAGCCAGAAACCCATGAGGCTTCAGCCAACCTGTTCTCCAAAGGCAGGAAAATGAAAGTTAATTGAAGGTTTGATGTTTGCCTACACTACAGTGTTCACCTCAATATCATTATCATGATTGTCTGGGTTATCTAGCAGACTTAACTGGTCAGGCGTCGCTTTCATTTTGCTGCTCAAGCGAGACAGTAGACTGCCTGGGCGGCTGCCACGATTGGACCCTGGATCAACTTCACCTCCGCAGTGCACAGAAATATCCTCATCATTTAGAACATCCATGCTGTGTTTGAAGGAGTAGGATTTGACACTAGATTCTGGAAGGTCTTGTTCAGCAGCAAAAGCATGATGGTAGTCCTGTGTCACAAGGTCTTTCACTTTTGGCTTCCTGAACCTGAAAGACCAGAACCAGCAGATTATCATGAATGTCAGTGCTAAGATGATACTTTTTTCTTGCAAACCAGGACACATGCAAGTGTGTGCCTGAAGGCATATGAATATCTGTGTTTAATTTGTTCAAAACTTGTTTATCTAAGCTAATATACCTGAGAGACTAAGAAAATGAAAATGTGTCAACATACGTTTTCAGCAGCAGTGAGGAACAGACCACCGAAACAGAAGACAGAGCCATAGCTGCAGAGGCCATCCATGGCCGCAAAGACAAGCCGATGGGCATGAAACAGCCTAAACATCAAGCAGAATGACAAGTCACATGATCAGTATCTCCTGTTCTCGTCTTGCTAAATATTCACAGCCTCAGTTGATTTTCTCATTAACATTCATAAAGATCAGACTGCCAGTTTACAAAACATTGCAATATATTCAAACCAAGCTATTCATTTCTAAGTGTGAAACAGAATTAAAGAGAATGAGTTGGTAAAATCTGTACTATAAAGAAAACTAAACTGCTGCAGAAAAAGTGTCAGCCTCAGATAGGACACCTCTCAGACATCAACCATCCTTGATATGACTTACCTGCAGCAATGGGAATACCCACAAAGTTGTAGATGCAGGCTGCAACAAAGTTGATGTGGATGCGGCGCACTGTCATGCGTGAAAGTTTAACAGCTGCATACACATCTAGCAGGTTGCTCTACATATATTGGAAAAAAAAAATTCAATATAATCTCAAGAAATTTTTAAAGATCAAAAATTGCTTCCATTGTTTTTTTCATTTATAGTCAAATTTCTGCCATCATGGAAGTTTATTGTTGCATGGTGTTATTTTAAATATTGTTTTTAGAAAATCCCCTGTAAATGCTGTTCAAGGAGCTGAGCTTTACCCTTAGAAAATTACCAATTTAAAGTAATTTTTTTTACATGTGAATTATCTCAGTAAGAAGCTGCTTGTTTCATTAATACTGCATTCCTAGCTCTGGACCAGTGAAATAAATTGTCTTCTCAGAATGAAATACACTTGAAAGCAAAAATTCTATTTGTGTTACAGAAATAGCCCTTTCATTAATAAAAACGAGTATTTGTGATGTGCATAACTTTTCCTAACAGGGCAGCTCAAGGGATTCATAAACCATTCTACACAATGTATCAGTAATTTTCCAAGTAATTTTCCAAGAAACAGAAACAATGCAAAATTGTCACAAAAAAGAAAACAAAAATAATTGTACTTATGCTATCTAGTAGTAATGACAACATCTAACAATGTTACTGGTCATTTCAAAGTGTTCGTATAACTGGATTTGACTTGGGTTTGATAGGTATTTAAAAAACAAGGACAACTGATTAACCTATTCACTAATCAATTTTACCGTGGCTAGCCTTGTTCTTGTTTCTCGTTTTCAAGTCAGCATTATGTGTACAAGCAGTGTTATTACATTTCAACAAGCTCTCACACCTTCATCAGCACAATGTCTGCTGCTTCCACTGCGACATCAGTGCCAGTGCCAATGGCAATGCCGACGTCAGCTTGAGCCAGAGCAGGTGAGTCGTTCACTCCGTCTCCTACCATTGCAACTTTTTTGCCAGATTTTTGCAGCTGACGAATTTTCATTACTTTGTGGGATGGCAGCACCTCTGCAAACACTTTCCTGATTCCCACCTGACAAAAATTGTAAGGATTAATTTACAAATAATCTTGCTTTCAGGCAAGGTATAAATGTCTTAAAATTGTTCAGACTTTAAGTTCCCCAAAATGCTTGCAATGCACATCAACATTCTAAGAATGTCATTTTTGTCATTCATATACCAGTACGGTAATTGCAACGTAGTATAGTGAGCATAAAGAACATGAAATGTCTCAAAAGTTTACTTATATCTAGAACACGCTTTTTCCCCCCCCATCTTATGATCCTTCTAGCACACTCTTACTTGTCTTGCAATGGCTCGAGCTGTTTTCTTGTTGTCTCCAGTGAGCAGATAAACTTCTGACACCATCTTCTTCAGTTCATGGATAGCTAAGTGTGCTTCTGACTTCACTGTGTCTGCAACGGCTAGCATGGCCATGATTACACCTGCAGACAAAATAAAATTCCAAGATTCCAATTTTTTATTGAGTAGGCCTGAGCCCATTTCAAGAGGAACAACAGCACCCATCATAATTAACATTTTCATAAACTGTAGTGTGGGGAAAAAATACAATTAACTTTTAATAGTACAAATATGTAAGATGTGCAGCAGCATAATTATTTTACATCCCAACATGGACAGTAATGGAGATTGATTATGTTCACATACTACATAAACCAAAAAATGCAGAATTCAACTAGAGAAAAATAAAAATCTACAATGCAAGTTTCAGATTAAGAAAGTAGGCATTTCAGTATGTATCAGATTGATGGATGTTTTATTACTTTAAGAGCATAGCTTCAGCAAGGGAGTGAGTATTTAAGAAAATAACTACACATTTTAAAACTGCTGTACCTACAGTCCAGTAATAAATAATGTCGAAACCAGTTATTCTCAAATTCTATACACACATACATATACATGCACTTCAAATAGCAGCATTTGTGAATATAACTACAGTGGAACCTCGGTTAACGAACTTAATCCGTTCTGGAAAGCTGTTCGTTATCCGAAATGTTCGTTATCCGAAACAATTTTTTCCATAAGAAATAAAGGAAATAGATTTAATTGGTTCCCAGCCCCTGTTGACTCTCTAATATTTGAAAGTTACAGGCTATATAGGTATTTGTTTTAATGAGAACAGTTATAATGCAATATAAATGGACTTAAATAAACATAAAAACATTAACGAAAGCATCTAAAAATCAGAAAACTCGCCGTTTTGACGGCGTGGTTGGAAGCAGGTGTGGGGAGGAAGGGGTGGAATTACTGCTTTGATTCCCCCTCCATGAGCACACGTGACATTATAAAATCGGGGGTGACTTCCCTTTTCTTTAGCTTTGAGGTTAAAGTAAAAAACTTGTCCAGTGTCTGTTGCTTCTGCCTTTTTGCCTTTTTTGTAAAACTCGTCGGTAATACGACATCACATTTCCGACAGACGCATGCCGCCTTCATACTTTGAAATCATTTCCTCTTTCAATTCATCTGTTGGCCGCTTCCTTGTCATTACCTCACAACTATTAATTGCTCTTAATTTTCTTTGGAGCCATTATTGAGGATTATCTTATTAAAATAAAGCACAAAAATCACTAAATAAGAAGGATGCGCATAGATAAGGAACGACTGATCGTAGCTGTGTCTCGAGCGCGAATGATGACATGCTGTTTGGTCACGTGTGGTTCACGTGGCTGTTCGTTATCCGAAATTTTGTTCGCTATCCGAGACAAACTTTTAACGAAATTTTTGTTCGTTAACCGAAATATTCGCTATCCGAGGCGTTCGCTAACCGAGGTTCCACTGTACCTTCTCACACATATACTGCTCACACACCACTATCCTATCAACATCATATACGGAGAATCATTACATCATAAAGAAGAAAACCTCCTCACAGCCTTTGGCTATCAAAACAAAACTTAGAGACCAACATTAAGAAGAAGAAAAAAAACCCCCAACAAATCAACAAATTGGGAGAGGAAACCGATGTTCATGCTGTTTATTCATCTATCTATGAGCAAGCATGTACACATACTGACATTTTTGCAAGACATTTTTGTTGATTTATAAAAATAAACTGAGAACCAGAAGCTGAAACCAACCATCAATAGCACACAAGACTGCAGTGTGTCCCTGGTCCTCGTGCTTGGTCATGATATGGTCCATCTCATCTGTGACCTGTAAACCATTGCGGTGCATCCACTCCCGGTTCCCAATTAAAACGTTGTACACTGTAGGTGCCATGGCACCTGCTACATCTGTGAAAAACATCATTCACATAGTTTTTTTTTAAAATATGGAAATGCAAAAATTAAATCATGCTTTATAGATGTTGATTGAATATTAACATATTGCCAAAATATTCCTCCACATTTTCCTAGATCCATGCACTCTATGCAAACATTTTTAAGCAGACTGTGTAGGTCAGATACATACACTCTATGCAAAAATTTTTAAGCAGACTGTGTAGGTCAGATACATACCCTCTATGTGTAAATTCTCACGCAGACTGTGGAGGCCAGAGGGTGACTTTAAGTCTACCTTGACAGCGACACTGCCTTGTTTGTTACGCCGGTTGTTGACACCCTCTAGATCTGCCTCTGTCAAGAGGGACTCAATACCAGACACCTTACACTTAAGGCCACAACCAGGAACAGCCTGAAACTCCTGTACCTTGCCAAGAACTTCTGTTGCCAAGGTCTGATGAGAGAACATACAAACAGACAGTTCAGTGAAAAATTATTTGACATTAATCCAGCACCTCCCCCTTGTCAGGAAAGTAAGATGTATAAACCCCCTCTTTCAGCGTGCCATCGCGTGTCACATCAGTCCTTTTCAATCATGCCAACAACCAAAACTTACCTCCTTGGCATACTTGACAATGGCTCCTGCTATGGGATGCTCGCTACTGGCTTCAGCAGATCCACTGATAGCAACAAGTCTGACAAATGAACATTCCGACTCATCCACAAACATGGACACTCGGGCCACCCGTGGCACTCCATGAGTTATGGTTCCTGTCTTGTCAAACACTATGCACTTAATCTGAAAGAAAAACAAAACTAAATTTAAGTAAACTTAAGTGTTACTATAAGGATTAATGAGACCACAAACATAAATTTCTAAAGGCTAGATATGTCCCAAATAAGACCATGAGAACACAAAGTCTGGTAGTGTTATGTACAATTAACCAACACAAAAATTTACACATATGAATGTTAGTAACACATTAAAATGCCTCAGGTAATAGAAACAGTAAAATGGAAACACCTAAAACCTACTATTCCTTGGAATAAATACAGGAGCTTAAAGGTATCATGGCTGAAATAATCTTATGAAACAGTACCACAGATAGGGGAGGCTTTACCTGGGGAAGAAGAATGGGAAGTAATGCACAAAAATACATTAACAATTTTAAATCTAAGTTGCAGAGCAATCATATCATTTCTGTCTATGTCATTTTGATCAGGTGCTTACTTTGCGGGTTGTCTCTAGCGGTTCTCCCCCCTTGATCAGAATTCCATTGCGTGCTCCCACTCCAGTGCCCACCATAACGGCAGTGGGAGTAGCAAGACCCAGAGCACAGGGACAGGCGATGCTGAGCACAGTGATGGCATACTGGAATGCTTTCTGGAATATCACTTCACTCTCTGAAATTGGCCCTCCTTTCTGAAGACAGTAAATGGTGTGTTTCAGTGGCAGGGTGGGATTAAGACTAGGCTTATGCCAATAACTTAAAGGTAGAATAATTCTTTTCATAGCTTCTTTTCAGCCATGTAATGGAATGCCATTTTCAGAAGGAGTGATGATATTTGATGGCCTCCCTATCTGCCTGCTAGATAAAGAGCTCAAAAGAATTGAATATATTGGACACACTGTGTAGCTCCTCTGCACACTTCTCATATATCCAGTTCTTGCTCTTGGGATTACAAAACTGCAGATTACTAATGATTCTCTGAGAGACGCTATGATGGACAACTGTGAGGCCCTCTATAGTGGATTATTGTTAGGGACTCTGTGGTGGATAATTGTTTATCTGCTGAATGTTATGATAACTAGTATCCCATGGCTTATAGAAAACACATTCAATCTTCGCGTGTGATAAAAAAACTCATTTTAAACCATACATCAAAATGATAACATTATTTTTTGTCAACAAGGCAGCACAGCCATTTAAAACATACCAAAAGATGAACAGAAAAAATAGTCTCACCACAAAGGATGGGTCAATCAGATGAATATTTACATAGCCAGCTATAGTCCAGCCAACAAGGGTGGTAACAGAGAGTAGAACTACTAGTGGCACAAAATAGCCAGCAATCTTGTCAGCCAGGTTTTGAATGGGTGCCTGAACAAAATCAATTTAGGCTTTATATCTACGTATCAGTGAGTCCAGTGTAGGAGAGATCAAATTAACTTTCCAATGAAAATCCAATGAAAAATGCAATCAGGACAAATGAATCTTTGAAAAACTGACTTTCCAATATGACCAATGTGTAATGAAAAACTTACTTTCCAATATCATAAAAGTCTATCTACATGAACAAAATAAATGGTTTCCTAAAAGTTCACCAAATAGCAAAATATAATAAACACATAAATGAATGACTACTAAGGCACAACTCCCTAACCTGTGCATCAGTGACGACTAGATTTAGAAATATGTAAATGAGAAATTTCATAGCAACTGATACAATTACTATTATAGTGTTCACTCTATTTTACTACCACCCTTCCTACCTGCAATATGTACCCATTTAATTTCCTATTTCTTCTACTCAAAAATATTTATATATGTGATGCCAGTCACCTTCGATGTTTGTGCCTCTTCCACCAATTTAACGATCTGTGAGAGAGTGGTGTCTGTGCCAACATGTGTGGCCTCTATGAGTAGCATACCATGCTGGTTAATACTGCCACCAATCACTGTTGAACCTGTCACACACAAACATTCAAATTTAAACTCAAAAGCATAATGTTTATATACAAATTAAAGTCTATTTTGACTTCTAAACATGTCGACATACTGTTGCCTGAGCCAAAATGTTCTTTAAGTTATTGATGATACTTTTTAAGGGTAAATATCTAAGCACCCTGACTAAAAAGTTCCTTCCTGATAAAAGACAGCCTTCCTGATCCTGTCCCGTAAATTTTTTAAAAGAACTTTATCAACAAGAGCCAAAAAAAAAAATGTTCATGGTCACATTTGTGTTCAGTACGCTGAGATACTACAGATTATGGCCTTTTTAAGTCAGTAATAATTTCAGTGTTGACCAGTGTTATTTTATCAATTCACAGGTATATACATTCCATGAAATATTAGCTTGAAATATGACAGAGTGGCATGATCAGGTACCTCTAAAAAGATACTAGCGTCACACTTGATACTTTAAAAGAGTTGTTTACCTTCTTGCTTGGAAACTGGCATGCTCTCCCCTGTGATCAGTGATTCATCACAGGTGGAATGACCATCAATCACCTTGGCGTCTACAGGTATTTTCCCACCAGGCACAACCTGTGCAAAGTACAAGAGTAGTAAGATGGTGCCTGGAAGACCACCACCGCTATTACTGAGTAATTACAAAAGTGTAATTACAAACACACTTGTGCCATGTGCACACTCTGCTCGCTCACAGCCATAATATGTCCATAACCCAATCACTATTTTCTCCCACAATCCCCCTTTAGATGCATATCATTAAAAATGAAGCTTTTCTTTATAAACAAAAAATGGATACTTAAGATAGGTTCTTTTTTATCTATTTCCTCATCTAGCTCTCATCATCTTGACGCGCATCTAATGTCAAATAAAATCTTTATTTCTATGCATTTGACAAAATCCACAAGAGGTTAAAGGTAAACCTAATTTTTAAGGGTAAAGACACCAATCTAATGCTCTATTGTCCTATCTCTCCCACCCCTACTCTCTCTTTGTGTCGACAAGGTGTATAGTGCAAGTGTAAGTAAACATCTATGTATGCTTGTGTGCATACTTACATGTCTATTTGGGTATGTTTGTGCATGCAGTCAGTGGTGAACTAATATGTATAGGTATTATATAGTGTATGCATGAAAGAGTGTGTGTGTGAATCAAAACTGGAAGTACGAATAGCACAAACAATACTGGAACCCTCTAGATGAGTCAAATTGCTGTATGTCTTTTGCATGTTTGTATGTTGTGTAAATCTTTACTGTTGTGCTTTAAATCCCATATCATTAGTCTTTTGGTTTTGGTAAGAGCAGGGATCGGGGCCCACAAGCCATATAGTGAAAATTGCAAGCAACTGACGTGTCATTATACTTATTGTTCCCCTGGGTGGCAGGAGTTAAATCCTAACGTTCACCATGGAAACATTGGTACAAGAGAAATATACTTTTTCATTTTTTAATGTGCGTAGTAACATCTGCGAATGTGTTTATGAGTCTGATATTTGTGTCGAGTAAATAGTAGCCATCATTAAGACATGTTCCTCGTGCAAAGTCACTTGGAAAATAAGCTTTTTTTCTGCTCTCTCTCACACACACAAAAACATCCACAAAAACTTCAAGATAAAATATCACCAAAAATATTTCTGTTGTGGTATTCAAGTTTCCAATGAAACTATTATTTTTGTTTCATGAGCAAAAACAGACCTTCAAAATGTCTCCTCTCTGCACAAGATCCACACTGATGATCTTCTCATCTGTGATTGTCTTCTCTTTGTCCAAGATCACAAGGGTAGCTTCTGATGCCTGGAGTGACAACAGCTTGGCCAAAGCCTCACTAGTTTTTCCCTGTGCACATAATTTTATAACTTTTTGCAATGTAATTCATCTAACCCTGAAATGACATATAAATAACTATACAGGTTTCTGGCCATACACGTAGGACACCAGGAACCTCTACTTTCAAGTCAAGCGATGTAAGCTGGACTTCTTTGGCCATGTGACCAGGCATGACATCTTGTCGAAGACTATCCTTCAAGGCACCTTGGAGTGTGGTCAATACCATGGTAGCCAGAGAATGAATGTCAAAGACTGGACTGGTAGTCCTTTACAGTACCTGCTCACTATCGCCCAAAATAGGCAAGAATGGCGGGCCCTATCCATGTGTTCCCCCCGAAAAACAGGTGCCAGTCAAGGGACAACTGACTTGTGACTGTATTTCAATATTCTACACACATTTATATATTGTATATTTTATTACTTTCAAATTTATACATCAATTGCTGACAATGCATGAAGTGGTAGAGAATTATTTCTGAATATTGTAAAACATGATATACTGTTGTTTGGGTTTGTCCAAAATCTCTACACTTGCTATCTTTTATGTAAATTTACAACCTGACAACAAATAAAACCCTTAATGCTAATACAAATTTATATACTTTATAGAAGTTTTAAATGAATTTAAGTCTTATTCATGTTTTAACAGTAGTTTCTTATTTAATAGTATTATAATTATTTAATAGTATTATAATTATTTAATAGTAGTAAACATATGTGACCCTCCACGTTGAAATGAGTCTTAAGTTGCACGGAACAGTTAACTATCAAGCCCTTATGCAATACTGTTATACTTACGATGACAATGTTATTCAACGAACTATAACCAAAGCAAAGGCATGGTACAACCAAACCAATGAGAAGAAACAACCAGATGTGAAATGTTACCTTGGCAATGTGTTCTAGCCATCGTCCCAGGGAGATAAAGACCATAAGCATGGGCGTGGTCTCAAAGAAGGTGACAGGTGACACAGATTCATGCAGTATGATGGCCACTACAACCACAATCACTGAGTATACATAAGATATTGTGGTTGCTAAGACAACAAGAACATCCATGTTGCTGGCCCCATGCCGGAGAGCTTTGTATGCTTGAATGTAGAAATAACGGCCACCAAAGAACTGAAAAATAGTGTAGATCAGATTTATCTATAAGAATGTACAAAATGGGCATTCACAACCGATAAAATGACAATATCTGTACTCTTAGTCTCATATGCACTACCACACAATTGAGACTGGTTCAACACCAAACTGGGCAGAAGGAGTTCATTTCTTATGTTTTCAGCCATCTTGTCAACACAGCTTAATCTCGTCAAAACAAGTGTTGGAATAACTTCAGAACCGGTCTAACATAAACATAGGTCAAAACTGAATATATATATGCACACACTACCCCAACCCTGACTTCCAGTATACATACATCCCTGATATCTTAATCCTTAGACCACGATGAGCCACGATCATGGCTTTGCCAGGTAAGTGCAGGGAAGGCAATTTTCATTACTTTTATTGCAAAGTTCAAGCTTTCTCCTTTCCAAAAATGTACGGGTTTCTTGTTTACCTGACAGCAGCAATAATAAAAAACAAACTTCACTCACTGTCGTCTTCATAGACTTCACTTATTAGCCAGTCTTTGTAATATTTATACTTTTATGCAATGCTAAGAGGGTTAAGTGATGTAATCATATTTCTACTTTATATCCAGTATGCATACATCCCTGATATCTTAAGTGATATTATATTTCTATTTATAGCCAATAAACAACTATATTTCTTGAAACTGATGTCTGATAATCTTCTCACCTGCACAGGCGTGGCAAGGATAAACATTAAAAGGTTCTCAAGGGACAGACCAGGATACACCATCATCTGTGGGCCATGCTCTCCCTGAGGCATGGGCGCAGGTGTCGTCATGTTATCTGTCATGTTGGTGTTGCTGTGGCTGTGGTCTTCGCTTTTCATACCAAGCATGAAGTACATCATTAAGATCATGGATGGTGCACCAAAAATCAACGAAAGAAGAAAGGATGTTCTCCATCTGAAGACATATCACATTTTGTGTCTCGTCAATTTTTGCAAGTTTCTGGTCCACATGGCCGGCAAAAAGAGGAGAAAAATATGTACTAGTAGGTGGAAAACACAAAGTTACATTTACAAGATTTAAAAAGACATACAAGAAGCTCATCAACCCATTATACAGTACAGTGTCATACAGTGAGACCAGTTCTGAACTGTTTCCAAATGAAAGCTCATAATTTTCATTTATGTGAGAGATAAATGAGCTTTAAATTACTTTTTTAAAACTATATAAGGCTTTAACAAATGAAAAACTGACTGAACTGAAGATTACTCCATGCTTGTAGCCAACAACAGAAACAAAGACTAGAATACAACCCTCAGCAAGTCTATTGAATCCATGTACTGAACCCCGAAAGTAAATCTATTAACTAGTACTCACTCCAGTCTTAGCTATTTTGTGAACACTGCACTTTATTTCCAACAAAACTCAAAGTGGTTGCATCACATAGTCTTCTGGCTAAGAATGAAATACACTTATTGGACTGCTGTTTTTTTTTTTTCCTCAAGTTGCGTTAAGAGATAAAAGAGCAACAATGCTGATCTTTTATGGGCTAAGAATAAATCACTGTAAAAATCTACTACTGAATGAAAGAAAATGTGCATGTAAAGTGCTAAGTGTGTGTAGCCATGATAAAGCCTATTGTTAGAATAGTTACAGTAGCTACCTTCAGACAAAATATCTTGGAAAAAGAAAAACTACAGTACCTCTTGATGTCTTCACGGTGATCATAGCGAGCAGCTCTCTTGTCGCTGTCCAGCAAGATATATGCATCAAAACCCAGATCCTACAAAGACACAAACTAGATCCTGATTCAAATACTAACAAAACACAAACTCCCATACTCAATAGGAAAGACAAAAACTAAAGACCCTAACATCAAGCAAAGAAGACCCATGTCAGGAAATACTCAAGAATTTTAAACTTTTAAATATACCTGATCATAAGACAAAATTAAAAATAAGTAATAAACAGAAACAAAGCTTTTGTTATATGACACTTTCATTTCAAAGTTTCATACTATTTCTTCTTTACTCCACAGAACTAACTCCTCATCCTTGTGACTGAGATATTTTAATTCAATGGCATACACTAAGATTCACTCACTTTAATGATGTTAATGATATCTCTTGGTCCCGATAATTCTGGGTCAAAGGTAAATTTCCCAGAACTTGTTGCCAAAGCAACAGACGCTGTCAGAATACCTGGGTGTTTCAAGAGGGTGCTCTGGATGAGATGCACACAGGATGAGCAGGTCATCCCTGTAATCTGTGGACAGTCAACAAGCAGTGTTTAGATGAGAGGCAAAAAGGATGGCAATATCATCCTTGTAATTTGCAGAAACAAGGTTTCTTGGCTATCCACTTTACAGGCAGAAGAGAGAACATTATATTATCATAGTTTATCAGATGACAAAAACATGAGTATACCAGAAATTTACTTTACCCCATTTCAAGGTACAATGTGCCTTTTGTTATATACAGCTGCTCATTGTTATTGCTGATTACCAGGATGGTCCAGACTGACCTCAAGATGCCGTGCAACTTGTGAGCACTACTGCGATCATATGCGAGTTGAGCTGTGATTGTATGGGCATCTGCCTAGTGTGGCAGGTATGAATGTGATGGTATTGCTGATTGTTGGTACTGTGGTGTGTGGTTCTAACCCTTGTTTCCTAACAGGGCTGCCACTAATTTCCCTCTGGGAAAAATAAAGTTATATATTATTTACCATGATACCAACTAATTTACAGTATGGTGTAGCACATATGTAGAGACATGTGGTCAGTACCTACCATATAAACAGTTTGCTAGACCAAGAAGCAAGAGCCAGCCACAAAAGTACATTCAGTCCTCACCTGATGTTGTGAGTTTTTTTAAAAATGTGACTTGAAATGAATAAAATAAAATGAAAGCTAATTGCTATAAACAAGAGTTAAGGTCCTACTATACTTCTGGTCACAAAAACATCTCCAAACATCTAAATAAAGACCAAAAAAAGAAAAACTCCCAATTTTTTTTTTTTTATCTATCCTAAGGAAATTCATAGACATGGGGAAATAATCAACAAACTCCACACAATCTACATGACTGGAAATCAATCTTTTTCTCATCAACATTATAACAAAATGAAGTGTATTACATATTACATTTTCCCCTCTTTATAAGTTCTACTACCCATAAAATATGGCATGAGAAATACCAAAAAGAGGTATAAACAGATATGAACAGGATGACACGCAAGAATTATTTATACTCAAGTTCTGCAAGTGCTCTGAAGCTGTATCCCTTCATTGATACATTCATGTCTTCCTTTCTTATTTTACCTTGCTTTCTTGTTTGGTTATTTGGTAACAATAAAATTCATCTGACTTTACATTCTTGTTTTGTTGTTTGCTTTTTTAGTTATTAAGTTTATAACAATAAAATTAATTTCTTAAAAAAAAAAAAGCTTAAAGAAAAATCAGCAAGTATTAAAAAAAAACCCTTGCAATCATGGACTTTACCAAACAGTGCCATGAGGCCCTAATCAAGAAGGCAAAGACCTGAAGCTAAAAGCAAACTTCAAACCAGTGGACCAACAAAGCAGTTTTTTATTACTTACTGTTAGCTCTATGCAGCCCTGTCCAAGACCTTCCCCTTCATCCACTGTTGCATAAAAACCTAAACCTTTGAAGGCATTGGCAATCTGTGATGGAAGTATATATTCTGGATCGTATTTTACCTCAGCTCTTTGGGCCATTAAAGATACAAGGACTCCATGGACACCTGTGTATGGAAACAACTTACAGTTACATTATCTCTGCATGTTAGCCAGCATATATACCATATGTGCTGTAAATGCACCATCTATCCTTGTACTTCCACAACCAGATAGATGCCGCTATACTAGTATCGAATGCACTATGACAATGAACAGCATATGCACAAATGCAACTTATAAATCATAATGTATGCAAACACAATTTTATACACAGATATTCACAAGGCTGAACACACACACACTACACAGAGATATGCAAGCAGATTTCTTTAAAATGCATGTTAAGACATTTGTTCACCTTCCATTTTGCCGATGTTCTTCTCAATAGTAGCCACACATGAAGCACAGGTCATGCCCTTGACAGTAAAGAAGCATTTTTCATATTCCTGCTCCACCTCACTGTTGAATCGCACAGCTGCTGGACTAAGCTCCACAGTACTTGCTGACTTCCCAAACCCGCTGCCCGTGGACAAGAGTAATTTGGTGCCATCTACACAGCAAAGAAAACTATTGGTTAGGCAAGTGTGCAACTGTGCATGTCTCAGAATTTCATGATCAAAACAGAGATGAATCTATTCATTTCTTGCTAAAGTTTATAAAGCTATAAAAGGCAAACAAAAGAGATCCAACCATCCAAACTTGAAAAACAAAGATTTCAGGTATCTCACCCCAACACTGTTCACATTGCACATGCCTTCTTCGAACAGTGGTCATGATTTTATCGTTCTTGTACCTGTTGCAGTAGTTCAACTGAAACCCATCTGAAAGCTATCTGACACTCCATTGATAAGAATACCTCTATTCATTGCCTTCTAGCCAGCCACAAAGAAAGAGGTGGCAACATCTGCAGCAAGTATTATTTAGCCTCTTACTGGTGCATCTAAATCACAAATATATCCCAGTTTGTACACCTGCCTACCTGACAATCTACCCCTTAAGCTACAAATACAATTTTCAATTTTCTTTTCTCCAGACACTTGTTTTAATAAATGGATGCATAAAATCTGCAAAATGGCAACTTATTTAAAAATGTAACTTTATCTCTGCTTGAAGACCTTATTTATGCCTTCTAACTCTACTTACTTTTAAAAAAGTTAAATCAATTATTTTTTAAGCACTAGCATTAGACTGAAACAATGAATTACATGTTTTCTGTTCTTAGAAAATCAAATAATTTTCAGAGAAGTATATATACAATGCATTCTAGACTCTTTCCTAACCTGTTTAAGTATGAGTTATTACTAAACATGCTCTCATTATCTTGTCACCATCCAACACAAATGTTGGGCAAGATGGTTACATAAAGAGGATAAATATCTATATCTAGGGATGATGCTGGAATGAAACCGGGTCTATTCACAGAGTGTGATAAGAGACATAACTGGTAACACAACAGATGGCAAGATAATCCTACTGAAACTACTGCATTAGAGCCTGCTTACTTCATGTGTACAAGCCATGATTCAACAAGCCAAAGATAAATCTTCCAGATATGAAAATAAACTCTCTTCACCAGGTGGATGCCCTACAATAGGCACTACAAGGCAGGATTAATTTATTTTCCACGGGTAGTGATCTTGTATATTGATTTTGCTGCGCTTGTCACAGCAGTTTTCAAAGCGTGAGTGAGAGAGAGAAAGGGGAAGGCAAAGTAGTGTATGTGAAGTGATAGTGATAATTATAATATCATATTCACCATCGGGGATGACACCATACAGTTGCTAATCTGTTTAAAGTTTTTATATTGAGATAAAGCCTATTTCTATAATTTAATGACTCTCCATTATATCCAAGATCTAAATGCAAGAAGTTTATAATTTTGTTTCAATTTCCCTTTGATGTTGCATTTTTTTTAAAGATAATTCATATATGCCTTTAAATCTGAGTGCAATACACCCCCACCCTCCACACACTAAACCCAATATGCATGCACAAACACACATGCATGTGTGCACACACACACATATATGCGTAGTCTCTCTTCTGCGCTTACTCAAATACAGGTTTTCTAAATTTTTTCTTATTTTGGGGGGCAGAAGGGGAGCAGCTAACAAAGCTGAAACTGCAAATCTACTCAATAAATATAACTCACTTGGCAAAGATGCATCAAATCCCATGTCCTTAATAGCCTCCACAAGCATCTGTGGTGTAGTTTTTTGAACATCATATTCAATTGTTCCTTTCTCATCTGCTAGAGATACACATACACTTCGAACAGCAGGATGTTCCGACAACTTTCCTTGTATTGTTTTGACACATGAGTCACATGTCATACCCTTGATGGAAATCACAGCTGTGCCAGTATTGAAGATCGCAGAATGGTTTTCTACATTGTCCCTAGCAACACTTGTATCAAAACCCATATCATCAATCATCTCTGCAATTTTGGATGCATTTGTTACTGATGGATCATACATAACAAATCCATTTGCATTAGTTAAAGACACTTTTATGTATTTAACTCCTGGTTTATCTCTAATGTTGGATTCAATGTTTCTGACACAAGAACCACATGTCATGCCCTGGATGTTGATTTCACACACTTTGAACACTTTGTTCCTAGATGCTATCTCAGCAAATTCATCATCTGTATGGGAATCAGTGTACTCTGCCTCTAGTGTAGCTTCATAGCCCATGTCACTTATCATGTTAGCTATTTGTGCTGGGGTAAGAAGCAAGGGGTTGTAGCCCACTGAAGCATTGTGATTTGCTAGAGACACTTTGACATTCTGTATTCCAGGCTTGTCCTTGAGGTTGGACTCTATGTTCTTCACACAAGAATTGCAGGTCATGCCCTGAATGTCAATTAAACAAGTTCTTGGTGTATCAGGTTTGTTGCGAGATGCTATTTGTGCAAATTCATCATCTTTCAGGAAAGCATCAAAACCAAGGTCACTGATCTCATCTCTAATTTGTTCTGGTGAGGTCAGACTGGGGTTAAACTGCACTACTGCCTCATTCTGGGACAAACTGACCTCAACTCCATAAACTCCAGGTCTAGTCACTATGCTGCTTTCAATGGTGTTGGCACACGACTGGCATGTCATACCTTCAACACGCAAGCGTGCTGTCTGTTCTAGCTGACCCTCTGCCAACTGTGCTTTAAACCCCATTTTGTTGATTCCATCTGCAACATCTGCGGCTGAAATTTTAACAGTGTCAATCACCACAAATGCTTTTTTCTCTTCAAGGGAAACACTGATGTGTTTAACCCCATTCAGACAAGAGATTCCATTTTCGATTTTATGCACACACGACTGGCAAGTCATGCCAGCCACCTTAATAGTGACCTTGAGTGTTTTGTCTAGACTGTCAGTAGAAGATATCCCTTGGATGTCTGTGATGGTGGCACGGAAGCCCAGCTCCTCCACTTTGGCTGCCATATTTGGTGGATTAGTTTCAGTTGGCTTGTAAATTGTGTTAGCTGTCCGCTCTTCAAAGCGTACCTAACAACAAAAAAATAATTGACAAATAAATAAATGTTCAATAGCTTACTTTTTAAAAGTTGTTTTAAATGCACTGATAAAAGCTAAATCATCTACCATCTGCTCCATATGGAAACAGCACAGCATTTTTTCTTTTACCAGTTTGGTAACCTGCTATTAATTCCATAATTAATTACTGTACCTGACATATAATACCATATTGGAAAGGTAAAACCGATATTTCTGTTTGTAATAAGCATCAGAATGTAATTTACTTATTTCCCACGCCATGAAACTGGTAAATGATCACTTATAAATGAAATTTAAAAATACATAAAATTATTTTACAAAGGTAACATTTTATTATTTTAAATCATCTGTAACAGCGTAAAAAATGAAAGAGGGCCTACCACAGCTTATTTTAACTGCTTATATGCACTTTACATGCTTCATGTATTTATTAAATGTTATACATATATTTTCCTGATCACCAGAATATGTTTTCATCTGACTTCAAAACATAATCTGAGTACATGGAATGAACTCGCTTCATGATATGTTAAAGAGATGGGAATCAAAGACTGTGAAACATGTGAAAATTCTGATGCTCATTATCACAAATGATGTGTAATAGACTAATACAGATTATTTGTGTATGTGCCATACACTAATAAAGATTCCCTTTGTGACTTACACTAATTCAGATTCTCTATGTAAACAAGATGCCTGTTGATTACCATACACTAATATTGATTTTCTGTGTAAACAAGATGCCTGTTGATTACCATACACTAATGCAGATTTTCTGCGTAAACAAGATGCCTGTTGATTACCATACACTAATATGGATTTTCTGTGTAAACAAGATGCCTGATGATTATCACCAGATGCACTTCTTTACCTTTCTTCACCATCTCCTTCACCCCCAGCAATTAATCACATCTGTCTTTAAATGCATCCTTTTCATGAAAACTAATTCTTCAAATCTTCCTTAAATCTTAAACATAACTGGATGGCCTGATAAAACTACACAAAAGCCTACAGATTACTGATCCCGATACCAATGGACACAAAGTTGCTCCTTATAATCTACAAACAGCCTGCAAATCATTTTAACTTTCCCAAACAATCTGGATGACCAGTACAGTTAGTAACAGATATAATGTAGAATGAACCAGTTTTGAACAATGGTGCTTTCCTTGTGCCCCTGATGATACCTACTTAAATCCACTGGCTGCAATTCAGCAATTAAAGTACTAATTCTGACCTCAGCACCGTTTGCAATTAATATATTTTTTCAAGTCTGTAGACAATACTGTGAGATATATTTCTCCTATAGGCACAGATTACATCCCAAGTACCTAACTAGGGCAAGATGCTTGGACTAAATTATGTTCCCAGATTTAGGGAACTAAGAATTAAGTTAGGGTTAAACATTTCTTCATTGTGCCTGGCAACCATGCCTACAAACAAAAGCAACTGATGATTTCCTGCCCTTATGACATATTGAGCTGTAATTGTCTGAGCTTGACAGAGGGGGTCTATAAGCTGGGCATCTGGACACAGTGGTGTGGACTAGAAGGTTACACTGAGAAAAGCTTTAAAGAGAGATAAGGCAAAGATTAAACTGGTTGATTGTTGGTTTAACTCATGTTAGCAAATGAAACTCTAATGTATCGTAGTTAGCCCAGCCACATTCAGAAAGAATTTGTTGTTGGAAGCATGAAGTGAACTAACAATCGCTTGGTAACAGGTGTGTTGCCCCAACAGCCTACCACAATATGGCAGACAAAGTTTACACATGTCTTTAGCCAAGTATAAAGGTTTGTGGTCGGGACTGGGAGAGATGGGGTGACATATGTTTTGAATTTCCAAACCCTCTCAAACATGTCATGAGAACGTTTAGCCCTGAACATTCTAAAATAAACTCATGATCGTGGTGGTTTTGAAAGAATAATCCATCACTTTGCCATCCTGGCCCCAGGTACACTTCTCACTGTGTTAATACAACACTCCCCTTTAAAAGAAATGCAGTTGTAGCACGGGAAAATCAAACGGCCAGTAACCGCAGATAAAATTGCTGATCAGCTCACGGCCTCTGACCCTGACACATCTCTGTCCGAGTATCTGGTAACAGGTCTGGGCGGTTACTATCACTTATTGACTGCAACTCCAACACCTCAGCTTGCGATAGAGACCAAAGGTCACATGATCTCTTAATGTCTCTGATTGTCTCGCTGGACCGTCACGCCGATTACCGAGTGATATACAATACCATGGAAACACTCCACTGATTCTCTCTGCAGCTGTCTCTACCAGATGTTAATTAAAAAGGTCCACTTATCACACCCTACACTTTCTCTTCCGCTGTGTGTGTAAATGTAAAGCAAAGTGGTCGGCTATTTAGTGTAATACACACTTCTAAAGCGTGTAAACAAACCACAAAATATTTTAATAGCAAATAATCATGAACTATTACAGAAAATTAGCAATTATGTTCTTAATTCAATGAAAATAGTATCACTATATCAACAATGTGTCGTGTTTTAATGGTCGGTCTACAAACACACGCCTTGCACTACAAAACCCACTAGTCGTCATTAGTGAAGAGCAAAAATCTTAACTTCAATACGATATGAAACTCACTTTGAATATTAATGAAATATTTTCTTCCCAACTTCATAAACAACAACTTGCATTGTAAGTAAAAAACTGAAACAAATAAGAACAAAGCATACCTGAAGCTTCTGATAACCTTTTCTGATGGACATTTTCAACTAGTGGAGAAGACCGACAAACACTGTCGTCTGCTAGTAAGTGCGAGTCCCACACAACAAAGAGGCCAGCCGTGGCGCTGAAATATTATTTACATCAACTACTTGACGGAACTCATCGCACTGCCCCAGGGGATCGCCGGCCAGCCAGTCAGACAGCCGGTAATCGTATTGTGACAGTTTCCTTAAATATAGCACGCCGTCCTGGGAGGCGGCCTCCTTCTCTCCGACACTGACAGACACTGGCTGGCCGTGACAGTCAGATCATATCATCATATGACTGCAGACGCTGTGCCAACTGCTGACAACATGCACATATTGCTTTGTCACCATCAGCTGATGTCAGTCAGTCCTTACCCGTCAGTCTACAAACACACATCCGTCACTGTCTCACACAATCATCTCTCCCTCACCCACAAGTCAATGTCCGAGTCATGTTAGTCTGACATTTATGAATACTCTTCGTTGAAACTGTTTTCAAACTTAACATTCCTAATTCCGATCTTCAGCTTTCGCAAAACGTTGCAACAAGGCGAGAAGCTTGTCCCCACCTCCCCCTTAGCAAACGGGGAGACTCGTGCCCTCCACTAAGTGCATCCTGACTTGTCATGTGCTCCTGTGAAGATCCCACCGCGGGCGGGTTTTTTCTTCACTGATCATAAACTTTACTTGCAGTTGCTAGTCGCCGTCTTCAGCAGGCATCCGCAGATGATACTGAAACTTGTACTCAGAAAGTTGGCGGGGTGGTGGTGGTGGTGGTGTTGAGGGGCGGGGAAGAGGACTGGATCAGGAGTCAACGACAGGGACTTGTGAAAACATGCAGAGATACATAATCAAAAGCCAGCCAATCGAACCATCCGACTGACAGGTAAATACATGCCCCATTTATCTCTTATGAGTAGGAGCGCAAGCTAGGTGCCCTACACTCCTCTACCATCCCCTCCGAGTCCTCAAGCTTTAGTGACAAACGAGGCCTGTCCTGGTTTACACTCACAATCTCTGGCCCCCGCGACTCCCGACACTCGTCTTCCGCAAGATTCAATCCTTTGCCAGAGTGCAAGCAGCAATCGCTATATTCACCATGGATGTGTAATACAAGTTCGGGATATTCACCGAACTTAAGCAGCGGCGCAGACGGGCCTGCTTGAGACAGGTGTATTGCATTGATTCTTACCTGACGGAAAAGTTTTTCTTTTAACTTTCAGCATGCGCGTGACTTAAAGCGTCGACCACTCACAGGGTAACATTTTATTTCATTTATTTAAAGACTAATTACAGCCCCGCCTCTCTCCATGCTTTGTGATATAACGCATTTTCCCCCAAAAGGACATCACACACCCTCTTTATGTCGCCAACCGCCTCTCGCCCGACATGTGTACGTTATAGTGGCGAGATAGCGAGATGGGCCTGTTTCGCTGGTTTATTTTGTCTAGTTAGTTCCTGTATCCTTTTGACTGTTTAGTATCTGGGTTATGTCAAGTCTAGATAGACTCCTTTATGCACGCTTCAAATGCAATGTAAAAGCTCGTGTTAAACATGATTCATAAGGGTTAGTCCACAAGCTGACATTCTTGGTGTTTCATGCTCTGTGTCAATTTGCTAACCGAGGTAGACCTTTGAACTCGGTGTTACGACATCACAAAAACTAAGCAAGAACGTACTGTGGCTCTACACAGTCTCCACAACGGCCAGTCCACCTAAATAACCTTTCAAATAAATAGTTTGCAGCTTTACAGGAACACTAATTGGAAAAATAGCACGGAGACAAAATAGATCAGTGCGGCAACTGGGCGGGCAGTAAATACTGAAGTTCTTTTATCACCCTTACCGGCCAGCTCATTAATTACATTTACAGACAAGTGAGTGAGGTTAATTAAGTTCTTTCTATCACCGTGCCTGTCGCAGCTGTGGACGATACTTCCATAGCTAGGAGGAGAGAATTTTCCTGTTACCAAATTTTATCTTTTAAAGACCGATTCGAAAAGTCCTATTGATTGGGGAATAGCAATCTAAAGTCCACAGGAAAAGTACATTCTTTGAAGACTTCACAAGTAAATTACATTTAAGTCTCGCGTGACGCACGCACCTATGTATACATATATAGCAAATCCGGGATAATGACTTCGACCATCCTTGTGCAGTATAATTGCCACAAGTATTAATATCGTCAATGTCATTGACAAGGAAGTGTACACAACTACATTTGTTTGTTTTGAGGACTTCAGTTCGAAGCAAAAAAACAAAACAAAAAAATTCCGGACCCCACACAAAATGCAAAAAAAAAAAAAAAATAAAAAAAAAAAGAGAGATTCCCGAATTGATATGGTCAGGCTTGACTTCCTTCCTACCCCTAAAACTGATCCTAAACTCACTCTTATAGTACCCTCATCAAACCCCATACCAAATTCCCACATACCCCTCGAAAAAATTACAATTGGTTGTAACAGCTAAAAATTAAAATTGCTGCGAGCGCGTACATACACAGGTATGTATCAGAACGCGAACTGTGGATAGCAATGCCAGGGGATGGAGAGTTTCGGGCAGTGTCGAAGAGAATAGAAAATTCATTCTGAGCAAGTTTATCGAACATGTTAGCAAAGGGTAGTTGTGCAGTCTTTTTTTACCACCCTGCCTGCCCCACCCCCTTAGCTGGGAACATCTTGAAGGCTTGTAAGGATGCAGTCTGTAGATACCGTGTGAGTCACAAGTGATGTGAAGCTGTCATGCTGTACTCTACAGCTTGGCAGTTTGCTTGCTTGCCTTTCCTACAGTTCCATCTATACCCTACACCTTTATTGTCGGCATAAGTTCGTAGAGCCTTTCTTTACTAGTTCTGACAATATTGAGAACTGCTGGTGAAAAACTTGTTCCGTTGGGCCCTGTGAACATTTACCGACTTCACGCGACCGTTCGTCTTGTCAGCAGTTGAATCTCTATCCCACACGTGTTTACGTGTGTTTAACAGGTCGGGGTGTATGCACACAGCCAGTCACAAGCGTTCACAAATACTGTAGTTTAATTAACTTCATATGGAAGACTTAACGACGAATGCATTCTGTCTTGTCAGGGTCACGATGATGACTGTATCAGTCTTCTACGGCGGCTGGAGAATGGACAGCTTGCAGCTGACGACAAACATTCTGAAGAAAGGCTGGCGACAGCAAAATGTTTTCTCCAGATCATGAGTTTTAAGGAAAAGGGGTCAGTGGCACTTTTTTAAAAAAATAAACAAACCTTGACCTATCCACTTCACAGCTATCACTGCCGTTTCTGTTGCATTTTTGAATAAACAAACTTGGACCTTCACAGCTTCTTCACACTTCACTGCCTATTGTATTTTTGAATCATACCCACTGTTGTCCACCGTCTCGTACTACTGGTAACACACAAAAAAAGTAAACGTAGGATTGATTGCAGAAAAAACTGGCACGTCAGCAACATAATCATATTCAGTATGGAGATGTTAAACTGGGGAAAAGGCCGTTCCTACTTGTCGTTAAATGCTTTATCAGCTATCAGCTAGGCTTGACTGCCCTTGAAGACGCGAACTTATGCTATCCGTGTACAGCTAAAACAATCCCGGTGTGCGTGCGTGACTGCCCTCAGGTAGCCTTAATTGTCATTCAAGACGCGAGGCACTATTAAATACCCTACATGTACAAACTTCCCAAAGCCCCTATTGGCCGTCTTCTGTCCTGCGGCCGTCTCGCTGTCTGCTACCTGAAGCTACATAATGCAATTGCAATTGATGTGCCTTGCTGCACGTCCTCCCCCGTGACGCCCCAACCTATTTTCCACTTCAAACTGGTGAATGCGGGCTGCCTCCACAGGGTGGGCGTGTCCGATCACAGTGCCAAACGTGGCTACTCAACTGTTATGTCTGACCAATGACGTCCATAGTCTCATTTTGTTGTGTTTCTGACCTACACACTCTCTCCAACACCGTCTGGGGTGGACGAGCTGTACAAGCAGATAACTTTTTAGTAGTTCACGAGTCTGCGTAAATACCATGAATGGAATTTCACAAGTCTAGGCCAGCACGGCGACTCCGGCAAACTCAACCATCTCAGACAACACTTCCGAAGTTGACATTCATCTCAGAATGATGACTTTAGCCATTCCAGATCAACCTAAATATAGTGACTTCAGCCATCCATAGATCCATGTAAATTTAGTGACTTCAGTTGTCGATCAATGTAAATATGGTGACCAGTCATCCATTGATCCACAGAAATAAAATGAAAGGCAATCCATTTTTACATTCTACCACTTTCTCTAAGTATTATTTATGCTCATTACTATATTTTTTCTTTAACTAGAAAATATACTTATGTCAATGATTTTTATAGCAAAAATACACTTCTAACAGTATGTTTTGTTTAATACCATATTTTCCCCTTAACTGGACCTCTAGTTAATTGATTCATCCTTTAATTAGGACAAATTTTAATAAAACTGAAGCAAATAAGTTCTCCACTTCTTTGAGGATCTGTGTTGCTTAGTAGGTCAGTGATTCTTAAATGCTGTTTTTGCTGCAGCTTCTTTTAATATTTTCTGCAAACTTGTCACTCAAGATAGGTTCCTAATCTTTCCTGTACTCTCTGTGTAATATTTTGACTCTCAAGATACATTATAAGACATACCTGTACTGAAATAACACCTTTCTCTGCAGCCAAAGTCTTCCTAATATGCTCTGCATCTGTGACAGTTGCCATATCTGGAATTCTTAAAACAGCCTGACGCTCCATTTCCTCCACTTCCTCTCTCTTTTCTTCCTTATGCTGTTCCAAACATATGTGACAGTCAAACAGTATTTAAATCTTATTTCGTCATTTTCGATGCACATATATTTAAAAGAATACTCTCCCTCATCATCATGTAAGATTCATTTTATTCTGCATAGAATTCTGTTTCTATCTTGAAAAAATGGAGGAATAAATAAATCATTTGTCTTCATCAGTGCCATCTCAAATTGTATCCATGATCTGCTGCGGTAATCGTAGCTAGTACTATCAAGGGATGCAAATCTAAATATTTGAAGTAACGTTGACTGGATTAGCTCTCTTTTATCCCCCCCGCACCAATGCAATGTAAAAAACTAGTAACAAAGTGCATGTCCATTTACTGTACTAAAACTGTAAAGATCACAACAAATTTTTACACATGGTTGTATTTAAAAGCTAAAAACTTCACCCTTTGGAAAGTTTTTCCTCCTTTTCTAAGCAGTCACAGGGCATTTAACTAACTTTTCTATTTTTTTTTTTTTAAATAAACATAAAATATACATTATTCATTCTATTATAATACTTATAGAAATTTCAAAGAAAGCATATACTAGATTTCCAAAAAAATGCATCCACAGTTTTGAAAAAAGCTAACAAGAAATAATTAATTTTCAATTAAGAAACATAACTGAAAGAAAAACAGTTTTAAAAAAATCCTGTAACAACAGAAAATGTGTTTTTATACCGAGTTGCCAAGTTCTATTCACACATTCTCTCTCTGATTCTGTCACACACACACACGCACACACACACATATACATGCATGCATACAAAATAAAGTTAGGCACTGAATTGCTAGATGTATAAATACACAAGATTCTACATAAAAACCTGCTACAGGAATATTTATCATCCGTTAAGCACCATAATAAACACTCAAGGTAATAACAAAATAAAAATAAAACAAACCTTTAAAACAAGCTTATGGATAAATGATTGCTTGTGCTCAAAGCAAATCAATAAAATTGTTCAGTGCAATAGGCAAATAACAAAAACCCTCGTCAGCAGGAAATAATGAAAACCAGTTTCAGCAAGCAGTTCAGCAATACAAGTAGCACATGCACTCAAACAGCAGACTCCTGAAAACCCACCGATGTTTCATTTGGTACAGAGAAAGCAGATAAATACCATTAACTGTGTTAGTTGCTGGATTACATACTGTGAAATAAACAGTAAAACTGGAAGAAAAAAAAAATCATTGGCTGTAATGAAAATAAAGAAAAGCAGAACTAGGGAAATTGGATTCAAGGTTCACACTGGCAATATTGATTTTACTTACTGCTTTTTAAATGTGAATCCTACTTTCTACTGGTGCTTTATTTCATTTTAATTCTAACATTTCCATGTTATAACTGCATGAGATCTTTAAAATGCAAATAATGTTAAAGGTTAATACTAACTTTCTCATTAATCTCAAGCTTTTATGTGATAGAGAACAAATTCTAAATAATGTATTTACTCCCATAAAAGCTGTCTGTAAGAGAATACATGATACGTGAGAATACAACTAAAAGCATGAAATATTATCCGATCACACCCACAATACAGAGAATGTGACATATAGGAATTTCACAAAAGGGTAAACAAGTATAGGATGTCATGCAGTCACCCCACTGAAGCAAGTTATCACACGAACATTTGTGTGATCCTACCTCTGTACATGGCTGCATGGTGATGGTTCCACGTTAGCAGCTGTCCTGGCAAAGTATACACTTACATTCAACATAGAGTAGAAAGGTACTTGATATGAGGTGACATGATAGCATGCATTCAAAAATGACCTGAGTCCTGATTTAGCCATAAAGATCAAGAGATTCTTTAGTTTAATTTATATACATGTATATAATACGATCTTTGCATGCTTTGTTAACTTCAGCACATTGTATTCTTTGTACTTTCACAAGACTTAATCATATCTACAGAAGCATGCAGTGAAGACATAAGTCACATGATAAAAATAAAAATGACAGTACAGCAGGTAGATGTATAAATTTGTAAGTCTTTTTTGTGCATGTAGCATTTCAAACTATGTCTGCCTTAATTAGAATCCCCTCTATAATGTATATTTCTACAAAATAAATATGCTGAATCATAAAATCTGACAGTATATCCTTTTTTAGACATCATCTTTTGTGAATTAATCCATTTGGGGTATACTAGCTCTTAATTTTTTGAACAGATGACAATGTTGAAAAGTTGCATCCCTATGGGGAATGAATAAATTTTATAAAAAGCACTTAAACTGAAGAAAAACTCTACAATTTATTATTATATTAATAACATAAGTTTCATGCATATGATACTGTGTTTTGTGCGTGTTGGGGGTGGGGGTTCGCGCGAAATAGTGAAAGATACAGACATCTATGTATGGATGGGGGTGCATGACATGCTTGTGACATGAGGAGGGCGTAGCCCTGTGAACACGTCAGTCGTTATGCTGGGGAACCTTTTGATTACAACAGCAGACGATAAGACGCTTGGACTGACCATGTCACTGACACGAGATGTGAGTCGACGTGCACCCCTCTAAAGTACACAGCCACATGCTACACGTAAACAGGATAGAACATAGCATACAACGTGACCTCTGACCCTGATAGTCTCCACCCGCTTCGAAGGTTCAGAGTGAGGAGGGAAGGTGGGATGTCGGGGCGAGGGGGTTGTTACTACTGACGAGTAGAAAAGTCGACAAGTGTCGTCTTACTATAGAGAGGACGCCGGCCGTACGTAGTTTTACCTGGATGCTCTTAATTCTAACAAAATTCTGCACGTTTCAGACTTATTCACTTTCCTCATGGAAGACCTTGACGCCTCTTCATAACAGCACGTTAATCGTGTGAAGTAATTTATTAGCACGTGAAAAAAATGTAAGATCTGTCCACGCCAGGGAAACAGCGATGAAAAATGTCACGTAATTACAAAAATCAAACTTGCCTACCTGTGAATGAATTGTCTGTGGGAGACAAAAGATTATCGTCCTTGTAGGAGAGACAATGCCGTAATTGGAACAAAGCGGATTGTACGTCCGTATGCCTTAGACCGCCAGCTGTGTATGGACTGAGTGGCATGGACCTCTCTACTGCGTCTTGTGGATTGGACTTTCTAGCTAACCAATCACAATGCAGGTCATGCAATCACGCGCCTGGATCGTGGCGGGTGGACCCCAAATGGATCGCGTGATGTGGACTTTCTGGATCGCTGACTCATTTCCGTGGAATGAGCTAGAAGAATTTGTGTTGGGCGAAACAGTGAGATTTGAAGAATGGGTTTCGCTGTGTTGACATGGACTTTGCTGAGTCAACATGGACTTGGCTGCTTGCCAATGATGACAAGTGGACTTTTCTTTCT
The DNA here is from genome assembly GCF_003073045.1 of Pomacea canaliculata. Classification (NCBI taxonomy): domain Eukaryota; kingdom Metazoa; phylum Mollusca; class Gastropoda; order Architaenioglossa; family Ampullariidae; genus Pomacea; species Pomacea canaliculata. The sequence continues at coordinate 41,776,067 of NC_037592.1, read as the reverse complement.
CTCGTGATCGTGCAGTATGACTTGGCATTGTGCCAAAACAAGGATGTGTAATGTGTGTCAGAATATCTAGGGGTCCATGCCTGAATTTACGCCTCTTTTACAGTATTAAAACTTCATGTTTTTGTTAAGACTAATTAATCCCAAAATTGGATTTCTTTGTCTATTTGCATTCTACGAATACTGAAGCCAGTGAACTGTCATGTAGGTTATAACAGAAATAAAACTTTATGTCTTGTCTTCAAAAAGCAAAAGAAATCAGTTTATGCAAACTGATACAAAAATATTTTTACCAACCAAGGTATATTTTACAATTTTAACGCTTCTTTTGGAATACTTTACATCCCACCATGGCAAGCTGTTTGTGTCTGTGTGTGTCCATATTATCAGGCAAGGTGACAATATATTTATAAAGCAATACTAGTAATATTATTAAAAAGAGAAATGAAAGCCATACTGTATATCGCAAGGACACTTTCCTAAATACCACCCCCAAAACTTCAACCACATCCCACCACCACTCTCCTTTGGCCACTCTTCAACCTAGCTACACCACTTAATTACTTTTAGTTCTTATATTTTCCCTCAAAATTTCAATCTCTCATTCCATCACATTTTGTGCATGGTTTTGAAACAACATATGGCCACAGGATTTTTAGTTATTGTGCAAGCGAAACAATGGAACTCTCTTCCTTTCCATATGCGCCACCTATCCACAATTGATTCCTATAATACGTGCACTGAAAACACTTCCTTTTGCAATATCATGTTAGTCTCAGCTCTTGTTCTTGTTATTTGGTTCCTCTTTGTGTTTTCTATATTTGATTTTATTCTTTGTTTAGTACAGTTGTTTATTCTTTCTTAGTTCATATGCTATTTGCTTTCCTGTCCCTAGTATGCTGTCCATGCTTTGCTCTTGTTCTTAAGCACTAAGAGTATGCTCCTTAGGAGTGTGAGTATGTGCTTTACAAATTTTGCATGTATTATTATAATTATTTCGTATAACAAAGCAAATTATGATGAAAATTATGTTTCTTAGGCAGTGTTAAAAATACCATTTCTTTAATGACAGCTACATTTCTACACAAAACTAGGCTTATAACCTACTTGGTTTAATTCCCAGTCATGCATACTTTTAAAGTTAATATTACCTTTATGTGTGCATGTATATGGTTTTGTGTGCATGTATATAGTTTTGTGTTCTTATATTACAAAATGCATGAAACAGACTATTGGAAAACATCCAAATTTGTTCTGGATTTGGGTATTTACAGTTATTTGCACATACAAAGATAAAATTATACATCCATGCATTATTTATTTTAGCACAAATAAAAATATTCCTAGACATTTTTCGCTAAAATCAATGTACGACACATCTTTTCTGATGTTCATAACTATTAAATATTCTTGCTTGCTCAAATGCTTTCGCTGGGAAAACTGATACTACTATAGTCTAAGTCATGGCTTTTAAAAATAATCTTTAAACGGGAAAAGTTGCAAAAGTTGTTACAGAAAAACGTATTAGTTGTTATTACAAATGTGTAGAAGAAAACAATAACCTGCTGTAATTGTTTCAGTAATTTCATTTACTCCTACCTGCATTCATCCACAACTAAACATCCTCTGTCGTGGGTTTGTTTATGCCACTCGGTGAGAGCAGAGATGTCTCCACGCTAGTTATTTCGAAGAGCAGACAATTCGCATCCGGTGAAAACAGTAAACATTTCGAGGCACACGATAGTTTCTGTGTTGTTTTACTACGGTATAAACTCAGGTGTTTGACATTGTATTACAAGAATAACTATTTTTTAATTGAAAATTATTTATATTTTATGCCAGATTTCGATGACGCTAGGAGCAGCGATTTACTGCGGTGTAGGAAAGTAGTGACCGGAAGTTGTACGTGCCGCTTGCCGACGACCATGACGCTGTCTGAGTTTATGCGGCAGTATGTCAGGTAAAATCTACCTAACTTTGTGATTAACATTTCATCTGATACTATCAGACTCACGACTGAACAATCGATTCCTTTCGTTTGCAAACCTTATGCTCAGATATTTCAAAGCGAAAGCAGCAACTGAACGGTTTTAGTCAACCTAGTGTTATTTTCGTCATCGTTCTTCTGTGGGGATGTAGGGGAAGAAGTCCAGAGAAGTAGGACAAGTGCCTTCAAAGAAATCAAAGCAGACAGCTTGCACTGAATGCATGTATGAATCAGCAGCCGATACAGAAAATAAAAGAGATAATATTTACACCTGTACACTGTGTACTTTATACTGCAAAACCCAAACAGTTTAACTAAAGATCTGAAGACCCCTAGAATTTTACGGATGGGAAACACTGCCTCTTATGGTCTTTAGTTAGCACATTTTATTCTACTTACCCAGCAGTGATGGGTAACTTATTTATTAATAATATTAAGGCAGGTAAATAAAGTGGCAGAAGGACATCTACATTCCATATCTTTGACAGGACCTTTTATAAAAACCTTCTTTAACATACACTTGCTTTTATCTATTTTATTGTTGCTTCCTATTTTCTTTTTCAGTGTTGTGTCACAAGTGGCCAGTCTTTTGATACTGTCTGGCATTTTCTTCATTGGTGTGTTTGCCCTTGTCTTGCTGGTACTTCGATTTTGGGTGCAGCATCGTGCCAAAACTCTTCTGCCTCACCTGAGGGAAGGAGGGACCACATTGACAGTTGGGTTCTTCCATCCATACTGCAATGCAGGTGGTGGAGGAGAGAGAGTGCTTTGGACAGCCATACGGGCTATCCAGAAAAGGTTTGATTCATTACTTTCAGACCTTTTACCTTTATTAAGTTGGAAAAAGTTGGGTGGGGGGAATGTTTCCAACAGCATGCAGCAGTTTAGGCCCATCCAAAACAGCAGTTCTTAAAGTTTTTTAAAAGAAATTTACTAATAGAATGAAAAAGTAACTGGAGTTTTATTTTCAGCCAATCTCTTTCCTTTTTCGTGTTATGAAGCTTGTCTTAGAATAAAGAGTTATATATGTATACCATTATTTATCACTTATCATGATCCTTTTAAGTATTTGTTGCCTTAGTATCTAATTTATCATGAAAAATTTGTGGAAAAAAACAAAAAACGTTTTTAATGCTTGTAGATATCCCAGAATTCGCTGTGTGGTCTATACGGGTGACATAGAGGCAACACCTGCAGAAATTCTTGGAAGGGCTCAGCAGCGTTTCAATATTACACTTCCAGGCCAAGTGTGTTGCATTTATTAAATATGTTGCTATTTCCCTTTCTGATTGTAATGTGAATAATAACTAGAATCCAATATTGTTAGATTCTAGCCACATTTGCTGCCAACATCTTTAACTTACACAGGCGCCTGCTCATGTTTGATAATGTTACCATTTCAGTAAGTATGAAAGTTTGTGTGTGTGCATGTGAGGCTTAGAAATTTGCACGTTATCAATTCGATTTTAAAGAAAAGTATAGAGCAGTTTTGTGTTTTAAAATATTGACATGTATGGCCAGATAAAATGATGCAAAGACAAAATTCCACTTAATAGATAAATAGATCAGCATGGTATTCGAAAACTTGCTATCTAATTGTAATGCTTTGCTTAAAAATGTAGTAAGATTTACTTTTTATGTTATTAATATTTACCAGACTGTTTATGTCTGAACTACAGGTTGAGTTTATCTTTTTGCGACATCGTGGCTGGGTGGAGGCTTGTAAATATCCCTGTTTTACACTGCTGGGTCAGAGCCTTGGTTCTGTGGTTCTGGGCTGGGAAGCCATTATAGGATATGTCCCCGATATCTACATTGATTCTATGGGCTATGCATTCACTGTACCCATCTTCCGATTCTTTGGTGGCTGCAAAGTAGCCTGTTATGTGCATTATCCCACTATCAGGTAATGATGCAATACATTTAGTTGAAAGAAAGGTCATTTTACAAAAATTTCTTATTGATCTCATTAAGGGAACAAATTTTGAGATATTGTAATGTTGATACATGTGTTACACAGAACTGGAAAAGTAGAATGCTTGTTTCAGTTTACAGACTTGGTAATATAAAACTTGCAGATTTCATGTACATCTGAATTTGTCCTTTTTTAAAATTATTTCAAATATTGATAACTAAATATGGAACAGCTTGAATTATTGAACTTCATTGCGTATATTAGAAATTTATATTTACAAAGTTGCAGAACTTAAGTGATTCAAATAGTATTTTGCTTTAAATTTTGTTTGAAATTTATTTTCAGACTAAACTTTGTGTGAATCTGCTCAATTTTTTTTTAATAGATGAAATCAAGCTACAGCACTTATGTGCCAACAAGCATTTTTGTACACACATCTGGGTAAACACTAATTTGCAAACATCAGTGCAAGCACACACACAAATTTATGGGGTACAAAAGCATAACCAAATTTGTAATGATGTTTAACAATCTTCATTTTCCTTCCTGGCTGGTTAGATTTTGTGACAAATGCTTTTCTTCCTTTCCTTTTAACAGTACAGACATGCTGGAGAGAGTGTCAGAAAGAACTCAAGCTCACAATAATATATCTTTGATCGCAAACAGTTCCCTGCTGAGCAGCATAAAACTTATTTATTACCGCTTGTTTGCTTACCTGTATGGTGTTGTGGGCAAACGCTCACAAATCATCATGGTCAACTCGACATGGACATTCAATCACATCTTGCAGTTGTGGAGGGCACCTTCTAAGACTCACATTGTGTACCCTCCTTGTGACGTGTCAGAGTTTATCAGCATTCCCCTCACTCAGGAAGTTCCCGTAGATGAGAAGAATATCATCAGTGTTGGCCAATTTCGGCCAGAAAAGGACCATCCTCTCATGCTTAGATCATTCAAAATGTTTTTAGAGGACACCCCCAAGGAGGCGAGGCCACGCTACAAGCTGCTGTTAGTTGGAAGTTGTCGCAATGATGGGGACATGCAGCGTGTTACAGACTTAAAGAGACTGAGTGAGGAGTTGTCCATTCAAGAGAATGTTGTCTTCCATCTTAATGTAAGTTTTACAGAACTTAAACAGTTGCTGGCTTCCTCGGTGATTGGTCTGCACACAATGTGGAATGAGCACTTTGGAATAGGTGAGACTGATTTTTGTTGTTTACTCACATTATCACTGAAGAAATCTAACATGATAGATGAAGTTTAAGTTATTAGAAAATTATGTTTATGTACATATATATTCATGTACATGTGTTATTGTGCATAATTACGTGCTTATGCATATGTGATCATGGATAATATTCAACAATAGAAGTTGACCACAAGACAATGCATAAATCTATATCTGCTTCCACATTTTTTCTGCAGGAGTAGTGGAGTGTATGGCCTCTGGTACCATAGTCCTTGCACACAACTCAGGAGGACCAAAACTTGATATCGTCATCCCATACAACAATTCTGCAACAGGATTTCTGGCCAGCACTGAGGCTGAGTATGCCAGAGCTATGAAGATAATCTTTACCATGAATTCAGATAAAAGTCTTCTGATTCGGCAGAATGCCAGAAATTCTGTGGCTAGATTCTCTGAGGAAGAGTTTGAGACGAATTTCTTAACTGTGATGGACCCATTGTTTAATCAGAAGATTACATAAAATTAGCTTGTGCAGCAAGTTGTATTTATTTTGGGTGCATTAAATTTATTGTTAAGTGTAGATGTGGGAAAGGTTTTTGCTTAAGTGCATTCTTACGTGCATAGAAACATTCTGCAAGATGCCTGTTGGAGGAAAGCATGTGTTACCTGTGCTTGAAGACACTGTGTACATTGTATCTTGCACAAAATGCATGTCACAAGTATCTATAAACTGCTTGGAAAGAAGTTTGTTTTTTTCTACACTTTCTCTGTGGCTGTTTATTGTTGAGAATTTAAAGTGACTTTTGAATGCCAAGCCTTAACTCAAATGTATAGTCTTGAATGACTTTTTTTCTTTAAAGACAGCTGCCGTGCCTGGTAGGCAAATAAACTGGCATTCAAATACATTTACAAGTACTAGCACCAGAAGAGTACTGTCCCTTTATTGTCTAGGTACTATGAACCCATGAAATTAACAATAAAAATCAGACAAAAATGTGAACTAATAAAGAAGGAATAAGCCGTGGGTTTGTACGTGAAAATAGACATCATTTTTATGCGTCTGGCAACATGCATGTTAAAAGGAAACCAACAACAGTGATGAACTAATTTCCAACATCACTCATTTTTGCCGTGACGTGCAGTACATTCTTGATTTCAAGCAGCAAAGTCAAGTTAAGGTATGAAAAGTTAATATTCAACTTGTTCTCTCTCATGTGTAAATTCCAGAAAATGTAGGGTGGGCGAGGAGGTTAGCACGTTCTTTGTGGTGACCTAGTTGACTGACCTTTTTTTTCTTTTTTTGCCAAATGAATTATTTTTCCCTGATTGTCAAAAGCGACAAAAAAAATATATACACTTTTGGAAAGCCCGGTAAGAAACTGTTTAAGCTGCAGGTCAGCGGGCAATTGCTGGCGTAGACTTCGGGAGCTCATTCTTTTTCCAAGTACAGTTGGCACGACCAGTAGCACATGTCTACAGCTACCTTCAAAACATAGGGAACGTAAGCCAGGAGTCCGTGGAATGTATGGTCTTGCTGTGCGAGTTTGTACGTGAACAGGTTGTCCTTCTCATTGTGCACCTGGTCAAAGTCAAAATCTTCCTGGAAAGCTATGTTGAGGGTCTTCTGGTAATCGTCAATAGTGTCCTTTAGATACGGGTCCCGTAGCAATGTGATACTGCAGCAGTAGGTACAAATCTTCTCATACAGCAGGTCGTGGTCCTTCTTGAGGCCGCCCACGGCGTCTATAAAGTGCTCCAGCTCGGCCAGTCGCTCTGCGCTCCTGTCCACAGGAAGTCCTCTTTTAGGCAGGACCTGCGCCGTCTCGTACATCCGGCGGAAGAGAGCCACTGTGTTGTGCTGGGGTGGCACGACCTCCGGGTAGGTAATCTGCAGCAACTTAATGGAGTCAATAAAACTCTGGCGTCGTTTCTCGAACCAGTCGGTATATTGGATGCGGACGCTGTTGAGGCGACACATGTGGCGAGAGATCTCTTTCTTCAGCCTCTCCAGCTCCATCATCTTGACCTCGAATGACGTCATGTGGGGGTGGTCCCGCGGCGTGTGGTGCAGTGGAGTCATGGAGCCGGGATGTCTGTAGGACCGCGGTGTCCAGCTCATGGTTGGGCCGTGCTTGTGTCAGAGCAGATGTCTCAACCTTGCCGAGGGCGTCTGAAAAGAAAAGAAAAAATGTTTTTAGCCTACCTGAAATAGGTATTTCTTTCCGGGATTATTATAAGACAAAAGTAGTTGTCCTCATTGCAAGATATAGCGTCTAATATATTGATATCGACTAGTTTTCAACGTTCCAAAACGTGAGGGAAGTTAATTTGACTGGTCGCTGGATATAGATTATCTGAAAAGTACTTTGTTCGGGCATATTGGCTCCTCTCAGAAGATGTAAGGATATGAGATACTTAAAAAAAACCCAGGAACTTTGTAGGTCAAAATAGTTTTAGAGCATTTATGAAATGGGAACTACGATTAAGGGACAGATTCTTGTCCTAGGTTAAAAAAAAAAGAAAACAAGGAGAGAAGAATTACAAATTTTCAATGAAAAGGTTGTCTACAAGGTGGGTGATTTGAGAGCATGTGCAGTGTCCATGATATCAAAATCTTGTAATAGCGAAACTGTGGTTGGCAAGCAGTCAAAAACACTGGTTAAAATAATTCCACTTTCACCTCTATAAATCTCAGAAATGCTCAAACACTCTTTTTGTGTTTGAAACCTTCCCATCCCACTCTCCCTATCATTGCCCGACTTCCTCGAAAAAAAAGAGGATGCAGTCTGCTTTATACCTCCATTTACGTGCGTTTGACTGGGATTTCAGGCAGTCTCTCAAATGTAAAGCAAATTCCTGCACCAGGCATGGAGTCCTTTCCCAAGGTCCTGGCATTAAATAAACCTATCCGTGGTTTGCACTTCGCCGCCATGATATGCAAACCACACAACAGCCGGGGGTCAGATGTCAACTGCGATATTATTGTGTCCTCGGTCGCTTTCGAAAAGGTCTTTGACAATGTGAAGCAGTACTGGATTGAGCGAAGCACAACATGGCTATCAAATATCTCTCAGCAAACAGAGATACAAAGTAAGGTTAGAATCTCTGGGGACAAAACGTTTTCTGTGTTCTGTTCTTTATCTTTTCTTTTTAACAGAATTTGACATAAATATTAATAGTTCTAGTTTCTAAAGCAATAAGAATTAAAGATAATCCTGACATACTTAAACTTTGTACATTCAAATATTAAAACCTGCCTCACGCTTAAGCATCATGAACAGTGAGCGAGTTAACCCGATTAGGAGTCAGTAGTTCGCCATCCTTCCCAGTCTGACAAAACAGAACGCAGACTATGGTGACACTCCACCTTGCTCACCTCAATTCCGAAGATAGAATTATATTTGCTGCCATATTATTGTCCTGTCTTAGAAACTCTGTACATTTTATTAGCAGCACGACACTACGGATTTCAGATTGTTATACCTTGAGTGTTCAAACAACCCTGCAGGTGTGCGACCAAGAAATTATTGACCGTTCCTTGCAGGTGTGTTAACAGCCTTCTTTTCTCTTTATTTTTTCTTTGCGAGCGATATTTTATTTCACTCGAGTTCAGGCTATGATTTGAACATGACAATACCTGTCTGTTTATAGTTAGTACACAGACTTCGTCGTAGATAACAATTTAAACGAGAGGCTTATGAGACATGATGTGGATTCCTAAGTCAGATGACGTGAAACTTTTAATATACTTCACACCTTGATAATTCAGAAACGTCAATATTTTGTTCGATACGTCACTAAAAATGCTGAATATTGTTTACTTTTTTCAATCTACCCTCTATATGCCGGTTAGGTTGTTTGGGGTCTTGTCCTTTATCCATCCTTTCTTTCAAATTAATAGCAACCAGTAAAGGGAATGTCATTTACTTCACGATTGATTTTCTCTTGTCACAATTTCACGTTGAATTCCCGTCACGTAATGCTACGGCACGTGCAGGGTATGGCACGACAGTTTGTGAGTGGCCTCTCACTCAAGCTCGAGATGCTAGCGAGCGATCGACAAGACGAGGGAAGCAGGCCGGCATGCAATGTTCGTTTTTCCTTCGATCTTTCCTTCGTGAGTGTTGCTGGTCTTCGTGCTGTCCTCGTGCGCCAGTGCAATGTTCTGTGACATGTTTAATCCAGTGCTTTCTGCTGAATGTCAAAACCACAACCATAACAGAAAAAATGGGGTCTTAGAATGCGTTCCAAAATACAAGGTTCTGAAATCAAATCAGGAACCAAGAATATACTCTCAGAACATGCCAGAACACCGCAAACAGGTTTTCAGAGCACATCAAGATGTAGATTGTAGAGGAAAGGTTTTCAGAACCCGTCCAGACACCAAACCAAAACACTTTCTCTGAACACGTTCGCTAGGACAAGTTTCTCTGAACATATTTACCATGACACAAAACAATAAAACATCGCATGCGATACAGACTCTAAAACAATTCCCAGAGTAACGGAGCTGTGTAAGCCAGTTGCTGTTGTTTATCATGTAGTAAATACGAACACATCCTTTGCTGGTGACAATTATATTCACATTCACATGTGTTCTTAATTTACTAATGACAGTTATGCTAATTACTAATAACAGTAAAGCTATCTCTTATCTTTCTATATTCATGTGGCATGTCGTTAATATTATCGTCATTGCAAGGGCGTTAGAAGTGGAAGCAAAATAATTTGTTAAAAAAATCTTTGTGACATTTCAGCGTTCTAAAGAATTCTAAAGTAAAACTTTGTATTATATTGTATTCACAGTAACATTTGGCCGAGAAAGATTGGAAAGAATTCTAGCGTGCAACATTTTTTCTCTCTCTCTCTACTTTCCTGCCGCCCTCCTGTCTAATTAAGTAGGCTGCACTTTCAGCACACCAAGAAAGCACGAAAGAATTACACAAGGTCATTAAAGAAAGGAAAAACAAGAAAAAAATCTCATTCAGCATTCACACCGCTTATTGTGTGCACTTGACAGGGTTGTTTACACCACTTATTGTGTGCAGCTGGCGATGGCTATAATAAATAAGTCTTATAAAAGCGCCTGGTGCCACACAGAAGAGCCGCCACTCACGACGAGGGGGACAGTCAGCCTGCAGGAGCAGTCGACATCTTCTGTGTATGGCACAGGTGACAGGATGAAGCCCCTCTGTGTTAATTGGAATATTGAATATTCACGCCTCTCTCATGGGATTATTTGTGTCCAAAGATTTTTTAAAAATCACTGGGTACAAATTACCTTCGTATGAAAAGTGACAGTGTGGACAGATTATTTCAATACGTAAGCTGACAGCTGCAGAACTAAAGATAACAAGGACGAGGAAATGTTGACAAAATTTGTATCACGAAAAGGACAGGAAAGAGATAAGAAAATGTTTCTAGATTACGATACTTTATCTTATCTATGGTCTTCTGCGAGTATTTTATCCATCGTCTTCTACCAGTATTTATTGTTTTCTATCAATATCTTCTACCAGTTCCTTATCAATCTCTTCTATTACTACTTACACTGATGGCTATCCTCCATATGGTGGAACTTGTATAATGAAAGAGTCCGACATCACTTTTACTGGACTGTTAAAGTGTTTAATGATCTGATGTTCTTCATGTACCCGGTGTATACCTCATCTGTAGCAGCAATTTCTTTATGGCGAAGTCTCTATCAGTTGTGTATTTACTTCTCTGGCTATTCGCTCGACTTCTTGGAACATACGATCTGTCGTCTGCTGTCTGCGACTCAGCCTGGGTCAGAGTTGACTTACTAAGCGAGGCCTTGTATCGACATCGACAGATATTTTCTTTGTTCAAAGCATAAAGGAAAGATATCCTCGTTTTTCTTGTTAACTGATGACGTGTCAACTGTTTAGATGTCACTCTTCTGTTACTTTTTTTTATTTTAGTGGTGATAATACTTAATAATATTTATTTCAAAGAAACAAGTCCATGATCGGCGTCACGTGTATAGGCCAGGAAGAAAAATAAACAAGTCGAAACACGTTTGGCACGAAATGACCAGAAGATGTACATTGGTAGGAGGAGAAAGTGCTGGGTCGAAACAGGATTGGCAGGTGGGAGTAGGAATAACCTCGGGAACTAGAATATAAGGGGTGTGAAAATGTCACTGAAGGGCCGAATCCGGGTTATGGCAGTGAAATAAATTAAAAAAAAATACGGCACAAAATGAGGGTATGGGTGTTATGGTCGATCTCGATTAATAATAAAACTGAAAATGCTAAAAATGGTTTTGGGAATTAACTTCCAAATTTTCAAGCAAGTAAACAAGTAAATTAATTTGAAAAAAAAACCTATTCACCTTACTCTAAAGGTACATCCACACATGGCATGACCATTTCTGTCTTCAGTCTGCTGTTCTTGACATTCAGCGTAAAATAAATTTCTCCCTTTGGCGGATCTCCCATTAAATACCTGCCGGTTGTAGGGGCAGGTGAGAAAAGAGCATGCATATGAAAATGAGCAGGTAGAGTAGAGGTGCTCTTGACATGGAGCATATTCCGACTTAGTCGTGAAACCGTTGTTCCATATTCCACAACTTAATTGCCACCGATAAACAGTCCGCACACACTCTTTTCTTAAAACTGTACTAGAGGGTCATAATTCAGCAAAGGAGCAGCTACAATCAACAGTGGTGGGGCCATGAGATGGAACTCTCAGGACGTGAAAGGCACGTACGAAACAAGTACTTGGGCCCTTTGATAAGACATCATTAATGTGAACATTAGGGGGACTGGTAGCTAGCACCGAGTGTCGACTAGAGTGCACTAGATGAAAGGTTCGATAAGACAGTCACACACACTCACAGGCGCGCACACACACACACATACACACACAGGCACACACACACACTGTCCAGCACATGTCTAATACGTCCACTCCATTGCCGGTTCTGACACCCGACATTTCGTACCAGACCTATGTTTACTAGACAGTGCACCCATTCAAAGTTCCCGATAAGTTCTAAGCCCGTGCTTACTTCAATGTACAGCATTAAGTAAAGCCTAATTTACCAAGTTCATCGACAGCCATTTATCATGGCGACCTCTAGCATCGCAATCACATCATCAGATGTTTACCACTCGAGTTGGCCATCTTGTCTCTAGAGCTTGTTCCTCATCACAACCACTGTGTAGTTGATGGGAACACGGAATGATAATCACATTTATTTGTAATGCAAAGAATTTTGCTTCGCTGGTTCTCCAGTTGACGCACTTTCGGGATATTTTGTAACATCGCTTGCTTTTGGATGATTGTATTAAGGACCCACAGCCCTCTAGTTAAACATCACGTGATCTCAGTTTCACACACACTCACACAACGGTCACTGGAGGCGTCTACAGAACGATCCGTAGCAACTCTCTTTCGCTCATAATAGTCTTCACACACCTGATGACTGGTAAGGTAGGGTTAGTGAGGTCGTCACCCTTGACCTCATCACAACACAGTTAACCGTTTTGCTGACAGCTCTCATGAGGTCAAACTCGAGCCGTTGCTTACATGCCACCTTTATTGCTAATTGTCCGGAACTGCCTAGGTATTGGAACTTGTACTGGTCGGGTAGGCTGTACATGACATTACCTCGTAACTAACTGTACGCGCTGTCAGACAACCGACCCAATCGAAAAGGCAGTACCTGTGTTTGCAAAGCTAGATACCGTTAATGATGACAACTGACTGAGCTGTAGGGCACCTTGGCTAGCGGCGAAAGTCGCCTGACATGTTCCGCTCTGCGTAGAACCAGTTACCTATACGCCAACTTTCACCTGTGAAGTTTTTCAAGGCAAGCTGGTGCAAACTCCTTCCCATTCCCTCGAAACACTTTGTTCTGGAGCTGCTTGTGCTGCTTTGTAGCTACCTATGCTGATGTATGCATACACACTGGTTTTGTCTACCTGTGGGAGGATGTCCCTAAACTCACGTCACCTTATTATCAGTGATCACTTCTACGTTTTATTGGTGACAAAAAAAAAAAAAAAAAAAAAAAAAGAAAAAGAAAAAAGAAAGAAACTAAAATAGGTAAAAGACCTATTCCCCACTCATCTTTCAAGGTGAACACACTCCCCCTCCCCATTTCCGAAGAAAAGTGAAAGACCAGAAAAGAGCCTGTTGTCTGGTACTTGCAAGGATTCCAAGGACCAGTTTGGTTATGACTGATTGTTAATGACGTTTTGTGATAGACTTAACCTAATTAAATCCCCAATGGTAAGGGTCACTGTTGACCTGTGACCCACTTAACCTAAATCACCAACGGTAAGGATCACTGTTGACCGCGCCGTTCCGCAGCGGTTTCCAAACTTGATGACGTGTACCTTAGGAATTCACAATCTCCTTTCATTGGCTGCGATCTCAAGAAAGCCAATCCAACACTAACTCACAGAGATTCCAAAGATTCCAGTTCCATTTGTCGTAAGACAGCTTTTTGAGGACTGTTCTTTATGCTGTAAGCATGTGTGGCCCAAAGATGTCAAAGACTTCAGCAATTTCTGATTTTATGTGTAGATATATATAAGATAGTTATTGATGTTACGGACCTTATAAATTATTTTTCTTTGTTTGTTGTAAGAACTGGCCATAAAGAGCTTGTGTTTACACAAATATAGAAACACAAATTAGACGAAACGTGTGAGAGTGTGTGTGTGTGTGTGAGAGAGAGACAATGACAATTTCTTTTATTCGGTAGGCTCGTCCCAATAACCGATGCTGGGGCGGCGAGTGGGTGAGGAATAAAGTAAAAGTACAAAAAACATAGATATAGTGCCCTTACTTCATTCAAATTATAACATACATTAATTTGTTATTATCAATATCAGTATTTTGAACACAAAATGTAACTCAGTCTCTTCACAATTCACTGGGGACAGTGAACAAATTGCTGTAACAGTTTATGTTTCTAACTCCAAGCTTAATTAACACTTATGAGTTTCTAATAGCAATGTGTTCAAATGAACTGTAGAATGAAAATCGATCACTACTATACTTTGCTATGCCAGTTTTGCTTAAAAAACTGTCTCAGCATGAATTCTCTTAAGAACTGCTTAACGTTTCCCAAACCCATATTGACAAAGTGCTACCATAATGTTGTTAGCCCAAGTGGCCTTGTTATGTGAGAGAGAAAGAAACACAATTTACCTGACTTTGTCACCGGATTTACATGTCCTGAAAACTGAGGCACACACCTTACACATGGGGCTCCATAGTTTGACTCCAGCACACCACACAACACAAGGCGGTGAACACCGGTATATGACTAGCAAACTGTCACCTCCGAGACCACAGTTATCTCTATACGCTGGCACTACGTCGCCACCACGTAGTCAGGATTCCAACTGACCCCTTTGATTGGCCTGTCGCTGCGCACAACGCATCTTATGAAGGGAGAAAGTTTGTTGAGGCCTTTCTGCTGAAACAAGCCGGAGTTCCACCCGACTATTGCTAGCGACGTTCGATTACCTAGTTATCCAACAAACCTCTTTCAGCGCAAATCAAGCTCCTGTCAGAAAGAAAATCAATCACTATGCGGAAGCTTTTTTGCGTGGTGAGATAGAAGTGTCACGTAAGTTAAGACGGGAGAAAAGACAGGCCAGGTAAAACCTTGAAAGAAGTTCTGGAGGAAATGAATAGAATATACCTCCCCCCCCCCCCCCGTCCACGCCGCACCTTTCCCCACACAGCAAAGGTGTTTACAGACATGTTAGATAAAGTTTGTTTGACACCGGCACCCAGTCTTTTCAAGACTCGACTTTGCTGACGGTCAGAGCTAGTTGAGAGACGGGCGGCGTCACGGTTGAGTTGCTAGGTGTGAAAGTGAGCCCCTCTTTCACCTTCTCTCCAGACTGTCACCTTCACATTATGTCGACAAGAGGGTTTGTAATATGGAAATAAAACCACGTGCTAATGCTAAATACTGTTTTCAAAAAATGTCTCCTTCCCATTCGCTCACACCTCGTGTAATGTCAATCCAGCAGGCATGCAAGTCATACCTGTATCGTACATAAACGTGTTTGAACATGGACACTGGCTACGGCCGCTCTAATACGCAATCTCCGCAAACTGATGGTGTGGAATAATCTAATATTTCATACAAGTTTAACAAAAGGCAGCAGTACATTAGTTATTTTTTAACCGCGACTCTCGTTTGTTGCCCCCTATCCGCGCACCTATAAACGGGTGCCGCTTGCACAAAGCTGGGGTGGCAGTTCCGTCAAAGGCAGAGCTTTCTGGCTTCTTCCCGCACCCGATCAAAAACTGTTGACCAAATTCAGTAAGTTTTGGACTAAAGGGAGTAGGGTTAGGATTAAACAGGACAACTTGCTGTCTCCTAGCTCGAGGTGTCAACCCATGGACGTGTATCACACTAGTTTGTGGTCAAACTGTTCATTGAAAAGATTGCGAATCGTTGAACGATCACAAAGAGAGCTTAGCGGAAAAGCGAGTCCGAGTTCCTAGCTTGACCCCTGAATTATGTTGTCAGCGACTACACGATACGCGAAATAAATGAGTTCCTTATTTTTATTTTCCTCTGCAGAAATAACCTGCCGTACCCTTCAGTAGAACCCCATCAGGGCTGTCTGAACTGTCTTTCGTGTTAGCGCTCGCAACAAGTGTTTGTGGAAACGAATATTTAGATGTGGGAGACAAGGGTATATAACTGCACAAGGAAGCCGCACAAAAACATTTTCCAATACGAATAAGACAGGAGAATTTTAGTTAATCAAAATGCGTTCAAAGATACTGGGGAGGGGAGGAGAATAGTTCAGTTAAGCTTTGACCTTTGATGAGATTGCATAGTCCAGCAAGAGGTGATTATTATGTAGAGAAACTGTTGGTTTGATCCTTGTTTTCTTTTTTTCACTTTTATACTTGTTTTATTTCGTTTTCACTTAATCCTCACACTTCATTTTTAAAAGTTGTTGCTTGTTCCTGAGACTTTTCTTTTAATATAAAGCTCTCTAGCTATTGCATGAAGTAGCTCTGTGGTTAGCATTAATTTTAAAAGATAGATGTTAGGGTTAAGGTTTGTGCCTGGGTTTGGCATGTGATTAGGGCTTGGTTCTACAGAAAAAGGATGTATCTAAAAGTCTATATTTATATAAAGGCACAGGAGTTCATTCCTTAGTTTTTGTTGTCTAAGCTCTTGTGCTTTGATTTGCCAAAGTTTTCCTGTCCTACTATCTGGAAAAAAAAAAGATAATTGTGCCTCCAGCTGCAATCCAGTTTGGTGAATCATTCACTTCATAGCACAGTTTCCATGCCCTCTAATTAGCTGAATTTGTAGCTGCATTTACAGGCACTCCATGTCACCATGTCAAAAGTGTATCATGATGGCAGTCATATTGATCAGTAACATCAAGTAAATCATTATTTTGAAGACATGGATTAGTTTATCTGTCACTTAGTCATGTATGCAGTCTTCAAATAGGGAGTTTGTAATAATGATAAGCAGGACACAAGCATTTTAAGTGATGTTACACTAAAACATTATATGTAGACTCTGAAGACACTCTTTTTTTTTAAAAAAGATAGAGGAAACCTTAAGATTCAAACTGTAGCAATACCAATATATTAGTTATAGCTGCATAGCTGACACAAACATGTTTCCCGACCTTCTTCGTTAGTTACACAGTTTGCACATGTACACACACACACAAATTACATACTTTTAATTTTCTGGTCACTTTGAATAAACAAACTGCCTTGAGCATCATTTACAAACATCCTCCTACAGCTTAGAATTTTGTATGTGATGACTTATCTAGATTATTCACAGTTTCAAATCCAAATCAGTTTCGTCACATCTTCTAATTCTTATCAAACAACAAAACAATTAGGTGCTGAAGACTTAGGTCTTACATCGTTTGTTTTTACACATACATATTAGCTGCTGGCATATTTGCTCCCTTTTCCGCAGCAGTTCTCTGATTAAGATTCAATCAAAACAACAATAATGTTGATACACTACTAACATCTTCAAGTCTCTTTCATTAGTTCTGATTACCCCTCCCCACCCCCCCAAAAAAAGTCCAAAAAATATTGCCCAACAGTTTCTTAGTATCCGAATACTAAACAGAAAGCTCACGTCTATGACACTCATGTGATGACTCCAGTGGTGTGGCAATATTGAAATTTAAAAAAACTAGTTGCCTTGCAAAATTTTCTGGAAGCGATTGGCTATACTGAGTGAAGTATCAATAAACCTTTCAACACAGTTTGTCATGCATGTTTCAGTTCGAGAATCCAGTTTGTCACGTGGCTTCTCTAGGCACTGCTCCCAGCACAAGTCTGTGAGCTTGTGAACCTGCCCTTGGAACTGGGCACGCTGTGTCTCTATCTGGATGAAGTTCTGTAGCTCAGAATCAAGGCCTTCTCCTGACGGCAGTTTGGTATCAAACGACATGGTTCGGCACACAGTATACCCAGTCCAAATCTTGCTTTTGTTTTTAATATGCCGTGGATACTAATCCCATTCAAAAGATTTTGTCTTTGGTGTTGGCGTCTGCAAAAAATAATATTTAGGTCAGCGTCTTTTAAAAGTAAAACCTACTAAAGCGCTACGCCCGCCACATTCCACTATGCACAAATACATTAATTAACAATGAATAGGCATTTTAAAAAAGACAAAAAATCTCACTACAAAAAAAAAAAAAATACAAAAAAACCCAACATACAATGAACTCAGCATATAGAAAACTGGAAGTTTACAGGCCAAAAACATCAAGATCATGGGAACATTGTCACCTCAAGTGGCAACTCACCGACACTCAGTGGCTTCCCTTTAATAACTTTGACCTTGATCGTGTCAAAGCTAAATAACTATACAGGCCTATAAACTTGAAAGAATTTCAATAAACTACACCAAGAAGGCAACTACATACTAATAGTCATATTAATGACAGCCTCTTGCAGAAAATATGTAATATAAATTCGAAAACAAAACTTTAATCAGTCACCTATTGACTATACGGTGTCCTAGACGGGAAAACGTGGTCGACTTTAGCATAGGGATGAACTTTTAAAAATCTAAATATTAAAGATAAACAACGGTATCTGTGACTTGCATAACTTCTTCCTGCACCGTAGATAGCCATTTCAAAAATTAATATTTTTGACTTTCAAAAAGTGATGGGATTATTACTTACGCAGCGGGTTTCCTATGCTGTCTGCTACACGATTTTCGAGGCGGAAGTACCTTCCAATAGCTAGTCTTGTCATGCGCAGTCAGAAAGTACGAAACGAACCATGTATGGCTCTTCCTGTGTTAGTCTCGTTTCAGCTCATGGTTTCGAGAATTTGGAAATTTCGCCATGATGGCGCCAAATGAGTTTGCTAATGTGTGGTAGTATAATTTTTGTACGAAGCAGATGAAATCGACAAAGGTATAGAATGTGTCTAAATTATAGAAATACTTGTTGTTGTTTTCGGTTTATCCACAGAGTGCTTGTAATCGTCAAGCAACATTTACTGAAATTGTGAATAGATAATTAGGTTTCAACGTTCGTACAAAGCCGACACTACGATAAATAAGGTTTATTGTATACAACTTTACTAACGCAAAAGAACTTCCATGCTCTATAACATAGTTATAAGTACCTTTTCAGTTACGTCTGTTTCCAAGCGTCACACTCTCACAGTCCGTGGGACTTTGCACATGTTTCCATTCTCATACTGTTTCAAGTAACTATTGTGCTGATGTTCCGTTGTAATTAATAAAGTAGATTGTTCGAACGATAGACGTATTTTCTTTTGCTGATTTGGATTACATTGTATATTGATGCTCTATAAAACTAATGTGCATTGATAGCGTACAGTGGCAGACCGATATTTGACAGGACAAATGTTACACACATACACCATATGGAAATATGAATTCCCCCAAACCCCACTGTTAATATTTATTAATTAATGCATGTTCAGCGAAACATCATCATAAGCAGTATATGTGACAGATCTGTATTTGTGTATGTTATTATAATTCTTGTATTTTTTTTCCTTGCAGAAATAGTGGTGACTGACAGTCATCCAACATAAAATCAGAAGGGCAGTCAACTGCAGATACTGCAAATGCCTGGAACATTGAGTGTGTTTCACAATGTCACCAAATAAAACTAAAAAGGGAGCAGTGGCTATCCAGGAGTCAAGCCCAGGTATGTCTTCTTATTGTAAAATAAGCAAGAGATATTTTGTCTGCTTGGGTTGGCATATTAGAATGGGACAGAATTTTTCATGTCTCCTTGAACATGTCAGTCTAGTTTCTGTTAGTATAGTGATTATTGTTATTATGATTATGTGAATATGGCTTAAAGGGGTTTGTATGTCACCTATAATGATAATAAATGCAAATATTTATACTCGCACTTCTAAGGAGCATGATATGCACTATGGAAAGATAAACAACAGAACTGATGATGAACAAAAACAAATATAGAAAACGCAAAGAGGAACCAAATAAAAGGATTGAGAGTGTCGTGATTTTGCACATGGAAGACAAACAGAGCAGTAGCAATAAGTGAAAAGAAGGAAGGTTGTGGGAAAGAATTAGCTTTGTGGGAACTGGTGTTAGGACTAACATTTAAGGAAGAGGTGCATTTTCAGTGCATATTTTAAGGATTCGTTAGTGGGTCAGTGGCGGATAATGCAGACTGTGGTGTATGGGGGATGTTTGATGGTATATAGTTGATTGTAATGCTTTAGTTTCTTTGTAGTACTTGATTATTTCACTCAGTGTGATAGAATTTATCAGTGACTTAAATTCTGTTGCTGATTATCATGTCATATGCAAACTTGTAGAACAGTTGTCTGCTGTTTGTAGAACCTGGACCTTCAGCACTGAAACGCCAGAGGTCCAAAATGAGCAGTGAGGATGAGGATGAACCAATTCCACGAAAAGGTAAGTGCAAGTGTTGCTCTTGCAAATTGCATTATACTGATGTGGCTTGTAGCATGAAATAAAAGGTTTGGGGTTAAGCACGTAACTGTGGGGATGAGTGTTTAAGTGTGAAAGAGATCAAGGACTTTATAGGAAATGTGGAAACGTTGGGGATGGGGACGTTCTTGTTTTTAATAGAAAATCTTTATTCTCGAGGTACAATCTTCTTACATCTCAGTAAATTATAACCATGTTCCTTTCATTCAGATTTATGCTTTTTAAGGGAGACTTGGGCATTGAAGTAAAAGATGGTTGCAAATTAAGGAAAATGTTTGCAAATACTTAGCTGGAAATGGGATTTTACTATGACAGGGGCATCCAAGGCAACATCCAGCAAGTATGGCTCACATCACATGCGAAGTCCTAGCTTTGGTTCTCACAACAAACCAGCTGAGGTATGCATGCAGTTTTTGTTTTATTTAAAATACCCTTCAGATAAGCGTCTTTGTAGCTCTTACCTATAAAAACTATTACTGCTTGGATTCCCCCTCCATGAGCACAAGTGGCATTGTAAAATCTGGGATGACTTCCCTTTCCTGTCGCGTTGAGGTTGACGGAAAAAACTTGTTGATAATCTTAATCTACTTCGAACACCAGGATTTGGTAATCATATAACTGTACACAGAGAAAGACAATTTAAAAGATCAATAGAGTTCACAGAATTCTTTGGACATAGTTTCTGATTGCCAATTTGTAGGTAGTGGCAGTCAAATTTTTATTTTCTGCATATCACTTTTAAATGTGTTACTGTGATGTAAGAGAGGGTGTTAATGTAATTGTTGTCAGATTTTATGTGTATTGGTGTTACTGTGCTAGTTAAGAGTTTATCTGTTTATGTACCTTTAAAATAATTTACCCCTTGAAATGGGCTATGACCTAAGAAAGTTTGTTACATGAAAAAACTATAATTATGGCAGATCTATCATTAAAATTTCTGCTTCAGCAATGAGTATTTTATTCCTTCTGGTTTGTATGAGTCCTTCTGTTATTCTAGTAAGAGCTGGAGAAAGAAGACAAAGAAAGGAGACGTGATTCGAGTATAATAATAATTATTGGATGCGTAAAGCACATTTCTTTTCATGGATGTTAATATGCTGCACACAAAAGACTACAAATGATTTGACGGTCAACCTTTCAAGAATCGTACAAAATACTCGCCCTTTTTGACTAATTCCAGAGTGTGCCCACTTCACCAACCATTTTTGTATTATCTGAGTGTAACATTCTTGTTTAGCTGTTCCGGAAAGACCTGATCAGCGCAATGAAGTTGGCGGACTCTGAGCCCCTGCAGGAAGGATCATATTTCCTCATTTCTGACCCCTGGAAGCAGGAATGGGAGAAGGGTGTGCAAGTGCCAGTAAACATGTCAGACATTGTGCAGGCAGATATCAAGTAAGGGTGCAAATGGTTTGTATGTAGCCATGCAATATCTTGTGCATATTGAACACCATAATGGCACACATCACATATACCATGAAGCATGCAGGCAGATTTTGATATTTGAAAAAATACAAGTCTTTAAAGTCAACCTGTTGGATTTATCGGATAAATGTATTGTGTAATAGTCTGTTTCTTTGTAATACAAAGATTGTGTTTCAGTGCAGTCAATTTTTTTTTAACAGGGAAATTCGTGAGAAGAGCAAACTTGGAGACTTCAAAATGTAAGCATGCTAGCGCTTGCTCCTTCAGATTATCCTTGAATCCCTACACAAAACAGGGGAGGTCATTACGACTTTATGTGGAGGAGTGGTGAGACTATGTGGTCTTTGGTTGATAGTAAGTTGTTATAAGGGCACTGAGTAGCTTATAGCGTCACTATTAGAGGATTTGAAATATCAGAAGGGATTAAAAGAATTCTTACGTGTGTTAACATGCTTGCTTTGACCATCCGTTATAGTGAATGATGACGTCTGGTCACTGGCTGTTGTAATTGAGGCTGCTGGTACACTTTGAACAAAGTGGTTGCTTTGTGTTAATCATTGCTGATGGGATATAAAGTGTAAGGTGTGGATTATTCGTACACCTGGAGATTTTAAGGTTCATTTTAAATGGGTAGAGGAGCAAGATTTTTAAGCATTATTTTGTAGCATTCTCTTAAAGTCCAATGATTCTTTGTCAGTCATTGTTTACTTATTTTTTTTTAGTTATTTAAAACTATGCTATGCTTGTGTCCTGTAATTAATTTACTCTTTTATTCAGTCCTCACAAGCTTTTGCGTGAGAGAGCAGATAGTCAGTACAAGAAAGGACTCCATGAATTAACTGGCATGCCACAGTTGGCTGAACTTCTTGTTCGCTATGACTTAGATGATCTGGATGTTTGCTGGCTGGAAGAAGTTAATTTTACTCGACAGGAACTTGGTGAGTGTTGTTACTGTTGTGCATTTCTTCACTGGTTCATTTTTGAAATATTAGCTAAGCAAAGCTGAAGAAAGAGCCACAATTAAAGATAGGGGCAGCTCCAGAAACCTTGACATATAATGCATATGAATATGTTCAAATGTGTTTTGATATTCATTTTTCGTACCTACCTTCACCAAATTTCTTGCAATGATACCAAAAATTGTTCACATGAGTCTTCGTTACGCCAGCAAACATCGCTATAAACATGATTTTGAAATAGTACATTTTTAAGAAAGTAATTTATTAAGGTAAAAATGCTCATTGTAGTCCTTAAAACATTTTGTTAATATTTTTATTATCTTGTTAACTAAAAACATTATAAATGATTAAAACAAAAAATTTCATTTTTGGAGTTGCACTCAGACTTTGATGTGTACATGGACATATGCAGACATCCATCTGTGCATATGCATGCAGCTCAGTTTGTCCTTTGCATATTGTCCAACACTTTTTGTCAATTACACTATGCCAGACAAATTTAATGTTGTAAAGTCACACCTGCACAATTAGTTTGCACTAATTAAGCCGGCTGTGGGGTCTGATGTGATCCTGCCAGTGACATACGGTGCACAGATTAAGGAAGAGATAGCAAACATTGGCATTTTCAGTCTTTGATCCTGCTGCTTGCTTCTCACCAACAAACTACTATCAAACACCTTTAGTTCCCATATTTTTCATTTTCGAAGAAAGATGACAGTTTTGGATGTGGTGGTCACAAGCTGATCTGCATATGAAAGGTGAATGGCCAGGAGAGAATTGCACCTACTTGTGAAATATAACTCCAAAGAGAGAGAGCAGCAGACAGTAGATCTTCTTCAAGTTAGAAGACCATTTGAGCAGAATCTGCGTGGTAGTCAGAGAAATCTAGCTTATGATAAAATTGTTTACCCCTATTTCTGAAACAGCCAAATGGAGGTTTTAACCTATTAATAATCGTTCACCTTTTGCAGGTCTGTCACAGATAAATGAGTGGAACATGGAGCGGGTTATGGAGGAACTAGAAAATCAGGTAATGGTGTTTCTTACCTTATTTGTCTTTAGGACTCTGTTTAAAAAAAAAAATAGTAAAAGCATATAAGCTCATATGTTTCTGGTGGGAACTGAAAGCTTGGGGCTGCAAAAACAGGAGTACATGGACCAGATCAGCAATAAATTGCATACATTGTTGCATAATTAGTTGTATTGTAATATACAATGAATAAGAAATGTCAGTGTAGCTGGTTTAACACATATTCTGCATGATTGATGTATAATAATTCCAGAATAATTTTGGTTGTGCTCTGATCATTTCCAGTAGTACATTTTTGAAATAAAGATAATATATGAAATGTGACGTGCAGTAGCTACAACAAAGAATGTGGTGATCATGGACGTGTATATGTGGACTGCTGTCTGCCGAGACTAAAGCTTAGCCTTTTGCATAGTTCTTCGCTGTTAGTCTTGGCAATAAATTTGACTAAACTGGAAGCTTTGTATACACCAGCCTTGTATTAGTAGCTTAGCTGAAATGTAGTGAAACTGAAGGCTTTGTATACACCAGCCTCGTTTTAGTATTTGGAAAAAAATAGTCTTCAAGCAGTCCAGTAATACATGTTTGGGTGGTGATGCTAGTCTTTTAGACGACACGCTGCAGCAGGGAATGTGATGTAGTGGTGCTGATTTTTAAGTACAGCCATTTATATTTAATGTACACAGTAGTATGTTCTTTACCAAGTAGGTTAAAATGTCTGCTGCAGTGCCATGAGAAGATGACAGCTGTCATGAAAACAGAGGAAGGTCTGGGCATAGAATATGATGAAGATGTCGTGTGTGATGTGTGTCGGTCGGTAAGTTATAGTTAAATTGATTTTTTTCTGTTTTCATTTCCTGTCTGAGGCTCCAGTTTTCCTAATTATTTGCTAATTTTGCAATATTTTATAATAGGCAGCTGATGTTTCTGAAGTGCACATGCTGAAGCATGAGTATATGTGAGATACTAAATAATAAAAGGGATTGTTACAGGAGATTTTTGGCTTCATCCTTAAAAATTGAGTCTTAAGAAGCAATAGGTTAAACTGATGATGGGGTGTTTGAAACAGCTACCAGTATGCACTAATTAAGCCGGCTGTGGGGTTTGATCTGTGATCCTGCCAGTGACATATGGTGCACACATTAAAGAGAAGATAACAAACATTGGCACTTTCAGTCTTTGATCCTGCTGCTTGCTTCTCACCAACAAGTCAAAGTCTGGTTTTTCTTATTTATTCAAATTTTGTTTTTTGCTTAGCCAGAATGAATTTTTTTCTTATTCATTAATTTTTCCAGTTTGTATCATATTCTTTTAACAAACATTGGGACAGGTAAGCTTTCTTTTGTGGTCTTTTCTCTGTTGCGTGTTCCATTGGAAACATACTTCATCCTTACTGAAACATCCCTTAACATTTCTTAACACATTCCTTATATGCTATTCCTTAGATTGTTGTAAATCAATGTTTTCGATTTTGTTTAAACGTAGTCGAGTCGAATAAAATACCTTTTTTACTAATACCGATGTTTGTTATAAGAACTGTTTTATATGCCTTTTCATTTCCATTGATGAACAATCCTTTTTATCATGACCTGTCACTCAAAATGAAAAAAAAAGTGTTATTTTCATGACCATCTAAAATTTAATTGTTCCAGATATTTCATATATCCATTAACATAGGAAGGATGTTGGAGGATTTTAAGTGCTTTCTTATAATTTCTCTAAGTTTGTCTTTGGATGCTATATGGCAATTTTTAAATTTTATTTTCCATAGAAATTGAAAGAGGATCTCATGTTTTTTTTTTTCTGTGGTACCAGATTTCTGATGTTAACTTGCTCAATTTCTAAAAGCTCAGACTCATGGACTCACCTCAGCAGATATTCAAGTGAATCGAATAAGCTTTTGTAACAAGTCCTAATATGACAAAACCATCAGATTAACCAAATCAATCAAAGAGGAGACTATTGCAGAATAAATAAACTGAAAACAACAGGAATAATGACTGCTGGCCAAAGCACTAAGCTTTACAGTTTACACACTTAGAACCTTTCAATGATGGCATCACGTTAAAGAAAAGAGAGTTGTCATAAAAGGCAGACACACTCGCACACTCGTTTACAAATCACCAATCCTCTGCCCAGCATTTCCTGTTTTCTGTTCCCTTCCCATCCTAGTAGGGGCAGTCCGGTGATGCAATGGTTAGTGCCTATCACCAGTACAGTGAAAGTTGGCTGTCCTGGGTTCAGCTTTTGTCTCGGGCATGCTGTGCTTTCTCTACATGTGGCATTTGTTTACAGGGCTGACTGCCGTGCCATGATGTTTCCGTAGTAGCTGGCTTGGTGTGAAACACCAATCCCCCCCCCCCCCACCAATCCCTTTTGTATCCTACTGTGCGAAAAGCAGGTTTGGGACGGTGTTACATATTCAGTTCTGCTGTCAGGTTGCTGTTTTTTATGTAGCCAACCTGATCTTCACTAGCAATAATCAGCTAGCTTAACATTGGTCTCCAGTTGGGCAAACTTCTCTTTGGTAGTTTATTTATTTATTTATTTATTTATTTTTTTGGTACTATTTGTATAGAAGTTACTGTTATTTTTTTCAGCTTCTCCCAGAAAAAAAAAATTAGTGTGGCCATTGATATCAGGGTGATAATCTCATTTTCTTTTATTTTAGGTTGTAGATGTTTCATTCACAGACGTGGGCTCTTAACATAACTCTTTTTATTGTTAAAAAGTTGTGATATATTGCATTCCGGTATCAATAAGTTGCTTTTAACTGTAGTTTTGATATTTTCTGCCTTAACAAATTTCTTTAATGATATGGCGATAATGGTGGTGGTGATTAGTGTAATTTATTTTTTCAGCCAGAGAGTGAAGATACCAATGAGATGGTCTTTTGTGATGGATGTGACATATGTATTCACCAGGTATGTTTATTATAGTTCATTTTTTAAGAGGAGGGAATGTTTTTCAGTGGAGATTTGTTTTTGTGTTTTCACATGCTAACATGGTATGAGGAAGTTAGTTGCACTAATTAAGCCGGCAGCGGGGTTTTGAATTGTGATCCTGCTAGTGACATACGGTGCGTACATCTAAGATGAGATAGCAGTATCTTCAGCATTGCTTTGATGCTGCTGTTTGCTTCTCACCGACATATTTTATGTACACAACTCATTTCTTCTTTTTTTTGATAAAGGACAGCTGTTACCAGTCCAGTTTTGTCACAGAGTTATAGAACTGTATGCAGGGCTTCTGCTAAGGCTAAATTCTTTGGGGTCCCAGGGACCCCTTCAGATTTTTAAGGGGTCCCTGTTCTTTGCCCAAATTTGAAGGGGACCCCATTGACGAAAATTGAAGGGGTCCTCTGAACTTTTAATGCGTACTGTACGCAATGTTTTGCGTAAGCAGAAGCCCTGTGTATGTATCAATGTTAAAGATTGAAATTCACATGTACTTGTTATCTAGGAATATAAACTTGGAACATAAAACTGTTGATTATTCCCAAAGATTTCTAACACCTTTTAAAATGAACATATATTAAACATAATGCAGGTGGGTTTCACAGGGTTAACTTGTTAATATAACTGGCAGTAAATGTGTGGTGGCTAAAACATTAATGCCCTATTCATGCTAGAAAAGTTTCTTGCTAGTATTCTTAATTCTTTCCCTTTACAGGCCTGTTATGGGATTCAATCCATTCCAGAAGGAAGCTGGCTTTGCCGCACCTGTGCTCTTGGAATCAAGCCACGCTGTATCTTATGTCCAAAGACAGGTGGTGCCATGAAAAGCACAAGGTAGAGTTGTACTTTGAAGCTGCCTTCAGTTATTAACATTATAACCATATTACATAATCAACTTGACAATATATAAACTGATGTTCAGCATACAGTGCTCATGGATATATTGCTGGAACTGTTATCTAGGAGTGACCACGTGAAAATTAATTTTGACCATCTGTTAAGGACGTGATTCTCACAGTACTAAGACACAACATCCACACTCATTCTTTCAGCAACAAGAGACAATGACCTGCCAATAGGCTTCTCTTTTGTTTCATAATAATGCCCATGTGCCAGCTTTGTTTCTTCTTTCAAAGCTTACCTTCCTCCCACAGGTCACAGGATACCCCCCCCCCCAAAAAAAAAACAACAAAAGAAACAACAAAAAAAACAAAACTGGTTGTAATACACAATATAACAAATATTCTGTTAAACCAAACAAGGAGTAAACAAAATAATTGAGGTTCACTCTGACACTTGTTCTAGTTCACTCTGTCTTGTACACCTTTAATGCTACAAGAGAAAACAGTTTACTTTAAAGTGACAGATTTGTATCCATTAACTGGTTTTCTACATTGTTTAACATGCTTGCACAACATGCATACAATTCATACTAAGCATTTAAGGGGGTGATTCCTGACACTGTCATGTTTTTATGCAGGACAGGGCTGATTGTTAAAACGCCCCCTGATTGTGCAATTTTAAAACGACATTAATATAAAGCTAAATTACTATGTGCTCTTTCCATCATTGAGACTTATTAGAACTTGTTCACTTTAGCCCTTTTAAGAGGCTAAGCATCAGTATTACAGTCTGCATGTGCTGTGTTTCCTTAAAAATAAGACCGTGTTATATTTTAAATTTTGCTCCAATAGAGGTATTTTAGAGCTTATTTTCAGGAGACGTCATTTTTCATGTATAAAACTCCACATTTATTTTAATATAGCTATGTTATCTTCGTTTAGAACATCATCATGACTGTGTAGACCCTGAATTCAGGCCTGAATTTGCCTGTCTCGCTGACAGTCTTAACTAGGGCGTAATATTAGGTGTTGGATGATGTCATGAGCTTCTGAAAAAAGAAATTATAGGGCTTATTTTCAGGTTAGGCCTTATTTTCTATCATTTTTTTTTTTCAATCTGTTTTTGTTTGTAGAGCACAGTGCGGAACATCCCTCAAAAATATTTTTTTTCACCATATAATGAGATGCCAAGTGAAATGATGGCATATCTTGTGTTGCTGATTTACTTTGGTTAAAATAAAATTCATTTTGTGCCCTGTATATTTGCTAGAGCATCTTGTGAAGCAAAATTTTAAGCTGCAATAAATGATAAAGTAATTATGCTGAATGGGTTATACTTGTAGAAGTCTGCATAAATGCAAGTAGTTTGCACTAATTAAGCCGGCTGTGGGGTCTGACATGATCCTGCCAGTGACATACGGTGCACATATTAAAGAGAAGATAACAAACATTGGCACTTTCAGTCTTTGATCCTGCTGCTTGCTTCTCACCAACAGGTTCTGACATCTCTATGAAGAAGTAATGAGGGAAAGATGAAATGAAACTGCTATTTTTTTATAGACACTTTTCATATTGTTGTGTGCAAGATTAGTTTGTAAGGTAACATTGCAATGCCATAGCCAAACTAAAACTCAGAATATGAAATTATAAATGCAAATTATAAACATCTGAGTGGCTGTCAAGCAAACTTATTTGTATTGTTGTCAAAACATTGACCAGGAGCGGAACAAAGTGGGCGCATGTGAGCTGTGCCTTGTGGATTCCTGAAGTCAGCATTGGCGTCCCTGAAAAGATGGAGCCCATCACAAAAATCTCTAACATACCTGTAAGTTATGAACTCTTTGTGCTAAAATGCCAAAATCATCATAAACTTAATGGGGTTTGAAAAGGGTGATTTAATGTAGAGAAGTAGTTCATTCATCCAAGATGAGAAAACAATGCACGCAAGTTTCATTTCTGCTCTTTCTTATAGCTAGTGACTAACAACAGATCTATGGCAAATGAGATGAAAGCTGTAAAAAGAGGTCTTGGATATTTGTTTATTAATGTTAAATGATTGTTGTAAACTCACAACTTAAGTTAACTTTTGTAAATTTATGTGCATTTTTACCTTTCCTTTTGATGGATTAAGTTTCTTTTTATTAAAAACATTTTGGCTTATCTCAAAACAGTTGGCGCACGTGTGTGTTGCTTGTTAATTTTATTTTTTGTTGTTGTTACTTCAGTTAGAGTGCTTGTATATGTGCACATACATACAGATGATTCTTAACTTTTGTATGGCAGTTGGTAGGGTGCTATTGAGATTCTTCATTACGAGCAGCAAAATGGGTTTAACTCTGAGACAGGTTTTAGACACTGTTGAAAATAATGAGCTAAAGCAGCTCGAATGGTATTTTTTATTTGATAGCCCCAAAACTATGTCTTTTGGGGTTGTTGTAGATTAAAATGTGGATGATAACATATTTTTTTCTCATGAAGGTTTTGAGTTCAGGGGTATTGGTGTTACACTATTGGCAGGTGAATGTTTTTTATCTTTATAGCCAAGTCGGTGGGGCTTATGCTGTAATCTGTGCAAAGAGAGAGTTGGAGCATGCATCCAATGTTCGGTGAAAACTTGCAAGACAGCATTTCATGTTACATGTGGATTTCAAAATGGTTTGGAAATGAAAACTGTCTTGGATGAGAATGATGAAGCTGATGGTGTCAAGCTCAAGGTAAGGTGCACACGAGAAAAGCTGTGTATTTTATACACCTGTTGTGAATACACCTGAATGAGCAAATAGAAAGTGTTTAAAGACTGTTATCTATGTTATTTCATTTTCACTCAGAGGCACCATGCATCAAAGTTTTTATTTTTGACACCATTTTAATTCACGCTGTCAGAGTTTGCTCCTAAAAGTAATTTTTTTAAAATATGTATTTATTTTGAAGGACATGATTGTCAGTAAGGCTGTGTCTGTTCAAAAAGGTATGTGACAGCAAGTTCTAGTTTTATATAAATTTATATTATGCAAGTGCGGTTTTGCTGAAAAAAAGAAACCTGTAAAAATTCCTTCTACAAAATAGACGTTTTCATTTCATTATCATAATACAGTATTTGATATTTCTGCATTTTGATACAAGTTATAATGCTCATTAAAGTATGAATGTGTGTATACCACTGCAGTCATCCTAATCTAATCAGGCAGTCAGCCATCAATTACATAACACATTTCTCTTCATGGTATTTTAAGCAAAACTGGTGTACAGTTTAAAAAATTTTTTTTTAGAATGGCGTACTTTTAGACAGAAGTAGACAGCACTGTTTTTAGAGTTAGCACAGAGTCATGTTTTCAGGCCTACTGCACCAAGCACACAAAGAAACGTGAAAGAGGGCAGTCAGAGTCAGATTTGGACTCGCCACGAAAGGAGGGACCACCAACATCTAAAAAAGAACTAACACAGCAGGAGAAGGCCAATCTGCGTGCCAAGAAGTAAGCTGCTGAGTTACCTCTTGTGCATAGATAGACCTGTGGTCTCCCTAGAAAATTATTGATTAAATTGTGATCATTTTCTTTGCATGCCTAAAATTCAAAAAAAAACATTTCTAGAGTTTCATAATCGGATTGCGGGTAGAGCATAAAGTAGCCAGTGGCCTGTGGCAGACAAACTCCCTGCCCACCTTTCTTATTATGACAGGTAAAGGCAAAGGAAAGAGAGAGTTTGGCTCTTCCTCCCACGTGGCTTATCCTGTGCATGGTGAATCCCTGACATTTGCTGCCTTTTCAGCCATTTGGCTATTTGACTCTTTGCCAGAAAGGTGTATCACCTTGTGACATCTTTGCATTCTTTACGATACCTTGATTGTGGTTATTTTGATTTGCTTTTTATTATGCTTCCTAGATTTCAGTTGGACTGAGTTTTTGCTAATGTGGCAGGCTGAAACAGCTGGAAGAAGAGTTCTACAAAGTTGTCGATGTCGCAGATGTGGCCCGGGTACTTCAGCTGGATGAGGAGATAGTTGATCTCATCTATGTGTACTGGAAACTCAAACGAAAGGTAATAATTGCTGCTTAGTAACTGTGTCCCAAAAACTTAAATGATGGACCATTTATGCATAACATTTCAACTTGTGTAACCCCTGAATAACAGATTGGGCTCGAACATTTATGGTTTATTTGTACAGTTTCCTTTGGTTCTGAAAAATTGCTTTTATAATATGATAACTCAGACTTTCAGTACCAGAATAATCCAAAATGTTGCTCATTCTCCCTTTCTCTTTGGTGTTGACTGATGGCAACATGATTGGTGTACCAGCATGACATAGTAAACTATTTGCAGCTGTTGTTGACCACAAGTTCTAATTGCTTACTTTGTTACTAGATAATTTATCGATGAGTTTTAGAAGCTGAAATTTGCAGGTTAGTTTTATATCTCCTGTATGTATCAATATCTGCAAAAATTGCAAACCATCCAGGTTGGTTGTTAAGCATGGGAATAGGGAAATGACATGGAGGTAATAGTTGTCTTTACATGCAGAGTAACTGGGACAGACCACTGTTAACACCTAGAAGAGAAGAGGCAGAAATGTTGGAGAAGCAGCAGGAAGATAGCCTGGTGGCTCGTATGAAAATGTTCGTACACCTGCGGCAAGACCTGGAGCGAGTCAGTGCTTCTTTTTGTCATTTAGATTTTTCTTTGGGATTTTTTAAATGAATTGTCAGGGTAACAGATGCTTTACATGCTTTAGCTTGAAAAGCCAATTCTTTTTGGTGTCTTGTACTGTAATAATTGACCCAATCTCAAACACTTTTTATTTGAACCTTTTATTTTTGATAGCAGTCTTGCTGCCAGTACATATTCTTGTCACACACTCCAGCAGCAGAAAAAGAACATTTTGTTATTGCTTGATGGCACATTTGTATCTAACTGTGTTAGAATAAGGCATGTGTGTGTGCGTGCAATATGTAGACTGCATTTTTATATTAATCTCAATGTTTATTTTTTCATATTGCATATATATATATAAAATATTTTCTGATACCAGGTTCGTAACTTGTGCTATATGATTGGAAAGAGGGAGAAGATGAAACGTCAGTTTTTCCGCTACAAGGAGTATGTCTTCGCTGGCATGGTTCGAGTCCTACTTGACAAGCACATTAACCTTTCTGACAGTGATGTTGAAGGCATCACATCTAATTATCATTTTGACTCCATTTATGATGACTATGGGCACTCCTTTCCTCAGCTCATGGACTACCAGTCGGCTGAAGAGACAACAGAAGGGGATGACAGCACTCTTAAGACCCCTGGCAAAGGAAGGGTGATTGAAGATATTGCTGAAAGTGGAGATGACTCTGCTCAGCAAGATGTGGGCGTGCTGACTTCAGACGTCAACACAAAGATGGATGAAGAGTCCTTGAGGATGTTGGCACGAGGAGAGCGGTGGTCAGGCGAGTTTGTTAGGACAGGTTTTTTCAAGCGACGAAGGCACAGGAAATGGATTCGTGGACCTTTTGGGTCTGTGTCAAAATTAAGTGCTAAATGTGAAAGTCAGTGTGAAGTAAAGGCTGGTACTATAGAGGCAGAAACAACTGACAAGGAAGATAGTACTCATGCTGTCAGTGCTGATGAGTCAGAAATAGATAATCCAGTCATAGTGAAGAAAGAAATTTTGGATCAAGGAGCAAACAAAGGCAAGAACAGTGAAGGTAACTTGCCTCCGATTCCTAAAATTGTTGTTGTTTCACCTAAAGGG
This sequence comes from Pomacea canaliculata, assembly GCF_003073045.1. NCBI lineage: Eukaryota > Metazoa > Mollusca > Gastropoda > Architaenioglossa > Ampullariidae > Pomacea > Pomacea canaliculata. The sequence continues at coordinate 41,743,052 of NC_037592.1, read as the reverse complement.
AAAATAACAGAAAAACTCAGAATCCGTAGGAAGAAGCGACAAAGGGGCAGAAAGCCTTGGCATGTGAAGAAATTTCACCATGCTGAAATAGCTGCCAAAATTGGGCTTGTGGGTGATGAAGAATTAAAAGAAATGGGTTGTGAAGAAGTCAGAGATGTGGGAGGAACAACGAATGATGCAAGTGAGTGTGAAGAGACGATAGTGACGGCAGGAGATGCACAGGCTGTTGCTGTTGAAATTGTTGTCAGCACAGAACGTGACAGTGACAACCTAGGTGAAAATGTGGAGTCCATGACTGATCCTGAACCTGAGTGCCCAGTAGTTTCTCTACCTGCAGGTTCTTTTGAAGCTGCTTCTGAAAGCAAACAGAGTAGAAGAGAGAGGTCACGTCACAGGAAACGCATTGCCAGGTCTAACAGAGCTCGGGCAACTTGTGAAGATCCCAGCATAAAGGTTCAGCCTGATGAAGGTGGTCTTTCAGTGCAAGCCAGAGTGTTTGATATAGAAAAGTATCCTGGCAAGAAGAGGAAAGTAGATGCTGTGTTTATGGAAGGAAAAAAAGAGCAAAATGATCAATTGGAACTGGCTGAAAAAGAATTAGCACCAGATGTCAAAGTAGAATATTCCATTTCTTCACGACAACGAAGAAAAACTCTCCATCAGACAAGGCTAAACATGAACAAGGCTCTCTCGGCATTGGCTGAATCATCAGATGATGATTTTGTGTCCCCAAAATTGATGGTATCTACAAACTTTGCTAGAAGACGCAGTCATATCAAACAAGAGAGGAGACAGTCAGTGCAAGATCTCAAACAATCTGATGATGAAAGCAGCAAAGATGAAGAGAAGAAAGAGAGAGAAGAAAAGGAGGATGCAGAGGAGGGCCTGTCTGATGGGATAAATGCTGTTTTGCTCTGTAATCCCCAGCAACCAGCTGATGGAATAACTGACCAAACCTTGCCAAGATTGCGCACAGCCAGCATTCGACCTGAGCTCAATGGTTTGCTGCGAAAATCTAAACTTACTGTCAAAGAGTCTGTGAAAGAAAAAGTGCAGAATAGACTTTTAAAGTCGCGGCACAGGTGGAGAACAAATAGTAATGGCTTGCACAATGGCTCACAAATAAAAATTGACGATTTCTGCAGTGTTGACAAGAACCAGGACTCCTCAGAGATTATCAAGAAGCAGGTGTCAAAAAACAGAGTTCTTCATGAAATGAACCCTGAGAGAGGTTATGGTGCAGAGAAAAATATATTTGGTGCCCACTATACTCCTAAAGGAAGCCTCAGTGGCTACAAAATTCCAAAAAGGACAAGCCAGTCAAGTCTGCCCACAACCCCAACAAGTCCCTTGCAGAGTGCACCATCTTTAGGATGTGTAGGGATTGTAGAACGTGCTTGTATAGAACTTAGTCCTGATCTCCAGCCCACGCGACGTAGACTGGATAACAGGTTAGAGGGCAAGTCATCAGTGAAGAAAGTGTTTCATTCTTTAGATGTTGAAACTACAGCAAGCAGCATGGCAAGGCCATGGTGACTCTAATCATTTCACCTTGGAGACAGTCAGCAATTGCCATGGTTACCGTACCAACAACTCACCACTGTCAAGTGAGGGGAGTAATGGAAATCATGCTTTGCAGTCTGATTCACGAGAAAGTACTCCACGGCGTGTTACACGTAGCCAGTTGACTGACGACTTAGGGGAAAATGCTCCATCTTCTCCACGGACATTACTGAACAGTGGAGGTGGGAGTGGAGGCAGCAGTGCAAAAATGCGGCTCAAAGAAAGCTGGCTGAGGGCAGCTCATTTCTCCACATGATGGTCTTGGTGCTGGTGACTGTAGACAGAGAGGGGGAGGCAGAGGAGGACAGTGGAATGTGGCTAATATAAAGGTGTTTGTGGGTGTGTTGTGCACATGTACCGTACAGGTGAATGTGTAACTAATGTAAAGATGTTTGTGGATGTGTTGTGCACATGTACCGTACAGGTGAATGTGTAACTAATGTAAAGATGTTTGTGGATGTGTTGTGCACATGTACTGTACAGGTGAATGTGTAACTAATGTAAAGATGTTTGTAGATGTGTTGTGCACATGTACTGTACAGGGGAATGTGTGACTAATGTAAAGATGTTTGTGGATGTGTTGTGCTCAAATACAGTGTGATGTGTGAAGCCGCTGTTGGGAGTATGAACAGATTTTAAAAATCCATCATTTGCAAATATTTGAGATCTATTAGACATTGCATTTCATGAATATATATTTGCACAGACTGAAGGTTACGATGTTGATTATAAGTCTCATGATTATGATAAAAACAGGTTGAGATGTTAAAACCAAGATGTAAATTATGGTTTATTCGCTGTGATACATAAAGTCACAATTGTGTAGATAACATAGATATAATACAGGCTGTGTGCGTGCGTGTTTGAGCACTCACCAGAAGGGCACATTTAAGTTGAATGGACGGAATAAATGAGTTGGAATGGTATTTAGGCATAACATGCATTCTTTCCCTTGATCATAGTAAATCATGAAGGGCATGATGTTGGTTTGATATGTCACCCAGCTTTTCTTTAAATGAGAATATGCTCCACTTACCAGACAAACCTCTCTTTCATCCCAGGCAGCATGTTAATTTATTCAAGAGCCACTGCTTTATTTTATATCTCATGTAGGTTCTTTTTCACCTCACGTAATCTATAGGCTATCTTATGCATGTCTTTTTTGATTCAACATCTAAGTAAGAGTGAACTTCACAATTGCAAATAGTGAAGAACTATACTAACTGAATTCCAGAGTTGTGTTTTTTTTTAAATGTTGAGTGTTAAAAAGGAAACAAACCCCATCTGATTTGCAATCCACACACTTGATCATCTCCATTTCATGCCTGGCTGCAGGCATGTACCACCATTTTAAATAAGGATGTAAACTTAGAAGTGGCATTTTATGCCTTTATAAAGTGACTGTCAATAGAGTAGGAAAATGTTCATTTTAATCCTGGAATTTATCAGTGATAGTGCCAAAATATAAAACTTTGTATTAAAAACTGTGCCATATGTATACAGTATAATGAACCGCATTCTGATATTTATTGATCCAGACGAACTCTCAGATTTGTGATTAGCTCAGCAGCAAGTACGGTAACTTTGTGTAAATATAAATAATATAAAATAAATAGCACATTTGAATGACGCTCTTTTCCAGCATCAGCCAGACTCATGGCATTTAAAATATAAACTTATAAGAATAATAATCGTCACAAAACAAAAGAGTTCGTTGTGTTTTTCAAGGTGAATGCCATTGGCATAGATGCAGTTACTACAGCTCAGTTATGCTACCAGCTGTAGCTGTGATTTGTAGATGAAGCAGGAGGCAGGATTGTAGACAAAAGAGATCAGAGAATATGCTGCCTAACATGTAATGTTGCAGTAGTTAAAGAACAGTGGCATGTAACCCAGCCTGCTTCGCTGTCACGTGAGAAACATTCAGGAGGTATTGCTGGTGAATGGAACTGTGTTGCTAATTAATGCTTCTTCATAAAAAGTAATCTGCAACCCTTTAACAAAGCCAGTAATAGTGGTTACCTATAGTTGTTGTAGCCTTGCATCAACAGTTGTGGGGGGACTCTAGACAGTTCTGTTTAAAGCCATTAGAATCAGTATATGCCTTGTAAGCTCCAGGATTTTATGTAGTTGGCAATATTCACCAGCAAATGACCCAAACTTAAGTCAAAACATTTGTTTTTGTAGCTGTATGGGTTGTGGTAGGTATCCAGAGAATGGGTTCTGTTGTTTTGTGCAAGGCTGATGACTTGTATTTCTTTGCAGGCTCCTTATTTTTGCGTTTCCTGTGTTTCTTTAACAAATCATGTGAATAGTATATATTCAACCTATCATGATGTAATTTATGTTTTACAAAGCAGGCCAGTGAATTTTTTCAGTTTAGCATATTTTCAAAGATATATGTTGGCTTTCTAGACAGAGTAATCAAGTGACATGATCTGTTTTCATACAAAAACATCTCTGATAGAATGAAGCTACAAACACCATGCAGTGCACTAGCTTCCAGTTTATCTACCTGTATTGAAATGGTGTCAGAATCAGAACTTGACTGTACCTCCCAATTCTCATTTAAATAAAAACATCAAAAATTAAAGACACTGTCAAAAATGCAGTCTATGGGATTACTTTCCCCATGCTTTAATGGTAGAAGCTGACATAGTCCCATGCTTGTACATATAGGATGAACTTATCCGTCTTTACGCATGCTCAATTTCATTCTTTGTTCTCATTTCTGAAGTTACATTTGACATTTCTAAGGTTTTAGCAGCCCCCAAGGGCCCGGCTTCTAGTGCCGGGGGCGAACACCCAGCCTTTCTCTGGCTGGGTGACAAAGCTGGCCCACCCCTTTTCCTTAGGCTTTTCTTTTTCTTACTTCATTAGCCCTTTCATCTCTATTCTTTTTTCAAAGTAAACATCTCTCCTCATATACTACAGTTTTACCCTTCCTTTCTTCTGACTTCACCGGCCTTCTTCTGTTTTTCCTTCTCCCATTACATCTTTCTTCGAACATCATTTCCTGTCTGCGGCCTTCTTTAGGTCCCCTGCGTTTGCCGTGCAGGGCGACCCGTGTCGGGGGAGAATGGGATCCTGAGGTTGAGGTCCCTGATGGGCTGCGGCCCATCATACCAACACACCTCTTTGGCCCGGACTTCCCCTAGACGGGGGTTGGTGTGGCCCACACCAATCAAGCGGCTGGTCGTGAATTGCCCTAGCTTTGCTAGAAGGCTGCGGGCCGGGGTCAATCTGGTCTTGCTTCTGGAAGGCCAGAGTATATTCCTTGTGTAGCCCTGGTGTGACCCTGCTGGAAATACCCAAGTGGTACCGCTCGTCGCATCCCCTAGTTGGACTCCGTGGTGGGTGGGGAGCACAAGGAACGAAACGTTAATCCTTTTATCATGGCCAAAAAATTATCTAACCTGGGGAAACGCATACGTGAAGATGATTCCTCTGATAGTGAAGAGGAAGTGAGAGAAAGTATTGAGAGGGGCCTGGCCCCGTTTTTGGTGGTAGAAGGCGCAGAGCAGGACCGACCTCTCTCGTCTCTATCACCTTTTGCCATAGGCGAAAGGTTTTAAAACATTTCCAACAATTTTTCTGCTATAAGACGTTTGCGCTCTGGACAATTCCTTGTCAGTGCGCAAATCAAAAAGCTTCTGAAGCCTTACGCCGATGGGACGGTAAACAGTTCGTCGATCGCCCAATAAAAGTTACATCACATCGATCCCTCAACTCTTCGAAAGGGGTCATTCGTTGCCCGGACCTTGCTGGGATGACTGAGACTGACATCAGGTCAGAATTGCATCTCAGGGGGTCTCAGCAGTACAAACGAGTCACACTAAAGAGGGATGGGAAATCTATTCCCACAAACACCTTATTTCTAACCTTCTGTCTACCCCAAAATACCCGACTTCATTGAAGTCGGGTACTTACGGGTAAAAAGTTTCAATCTTCATTCCATCTCCCTTGCGCTGTTTCAACTGCCAGCGTTATGGTCATGGGGCGAGCTTCTGCAGGTCCCAGGCCCGCTGCTTTCGCTGCGGCGGTACCGGCCATGCGGCAGCTGATTGCTCTTCAAGCGCAAAATGTGCAAACTGTGATGGAGCACACGTCGCATCATCTAAAGACTGCCCGAAGTGGAAGGAAGAGGCAGCCATTCAACGCGTACGTGCGGAATCTGGCGTCCTCGTACGCTGAAGCCCGCCGTCGCGTAGTGGGTGGCTCCTCAGGAACACCTCTCTACTTCGAATTCCATATCTTATTCAGCAGCAGTCATAAGCGACCCTCCACCTCTGTGTCCATACAGACTGACATGACTTGGGTCTCCTCAGAAGGCCCTGTTCCTATAACTCAATCTCATGCCGCCTCCTCCTCCTCCTCCTGCAAAGTTGTGGTGGCGCCCAGTCAACACAGAAAACTCAAGCATCCCAAGCTACACAAGCATCACAGTCAAAGCCTTCCACCTCACCAACCAGAAACACCGTCAGACACACAACGCGCAATTCAAAAACAACCAAAAAACAAGAATATCACACCACAGACAGACAAGAATACCAAAACAAAACAAAAATCACCTGAAAAATCCACTACACCGGGACCACCACAGCAGCACCTATACCAGTTCTTAATCGCTTCACTCCTCTTGGCGAGCAGGGGATGGATATGGATGAGCGACGCTTAATGTCGCCTTCTCCTTCCCGCCGCCCCTGCCCTCTCCTGGATCTTCTCCTTCAGTTACTTTGGGGCGATCTACGTCCCTTTCTCACAGATAACACATGTCTATAATCCTTCAATGGAACTGTCGAGGAATCCGAGCAAACTTTGAAGAACTCCGATGCCTAACATCTCGCTTTTCTCTTGATGTAATAGCTCTGCAAGAGACTCATCTTCTTCAAAACAAACTCTTTTTCCTTCAAAGGCTATCGAGTTCTACGTCAAGACTCACCAAATGATGTACCTTCAGGAGGGACTGCTCTTTTTATTCGTTCAAACCTTTTATATAGCCAGGTTCCACTAAATACTAATCTTCAAGCTGTTGCTGCCCGAGTTTCTCTGGGCAAAACTATCACTATCTGCAGTCTTTATCTACCTCCATCAGCTCGGATATCCCGACAGGACCTTGAGAGTCTTTTAACCCAACTTCCTACTCCCGTCCTTCTTTTGGGTGACTTTAATGGACACCACCCCATGTGGGGCGGGCCTCGACTGACACCAGAGGAGAGTTGTTGGGATCATTTTTATGGAAAATGATCTCTGTATACTGAATGACGGTTCAAACACCTTTTGCCGTCCACACAACAGCACAGAGTCAGCAATTGATTTTGTCAGTGGTCAGCCCAGCACTTTTATTAGATTTTAACTGGGCTGTACATGATGACCTGTGTGGTAGCGATCATTTTCCCCTTGTTTTATATTTTACAAATGGTCTGGAGCGGGACGATAACCTTCACAAAGGTGGGTGGAATTTAACTAAGGCAGATTGGCTTGAATTTCAGGCCCTCTGCTCCACCCACCCTTACCAGAAACCCGTTCTTTAATTTTGAGATTGAAGACATTAGAAAAGACCCGATGTTACACCCTGCTAAAGTTTTCACCACAAGTTTAAATAAAATTGCATCAGAAACGGATTCCGGTACTAAGGCACCGTAATAACCGACCAAGGGTGCCTTGGTTTTCAGAGGAGTGTAGGGTAGCTCAGCGCGCGCGCGGAAAAAAGCCCAGCGTCTTGCTTTCCGTCAACCCACTCCTGAAAATGTAATAAATTTTAAACGTACCCGAGCTCAAACCCGGTATATCTTTAAACAGCAAGGAAACTTGCGTGCAGAAATTTGTGTCCTCATTATCCTCCCGTACCACTTCCAAAGCGGTGTGGGCGGCCATAAGGAAGATAAAGGGAAGATTTCAGGCTGAGTCAATAGGCCATCTGCGGGTTGGAGACTCTATTCTTACAGAGGTACAGGATGTCGCAAATTCCTTAGCATCCACCTTTGCTCATAATTCTTCCTCTTCTCACTACTCTTCAGACTTCCAACGCTTAAAATCTGTCCAAGAATCATCGGGTTGTGACTTTTCTTCAGACAACTCCGAAAAGTACAACCTACCTTTTTCTCTTTCTGAACTACAACAGGCCCTTCAAAAGTGCAAGGATTCTGCACCGGGTCCTGACAATATTTCCTATCAGCTACTAAAACATCTCCCACAGTCTTCTCTCCTTCTCCTTCTAGATATCTTCAACTTTATTTGGGTATCCGGCTTTTTTCCCCCCTCGTGGAGAGAGGCAGTAGTTATACCCATTCCAAAACCTGGTAAGGATACCTCTGATCCAAATTCTTACCGTCCTATCGCTCTCACTAGCTGTCTATGTAAAACTCTAGAACGTATGGTAAATGCTCGCCTTACCTGGTACCTCGAATCTCAGAGTCTCCTCTCCAACCTGCAGTGTGGCTTCAGAAAACGCCCGCAGCACCCTGGACCATTTGTCCGTTTTGAAACCTTTGTCAGGGATGCTTTTGTCGGCAAAGAACATGTTCTAGGGTGTTTTTGATTTAGAGAAGGCATACGACACTACCTGGAAGCGGGGTATTCTGTTAGACCTCCATGCCCTGGGCTTCCGGGGTCGTATGCCACTCTTCATCGAGAATTTTCTTTCAAACCGCCATTTTCAAGTCAGAGTAGGGTCTATACTGTCTGATCCTCAGGAACAGGAAATGGGCAGCATTCTTTCTCCAACTCTTTTCAACATCAAAATCGACTCCATCTTGAAATCAGTCTGTCCAGGTTTAGAGGCCTCTTTGTATGTAGATGACTTTGCTATCTGCATACGAGGCCGCTCCCTTCCATGCCTCGAACGCCGGCTTCAGCTGTGCGTAAATGCAGTACAAAAGTGGGTGACAGAAAACGGCTTCAATTCTCTCTCCTACGAAGTCAGTATGCATCCACTTTTGCAAACTGAGAGGTATGTTTCCAAACCCTTCTATCACTGTCAAAGGCACGATACTCAAGGTGTCCAAGAGGTTAAATTTCTTGGGTCATCTTTGACCGTAAACTGTCTTTTCTACCTCATATCAAATCTCTACGCCTATCTTGTCAGAAAGCCTTGGACATTCTTAGAGTAGTTGGCCATGTCAGCTGGGGAGCGGATCGCACGGTTCTGCTACGTCTCTACCGTGCCCTGATCCGCTCAAAGCTAGACTACGGATCCATTATCTATGGCTCTGCTCGAGAGTCCTACCTTAAAATTCTTGATCCAATTCATCATCAAGGGCTCCGCATCTGTCTGGGTGCCTTCCGCACCACTCCTGTACAAAGTTTGTACGCAGAAGCTGGTGAGCCTCCACTTTCTCTCCGTCGTTGAAACTCATGCTATCGTATGCCTGTCGCTTAAAATCCCATCCTGGGAATCCTGCGTATCGTGCTGTCTTCAGACCTCAGCGTGCTGCCCTGTATGCCATTCGTACCAAGGACAAAAGCCTCTTTCACTCCGAGTAGCACCTCATCTTCAAGCTGCCGGAGTAGATATCAAGCAGGTAGAGCCTTACCTCTACAAACAACTCCTCCTTGGATTCTCCCTGTTCCTGAGATTCGCTTTGATCTTACAACTTTCAAAAAAGGGACACTAGTGACCCCATCTATCTTCAACATTTTCGTAAACTTATTTCTGATTATCCTCAATTCTGTTCAATCTATACAGATGGCTCCAAAATCCCAAGTGGTGGCCCAGTCGCTGCGGCTGCAGTTCCATCCTGCCAACCACAACGGGCTGCTTCAGTCCGATTGGCAGACGAAAGTTCTATCTTTACAGCAGAACTTTATGCTATCATACTTGCCTTGCAGCATGCTCACCGCTCTTCGGAGCACACTTTCTGATAATCTCAGACTCTCTTTCTGCTCTCCAAGCTCTTATTTCAAATGAATCTGATCACCCCTTGTGGCCAAGATTCATAAAATTCATGCAGCACTTATCGAACGAAACAAGGACATTGTCTTTATCTGGGCCCCTGGCCATTCTGCATTCCAGGCAATGTCCGAGCAGACCAGGCTGCTAAGGCTGCATGTCAGTCCCCTGGTAAAATACAGTTCCTTATTTCATCTGACTGTAAAACTGTACTTACAACCTACATACTGACTTTATGGCAAAACCTCTGGAACACCCTCTGTCAGAATAAATTATTCGCCACTCTTCCCTGTCTTTCTGACCGCCCACCTTTGTGCCATACCACAAGGCGGGAGGAGGGTAGTCCTAACAAGACTAAAGACAGGACACACATATGCCACGCAAGGATACCTCTTGCGAGGGGAACAACCACCAGGTTGCCCCTGGTGTGGGGGACATCTTGACGTAGTACACTTTCTCATGAACTGTCCGGGGCTTCAGACCATTCGTCAAAAATTTTATACAGTGGATTCATTGTATGTTTTATTTAGGTCCATCCCATCGGCAGCTATTTTTGGTTTTTTAAAAAGAATAGGACTTTTACACCAAATCTAAGTCTAATATATCTTATGTAATTTCTGTTTTGTTGGCGGCCTTTTTGGCTACACCACCCATTTTTACACCATATTTGTTTCTTTAACATTTAGTTAACTTATTACCGTGGTCTGATTTTAAGTTAAATAACTGGAGAAAATTTACCCTGAAACCTTTAAACATAAAAACTTTTTTATTGCCATGATATAGCCTTAGTTGCTGGCATGGCATAAAACACCAATAAACAAACAAACAAAGGTTTTAGCATGACAGCTAGGTTGCATACGTTCATAATGCATCTAATGAGAGCTTGTATGGAGTTGGACGCTACATAATCTGTGTGTAATGTGCCATCTGTATAAAGTCACTTTTTCTGTTTGAATTGGTGTCACATTCTGAAAGTGCTTTCCACCTGAGAAATTACCAGCCTTTCTCACAAAATGGCCCTTTTGCTACCACTGGCATGTTTAAACTGTTTTAAATGATAATTTTCCAAGTGTTGTAAGATAGTTAACTAGGAGTGTTAACACCAAACATAATACAATGGCTTTTGATGGATTTTCTAGGAAACCTTTGTTAGAAAATGTTTTTGTTTTTTTTTCCCTAAAAACAGCACAGTATCTGATTAGAAAATGCCTTACAAACATGCTTTCTGCTGTTGTCTTGGTGCACAGTATAATACATTTATTAAAGTAATTTGATAGTAAATGGGAGAAAGGGTACAACAGCCGATTTTCTTCTCTGAATGTAGATTGCCATAAAAAATTGCTAAACAGAATCGTAGTCACAGAATATTAGGATGCGTTAGAGGGTTTGCACATGACCATGTATGTTCACTTCCATGCACGTGTAATTAACATACACATACGCCAGTAGTGTACAAATTGCCTTGCCAATCCATTTCTGAGGCATCTCTGTTTTGCCTGTTATGAACTATTTTGGCCAATTTAAATTGCTTTTCTGCATTATTCTGGGAACTTTCTGCAATCTGTTGCATGTGGCTAAACCAAACATTAAAAAGCTACGTGCACTGTTAAGAGTATTGAGTGATTCTTGGAGCTACCTTTGCGCTCATTCGCTGCATCCCTTAGTTGATATCCAGTGATGTTTGTCATGGTGAACTGGTATTTGGCTTTGGAGAAAGCTCTTTAAAAAAAAAAAAATCTGAAGTTTTTTTTTAAAGAGCAAAATGAGTTCTTATTATCCTAGTGGTTATGCCAGATTACGACTAATTTTGTCACTTTCTGATTTGCCTCCTTAGTTTAGTTTATTCCATGTTGCTCCTCGAGGAGCATTGGGCCGCAACACCATCTTGCCAATGGACCTGGTTTTGGGCAGCCCTCTTCAGTTGCACCCGTGTGGTTCTGAAATCCTTTGCCTCGCCCTCTATTGTTCTTTTCCAAGTCTGCTTTGGTCTCTCCCAACTCTCCTCTTCCCTTCAGGGTTCCAGTCAAGTGCCTACGTAACAATGATGTCAGCTGGTTTGCACTTGTTTCAAGATCCATTTGCGCTTTTTGATGTCTTGACTAATGATAGTCTGGTTGGTTCTTTTCCACAAGCTGCTGTTGGAGATCTTTTTAGGCCATGGCATAGGCATTGGTTGGTAAATTCATTATGAAAGCTTTTGTGAGTTTGCCGTTGTGGGCAACTTCGCAGGATGAGTCTTCCTACAACCCCTGGATAATGTTTATGAGCTTAAACAGAATACCATAGTGAATCGTCAGCCTCTAGATGACATTCCTGTCTACACTGTCAAAGGCCTTCTTAAAGTTCTATAAATTGTATTTGTCTACCAGCAAGTAGTCTTATGTGATGCTGGTTTACCATGCAGTTCTGTGCAACATAGCTGCCAAGTGCTTTTTCTCCTGTTATCATTTGTAAATTTTTTAAAAGCATGGCTGGGTAGATGCACGTTGTTTTTCAAATAAAACTAGACATTGTACACTATTCAAGTGGTCTGCTGTGCTGAGGTTGGATTGAGTAGTGAACCCAAAAGACTGGCATGTCTTGTTGGAGAAGACTGGTGCACTCCATCCAGGAAAGGAAGGCGGCTTCTTTGGGCTCCCAAGTAGAGTATGTATGGTAGCCTTAATCATTAGAGGTGCCTCTCATGTGCATAGTTTTATTTATTTTAATATTGATGACTACATTAGAACAGCCGTATTTAAATTGAGTAATTGCTTGTTGTCTGTTTCCCTGTAAAAGACCCACTAGACTGAGTACCTGACTGAATGGCAATTGGTACTAAGTTTTCATGTGTTCAGCAGACCACAACAGCTCTACATTGTGGAACTGCCAGTTAAAAAGAAAAATGTGCAGTTATAGAAGTTCAAAAAAATTTTTTTTTTTACTCCAAGTGTATGTATATGAGCATGTTTTGAAGTGAGAACTATAATGACTGGTGCATTTGGCTCCAATAGGCAGCAGACTGTGAAATACAACTACCATTGTAACATACTCACTTTATATTTATGCTGTCATGATTGACATTTGACAATTTCATGTGTGATTCCTGTTATCCCACCAGTCTTGCTTCAGTTTCTAAATTGCAGTGCTGGAGTTACAGACATCATTTAAGACCAGAGCCTGCATCTGACTACTTTTGACAATTTGTTCACTCATTTTGCTGTTCACTCCCAACTCCCTGGTGATTTTTCCAACAAAATAATTCTTATAATATTGAAGCTGTATACAGAGAGCTTCAAATCTTAAGAACAGCAACAGAAGTTGCAGATACTGATGTTCCTTCTAAAATAAGCTTTTTTTTTTATTACCTGTTAGATAAAGTAAATTATTTGAAATCATGGGCTAAACTGTATGAAGTCAGATTTAGTATTAACCCCAAGTTTTTTTTGGCTTAACTTCCAAAAACTGCTGTTTGTTGGTGTGCATGTGAGCTTTTACAAACAAAATTTAGTCCCTGGTCTCAAGGGGCTGTTCAAACCAAACTTATCTATTTCAACCTGTAGTTGAGACTGTGATTATAAGACTTATTTTCAAGAATTCACATGCAACCCAGCCTTAGAAATATTTTGCTGAGCCATTTTAAATGGTCCACTTAAATTTGACAGAAAAAAAGGAAGCATTGTGTGGAGTTGCATTTTTAATTGTTCATCTGTGAGTGAGCGAGTGACAGTTGGTTAACTTTTGTATACATTCTGTACAAAGTAGGCGAGAATAAAATGACTACCACAAAAACTGTCTCAAAAATCAAACATTTTATTAAAGTTTTGATCCATTTATGTGGGGAAAAAACAAAAAAATCTTGAGGCGTAAAACTATTTGTTTGCTTTAGGTGTGCATGTTTGTCAAAGGGACATTGTCTTGTTTTATTATAAATGGATAGCAATTGATGGCTGATGAAAGACACTCACTGGAAGAGGTCCACTTGCATAAACAGAGTTGATAAAAGAGGAACACTGAAAACAACAATGGTAGCCTGCAGACTGTCCTTAGTAAAAAAAAATTTTTGGAAAACATTTTATCTTGTAACATTGGTATCAGATTCTGCTTGTGATGGACTGTCCCTTTATCAAAATACTGACATCCATATTTGGTAGGGTAGTACATTACAACTTCCTTTCCTTTGTGGTACTATCAATCACCAGTGCATCCTGCTAGTGACTATTCCAATGAAAAAATGTAAAAATATCCCCAAAATCAATAGAGACCAACATGTCACCAAGCAGCTGGCAGTGTCTGGACAAATGCAAAATATACACAAATGACTTGAAAAGTTAGCATGTAAAAAGTTGTAATGAACTGGTTTGTACAATCACACAGGCAAACAAAGTAAAGCATAATATCATGATTTACTGAAATATTGCACACAACCTATACTATATCTGCTTTATATGATGCGCTCAAATACAGATGAAAGTTTCTGGAGAGGTTCAGATATTGCATCATCCTAAAGAGACTTTATGCAAAAGAAGAGGCACAGGCTTTAAATAAAAAAAATTATCAATGACATTTAATTGTGTGCTTGCTAGAAAATTGCCTATCTCACGATACAGGCTAACCACCCACTTCCCCCCTCCCCCTAAACTCACAATGGAAACTTCCTTGATATCACTTAGGTAAAAGGTAATCATATAAGGTTAACAATGACAGTGAAATGCATGGATTTCGAACCTTTTGCTATCATGCATGTGGTTACTTTCTGCTGTAATTCCATATGGTCATATGATCAAAGAACAGGCAGTAGGATTTGGTTTTGCTGTCCTTTTTACCTTCCACCGTGAGCACTTTCATCTGAATGACAAAACAACAGAAATTAACACACAAAGATTCAGACAATTCACAGAATTGAAAAAATTAACATGAGTTTATAGCATGAAGTCATTCTATACATTTATATATTTCTTCCTCCATCTCTGGGAGAGAAGAAACACCACAGTAAAACAACTGTTGCATGAATAGTACGTAAGCTCTGAGGGTGCATAAATCAACAAGAGCAAGAAAGATGATTTCTTCAAAGAAAAAAAAAATGATCTGTCATCTGTCAACCATAAGTCAGGGAAAGGGGGATTAAAAAGAGCATTTCAAGATTTCACGACACTTATGCCATGCATGTCGATTACTTTACTTAAAGGGCAGATAAATAGTAAATTCAGATGGAATAATTTTTGGGACAAATCAACAGGCATATAAAAAGTATCTGTTATTTTAAAAATATGAATAACAAAATTTAAATTTGATAAATCCAAATATATATTACAAAATAGAAAAGAAAATTACCTGGGGTTTCTATTTCTTCTTGGTCTTAGGTGTAGCTGATTGAAAGACACTGCTGGCAGCCATGAGATTTTCAATGTACTGGCCCAGCACCTGGTTCTCAGACTTCAGTTTAAGATTTTCAACCTTAACTGAATCTACTCGTGAGGACAGATCTGGCAAAATTTGGAACATTTAGTATAAGATCAAATATTTACATGACTAATAAACTTATTTGTGATGGCACAGTTTGACATAAAAAAATATGTATCTTAAACATTATCCATGGAACTAAATTTTTAAAGAATAATTTAAACTCAAAGAACTGTTTTGACCCTAAATTTTAATCTGCTTCATTTTTAATTTTATCCCCTGTAAAACAGGGACCAAAGGTGAGAAAGGTTATTGCACACACAAGGGAGAAAATAATCCCAGGATGAAATCCACTTAAATCATAAAACTCATTGTAGATGAGCATATCTCCCTTATTACTTAAGTCAGCTTAATACGACATTATCATTTTCACCACTAAGCCATAGATTACAAAAATATCTGATCTGGGATGAGAACTTGAAACTAAAGGTGCTTGTTTTTTATTTCTGTCGTGCCTATTATTTCTTCAGCAGAAAGCAGACTTGAAGGAATGCTGCTCTATAGAAACTGATTTTGCTTCTGATTGGACTGGTTTATACAGTTAAACTGAAACTGAATTGAAATCAAACAATATATTGTAAAATCAATGTAATTATGTAAATACTGAATTCTTCTTCTTGGTCCTAGTCGCCCCCAGTGGAGCATAGGGCCCCAAATACAAAATTAATAAATGCCCTTTCATAGTTATAGTTTATTCCTTGTTGCTCCTCTGAGGAGCATAGGGCCGCCTCCTTCAGTTGGGCCCAGGTGGTTCCAATGTCCTTTGCCTCGCTCTCTACTGTTCTTTTCCAAGTCTGCTTTGGTCTCCCAACTCTCCTCTACCCTGAGGGTTCCGGTCAAGTGCCTGCCTGGCCATGGTGTCAGCTGGTTTGCGGGGTGTGTCCTATCCAGCCCCATTTGCGCTTTTTGATATCTTGGCTAGTGGCATTCTGGTTGGTTCTTTTCCACAGGCAGCTGTTGGATATCTTTTCATGCCATCTTATTCCCAGAATATAACGTAGGCATCGGTTGGTAATGGTCTGGAGCTTATTGTTGATGGTGTTTGTCAACATCCAGGTTTCACAACCATACACTAGGACTGCTTGCACATTGGTGTTGAAGATGCGGGTCTTACTGCTGAAAGATAATGCTCGGGAGTTCCAGATGGGGTGTGGGCTATTTAAAGCATGCCTGGCTTTGTTTATGCGGCTTTTGATATCATCATCTGCTCGGTCTTACACCGGTCTTCACTACAAAAAGTTGAGTGAGTTTGCCATTGTGAATAACTTGGCAGGGCGAGTCTTCGTACACCCTTGGATAATGTTTATGAACTTAGGTGGAATGCCATAGTGGATCATCAGCCTCCAGATGACTTCCCTGTCTACACTGTCAAATGCCTTCTCGAAGTCCACAAAAGTTATTTAGAGGGAGGACTGCCACTCGATAGACTGCTCAATGATGATATGGATGGTGGCAATATGGTCAGTGCACGATCTATCCTGGCGAAACCCTGCTTGTTCTGGTTCAGTCTCTCTAGAATTATCCTTGATAGGACTTTACTGGGGATGGACAACAGCACGATTCCCCGCCAACTGTTGCACTGAGAGAGGTCTCTTTTCTTCGGTAACTTGACCAGGTGGCCTAGTTTACCAGTCTGTTGGTACTAACTCTTGTTCCAAGATCTTTGGAATTTTTAGCAGTTTAATTTATGCCCTTTCATAAAGTGGTATAAATTAAACTGCTAAAAATTCAGTTGAATCTGGTAAAAAAACCAGCATCAAGTTTACATTGCAAAACTTTGAATACTTTGGAAGAGAACTAAACTGCCTCCTTCTGGGGCTGTAGTTATGAGTCGAAAGTAAACCATTTTCCCAGCACAAAATTGGGAACTCCAGACATAAAACATGTATCTTGTTTTCATAGCTACATGATGCCTTGATCCCACGGACACTACTTCATGTTTCTTTACCTTAGGGTAACCCATGGCTTTATAACTATGCCTTCAGGGGTAATACACTTGCGGGGTCTGATACCACCTATTAACTCTGGAAATGACACTTTTCCTTGAGTTTCCCATGTTGCCCCAGGATAACTACTTACCTTTGTTTTGTAACTACAAATCCAGGTGGTAATGATGCCTTACCATCAAGAGTGTTTTGTAATTCCAGCACTTGAGAAATGAGTCGCTGTTTCTCTTCATCGTCATCTAAGTTGGAATCTGGGTCAAGGCCTGAGAGACAAAGTTTATCACAGATATTATTCAATAACACTTCCATCTAGGTACATAGTATATATGAGAAAACATTTCAAGAGATAAACAGCCAAATGGGTTAGTAAATAAGCAACACTATACGCTGTGGAAAGAGAACTTCCAACACCTGAAGGAAAGCTCAGCATTTCAGGCTACCCCAAACAGGTATAACATTTACCTGGGAACCTTAAAACTGCTCCCCACCCCTTGTTCAGCAGAGACCCTGCGGTGTAGATGTGTCACTATTCCAAAGGTGTAACAGAAGCCATTTCTGTAGGATCAGTAAGAACAGGGTCACCGTCTAACACCATCCACCACAGACTAATGGCCTCCAAAGACAAGACTTAAAAACTGGACAAGCCAGGTACTTTCTGCCACACTGAGTGCCATGACTGTGACCAAATTTATGTTAACAAAACAGTGAGAAAACTGAAACAAAGACTGAAAAAACATGGGAGTCCTTGCCTGCGGATTAATGTTTGCATAATAATAGAAATCTTCTCATTGGATAATGTTTCCATCTAAACTGAAAGTCTTGGTGGTTCCAAAGATGGGTGAAGAAAACCATTTACATCATGGCTGAAAAACCTTCCCTCAACAGGCACCAACTGCTGGCAGCCTACAACAGTCTTATTCAGTCACATGCCCAAAATTCATCTCAGGGTGGTGTGTGCATTGAACACACCACTTTCCTTGTAAATGCTGGAGACCAGTGTGGATACATATACTGATATTTCCAGTGAGTGCTAATGTTTTCTTGAGTGTAAAGGTCTTGTTCTTTTGCCAAGCAGCACTATAGCAATAAATTGGTACTGCTGAAGGAAACAATTTTTAAGACATCACAATAGGAGACTTAAAAAGTTTTATTTCCATAATTTGTAACTTCTGCAAAGTACCTCATGGGCACTATACACAGTTGCCAACTCATTGTAGGAGGTAGCCTTTGTGGATGTGGGCCTTGATGGTGATTGTATTTGATGTGGACTTGGATGGCTAATGTATCTGATAGCTTTCAGTATTTTTTCAAATGGACTTACTGATAGTACTACTGCTGAAGGCCATGTTCTTTACATTCTCCTTGTCAACTGTTGACTGGCTTGGAGCTGGGTTACATTCTCCTGTAATCAAACATTGTTGTTCTCACCACACCAGTTAATGAATAATGATGATCTTCACCTTGGTTATCACATGAGAATGCACAAAGGCACACACACACGCCACATAAAGAGAATAAACATGTATAAATATCGAACTGATAACCATGATCCAGTGCTGTCATGATCTCTTGACATATTTTCTATATTTTATACCTAAATGTTTGTTTACAAGATCCCCTGGTTACTGCCATAATTAATAATTTGTTGTTGAAGAACAGAACCTTTTTGTGCTTTTGGAATATAGGGCTATATGAAATATAACTGTGACACATTATGGAGGTCTTGATATTAATATTATACACATAAAAAAACTTAAGAATTCTGTGTGGACTGTAAACACACACTCATATTCTCTCTCTCACATTAAGACATGCTGAAAGTTGAAAATAAAATTTAAAAAAAAAAAGTTAGTACATCATAAGCTAAATTAATCAAATTTGCTGGATAAATAATGACGCAGATTTTGCATCTGTCTATAAAACCAAACGAGAAATTTTGGTGAGATGATCCTGGAGGGGTAAGTGGAGAAAGCGACATTACGTCAGAATGAAAGCATATTAATTTTCATAAATTATTACCAGCATATGTACCTGCATCACTGTCACTTGACAGAGCGATATTGTCCATGCTTCTTCTATTTTCCTGAGATGACATAACAAAATGGTCAATCAAGTAATGAAGACAATAAAAAATACGAGAAATGAGCGTGGAACACAACAAATTCTGAGTACACGCAGAAACCGTCTGCTTCCGACTACCGAGAAAATCAGGCTTGAAAATAACGTTCCTGGCAGTCCTTTGCTGGAAATCTTTATTTTCTGAAACATAAAATGAAATAATTAAGACAATAAACGTTTAATGTAGTAGAAGAAAAGCCTTTAAATATCTATAAAATGCAAAATGGTAAAACCTCTTACATTCACTCCTACTCTGCTGCGGTCGCCATGTTGTTGTGGTCACATGACTCGACGTCACAGGCACCTGCGTGGTGCGCGCTGTGGGGCCGTTGGTCGGCAGTTTACCTTGGATATGGAGCAGACGAACCACCGACGCCGTCGCAGTTGACGGGAGAAAAGTTAGTTTCTAATACAGGTAAGGCGTTTTCTTTAACCATATTCATTTATTTTTCTTTGCTGGGTGCACATGTTTGTGTTTTCTTGAAGTTTTATGCGGTAAACAAAACATTTATCACCGCGCGAGTGTCGTCTGTTCCCAGTCAGTGGGTGCGCACGCGACGACGTAAAGGTCTATGTGTCGAAAAATCAGGCTCTGATCGACATACGCGGCTAGGTAACATTGCAAGCACTGTCACGTTTGGATAAATTCAGTAGCATCAGCAATCTAGAAGTTGACGAAAGTAAATTTTTTATGTCGTTTTTCAGTGAAAGGGAAAGTCTTTTCATTTTCACGGGTGAAAGTAAAGGCTGGGGAATCTCAGGTAAAAGGAAGTGACAACTTCTTGTTGACTGAAGAGCTAGCGTTGATGCGTGGCGGGGGTGGTGTAAATTTACTAGGTAAACAGACAGCAGCCAGAGGTTTGTAAGGCTGCGTGTTACAAGCTAACGATCCATCATACGTTCTTGTGAGACTGACGATGATAACTGACCAAATTAATTAATAAAAATTAATAGTTTAAATTTAAAGGGATTATGATAAATAGATACAATGATTGCGTCAATTTAAGAATAATATAGAGGCACATTGCAATGTTTTATGATAGGCTTTTGTACTATTTCACTTTGGAAAAAAACTCTGTATTTCAGGAACAGGTATATATGTGCATGATTGGATGGATGGACAGATGCATCACACAGACTTTCAATAATTACGTTCCAAAAATTCTTATATTTTTTGAAAGTGGAGAAAAGGAATGTGTTTTCTTAAGTAAATAAAATGGGCTTAGTAAATATGGTCTGGTATAATAAAATTTTTTTATAGCAAGAATAGCTATAGTGGGATGGATGGATAGTTTTTGGTTTTGCACAATTTCTATTTTAGAAATTTTAATGTTGCAACCGTCAGGAATTTATTTTTATGTGGCAATGTCAATAATTGCCAAATGTATGTATAAAACATGTTTTTTTTAATTTAATGGAATTGTTAGGAATTACTGTTATGAACTGATGTTGAAGAAAATAGCACACATCCGTATTATAATTACAAGCTGCATGTAGTTCATTTTATAAGCAAAGCGAATTTTTTTATAAGCCTTTGATGCACATTAGCTTAAGTTTTTAATAGAACTGAATTTGAAATGGGAAGTGCTTAGTTTTGAAATTACAGTAGGATTTGACTGTAGTGAACACGTATATGTTTGCACTCAGCTATACATATTGCAAACACAAGAACACCAGCAAATCTAACCCTGTTATTGCCTTGCGGATAGATAATGTTGTACTGAGGTTTTAGGATGGTATAAGTAAAAATCAACAATATTGTAGAATTATGCAATTATAGCTTGAAATATTATAGGGGATAGAGGAAGAAGAAAATTATTATTCATCATTGTAAAAGTGTGTTTGCATGTGTGTGTGTGTGGGTGCGTGCATGCGGAAGCCATTTTATGAGAAGATGCACAGGTCATTAAAGTGTTTAGTCGTGAAAAGCTATATTCTTAATTTTACACAGCTTATATTCCTGAAGCATTTTCACTCAGCCTTTTGCCTTACCTGGGCTGGGTAGATCAGATACTCGCAGGTAGCTAAAACTCCATATTTATGGCCCTGGAGCCTGCCTAGATTACCAGGCGCTAGCTTACTGGATGGGTCCCTTTAAGTAACTTTCTGCTCAGTAAATACTGCAGAGCTCATGATTGATTTAGATCAACACAATCGGTCACAACATTTTTCTAGATACAACAAATAAACTGGACTGATAAAATGGTGCAAAAACTGAGGTACATAGCTTTTTTTAAAAAACTGATTCACGATTTGAGAGTAACAGATGCCATAAAAAAAAAGAAACTTGAGTATCACATACAGTTTATATGGATAGTGCCTTTCATTTCTTTCCATTGGTCATTTTTTTTGGAATGAAAATAAATGAATATTCTTGTCATTTAATACTTGCTTGAGAAACACTTTTTGTCAGAATAAATAAATCTGACATTTTCTTGCTTGCTTTTTCATATTTTTTTTTTTGTTTTACATTTTAGTGGTAGGTTTTATGCTTTATTTTATAAGTTAACAGTACATGTGCAATTGCACTCTTTTGAAGATTCCTGCTAGGCTGGTTGGTTAAATAACTTCACCTACTGTCTGCCTCGTGATTTAGGATTTAGTTTGCCTGTAAGGCTAACCTAGCCAGTTAATTTCCTGTCTAAGATAGGGTGGTTGGGCAGATTGCTGATGGCCATGAATGTGAGCCCCAGAGATCAGTTTGGCGACCTACAGTAAGCTTTAAATAATGTACACCAACATTATAATGAGATGGGCTGATTGTTGTAGTGTCGTTTCTGCAACTTTCATGTAATATGTTATTAGCAAAGTGCTTTTAGTTCGAAGAAAATGTTAGAAATGAAGCTAAAATATTTTGTAGCAGAAGCTCTTGAAGGCTTAATCCTTAATTACAGTAGTGACAAACTAGATTTAGATAAGAAGTCTTTTAAAGTTAAATGATTTATTTTAAAGTACGATTTATTTAAATTTTCTTATGTGGTTTTGAGGGTCATAAACTGTCAAAATATTTGCAGTTAATTCATCATCACAAAGCACAAGAGCAGAAGTTTAAAGAGACTTCTGTCATTCATCTTCTTTTACAGATATTTGATTTATTTTCAAGTTAATTTATCAGGCTGGGAATGCAATGATTGATATGGGGTTATCAAACATTAGCAAACTTAAAAGTAAATTTCCAGTTAACATACAGTACTATAGATACTGCTGCTGTTGCCCATGAGCAAGACAGAAATGACAACAGGATTGCAAGAGCATTACATGCTCAAGCTGTTCTACTTGTGAAAACAATTCTGCCCTCTTAGCTCATTTTTGATGCTTTCTAATTTGCTTTGCTGTAAATAAATCATACTATAAAAAGCTTTTGATATTAGAAGCCAATCAAATCATCTTTATTAAGTGATTCTCATCACATTTTGTTCACAGCCTGATCTCATGCTGAATTCAGCATTTGGAAGACTCCGTAGATCCAGATTTCTTTTGCATTTGTTTACACAACAGAGTTTAGGTGCACAACACATTTCTACTTTTAGACACTTTTAGGCCTTAAATCTGTTTAATCACTTTTATACACACAGTGCACAGAATTTTTTTAAAACTAAAGCTGTTTTAAAAAAGTTTCTAAATTTGCTTCTTTAAAACAGTTTTAGAAACATGTGGGACAATTACTCCATGATCGATAAAAACTCCTTTTCTTAGTACCGGATCTAACAAATGGCCTTCCATTTAGAGATGCATGTTACCAAAAATCTAGGTCTCACCTATAAAGGTCAAAGAAATGCTCTTCCATCTTCTATTGAGGGTAGGTTTTAATGTCACACACAAAGATGATGTCAATGATAACGATAATTTTTATTTGTCCCAGTGGGCAATTTGAACATGGGTAGGTGCCCTAGTCACAAAAGTAAAAGAAATAAAAATAAGAAATACAGTTCATTGCAAGGTGCAGCATTAAAAGATGTTAAGCGGTGAAAAATATTAGCAAATGAGAAAAATGGGTAAGTGACATATATAAAAAAACTTACATCAAGGATATTCAGGTGTACACCTACAGCATCTCACACACACAGTGACACTTCATTGTAGGTTGAGCAGCTTTGACATCCTTTTATTGATGTCTGTCTTCCAAGGCTTGCCTTTTCTTTAAGAAAAGAAATATGGGAATTGCACATATTTTGGGAATCTGTATATTTTGTTATGAACTAATACAATTTTATCTATTTGACTTAGTGAAACCATGATTGTTTCTTACTGATTTTTATTGTTCTGGTTTAATTGTTTTGAGTAGCTAATTTTTCTTAGCCATTTAAATTTGATGTAAAACATCTTCAGGAAAATATTTACCTTTCGCTGTAACTCTCAGTTAAAATCTTTACTTTCAAGGTAGATATCTGTACAATCGCCTGCCACTTGAGAACAATTTGTTTCCTGTTTTAAAGAAGTGACCAATCAATGTATGACGGATTTGAAGTGCATGGCGTTATCGAAACTGAATAAAGGTCTATTGTACCTGTTGTCGGCAACCAGCCAGCAAATCTTTAGTCCTAGCTGGTAGGCACTGTTGGTTTGACAGAGCACCTACTGCACTCTGTAAGAAGTGGAAGATGTTTAAGTCTAGCGCAAACTTTACACATTCCGTTAATTTGTAAACCAGGGAAATGAATTTGACGCCAATTATTCGCTGATGCAACCACCGATGACAGATGACAGCGGAAGGACAAATAAATGAAAATTTGCTAGGTCTAGAATTGAGTGTTCTAGAATCTAGAACAACGGCCTGATATAGTGAAGATTGACTTGCCAGCCTACCTCACCCTGCAGCACTCACTTCATACTATGGACGTATTCAAAGAACTAAGGCATTCCATAAATATTATGACACCATGCGAGACGCCTGTGGTAGCTCACCATCTTTCAACAGGAACGCAAGAGCGCGCGTCATCACAAACAGAATTCTGTGTGTGTGTTTAGTATATATATAGTGTTCGATGTTTGTTGTGGCTGTCACCTTCAGTCTTTCGGAACGACCTCGGCAATGGATGCAGTTTGACAGCCACTTGCTGGTAAAGACGTTTCGGGATCGGTGTATAAGAGCAAATGAGAGGAGAACTTCTACAGAAGCCTCGCCAGCGGCCGTTGAATTGTGGTAGTCTACACACGATATTCTTTGCCCGTATAGACATTACGCATTTCACTGTCACTAGAACTTAAGAATAATTGTCAATTTTAGTAATACTGATGGACTCTGGAGCACAATCACATCCCAAGTAAATGTTCGACGTTCTCGAGAGAGAATGATTATTTTAATATATTTTAAATTTTTATGAGATGTTTTTTGATTTCACCTGATTTTTTAACTTAACTGTCAGGACTCTCGTCGTCTTCACTGTGCTGTCATGTACAAGGCAGCTACTTCCTGCCCGAGCGATGAAAAAAGATGTGTCATATGCCCTCCGTCATTAAGAAGGCAGTCGTCGTGACAGTGTAAGCTGCTTTACCAAAGACATCTCAGAGCTTGAGCCATGACAGAACTGGCCATGCCAGACTGCTAGCTGCCGCTTAGCAAAGCCCTCTGTGGCAAAGTTTGTGAGCTACTGATTTATTACCCCTCACCGCCACCTACCCCCTTCTTCCTGACGGCCACTAAGCAGTACAGGTATAGGCAGGGCCGCCGAGAGCCAGCCCGGGCCCCGGGACAGACCTCTCCGGGCCCCTTGTACTTGTAATCGTAAATTATTTTCCCAGTATATAATGTACGTTTACAATTCGAATCTCAATATCTACACTCAAACTCAACTTCTGCATGTGTAATGCTTGGGTGTTCTGTCCTTAGACCTTTCTTTAAAAGAAAAAGAAAAGGAGAAGAAGAAAAAAAAATCCACTGACCAAGGCCGGGCCCCCTTGACAGCCGCGGGCCCGGGTACACCAACCCCCCTGTCCCCCCCCTCTCGTCAGGCCTGGGTATAGGGACTGACAGCTGTGTAAAGTTAATGACAAAAGACCTGGTCTTTTACAGCTGGTCTAAACCATTTCCAGCTCCAAACTATTTGATGATCATAATTTACGCCTGCTTGTTCACTTTGTGTTACATTTCATTTGGATATTTTAAAATATTGTAAGTAGTACTAGATACAAGCAAATATAAAAGTGACACAACGCTCTTTCATATTGTTAAATATGAAGACTATCTCTTTTAAAGTTTGTTTTTTTAGTGAGTGACAGTTCCATCCGCGAAAGGGCTGCTTGAGTGGATGATATATCGGCGTACACAGGTATCCGTATACATTCTTCACCCCTCGGCAGGCCTCGCTTGTAACGCTTTGTATGCAGTTAGCGTCAGGACGGTTATCACAGCCTCGTTAGAAACATCATAAAAACAAAAACAAGTAGTTAACACAACACTGAAGCCTATGATCTAGCGTTCTGCTTCTTCACAAGAAGGGATCGACACATCGCAAGGCCCGTTAGCGCATGACAGATAACGAGCAAAAGCTTTGACCTTGCTCACCGACATGATTTCCTCTAATTCTAAAAAGGAGGAGGTGGTCTGCAGAAATTCCAATCAATATTTTGCCATCCTCACCACATCCAGGCGAGTGTTTGTCTTCGACACCCGCAGCTATCAAAAACCACCATTTTTGAAAAGTCGGTAGCATGTGCTTTGAGTTGAGGCAGTTGACACAGTGCGTTCGGTGAAGAGCCTGGAGTATTGGCATTTTGACAACAGGTCGGGTGCAGTGTCGCGGCTGGGAGGCAACCTCCATCACTCGCCAATGGCAGACACAGTGGCTCGCGGGAGTCTGTCTTTTAGAGATCACTGGAATCTACAGCGTCGCAGACTTTCATGGTGTGTGTGTGAGAGAGTGAGAGAGAATGTCCTCTTTTAATTTAGCCTCAAAGAGGGGAAATACGGTAAACTAGGAGAAAAAACACTTTTTCTAGCCTGGAGGATAGGGGTGGGTTGTTGGCAAGGAACTTAACTGATGGATCAAGCGCAAAAGATTGTGAAAAACTTCGGTAATGTAACTTTAAATCTCTTGTTAGGCTTCAATGTGCCGCGGGCCACGCGCTACTGTTTTTAAAGATAGTTTCCCAGCCCAAGGATTCTCGTGCCTGTCTTTAGGGACAGAAGAGGCTGTTTATGCAAAAATTAGCAGAGAAAATAACGTGTAAATATTTTTCTTCGTGCCAAAATGCCTTTAATATTTTGGGTATTACCGCTAGCTTTATAGCACGTAGCCGTTTGCAGACAGTTTTTGCCATGATCGGAAAGAGCATTAGTGCTGTAACACTCGAAAAACGTCAGCTGACATTTGTAACGTTGGGCTAGGATTAGGAGAAATACACAGTTGTAAGATGAAGACAAACCCGTGCCTCAAAAGGATTGGCATATGAGAGACATATCCCCCAACAGGGTTATTTGTTATTTAATGTTTTGGAAACCATGTTTCACCGCTCACTCCGAGCAAGTCACTGATGTGTTGAGAGAAGATAGACGTGTAGCTGCTCAAGATTTCTTTTAAAATAGCAGAAAGAGATATATCAATCGTGTACTTTGTAGTAACATGTTTTTAACACGTGATCAGAAGCCAAGCACCGCTGCGGGAGATACGGACACCCCACGCTCAAAACGGGGGATAACCGAGTAGATCGATGCAAGTGGGTTTTTTTTTTTTCTAAAGCGAAAGCATATTTCTCGAGGATAAATGGTAATGTAAGCTAGGCTTCTAACGAAAGCTGCAACTAGGATAGTTGTGGCATCGAAGTGAGTAGTGGCAAGGAATAGGAAGGGGATTGTGGTATGTCAGCCTTAGTGTGGTCAACATGTCCTTGATGTCGCGTGGGCGGAAGTGGCAAAGCTATTTTAAGTATACAATATAATTTTATTTATCACAAGGGCAATTTCAGATAGTGCTCGTACTAGTCATATACATACACATGTTCACATTTTTTTTCTCTTTGGCACACACGCACATTTCCAGCAAGTACAGTTGGTGGCCTTATGTCACCTCAGGCTAGTACAAGATCACGACCAGAAGAGTTGATCAAGTAAATGGCACGTGGAATGAACGAATTGCGGTGACGATTGGCATAGAACTTTCATTAGAAGCATGGCCATATCTTGTGGACATTACGGGGTAACGTTTTAGCGAGCGTGTGGTAATAAAAGGCTGAATGTGATCGTAAAATTTAGATACCAAATTATCAGTTTAGCGACAAATTGAGATCATACATTTAATCGAGAAAATTTACAGACATGATCATAGTTTATAGGCAGCATAGCCAGCACGACTTTTACTTTAATTGGTTAACACGATGGTCATGATAATCAACCCGAGTCATTGGAAGATCAGTGACATCCAGCCTTACGTGGTTTTTAGCTGTTTATGTGTGTGAAAATAACAGTTTCTACAGACTGCTGTACGGATGTGTGCTTTTCTTCTTAAATTTATTGTGCAGTAACGCGTGGTGTTATAAAACCCTTTCTCTATTTGAAAGAATACTATAACTGTAATTGAAATAGTTGGTTACTTTATGTTCTCAATGTGATTTTTTTAAAAAGCTTTGAAACTGGTTGCGTCAATGGAACTGGCATTACTTTGCATGCAGTGCCTCAGATCGTGGCTAGAAGGCCCAGCAGTCCAGTTGACACGACAACCATAAAGGACGCCGGTGTCCCGCACTTTGTGGGCGACGTCTCGCCACAAGAAGGTGCAGTTTCAGCGTGTTTCCACGAGAGACTGAGATCGAAGCACCTCACTGGGCGACGTTCGCTTTGTAGTCGGCCCGACAGCAGGGCCCGCACATTGCATAGTGGGCCTGCGCGCTGGAGCCCAGCACGGTGACAGCGATCATGGCACTGCAGAGGTGCGGTCTCTTGGCCGGCCAGGTCACTGGAAGTAATTTCAAGTGATGTGTTGGCGGCAGAAGAGGAATTTATCTTGACAAGAGAGCGAGGACGTTGTTTATAATGGCGAAGAGGGAGAATGTTCTGCAGAGGATTAATACAGAGCTAGAGGACGGCTGGGAGGCCAAGCTGCATCACAATGGGCGGATCTACTATGTCAAGTAAGTGACATCACACGTGCATACTTGTGTGTGCATGCTCATGCATGTGTGAGTGTACGTGTATGTTCATAAGTCACGTCTCCATTAGGGTCGGTACAAGGAGTAGAAAGGATAATGGTATCCTCTTTAGTATTTCACAATTTCATTGACCAAACGTTATTATCACAGCAGTTAGCGGTGTTTAGCTGCATTTAGCTGTATAACCTTTCTTGAAGTCACGTACCTTCTCACTGAAACAGTCTGTCCTAACATTCATCACGTTACCTTGCGACAACATCAAACGCACTGGCGTGAATTTAACAAAAAATAGCAAGCATGTTATGCCTTTCGTTTTGTTGTATTTCAGTTATGTTGTGATATTGTGTTCTTTATGTTGCTTCTTTGGATTTCTGCTTGTTTTGTCATCACTTGCTGTTTGTTATGACGTTGTCTGACATGTCTGTTATGATGCTGTATTTCTGTTTCCTGCTGTTTGTTTGTTTTTTTAACTCATAAAATTTCATAACGTAGCTGAATGTTAATACAACAGGTGCTTAACTCGCGAATGAAGTGTGTTGCACTGGCGACGGCTAGGTCACGAGTGCTGTGTAGTTATTGTAGATGATGGATTGTGGCTTTGCTCGGAGAAAATCCTTGCGTGAATAGGTATCACTGAGATATGGCTACGCCCTTTTCGCAAGCGTCCGTTGAAAAAAAAAAAACTGGTTTAGAGTGAAGGCTACAGAAGCAATGACACTGTTGCAGCTTTGTAATCAGCACCGCACATTCTTGTCTTCCGAAAGCACGTGTCTATGCAAATTGAAATGCAAAGTGTAGACACCGTTCTTGAAAATCGTTGTGTACTACTGTAGCACCGTAAAAGATACATACGATGTTTTGTTGTGTCTCACACGCATCGCTGCTCAGCGTCGTCAAGCGTGCTGTTCCTGGGTACGCGACATGCATGAATTCACAAGATAGAAACGTGACATCTTGTATCAGGAATTGTCAACAAGACAATGGGATCTTTTCCTTGTCCTGTCGCATACAACCAGACTAAATATTGGAACTTGTATTGTCGCCCCTTTCTGCTCTCTGACCCACCCTCTACTGCCCTAAGCAAGTTCACGTTACAGGGTTAGTGTTGGGGTCAGCAGCACGGTTAGTATGAGTCAAAGTACGAAGCGTGTGAAAAGAGGAAATTGAGGAAGCGCGGAGAACTGCAGGAAGGGGCAGTGTATAAAGGGGCTTAGGATGAAGCCTACTGTCGTATCAATTAGTAAGCCTTCTTACAACGGGATACTTTTTTTTCCTGAGCCCCGTCCTGTCAGGCGATGGTGCCCAGCTGACCAGGCATGCGGGTGATGGGATTTTCTGCTTGGTTAGTCTGTGATTGGTGTAGGGGTTTGCTGGCGGGCGTGCCCAGACTGTAGCGCCAGAGAAAAATAGCCCTCGCGGTGCTGATGTCCATGGCCCAAGCACAACATCTACTTTCACCTTCACGTTGGCCTCTTACAACTGTAAGTGCACGACGGTCATGCAACTGCATTAGCTCTGCAACCCTGCAGCCACAACCATCCATCTACATCTGTGCATGAATTAGCATTGGCATCTTGCATCTTTGTCTCCAGTGATACCCTACATATATTTCTATATTATATTCCTCTTACAAGTTAACAGTAACATTAGTATGATTGACAAGAATATTTCCATAATTTTATGATATTCATCTAAGCCGACCGCTGTATTTGCTGTAGATTCAGGTTCCGAAACATGTTTTTCCCCTGCTGTTCGGAAAGTGCTATTGTTTTAAAATGACCTTCATAATTCTGATCGACAGAATCATCCTAATCTGGCCAACCTCTCGTGTTATTGCAAAGTTTATCTTCCCTGTATGGTCTGAAATTCTCGCCTACACACAACACACTAGAAAGTGGGATGAAGAAGTCTTGAATCTTGTTAAGTTCGTCCAAACACTTGCGAGCGTGGTCTTATCCCAGCAGTTTCGCATCGCAAGATTTTCACCATTTGCAACCCACCGACGGCAAACATTTCAGGGACAGTTCCGAGTTCCCAAGATTCCTCCGGGTCAAAGCACGTCTGGTTGTTAAATTACTTATTGCGTACTTTGCCGATCCCCCCCCCCCAGCCCCAACAACCCACTCCTCGAAATGAGAACCCGGTCATGTTCCGTGTGCAAAGAGCAACGGTAGCTAGCTAGTGACGCGCTGCAAGTTGCCACCGGCAGACGAGTGTCCCTAGGGTTCACGAGTGGTTCGAAGCCGAAATAGACTTGTCACACTCCTTAGTAACTAATGACCAGAGGACCGGGGAGGAAAGACTAGACAATCAGTGTCCCCCTTCCGTCGACCAGGCTTTGCGATTGTACATTTTCAAACGTCTGTCTTGTACACGTGTTCGTCGAATGTTGTCATCTATCTTGACTTCGGTCTTAAATAATACTTTCTTCATCCATGCAAAGAATGGAAAAAAAAAAAAAAGATAAGAGAAAACTGGTTGATCACTGTGCTAAAGGTACCGGCGCTCAGCTGCATTAGGTTGCGTCTGTGCATTTGTTGGAGTTAGTGATAAAAAATAAAAATATGCATTTTGAGAAAATAGCGTGATATTCAGTATTATTTCCTTGACTCGCAAACTACTTTTAAGTGAATGGGATGGTGAGCAGCTTTCCACTACCACAGAATGCCTGGTTACCTCCCTGCCTTCCTGTCTGTATGTCTGATGGGTCGGTAGAGGTTTCATGTTCTGTCACATGCTTCGTGCCAGTCAATGTCCAAAACAGTTACCCAGAATTACCACCCGAAGCATTTCTCCTCAGGCGCTTAATCTGACTGCCTGATGCGGGACCCTGCAGTCATCTTCTTCTTCAAACAGTCTTAGCTTTGCCGACTTGAGGGCACGGCGGATTTCTATGAGAAGGTAATCGTCGGGGTGATAGGGCCAGTCTCCTGGTGTGCAGCAGACAGAGTTATCGGGAAGTGGCGGTCAGCTATTACGAGCAGCGCTGACTGGCGGAATGAGATGGAGCTGACTGAGCCAGAAGATCCTGCCTGCTCTCCATCTTCCCTCCATTCACAGCAAGCTGGTTAATTCTGTGGAAAACAAGAATCTCCCTCATCATCATCTTATGTCAATAGCTCTTGTGGAGTCAGTGCCTAGGTGGGTAGAGTGTTAACCATTTCAATGTCTGAGTCCGCATAGCACGTAAAAGGATTGCCACGTGGGCAATTCATTTGTTGCCTGCTGGCAGTTATTTATGTTGATAATAGAAATTCACATGTAATTACTTTGTACATCTGGCACTTTGAACGAAGTCCAGGGAACGGTATTTGCGTTAGAGGAGGATTAATTTCCTTCTCAGCAAATTGAGGTAAACCTAGGTGAACACCATTTCTTATTAAACGCGAAAATCCTACTTTGTAGTAAATGTTTCCAATACAGTAATTTCATTTTCCTGTGCAGAATTGGTTTTTCTTCTCTTATTTAAAGCAGGGAACAAAACCGAATTACATGATTCAGAGCTGCATCGATCTTGAAAAAGTTAGCTGAAAATACTTTTTTTTCCTGTCCTTTTGTTTCCGGGCTGACTTTTCTATCCAAGGCTGCGATTCTCTGTTCAGAAGGACAGGACAAACAACGTTGTGAGATCAACCGGCTGTATTTTTCGCGAGAATTCTGACACTGCAGCTGCTGATATTGGGAGACGATGAAAGATCAGTGAAGTAGTCAGACATAGCAAACAAACAGCAGAGAAGTAGTCAGGCATAATAAACGAACAGCAGTGAAGTAGTCAGGCATAATAAATAGCAGTGAAACACTCATACACAATACAGAAAATTATAACCTATGACAACAGCGTTTCTTCCTTTATTCGTTGCACACTCTAGCCGAAAGCTCGCTCTCTTATTGGACAATTACAACGTCCACTTAAAGTCGAGATGATGTTCGTGCTCTAGAGCTTTGAACGCTTGACCAGAGAGACATTGAAGGAAACGACAGCATCGTGTGGATTTTTGTTCATTTCAAGACATGACATCTGCTTGGCATTTAAAGACGTGCAATCAACTTAGCATTTTTTTTAAAAGAAATGACAGCGAAGTCGAGGTTTTTATAAGACATTAAGTCAAGGTTTTGTTTGTTCTGTAAGAAATGACTTAAGTGACTTTTATTTTTAAAACCATACGGTGAAGATGCTATACTTTAGGGATAAACTATTGTGATATTAGGGGCAGGTGAAGTCGAGATGCTAGGGAAAAGAAATGCCATGATGGGTGAGAAAATCGAGGGTGAGGATGTCAAGATGTTAGAGGCCCAATGATGAGGAAACAACAGAGAAATGATGAAGCGCCGATAATAGCCTACGGGTATGTGAGCAATCTTGCCATAGATCATGGCCATCAATGTGCAATGTTTCGAGAAGTTTTCAAGGATTAATAAGTTACAACCGATCTTAAGACGCAGACTACAATGCTTGCGGCACCACTTACACTGCCTCGTGTGCAAACCTGTGTTTATTGCAAACCCGTATGCGCGCGCGCGCTCACACAGATTGATTAGAGCAAGCGGGGAGGGAAGAGAGCTATTTTCTTAAAGATCAGATTTACTGTATAGGACCACATTGATGTACTCGCGTATGCAGCCCTTTTCATCAGATTTCAGTTCACCAGACAGTAAAGTTAGGTTATAACCTCCATCCCAACAACACCCTTCATACTTAAAAAAAGAAATGGAGATAAAAACGCCATCGACGAATTCTAATGAAAGGCTTCGAGCAAAATATGGCTGAAAGAGGAAGAAAATAAAAGGAATGTGCGTGTGTGCTTGGTCAGACATTAATTTCGCACTGGGGACCTCGGTTAGCGCTCGATATGGGGTCTTGTCGAGTGTAGGAAATGCTCGCTGCGACGAGATGATGCCGAGCCCTGGCAAGAAGAAATCTGTGAACGTTTCACGCTGTCAACCAAAAAGGAGGATGAGTCCAGAAGAAGAAGAAGCATCCTTTTCTGAGGTAAACAGTGAATACAAGCATCTAATTACAGCAGTAGCGCCACCAGACGCTTCGCTGAACAACCAGTCTCGACAAGGAGAGCAAGCTGTGACAAGTGCACTTTGTTTTTCGCTCTGACCTGCTGGATCTTGACCTTAATCTAAAATCCGGTTGAGGGGAATAGGAAAAATAACAACTGTACCACTGGTAAACTAAAACAGCCGGGATAACACCTACAGGTGCCGCTGTCACCACTGCGTCATATACAGTAATGAACCAGCACAGCCACAGACACAGACAGCAGAGACACACCTTTCTACAAAAAGCTATAGAAACACACCCGTCTACGCTACATCTTTATGCGTTACACCATAGATTAATCGTGTTACAGTTGGCACGTAGATAACTTGCTAAGATATCACACGTCCTGCAGCAATACACCAAAGAGCTACATCATACTGGGGTTTACCAGATAACTAAGTGGTTAGAGCACTGGCGGCCCAACCCAGAGACACTCCGGTTCGTTACCTATGGGGCGCAGCGAATGGATTCGTGACTCCATAAAGGGATGGTGAAAGTCAGGTAGCTAGGAAGAGATGGGGCACTACCCTCATAAAAGGTGGCCTAGAGAAAAGTGAGCTCTCCATCACGCCGCTCAGCAACGACCAAAAGGTTAGGGAAGGACAACTATTTTTTTTACACCATGCTTTAATACGATAGATGAATCATGCCCTAATAAATCCCCAGAACTACATCATCCGAAATAAATCACAGAGATACATCATGCTACAACGGCCCTAAGACAAATTTCATTAGTTGGCAAAGATGAAATTATTGTAAATATCTTAACCTTTTCAGCTGCAAACCAGTTTCTTGTAGGAATCCACTAACATTAATTTACGGGAGACATTGCTTGCGACAAAATGAAAAAAAGTGCTAGAATGTGTTTGCTGTGCAGGAATTGGATTAATCATAAAAATGGCGAAGGAGATGTTCTTGTAAAACAGGGTAAAGTAAGGAAATAACAAATCAGCTTGTGAATATATATATTTCTGGTGTAAACGATGTGCACTGTATAATGATTTTATGCTACGTACTAAAATAGCAATATTCGGCGTCTGCTAAACACACTTTAGTGAACAGTTAACAATATTCGGCCTTTGTTATCCACACTTTATGGCACAGCTTATGGTAATGGGTGTACGGTTACAATGTATAGTGTACAATATAGAGCGCACAGTGCGCATATATTTTAGTACTATCGTTATTCGGTGATACAGTGTCCACTGTGCAGGTTGGTGTATGCAGCATATGGTAATTTATACATTTTTTCGCTTGGAAGACTGTCTTGGCACGCGCCCCCCTCCCCTCATACACAAATACATTTGTCTGAACTGGTCTGGTCTGAACAGAAGACTAATCTGTTCAGATGGAAACAAAACAGAATAATTAAATGTGGCACTTCGCTGAGGTTGCACGAAATAGCTGAAACAGTCCTGTCGCATGCTGGTGAGTCTCCCGTTGCCCCTGACGAGCAGCTAACTGGCCATTACCCGGCCCCTTCATCTCCTCAGAGGACTCTGACGTGCAGAGAAACATACACTGGCCTCCCTCAGGGGAGGGACCCTGACATGCAGTGAGACATGCCATTAGCTACCCCTTTCATCCCTCATAGGACCCTGACATGCAGTGAGACATACACTAACCACTCCCTTCCACACCTCAGGGGACCCTGACGTGATACAACTAGCCAAGACATGCTGATTAGCCTGCCTACTGGGACTGGAGCCTATTTCCAAATTGCCGAATTTAACTTATCCTTAGAACTAGCTAAGATTCATTCCGAAAAGCTACATAATAGATATTCTCTAAAACAATTTCTTTACGTGTAATACGTTGGGTTAGCAGGGGCACCACCATTTTATTTCTTTTGGGTGATTATACTGGTTTATTATCAGCATCTATTAAGCTGGACATTTTGCCTTATTAGTTTACCCAGGTTTATCAGTATCTATATAACTTAACATCGTGCCTTATTAGCTTAGTTGAGATATAGCTGAGGTAAAAATCTGAAAGAATGTTACATGTGGTGGTGATGATACAGTTTATCTGTTAGGGATATCACTGACCTATAACCTATGTTTTTCAGTTACCTGTTGCGTTTGACCGCGTTAAGCAAGGTATCAGATTCGTGTTAAACACCTGGTACTTGCAAACAAACAGCCGTTTAACTTGGAAACACTGCCTGTTTGAGGTTCTTCCTCTTCATACCAGGGTTTCTGTTTAGCAAGCTATTCAGCTGGCTTTTCTTTGGCCTTTGAGCTGCGTGTTTGCTCAAGGGGGCCAGACTGCTAACAGAAGTTAACTCGGAAGAGGGGAGAGCGGGGGGAAGAACTAGGTTGAGAGGCAATCGGATAAGGATGTCAGGCACGGACAGCGGCGACCCAGCACATAGCACTGCCTTGAAGCATGCGGCCTTGAGAAGAGTAAACAGGTGACAGATTTATATCCATCTTGTACACTCGTCAAAAGATGCTTTTTTGAACAAAAAAGTTGTTGCTGAATACAAACAGCCTCTTAATAAACAAACGAGCAAACAAACATACTGTTAACCACAATAACCAACACACAAAACAACAACAATAACAACAAAGAACACACACACACACACAAACGCATAGACACGCAAAGATACAAACCAAAAAGGAGAGGAGGAAGAAGGGAGATGAGGCGGTCTGTCCTTCATGTCCGCAGTTTTTCGGAAGTTGCATTGACAGTGAGGGTGTTGGATGTAGAGGGTCTTTTTACTTCTTAAAGAAATGGTGCGGTGAAATATTTTTGTAATAATTGGGCACAGTTCAGTGCAAGATTCTATTTTCAAAAAGCGGCGAAATATTCCTTTTCTCTATATACACTCTGCAAAAAGCCTACATCACCATGAGCGGGTCATGGTCAACAACACAGAGGTCAGGATTGTACAGAGCTACGTTTACGTTTTGATGGCCCCAGTCAGCCGGTGAGCTGAGACCACATGTTAGATGTTAATTTAGATATTTTTTTATATAAAAATGAGGTCAGGATTTTGACCTCTTGCTGTGCCTGGTAATATCTACAAGATTCTAGAAATATCCATAGTTGAAAAATTGCCTAAGGTACAAGAAAAATGGGCTTTGAATCAAACAGTCTTTCTGCAGAAGAGATGAATAGTGAAAACAGATATCACAGTGCAGTTCAACTGGCGCTTTCAGATATTTGAAGTTTTATGTGGGCGTTTCTGTCAGAACTACCCTTGTAGACCTTTAGTCTTTACTCACAATTGCTGGGAAGCATCATGGAACGATTTGTAGTTCACGATAACGCTCTCTAGAGATTGACATCCGTTAACGTGATCTTCAGGTCCCGCCATATCTTCATTGCCAGGTCATGACATCATCAGGTCGCATCATTGTCAGGCCAGCGCTTACGTCACAAAGTGGCATCATGAGATCACATCACACGATAACGTCATCATTAGAGGTCATGCTATCTTCAGGTCATGCCGTTTCGTGGCCATGTCAGTCAGACTATGCCTCACCAAATCACTCTATTTTCTGTATGGGCGTGTACTTCGTCAGCAGTCACGTCATCGTCAGGCCAGATCGTCATCAGGTCACACCATCATGATTCCTCCAGCCGCGTGTCACGTGGTATTGTCATGTTTCATATAAGCCTTGTTTCGGACTGTGGTGTGTCGAGCAGATCAATGATGTCACATGTCACAGGAAGATTGCTTCGCAAGTGTTGCTTGAGGCACGTAGTACGACTTGTCAATTGATCGGAAGTTTGATGCGAGATTTACGGAGTGCCATGAAAGCTGCTCAGCTGCTCTGTTGTGCATGGCGGCAAGATTTATCCTCGGGAGATTGTTAATTTCATTGCCGCAGCCATTCCTGCTGGCACGAAAATCTCATTTTTGTGGCCACTGTGTCGGCGACTCTTGACTCTGTCACACTAGGCGACGACTCTAATAAATTTTTCGGCAGCGGCTGAGAGGCTTGGTGTGGGCCGTCACTGACTCTCTTCACTATAACAGATTAACAACTTTAGGATCACAAAGGGAGCAGGGTTGTGAAAAAAAAAATCTTTACAAGTTTTGTTTGAAGAAGTCTGGATCAGAATAAAGCACCTGCGAACTCATTAGAGGAACCTGGGCTTGGGGGTAGGGGTGTATTTTGTTCTCATATATTAACATGCCCATAAATTACCGAACGTGAGCAGATTGATGAAGCCCTTGAGTCGGCATTGACGATGCGAACCTTTCTGTGTGGGCTGAGCAAGGTGTTTGGGTATGACCTGAGGAAGAAGATAGCGAATGCATGAATAACTGGAAAAAAATCTTAAAGCGACAGTTTAAGTCGTACTTTCTAAACTATTGTGTGTGCTAGGTGCTCTCCAAGAACTCGTCGTCAGCACTTTCAATTTGGCGGAGAGAAGCCGATCTAGCTTATCGATCTTGTGTATCGATCCTGTGGGTGATAAAGCCAAGGAAGCCCGTAACAATCATTGCAAGCCTGCTACTTGTGAGGACGTAATGCTCCTGCCTAGGCTTTGTCCAACTTAATTTCATGGGAGGTAACCCTCCAGGTGCTGATCAGCTCCATACTGTGGCGCTGGTCTTCTAGTGTTCCTAATCTTGCTGGACAACGCTTTTACGCATCTGAATTCTTCGCTTGTTTTTTTAAACTATCATTAGATTCATTGGTTATATCTACTTGATGCTTGTGCACGGAAAGTAACTTGTGTTTGAGACGCACCTGAGTTACATATTTGAGTTACATAGGGAATAAATAGTTGGTTCGATGTCAATCGTCTGTTCCTCTTTTTTACATATGCTACCATCCTTTTCCAAACAGCTTGCTTTTGTTAGCACTGCTCGCAAAGTCTCCATATGTAAACGAGACAGAGAGACTTGTTACTAGCGCTGTAACGACTATGGCGATGGTGACGACAACGATGATGATAATTTTGAACCGCTGAAAAAGTAGTAAAAGCGCTAGAAATAAATACACACCATGAGTAGGCTTACAAAGTCACTGTATAATGCTTTCTCTCATACACTTGTCAATCCACGTGGTCATACAAAGCCATTGGCACGCACACACCCACATACACTATGACTTTGTAACCCCACCTACAGTGTCTGTGTGTGCGTGTGTGTGTTGGTGATTCTCTCTCTCCCCCTCCTTGTTCCTGCTCCCCTGATCCTCCTTTGTATCTTTGTATGTACATTCAATAAAGTTTTACATTGTTTACACTGATATTATGCAGCGCATTTCACGACGGTCAAAGAATTAAAAAAACTACAATGGTTAATCTAACGGCGGATGACTAATGTTTGTTCTCCGCGGTGTTATCTATAGCAAGCCACAATAAGCAACAAATAAGCTGCTGTCTCCGAAGGTATGTTACCCATTGTCTTTTTCCTTGTTCCACCAACCTTATGGAACAGTATAGGTGTAGTATAGACCGCCCCACCCACAAAAAGAAAATAAAAAAGAAAAGAAACCTCGCTTTTTTTAATGCACACCCGAGAGCAAGTCATCTGCAAGTACTTCTGTGATTGCTGACAGCGGAATCAAGGAGAGAATCTGCGCTTGAAATACAGTCAAACTTCACTGAACAGATTGGGATTCTTGATGTCCCCTCTTGCAGGTTAGCAGGGAAATGTCTTCAGTGACTGACAGTGGGCGGGCGCCGAACACTCGTCAGCAGTGGGCGGACAGAGCACGCATTACAAGTTAATGACCTTACTATTTTTAGCTACCGGCTTTGACACTCTTGACAGTCTTTTAACAGGTGAAGGGGGCGGGTGGGGGAGTGTGTGCATGTGAGAGAGGGTCTGGAGGACGAGATTATCTCATGCTTCAGTGCATGCTACTGGCCATCAAGCACAGCACTGCCCTTTAATTACTTCTGGAATTCTCCTTCCTTGCTGCTCTCTTATACTGCCCAGACTGGCCTCGCCAGACACCAGCCACGTCTTGCCTGACCCCAGCCTTGCCTCACTAGATCCTAGGCTTGCCTGCCTAGGCACCACCAGAACCTTGCCTGGCCTCATCAAACAAAATCCTTGACTCCGTCTCAGCACCACCTGGTCTCATTAAAGCAAAGCTTTGACTCGTCTCAACCCATTCTGGTCTCATCTGATCCAGCTTTTTACCAGACTTCATACTTCTCATCAAACCTCCTCCTTGTGTCACCAGATCTCAGCCTTTATTTCCAAGTGTCCATCCGTCATACCAGACAAACCCCTTCTCACCAGACCTCAGGTGTGTTTTACCCAAGCCTGTTTCGCGAAATACCAGTCATATGTTCGGAAATGTCTTTCTAATATATGGAAGAGAAGGAGGGAGGGGGAGAGAGATGATAACGACGATGATGTTGATGTTGATGATGACGACGACGAGCTAATAATTTTACAGAATCTCGTTCGTTGTGACATTCCACACACTTTATCCAGGGTGGATCGTTTATTTGTATGAATTTAATGTTTCAAAGGTATTTTGTTTTCCGGTCTTAAAAAACTCGTCAGTTGGCGTCGCTACTGGTCTAACTGAAGAGCAAAATAAATTTTAAATTCTTAGATGGTTTGAATTTAAGGAAAGAGCCGCAGGAATTTCGTCTTCGCTTTGTATTTTTGTGTTTGTTAAGCGCGGTGAGCCAGGCTTTGCCCGGGGTTACGCGCCTTACAAGCTCACTGATTATTATTTCTTTCCTACCACCTCTAACATCTTAATATTCTGATAAGATAAAGTGACATATTTGAGAAGCCCCTAGTAGGAGGAGCAATTTGAATAATCAAAAAATCTGCTGGTTTCCTGCATATGACAGGGAAGAAAGTTGTTTTTAATCTGTCACCACCGTGTCCTTATAAAACATTGTAGGCTGCAGTAAAGCTTTAGGATGTGTGTTTTTGTCTGTAGCTCTCATAAAACGTGAGTACATCGAGATTTCTTTTAATGTCAGAGACGGGGAAGGCGAGCTTGTGTAGTGAAGGGAAAGAATGTTCAGTTGGTTCCGTTAATAAAAAAAATTATTTCAGTTTCTTGAGCACAGTCGTTGCTAGTATCTTGAGCAAAACACGAACTGCAAAGTATCGTTTTCCTCACAGAATATTAAGTTATTCACGTGGGGAGAAGAGTTTTGTAATGACATTTCTGTCGTTTGTGTGTGACATAATTTGATTCAGCATTTTCTAAATTTTTTTACTTTGGGTAAAAAAGGATTGATTTAGGTCGCACTTTTTTCATTGAGGACTAAACATAGCTTATTGTTATTTCAAATATTAAAGAGGACCAGATCCTAAAAGATTTGTAAGTGATACCTGTCGTGACAGATCACATTTTTAATAATGCCCTATAGACAACAGTGATGATTACAAGTAATTAGTGTAAGTATGGCATCGGCGACTCAACGGGAGGGAAAGAGTTGAGGTGACTCAGTTTACTGCAGAATTAATGAAATGACAAGACCCAGCCAGAGGACGAGGGAGGTGGGTGGTTACTGTTCATACAAAGATGTTATGTTCACAAATCCCCTTCCACACTTTGTTTTCGCCTGCTGTTTAGAGGCAATCCAATCCTCATGGATTCATCTGATAACTTTGTGTGTGTGCGTGCGCGCGCGTGTGTGGGCATGCCTGCGAGCTAATATGTCTGTGAGAATGTGACTGCGAACATGGATAGGTGTTTGTGAACTTGTGTGCTTCTGTATTTGAGGCTGTGATTGGGAATATTTATAGATTTGTGTGGGCGGGCCTGCGAGCTAATAGGGCTGTGAGAATGTGACTTGTGTTTGTGAACGTGCGTGTTGCTGTTTGTGAGGGTATGATTGCGAATATGTATAGATGTTTGTGGGCGAGCATACATTTTTGTGTGAGGGTATTGATTGCTTCGGTAGCTCCTTAATCAGTTGTCGTGCGGCAATGGGGGGGCAACTC
Source organism: Pomacea canaliculata (assembly GCF_003073045.1). Classification (NCBI taxonomy): domain Eukaryota; kingdom Metazoa; phylum Mollusca; class Gastropoda; order Architaenioglossa; family Ampullariidae; genus Pomacea; species Pomacea canaliculata. Next base: position 41,702,061 of record NC_037592.1, on the reverse strand, counting down.
GCTAGAGAAAGAAATGCTCTCCTCAATCACACTTTTTGTCGAGAATTTAGTCACTTCGCCCACCAATCCGCAGTTATCTGGGAAATGGAGGTGAAAAAGACGACGCTGACTAAGGGTGAGGCATATTGTGTCCTGCACCACTAAGTAGAAGACTATCGATTCACGAACCCTCACATTCGCCTTGCCAGTGATTGGGAATACCTCATCTTCATGGAGCACTGTTAAAAAAGAAGTGACATGCACTACCAATTTTGGTACTGGCATTCCAGTTGCAGTAATATATGTTCAATTGATACACTGTACAGACATCTTTCATTGGCACATCGTACCTCAGTGAGACAGTTGGAGACGCTTCTCATGCTGAAGTTCTGAAGGCATTGAAAGTTCTGGCAGGTGTTGTTGGGAAGTAAAATTGCAGGTCACTGATGTAGAGACTGCGAGGGCCTTGAAAATTTCATATTGGGAGCATGTGGTATTCCGGCCATCATTATAAGCGGATTGCAAGACGTATGGAACTTCAGTGAAGAGCACAGTTGCAGAACCTTTGTGGCATATACATTAGCTGAACTTTAGAAGTAAGTGATAACACAATAGCACAACTTGAGTAACGTACACAGCAGCAAAATGTCAGTGACCTTTTGTGACGTATACAGCAGCAGAATGTGGTTGACCATCAGGGACACATGCAGCAATATAATGTCAGTAACTACGCATTATTTTCGGCGAAGACATAATCCTTGACTGAACTTAATGCTGGCGACATTAAAAAAAAAATAATGTAACATAACGCGCAACATCACGAGTAAGATAGATCGCACTCTGTGCGCAGACCAATAATGATAAATGAAAAATAACAGTCTGTGGACAGTGAGGTACGTATAGACATACTGAACAATATAAAGATGAGATACAAGATAATAGACAGTGGACAGTGAGGTACTATAGACACACTGAACAATATAAAGATGAGGTACAAGAGTAGAATGTAAAGCAATGTATGAATGTATGAAGGGATGTAGATACTATAAACAGTGAGTCGTTACATGATGGTTAGGATGCCAGACAGTATTGTCAGGGAGTTAAGAATAGTAATTCAGGGATAGTACTTAGTGAACAGATATGTTTACAGAGAGCGTGTGAATGTAGCCTAGTAGTCCGAGTGGCGAATGTGATGAGGAAGAGAGTTCCACTGCTTAGCAGCACAGATGTGGGACGTCCGTTGTCCGTATGTGACTGTCTTTGTGGGAGGGAGGGTAGTGCGGAGTCTGATGAGCGAAGATTTGGGGCAGGAGTGTGGACAGATAAGATTTCAGTAAAGTAGTAGGAGGACGAGCCTTCAAAGAATTCATAGAGTTGAGAGGTTGTAGTTTATTCTAGCTTTAACTGGTAGCCAATAAAGAGAATGAAGAAGTGTGAACGAGACGATCAGGTGAGTTCTGGATTTTCTGAAGCTTGTGAGCGAGGTACTGTGAACAGTCTGCAAGAAGAAAGTTGCAGTAGACTAGCTTAGGCAGAACAGATGAGCAGATAAGAATTTTGGTGGTTGAAATGGACAGAGTATGGCGAATGGAGCTGATTATTCGGAGCTCATAGTATGCAGAACGACAGTTTTGAGAAACATGCTTATCAAGAGACATGCCAGCAGACATTATGACAATTGCGATCTTCGTTTTCTCTGTAAAAGTAGAGTGAAGCGCAAAATGGCGGGACTAAAGAGAATGTAAGGCTGCAGTGGATGGCGACACATGAGTAGTCTGTGCTCACCATGACAACAGTCGCATATCGATCTCGAAAGAACTAACAGCGAAAACAAGGACATCGTGTTGTTAAAATCTCCCACCATCTTCACCTCTTACCAAAAAAATGGGGAAAGCAAATTGGTTTTTTACTTAGTGAAATAGTGACCTCGTTTTGGCTAGCGCGTCGCCTCGTTTTCATTCGTTCTCTCTCAGTGTTCACAACAGAGAATCAACAATCTTGAAAAAATTGTAAGAAATAGAACAGAATACTTAACAATATTTTTTTGCAAGTCGGATGTAGAACCTAGCTCATCACTGAAAGTTTATATCAATATCTTATAGTTACAGCGCATTTGTACTGTTATTACAGGAGCAATAGTTTGTAGCCCGCAATCTGTCCCCCACAGCACTTTACGTTGTCCTTGCACGAGTAGCTGGAGCCTCGCTATAACTTCTTATATAAACTAACTGTGCATGCCATTATAACTCAAGTGCTTAGCTCCAATAGTCGTTTTGTAGGCAGCTGTGTTTTATGACTTTCTTGGAAGGTAGCCAGTGAAGGTGAGCGACCCAGTGAGACCCTTCATGACATCGTGGTCTACTTCTTTCATCTCGAATGTCTTCAATACAGAAGGGATGGTGGTGTGTTAATAGTGGCGCCCACTTCGCTTGAGGGCGCCACCTTTCACAAATCACCATAAGTTTCGCTGCTGAGGCATTGCACTTACAAAAAAGGTGCGGCAAAATTAATCAGCAAATCTTCAGAGTGGTTTAGAACTAACAGCGAACTTCACAGCATATAAATCATGTCCAAATATGAGGCCAATGTCGAGCCTGTAGTCCAATTACAGATCAGTCTAGGTGATAAGGGTGTCGTACATACATGTGATCGCTGCATGGACCCATAAAGGCAACGTAGGGGATAATTCACCTCAAACACAGTGCCAGTCTCTTAGGAACTGATCAAATGCCGGAAAATATTAATAATATATTCATATATATGCTTTATGCTACAGTGATATATATACACACACATATATGCTATTTAGGTACAAAAGGCTAAACATTGTCAAGTTGGGTGTAAGACTAGGCCTTGGTTAATAAGGATTTAAAATTTATTTTCGAAATATCCGCTAATACATCAGGCCTAATACATGCGTTTTGCTATAAAGAATAAGATAACATTGGGCAATTAATGAACTAATAGTGTTACGACGGACGGTACCCAGCCCCTTCAACTATAGGACCCATAGTGCTGTGACGAGTGGTACGCAGCAAAGATCAAGGCCGTTAGTTTGGCCAAGGTGGGAATGACAACCTCGATATGAATTTAAATTCATGAGGCCAAGCAGGTCGCCAAACTATTATGCATTCCATGGTCCACAGAATCCGACATGAGTGTCAGCGCGTGTTACCCTTCATTGTGGTCAACCCGACCACGTGCGCGAGAGAAGACGACACGTGAGCGCCGTTCATCTCCCTAGCAGGGTTCAGGCGTTTGCGTGCGAAGCGGACTGAAAGGTCGAAATTGTGAAAAGGCCACTCGGGGACGAACCACGATCACCCCCAAAAGAATGGTTCAATAGAATTATAATCTTATAGGCGACTGTGTCGCAAAGTATATCGCCATAGACGGCGCTGCAAAATCAATCATACCCAGAGGCCGGCGCGCCGTGCTGTCACACGCCCTTTTCACGCATGGGCAGTCTGCGCTTGGGGAGGATGGAAGTAGGGGAGAAGGTGGTGATGGTGGTTGTGGTGGAGGTATTGGCGGTGGTAGTAGCTATAAGAACTCGCGGACACATCGTGCTACTTACTATGCTGATGGTGCTGCAGTTGTCTCCTCTAATACCTGGGCTAAATGTTATTCTGCCATTATTAGACCTGTAACAGCGGTTTTGGTGGATGTTGGCAAAACAACACTTTGTACTATGGTATAACTTGTGATAACGGCCTACCGTGATGTAGTTGTCAAGTCGTCATCACTGCTGTTTTTTTTCAAAACTGTTAAGCCCTCGTTATAGAGATTATTATGTAAACTCTCTGACTCCTGTGATGTGACCGACAGACTAGACGTCAGGCTTTAAAGGATGATTCAGTCTCGGTGATAAATAGAGTATTTACTTAGCGCTCTGCTGTTAGAAAGTTTCGGAAAGTTTAGCCTCTTCCTCCTCGACACACACACAGAGATACAACCATGTCTTTCATTTTACTTGTTTTTGGTGCAAGTTACCGCTTGAAAAACAACGCATCAGCAGCACGATGTTTTATCGCAGGCACTATAAGCCAGCAAAGATTGTGACTACGTGCGTAATGTCCGGAGAGTTGCTATTCAGGTCGACAGCCGTATCACGTCTTCCATCTGTGCGCGTGCAATCTGTGACAAATCCAAGCTTTACGCCCAGTGGTTATTTGATGCCGAAGCAAGCCGTTAGGGAGCTGCAGGCAGTGAGGCACCGAACTTCAGGCGGTGCGAAAGCTGTCTTTGATGACAGCAGGCGGCGCAGATTCCCGAATCTGACTCGTCGGTACCAACCCCTTGCCTGCCTTTCGCCGGGTCTTACAGAATGGACTTGGTATAACATCGACTTCATCCTGATCCCTCTAGTTTACTTGGCATATCGTGCTCGTGGTGCCAGTCTCCAAGCATCACTGAGACTTTCCTCATTGTTCTGTGACCTGTTTGTAGAAAAAAAGCACGTTATGAAGTCTGTTTCTTGCAAAAGGTTATCAAAAAGTACAGCTGCGATGTAACAGGTTTAAAAATAAAAACAAGATTGCTGAGAGTTACTTGTTACTGAGAGCTATTCTGTAGGTATCGCTACTTGTGAACAAAAATGTTCTCAAATTCGATAAAGTCTGTTACTAAGGAGTCTCTTAAAATACCTACATTTATTTTCAAATAGAATATAACTTCTTTCTGGTCTTTATTTCCATTCTTATAAGGGGTAAAAGAGGTTACTTTGTTAGCAGTACTCAGATCTGCAATAAAAATACTCGTATGTATAACATTTTTATGACTTAACAAATGGATGTTTTGGGATTATGGAGGGGAATGGCGATGTTGGGGGAGGGACGAGACGGAAGGAATAATTTTGGTGGGAAATCCTAAACTAGTCTAGTGAAGTAGACAAGATCGCTTCACAGTGGTCGTTAGTAGTGTGGAGTAGACAAGATCTTTTCACAGTAGTTATGGAAGTGATCGCACCCGTAATATAGGAAGATGATATCAAAAGCCGCATCAACAAGGCCAGGCATGCTTTCAACAGTCTACACCCCATCTGGAACTCCCGAGCATTGTCCTTCGGCAGTAAGACCCGCATCTTCAACACCAGTGTGCAGGCTGTCTTACTGTATGGTTCTGACACCTGGAGAGTGACCTATACCATCAACAACAAGCTCCAGACCTTTACCAACCGATGCCTACGCCATATTCTGGGAATAAGATGGCCTGAAAAGATATCCAACAGCTGCCTGTGGAAAAGAACCAACCAGAATGCCACTAGCCAAGACATCAAAAATACTGTCATAATAATCATTGTAGTAGAAGCCCCAGTAACCCTGACCCTAAAAGCTCCACGGTGTGATGGCAGGATCCAGGGATCACATTACTGTGTGAAGTCTCCAGGTGTCCGCAGCCACAGACGCTCTAAGGCTGTCACATCCTGCACTGAGGTATTGATTTGTGTGGCGCATCATGTACTAAAGTGGGTCCTGATTTTTTTAGCTCATGTACTGAAATGAACCCTGATTTGTGCAGTAATGTTGTTAGATGTACAGAAGTGGCTACTGATTTATGTAGTAAATGATAAAATGATAAAAAGACAATGATTTGTGGGCAGGTATTGTGCCGCACAGTCACATCATAATTATATGGATTGAAATGGGCCATTCGCATCACTGTACACAGTGGGCCATCATTTGTGCTGTCGTAGAAAAAGGTGTTGTATGAGAAAGGGTTGCTTGTTTGAAGACCTAAGACATGAGACACCTGTCTGCCAACCCTCGCTGTTGCCCATAGTGGGCTATTTCCTTCTAGCTTGGCTTTACGGTAGGAACACACGAGGTGTGTCCACCCCTCCTCCATCTCCTATCGCCATGTTTCTTGTCAATCAGGAGTTGAAGTGCTTAATGGGCGGCATCAGACCAGCCAGTGGAAATCTCAAAAGCATTGCGACAGATGTCGCTTGTCTGACCTTAAGGAGACAGTCAATTCTTGGGTGCCCAGAAGGGACTGTCGGTCTGCCGGGGCCAGGTTGGAGTAAGTTGCATGCCCCGGCTTACCTCCTGTGACTGACGGCTCCAGTAGCACGCATTCATGACCAGTTCTTTCAACTCCCATCCTGTTATCTGCTGGTGGTTTGCTTTGATGCTGTCGACACGACCGAGCTGTACACTTTGACATGGTGCCACCCTGCCTACCTTTGTATCGTCTGAAAGAAATGATCAGTACCGCATGCCTTTGTGTCACAAAATAGAACCTTTCTTACATCAGCTTTCTGTCGTGTAATTTAATAGACATGATCCTTACTTTAAGTGTGTAGCATATAATAAAGCAGACCCAATTCCTTCCCGAAGTCTGCGGACTGTGATAGAGAGGAGCAGATGCTACAACTGAGCGCGTGCTGTGGAGATCTCTGGAGGCGCAGCTAATCCTCAGCCCCTCATACATCAAGAGGAGAAGACAGGTGGAAGTAGGTCATCGTGTTGCCTAGCTTGCGAGCAACTACGAGGTTAACTGGCGACGTGGGCGATTAAATACTCCAGCGCCATCTTTAATGCTTCATCCTTTTTTGTCAGTGGCATTCTTAATTCTTTCTTTTTCAGCGACAAACTTTGTGCTAGATACCTTTCTTTGTCAGTGGCAAACTTAATTTATGTGTAGCAGGCTCTGGCACAGCAAGGTTATTGAGCTAAAGGGACGATCGAAATGCAGGATATGAACAAGGCCCCACCGTTATCGTCTTCCAGGTGCACCCGATTATTTTTGTTTGTTTGTATTTTCTTAGTATGAAGTATGCGTGAATAATTGGGCTCAATGGGAGTAAACCTGCATGGGTGCTTAAGTTACGTTTAAGGACTAGGTGGTGCATTTATGCTCATGGAAGACATGGGGAACAACCATACGTATATAATATTTCTCACTACGTCATCGACGTTATGGTAATATTACTAACGTACGTGAACAGCGCTATGGTAACATTCCTACTACGTCAACAACGTTATGGTAATATTCCTTACTGCGTGATCGATGTTATGGTAATATTCCTTACTATATCATAGACGTTATGGTAATGTTTCTTACTACGTCGTTGGCGAGGACTGAGTTTTATGCTGTAAAAAGTCGAGTTGCATCGTGTCAAAGCCTCCTTTGTTTCGCTTGAGAGAAGACCTTTCCACTTACACTCGCGCTGTTTTGAACAGATAGCAACAGACAGCTGTTATACATACATCCCATTTTAGAGTTATTGTTCAAAGGAAGACACCTATCGACAAATTTCACCCTACCCTAGTATCCATGGTGCTGAAACTGCAACATCTTGACAGACAATATGGCGCTACAGCATGGCCCGCCAGGAATGTTTGCTCTTCTCTTAAAGGCGCTTAAGTGGCCACCCGTAGTGTCTATGTCGGTGGTCTCCCTCCCACTCCCCCCTTTCCACCTACAGACTGCATGTCGGTCTCGGTACAGACTTGTTTGCATCCGTCGCGGAGATATAGTGCTATACAGCCGTGCCAACACAGAGCAAGGCGGCAACGTTGAAGTGTCGCAGATGAGGCGATAGACTTGCTGTCTGTCCCACCACAGGTATGTGTGTCCACCTGTAGAGCACTGCTGTGTCGCCACTGAGGCGTGTGTCAGAGACTGATTGATAGATCGAGTTGCTTACATAGGTACAGCATTGGAGAGCTAGTTGGAGTAGAAGAGAGGTTCTTCAGCCTATTTTCTTTTACTCCATGATTTTTTTAAAAAATTTGCTCTGAAGTAGTACTAGAAAGGAGTGCGCTTGTCTCTGTAGCATTCTGTCGGTCGGCGGCGTGTTTCTGTTTAATATTCAACACCATATCAATAGCGTATTTGTATGCAATACATACCGTTACAATAGCGTATTTGTATTTATTACGTACAATGACAATCGTTTTGCATGTAATAATACCGTAATAATAGCTTTTCTTTAATATATACCGTGACATCAGCTCGTTTTTAATACATACTGTGAGAAGAGCTCGTTTCCATTATATGAAGTTAAATCCAAAACTCTCTAGCAGTCGTCTTTGGTTAGCCCACCCCGACCCCCAGTCCTGCTCAGTAAAGCAATCTATTGGAATATTTCTAAATTCGGCGTTCGGCCCTCGCTAAAAAGCGCTGTCTTCAAGAACATTAAATTTTTTTGCAGGGGTCAGGGAGGAACTCTTCTCTTGAGGGCCTTTGGCGCTGATGTGATATTAAAATGCAAATTTTGATAAAATAAGAGGTGGAACAATTTGCTGCAGCGTTATCGACAGTGTGTGGCGTTTGAACATGGATTAACTTTTGATGTTAGCCTTATCTTAGCGAATGTGAAGCGACCTGCCATGTCTTTGGCAGACTGACAAGACGGCTAGCGTGCAGGACCAGGATTCCGTTATCTACTATGTATCTAGAGTCACAGTCCTGAATACAGGACTAAACCCCTTGACAAAAGGCTTATTTTCCCTCTTGTGTGAAGAGTGGGTCAGGTCCCAACTTTAATAAGCGAGTGCAAAACCTGCTCGTTCAGTTTTCTTAAAAATGTTGTTTGAACAAAAAATAGATTTTGTCTAAAGACACTACAAAGCAATGGAACATAGCTCAGTATTCATTATAAACAATATGAATTGTGGATTAATGAAAAATGAACTGTCCACAGCCAGTGACGAGGCTCGGCTTTGGGGGAAGGGTGTGTGTGTGCCAAACTTCATGCTGACAAAAAACGACGTTAACATCCTTGCCTCCTCAATGTCTTTTTTGACAATATCTTTTTTTCTAACAGCGTATGTTGAGCAGACACGGTTCCTGCTGGTTTTCATTGCAACTCAACCACTTCAGAGTACACGTTCAGTCGTGCATAGTAACAGGGTGGTGTTGGGGTCACATGATAAGCTTGCAACATACGGCTCCGGAATACAGACTTGGGGCTAATGAAATAAATAAGTAAAGAAATAAAAAGCGTTTCATTATGATCGGTTTAACTGTTAGAATTAATTGTTAGAAATAACAATGTTTGGTTCCCTAGCCTATAGAACCTGTATTTATACTCTCCTACATTTGTGCATGCGTAGACATCTTCAGTCGACATTAAATCTTGAGAGCTGGAAGATAGTTGTGAGAATATACTGCCTGGTGAAAGACACCCGACGCGTCAACCATAAACGTCCTTCAGGCCCGAATTACTGAAAGAAATGGCATTCACATGAAATATTGTTTGATTCCACGATTTCCACTGCTGTTGTTATTATGTTTTCTCCAGACCCTCACTTTTTGCTATTTCTTTTAAAATTGTTATTTGTAGTTTTTTTTCACGACATCTTGCTAGGCACCTGCTTTGTTCTAAAGTGCAGACGAAAGGTCAGCGCTAGGCTGGTTGTTGGTTCCTTTGTTATAACAGCAAGTTCTTGAGATAAAGGGAGGAAATGCAGGAGATGAACTAGGCCCCACCATTATCGTCATCCAGGTGCACCTTGCTATTTTTTGTTTGTTTATATTTGCTAAGAGACAGATGAAGTATGCGTGAATAATTGCGCTCAATGCAAGTAAACCTGCATGGGTATTTAAGTTACGTTTAAGCACTGGGTGGTGCGGGAACGTGCATGGAAGCCATAGTGAGCAGTCATACGTATATCGTCTTCACGGTGAAATATGGATAGTGAAATATTAAGGGTAGAAATATAGTCTGTGGAACATTCACGGTGCTTGTAGAAAGTAAAAACTGACAACATGAAGCACTTCTGGCTAACAAACTATTGTGACAGTACAGAATACACACACACACCACTGTGACAACACGTGTGCACGCACATACACATACACACAACTCTGTGCCAATATAGTATAAACTCGCGCGCGCGCACAAACACACACACACAGTGACAATACAGCAGACACTTGCGCGCACAGATTCAGGAAGATGTTTTTGTACTTGGTCTCTTCACGTGTCCTGCAAATCCTAGTCCCTATGGCCTGAGCGAGACTACGAGTGTGGTATTGTCACCCAAAGGTCAGGAACATTGCCGTGAGCAAGGTGTTGGATGTCATGTTGAACCAGAAGCGACCAGGCAATGAGAATGAGGAGTGAGGCGCTCATGCGGCCACCTTCAACTCGATTTACTATGGAAACGAAGCTGAGAGATGGCGGGAGAGAGGAACGGACTGAAGGTACTGGATACCAGTACGAACAGGCTCCTTACGCAAGGTCTACAACGTTCGGAGGATCAATGGGGTCAAATTTGGGCGAAGAACAGGGAAAATCTGAAGAAGACTCCAAAGAATTTAGCCTTAGCAGAAGCCCTGCGGAATATTCAAGTCTACAAGATAACGGCATCTCCGTGCTTGGAAGACAAACGCAAGCGTTCGTTCATAGTTTGCAAAAGTGTTATATTTAACCTTAACTGTGTAATATTTAACACATTGTTTACATTGCGTTATTTGGTATTAATTTTTTATGCTTTTGTCATGCGCTGCTGACTTTGAAACTGTACACGAGACCCATGAAAATACTTTATCTCCTTCTGAAGGATCATTGTCTCAGACGCTCAGCTGATTAGAACACGTTAATATCAGTACACAGCGAACGAGCGTTCATTTGATCTGAACAATAAATCAGAAGGCACACTGATGAAGAATCCCGAACCCTCAAAATCCCATCAGAGCAATGAGGTGTGAAATATGCCTCAGCAGATTTTACAGTCGATCTTACCTAACAGAGTGTGTAAAGATTTTACAGTCGATCTTATCTAAGAGAGTGTATAAAGATTATACAATCGATTTATCTAATAGAGTGTGTAAAGATTTTACAGTCGATATTATCTACCAGTGTGTAAAGCAAGCTTCAGCAAGACGTAGTACCGCAATGGTTGTATCTCTCGTACATTTCACCTCTGCATTGTGGATAGAAAGATCTGGAGTTAGGATTTTCTCTGGGTACTCCACACTACCCTTCATCATCCGTCTTTTCTTTCCTTCTACCTTTTCCCATTTGTGCATAAATCATAAACCAACCAACACGCTTGTAGGATAGAACAATCGAGAGATCGAAACTACAATTGGTCGCGGATTCACCTGTCACCCGAGTGTCACATCTGTGTTGCAAAGGGTCAGGGGGAAATTACTCAAAGGCAGCTTGTACGCTTTTCAGAAACTAGCAGGTGACTATGTTAGGGTATGCAGCTGGTAAGGGTGCAAGTCCTCCGGGAGAAGGGTAGTTGACATCAAGAATACGCAGAGATTAGATTGCCTGGAGACAACTCCGGCCACTCTACACAAGTTTCTCTTCTCAGACAAACCGTGTCTAGGTACTTACTGAGTACCCTGTTATCCCTGAAAGCAGCACATGAGTGCTTAGATCAGTGGCGTCTGGAGGCGTGCTGGTTCGATTCTATGTGTGTGTGTATCCTGTGTATATACACGGTATTTTGTTATCTTCATAGAAGCCAGGTGGGCTAATTCTTATCGTATCCTGCTACACTGCGAGTAATTACACCAGTGTACCTGTATCCTGTCTTGAGAGCAGTCAGACTGGATTGCGTGTAAAGTACCCCGTTATGCTGAGTGAAATCTCGCCAGTGTGCATATGCAGTACCCAGTTTGTAACGTGATTGAAACGAGGCAATGTCGACTTTCCGACCACCACGCTATTCATGGTGCTGGGACGCAAGCCTCACACATCTGTCATTAAGAGATGCAGGGCTGTCACTAGCCACCATGTGTCCGTGACCGGCACACTGGCAATGCCGGGGCCTTCCATTGAACCGAAACTTCATCAGTGGCCTCGTTAGATGCACTACTCCCCACCCCACCGACTCCTCACACACACTAATTCTAGCGCCTGGCAACACGGAAGATGTCAAAATTCCCTCCACCCAAGCAGTACCCTTCCCATCCTTTTCACTAAAGTTGGTTCCTTCCTCTGTACTCCACCCTCCGCACACACAGATCATCGTATTGATCTCTACCACCGCATTGGACTTTGCCGCCAAAGATTTATTCTTTTTATTTTTTATTTTATTAACGTGCGAGGTTCCAGCATATGAAAGAAGCAGTGCCTTCCACCAAGCAGCGGGTATTGGCTGCACGTGCAAGTGTCCGAGCTTGTCTTGCTTGCCGATTTATCAGTCATTTGGTTTTTGCTGAATGGAAAACGATAGTTGCCGAGAGCTGACAAGGGAGGCTGCGACGTTCTTCGTAGCTCGACTGTGTACTTCTGACGTCAGGCTGTGAGGTACGCTGGGTCTCGCGCAGCCTTATTATACAGCGTCGCAGATGTCGGGTTGTTACAGCGCCAGTTACAGCTGGGACGTGGTGCTGATAGTCTGGGGTGGCGCCACCATCTATGAAAGGCGTAGTTGAAATTGCTTGGCTGTACAGTCATTTTTTTGTAGCTGGCAATCGGCATAGCAGACGGCAAAGAGTTAATGTTTTATTATTCTTTTAGACGAAAGACAATTATGAACATAAACATTTCCCTTTTTTGATGTGTCTTCTTTCTACTGGGCAATACCTGTAAAAAAACCACACACAAAAAATCCCACAAAAAACAAAACAAAAGCAGAGCAACTCAACGAAAAAGCATCTTGTGTTCAGGCCTCGAGAAGCAGGGCTCGCTGCAGTCTGTCGGGAAGATCTGAAGGTCTTGATAATGACCCTGGTCTCTGGGTGACACTTTCGTAGAAAGCAAGAGAGCTCTTTAAGATTCGGTTACGACGAGCTTCTCCTACATCAGCATTAGCGCGTGAAATCTTTCATGTCATTTGCGGCTGAATGTTTTATAATCTTCAAAAGAGACAGCAGTATCTTGGAAAAACTCCCGTTGGCATGACAACGGCATCCTCTGTCCTTGTGGAATGTCCACAGCCTTCCGATGTTGGTGCGAGGAAAGCTCACGTGGAGTGGAGTTGTCTGTCCAGCCTGCAGACTTGTCGCATGCGGATTCCACGAGTTACTGGTCGTCGTGTCTTTCGAGCCAGGCGGATCTTCTGCAGCTTAATAATCAATGGTGCGTCGTGATCATTATATGGCACAATCCCGTCCGGTAGATTAGGTTTTAATCAGGCAGTGTTCTGAGAATAAAAAAGGGGATTTCTCTTCGTCTTTGGTTTCTTTAAATAGCCTACCTTCCTTATCAATATCCTGCTTCTATGCTTAACGAACACAAATGTTTTCTACATAACTAGTGTTTTTGACGATTATTTGTACCCGAATCTTCATTCTCTTGAACTTCTCTGGCACTTATCATTCTGCTTTAGCTTCCAGCGCAATTTCCAGCACAGCTCACCAGCATGACTCCACGTTGATCCTGCACCAGCTATGACAGAGGCCCCACAGAACGTGGTCTTGAGCTTCAGTAGACAAAGAGAAGATAGACGGAGTCGTTTTACGGCTATTCGCCGCCTCCCAAACTATGATCAGGACGGGGCGGGGTTGAGAGATAAGGGGAGTGACGCTTACTGAAGCGAAAATCCATCGCACGCCGTCCTTAGACCGGGTCGCCAAGGAGCCATGGACGCAAGGGAAATCATAGAGGAGTGAAAAAAGTAGTGTTGCCTGTAGTGACACGCTGTCTGCAGTACATTGTGATGGTTTATTTTCACAGCTATGTGGTATAACTTTGAGGAGAGCACCTCCAGTATATAATATGGCTGTGAGGTGGACAACATTACCAGTATGAAGAATAGCTGTGAGGCAGGCTACAATATAATAATAATAGTATTTTTATATAGCGCTATATGTAGGCTCAACGCGCTTTAAAAGAGTGATATCAATCCGACAAGTATGCAACACACACACACACATGTTAACTAACTACAGGGCTTCTGCTCTAAATACGGTCCCAGCAGATTTTTAAGGGGTCCCTGTTCTTCGCCCCATTGATGAAAATTGAAGGGTTCCGAACATGCGTACTGTACGCAATTTTTTGCGTAAGCAGAACCTAACTATATAAAGAAAAGTGTTGGTAGCTGGGATTTGAAGCCGCCATGAGGCCAGTGTCACATGACCTAACCAACTGCGTATGTCGGTTCTAAGACCAGCTGAGTCTGTCTAAGGGACTGGACGACCATGGAAACTTCTGCCCATGTCCAGCGTACACACACACACAGATTGCTAGCAAGAAGCCTCGCCCCAACACACAGACCGTGCACAACAGTTGACAAGACATCCGAAGGTTTCAGTCCACGCTGCTGATACACATTCATCCAGAATCCATAATGTAGCAAAGCGGTTCAAGATAAGAAAATGTAAAATTTGCAAGTGGTGAAAGTGGAGAAAACATGGCTGTAGACATCGCTAGTCGACATCATGATGCAACGAATGGCACAAAAACTCCAGATATGGTTTGATCTGGCACTTTATGAATTGTCATGACTGCTAGAAGCTGCTCAGAAAACATCATCACGAAAGATAGATTACTAAAGTGGTTTTTGTTTTGTTTTGATTTTTCAAAGCACCAAATCAACAATCAGGTGGAAATAGTCTTTTCTGTAGATAATATCATCATCACCACTACAATCAACATGATACATGGTACTTTGACAGAAAATAGTCTTGTTTGTAGATAATATCGTCTGTACATGACTACCATCAACATAGCACATGACACATTGACAGTAAAATAGTCTTGTCTGTAGATAACATCATCTGTTCATAACTAGCATCAACACGATACATGATACATTGACAGTGCATTAGAGAGGAGAGAGTGAACTGCACCGTATGACCATGTACCAACGAATGGCGCGAGGAAGCCGTTACGCAGAGGCTGGCTTTCAGTGGGACGACAGAAGGCCCTAGTTGAGCAAATAAGGCCTTGATCATGATGCTGTTACAAGTACAGATTATTATTTTTAATTTAGCTTTGTGACATCAGCTTGAGTGCATGTCAGTCCGTCATACGAATTCATTTTACAGCTATGGCGCTTGACATTTCCTGCTGACCTTTGCCTTATGGCACACGACTTAATATGCTTAGCGGAAACCATGGAGCCTTTCTTTTTTGTCAAAGAAAATGTAACGTCCTGAAATAAGGCTAATTCTTCGTCATGTCCGACAGCGCTCACATTGTCCTGTAGTTTTATTTGTCTCTCTCCCCTTCCCGATTTCAGTCGGCACAGTCTTTAGAGTGTGCTGATATAATTAACGTGCTGATGTAATTAACCCTTCTAATGTTATTAACCTTTCAAAGGAGAGCGCACGTAAGGAAAACGTAGAAGGAAAAAGGGAGGAGACCGCGAGGAAAGGGAAGAGTAGACAGAGGAAATGTTTTAGAGCTGCTGGGAGACGAGGCCCCGTCAGGCACAAATCAGAGTAGATAGAAGAAGGTTTCGAGAAATTGGAAGACAAGGTCGGCAGGGTTAAATTAGATTTGCAACTGAACCTTAACAACATGATTTCTTTTATTTATTTATTTTTTTTTTTGGTGATGGTGGTGGTTGAGGGCTAAAGAGCAGATCGTTCGGTGAACCTAGCATCCCGGTGACGGGTGTGAGCTGGTGGTCTGGGTTATCTTGGTGCTGCTTCCTCTACAGAAACGTGGAATTGTTTTAAGTGTTTCTTCTTCGCTTTGACGAAAGGCATTTTTTGTCTTTCTCATCACACTTTCTCGAAATATGTTCAGGCACAGAGATACAATGAAATATGAAAGGCACAGAGATACAATGTTGCCTATGTTGACATCGTGTCACAGGGAAATGTGCGAAACAAAAAGAACATCGAGAAAAGTTTAATGAGAAGAAAAATAAGTTGTAAGGAAGTGACAAATGTAAAACTTTGACTTACCAATATACGCGCTCTCACGTTTGAGCCTCGAAATTTGACTGGTTATACATGCCTAACAAAATTTTACTGGTAGTCACGTGTGACTAGTCCGTTCTGAGATTATTAACAGCATAACAGTACCCACGCACAGAAACCGAGGCTGAGCGAGAGAAATATCGTTATGTATTTAGACGGTTTGTACATTCTGAATTTAGAATTATCTGTATCATATGTATTTAGAATCTGCGAGGTTTCTAAATAATATGCATTCACAGTTTCTTTTTATTTTGTGTTTATTTTAACTGGTTGTTTTATTAGAATCAATAGGTCTGCTGCTATATTTATCGCCGTAGAATCAATAGGTCTATTCTGCTACGTAGTTTCACACTTAATAATCAGTTGGTTTGCTGCTTCTACTAATATGCTTAACACTGTTGAATCAATAGGTCCCTTAGCTTTGCTGCTCATTTTTTACAAGGTAGAATCAATAGGTCTGCTACTTCTGCTGCTATTGTTTGCAGTATAAAACCAATAGGCCTATTAGTTCTAGTGCGCATGTTTGCATTGTAGAGTCAATAAGTTTGTAAGTTCTTCTGCAATGCTTTGTATTGTGGAATCATCTCTTCACTTTTTATACTGGGTCACCCTGCTGGTGAATCCCCCACGTGTCCTCCATCTCTGGAAAGTGGCGCTGTTTGTGTAGCGATCGAAAGAGGCTTGGCAGGGAGTGCAACTTATTTGCGCAGTGGTCGACCTTTTCGAGGACTTCGACGAGTTTCATGCAGATTGATTTGTATTATCTAGGACATGTCAGCCAATACATTCCTATAGAAATTCAGCCCTCGAGTTTTTCTCACTGATTGATTTTCTTTCTCATTGTACACTGACGAGTGTTTTGAACGGTAAACAATGTATCCCGTGTGATTCGCATTAAAGTCGTATTTGTGTATTATGCACCGTGAGGTCTTACAGCTGCCGGAAGCAGGGGAAGGAGGAGATGCTGAGGGCAGACACGGCTCTGAGGACAACAATCTGATAATCTCATCGTGACATCGACAATTGACGGGTGAGAAGGTGAAATCTGGTGAAATCTTCAGCACTGAAACTGCGTCCAGTTTCTCGATCATGTGACCTTCCTTTGTCATCAAGCGTCTGCTTAAGATGATGTGGAAAGCTTACGTGGTCAAAAGCTGTTCACTTGTGCCATGCGAACTGTACGAAAGGGAACTAGTAGAAGCAGTAACAGAGCTAAAATGAGAGGGAATGAAGCGAGTCCTGCTTGCCAGTCGGCGGCTAATGTCGGGCTATTGCTGCCATTTTCCTGTTCACAGATCGATGCTTTGGCGAATCTAGAGGAGGGGTGGTGAGGCTGGCAAGGGGTGGGGTGGAGTGGGGTGAAGGTGGATGAAGTGTTAACCCTCGCCATTGTCTGACTTAAGCCGATATGAGAGACCACTCCAATTTCTCTCGGAAGGGTAAGATGAAGTGCTGTCCGCTTGTTTGTGTCTGTGATACATGTTGGTGTAGGTAGAAATTACGAAAGGCCATCGAGGAACTGATATACTGTGGCTGATGGGTCTCCTGACCTCGTGTAATGTCAGTCATTATGTCATCATGTCGTGACTGTCATTTAGACTGCACTTTGGCCTTCGCTAGAGTTTTCGGAACTGATTATGCCCGTTCCCGTTGTATCCTTGAAGTAATTTTGTTGATAATCAGTGAAGTTTACTCGGAATACTCAATTGCAGATCTTTATTATCCCTGCCTACCCGTGTCGTCTGTGCCTGCCTAAGTTTTCGTTGGTGTTGTGTGCGCATTGCTGTCTGGCAGGCCAGTCTGATACTGTTTCTGTACTTCTGGTGACGAGGGATCTCATTCACGTCTGATATTATCTGTACTTTTAGTACAGAGGAATTCATTCATGACTGCACCTGTACTTTTAGCGACAGAGGCTCGTCACTCACTCTTGTGGTCAGGTTTGACCTACGCAATTCGTTGTCGGTGAAAATTGTCAGCTGAACTTTACATGTTAGTCTTGACTTGCAAAGAGCAAAGCCTCCTGTCACTACACGTTTTTTTCCCATCCCCTGGGAAGGACGCCTTGCCACCTCACACACACACTTCACATCAGCAGGTGGGAGAAGTGTTGGGTGGCTTGTGGCGACTACAGATGAGCATTCAGCTCTGTGTTGACTCGAGAGCCGGACACAAGTCCGAGAAAATGAACTGTAGCAGGCTAAATAGGAAACATCTTTTATTGCGCGCCGAGCCAACACGCGTTGCGTCGCCCGTTGTTTGCGGGGCCAATGTTTGAGGTTTACCTTGGAACTAGCCGCACGCGGCCAGCGCTCCCTCTAGCAGCGAATGTTTTCGTAGATGACGAGCGCTAGCCGAGAGCGTCCTCGCTTGTTTACTCAGTGAATGTCAAAACGTAGGAGAGAGAGAACGAGGATGGGAGGTGTCGAGAGGGCGAGAGCGGGAGATTAAAATATCACGTGACGTTCAATTTCTTGTGATCTTGCTTCACGCTTCCGGAAAATGAGTGTTTTACGCAGAAGAGGAACAAGTTTTGCGGCAGAGACAACTTTTCTTTAGGTGTTGCTATGTAAGCATCCTTATTTGTGATAGTGATGATATGCAGCGTCAAGTTATCATTATACCTGATGACATGCAGCGTCAGTTTGTTATTAAATAATGAAGACATGCAGCGTCAGTTTGTCATTAAGTTGAGCGTGATTGATGATATGCAGCAAACTTGTCCTTGATGTTGATCCCATGCAGTGTAAAAATGATACACCAACCAGTGGGGACAGCTGTTCAACTCCACAGACCGATGGGATGACTTTGGGAGGAAAAAAAAACAACCCATTATTAAACAGCGACACAACGAAGGGAACTGAGAATGTAACTTGTGCCTGTCCTGTCTGCTAACCCTCAGCTAGTACATGTCTGTGATCGTGAGCTAGTATCTGCTGTCTACTGGTCATGGGTCTGGCACGGCCCGTCTGCGAGCTGGCGCCTGTCCTGTTTGGTGCGGGTGAACTTGAAAGTGTAGACACTAGGAGAAATCTTGTTACAATAGTGAGGTCAGTGAGGGAGAATGTTTCCAAAATTAATCATCTACTTTTGTTGAAGAGTAGTGATTTGTTCTCTACATTGGACAATCAAGCAGCAAGGGGAAGGGAGTGTGTGCGGCTGTAGAGTCACTGTAGTGATGTGATGTTTAGCGTAGTTGGCGAGAGCTAGAGTGAAGTGATATTGTAGTGTAAAATATCGCGAGAGCTGTAGTGATATTTTAATGTCATTTCGCGAGATCGTCAGCATTTTGTACGTCACTGTGTGCTTTATGGCAACAGCAGAATGTGACACAGCGCCCCACAGCCAGGGGATTACCGCCACTTTAAAGCTGGCTGGACGGCCTGCTGGGGGGGAAGGGTCACTACGTGTTGAGGGAAAGACACGTCATGGGCATACGTCGTGCGTCACGAGCAGATCACGCTGATAAGGCCTCTGTAGTGACAAGCGGCTATAGCTCACAAACACTAGCAGGTACTAGCTCGTGCCGATAAGACATTGGCAGCGACAGTCGCCTGTGGTCACAAGGAATCCAGACAAGCAGGATTAGTAGCAGCAAGGTATTTTACCTGAGTCAGGTATGGAGCTATGAGCTGGTGAGCAAGTAGAGCTATTGAAGCTCGTCTTACACTGCAGGTTTTTCTACATATGCAGTCTGAATTAATCAGGACTGGCTGCAGGCACATAAAGATATATGCATGCATGACAGCGACTGGCACATATTTCCTTTTATCATTTTTTCCATGGCAGCAGTGACAAACAGTTATGCTGCTCGGCCGGTGCTGGTAGAAAGGGAAGGAAAAAGATGTTTTACGCCGAGCCAGCAACTAAGGCAAGGCAACCAAGCTTGCCTTGGAGGCCCATCTTGAGCGGCCGTGGTAGGCGCCAGTCGACTCCTTTTTGCAAGTCAGCCAGCCAGTCTTTTTTTCTCTGTCCACCTCGGCATCGACCACGCTACCTTCCAAAGTATTTGAAGGCGGTCTTAGAGAGTCGTACCGGGTCACGTGGACAAACAAGACATCCTGATTGCGCCGCTTCACTGCTGGCAGAATGTGTAATTATTGGTACACCACCATTACCATAAACTGGGATAGAGGGGTACGTATGATGTACACCATGGACGGGTATCGCTGGGAGAGACAGTGTGGAAAGGTACACCGAACTCAACTGACTCAAAATATGGCTGATGTTATGCGAGGGATACGCTGAGTCAAAACGTGTCTCAAAAGTGACTCATGTGGTTAAGTGGACAACAATGCGCAATGAGCATTCTTCGGAATGGATACCCGCGCATTATAAATCGACATCATCATCATCATCATCATCATCATCATCATCATCATCATCATCAACAGACCTAAAGTACCATTCGTTTGAACGATATATAAAAAATGTCTTTCTTTCTCAAAGAAACAAGGGAGCTATGAGCACAGTGTCAGTATGCATTCAGTTTCTTTGTTTCCTCTGTCTTTCTCTTTATATATATATAGTGTGTGTGTTCTGCGAGAGGTAATTGCCCTAGAATAAGAAGTTCGAGGCTAGTTAGCGGCTATTATAAGTATACACTTTAGCTATAGTTAGCGGCTTCAAACTTATACAATTTAGCTGAAAAAATCAAAGGTACTTTGACCCCAACAAACGGGAAGTATACACAACTAGTAAGCCAGCAGTGCTGGGTAATGAGAGCCTGACTTCTGTAGTAACAGAGGCAGCATCAAGATAGAAGGAATGCGCATTTTTGTTTCCATAACGCTGCCATGTTTCTGAAACGATGGCGAGACTGGCATATTATCTTGTCATAAGTGTGATATGCTGGCAAGAAATGCGCGTTGTTATATCAGTGTGATGGAAAGATGGGGGTTGTGCCACAACGGGGTCCTCTCCTGTCAGGTTATTTGGAACAGGTCCCTTCCAAATATAGCCATGTTTTCTAATCATTAAGCATTTAAACATTTTTTTTTTCTGTTGCAAAATAACTTGTGTGAACCCTTTGCATGCGTCATCTAAAAGCCTGCATGTGTATCCATCGCTTGTGAGACCTCACTCAGTGATACTCGGTACACAACGTTCTTCTGAAGCACCCGAGTTCGTACTCAAGGCGCTTTCACGATATTTTTTGTGATGACGTCTTTAGGAGCACTCGGCCTGCCATTTTCACAGCTCATGTTACAGCAGTGTCGGCACGCAACAAGGCTCGGCATCTTATTTTGCCAAGCTCCTCCAGGCCTAGTCAGCCGCCGCGTGTCTCTCGGTAAGATGTCACAAGCAGTAGCACCAGCCGCCATATTGCCGAGGGCTGTGGAGCGAGGCTTGGGGACCTCGTGTGAGCATTCCTCGTGGCCAACCGTGAATACCGTGCCCTATAAACTGGCCTCGCGAATTTCAGTCCGTACGAGCCGATGAAATGGTGACATTACCCCAAACTACAGCTACATCGTTCGTACGTGATCCATCAGAAAGTTTTTTTTTTTTCCGCTCAACTCTTCGGGGGCTACAGTACGATGTAGTGTGTCGTCAGACTATGACATGGTGGGGGATCCGCCGTCTCCTCTCTCACACGCTGGGAATCCCTTTGACGCCAATTGAGATGCTGTCTTCTGGTCTTGATATAGGGCAAAAGGGTGTCCCTTCGCCATGGTATAGGGCACGAACTAATATCCCTGGACTGCTAGCAGACGATTTTTTCCAGTTAACTGCTAAAACGAGGCATCATACAAGAAAGCTTCCGGTTTAATCACATTCTTTGTTATGGCTAGCCAAGACTAACAGCTGATCACTTCGCAAGATGCTAAGCGTTGGTCTTGGAAGACAGCAATCCACCTATACACGTCCGTGCATAGGGTAACACGCTGTATTACAATGCGTTACACAGCTCAAGTATTTACATACTATAGCGAAAGCATGCCTGTACAAATTTTAATCATTCGGTGAACGTTCACGAGTGTATCACAGTTTTCTTGTAAGGTACGTGCTAGAGGTTAGCACGATTTTGTGACTGAACCACTGCAATCCAGAAAAGATGGCTACCTTATTTGTCAGGGCAGTTAAAAAATGGTGGCCTTGCCCAAACCTTGTGTAGACTAAAGCAACCTAAAGTAAACCCCACCCCCATTTACACCTCTATAGGCTGTGTAGAGCGACTTTTATAATAATAATGGGTATTTGTAATGCACACCACTACGATCAAGATACATCGCACTCCCTGCACAGACCAGTATTGATAAATGAGCAGATAGTGGACGGTGAGATGTGCACAGCCACAGAACTTAAAGCAATGAAGGTATGAAGGATACTGTAAACAGTTGAAGCCGTATTTGATGGCTAACACGACACACAGTATTACAGAGGTAGTTCATGATAGTATTTCAGAAATAATACTTTATGAGGCTATGTCGATGCTAATGTGTTGATTTTCCCAGCGCTTGCGCATGTTAAATTAGGCACCAGGAGCCAGGAGTGCGCGGGAGTATAATATACTCTCTATATATATAGCTTTACCTTTTTGTAATTCCTGTCTGCTGTTAGATAACCTCTGCCCTTGACATAGCGTTAATCACGACCAACCAATTTAACCGCCCGTTTATTTCTTGCTGGACTGCATCTGATGTCTCGGTGCACACCGACAGACTGCTGTGTGTCGCTATACCAGCCTTACAGCTCCGATTGAGATGAGACAGCTGCGAATATTGCCAGCAGCGTGCGGTGTAAAGGCGCTACATTGTCGTGTTATGCTGGCTTGCAGCACTTGATTAGCAGGGGATGAGGGCTCCCCACGCTCGCTTTAAACAAACCATTCGGACTAGCGTCTCTGGTATAGGCAGATCAGGGGACTTAATCGCTACTAGCTGCTGCCGTCCTTTTTAGGGGGTAGGGGAGAGACGTCTTTTAGAGTGACGCCCCCCTCAAAAACTCTGCTGTCCCCAGGGCCGCATTTTCCAGCAACTGCCGCCAAGGAGCACTCAATACATTGATTCTTTTAAAGGGGAATAAACTGCAGCAACAATCTGCGCACGGAAGGCCGCGAGGAGCAACAAACTGCCCCATCGGATGCACATTGAGCTGTTTTTGTCGCCGAGCGGGCTGGCAGGCCGGTAAGCTATAGCAGGTGCAGGTCGACAACACGTGTTTCGCATCAGTACAGTTTGTGCGAGGTGGTTAAAATGCCCACTCTGCCACCATGTCGTGGCACACAACCACCCCCGTCACAGCCACCCAGTCATGGCATGCAGGCATCTGTGGTGCAGTCTTCACTGACGTGTCTTCGGTGCCTGAGGTCGGACCCTGCGGGGGAGATCGGAAGGTGCAGCGGACCGGCTCCTGGACGAAGGTTAGAGGTGACCGAGACCGCAGAGTTAGTATTGTCTTTGAAGTTCGGAAGTGGTTATATCAGCAGGGTTAAGGTGTTTTCTCTGTGACTTTCTTGGGTGACTGTGGTTGCAGTGTATCCTGCTTACAAAGATGGCGTCAACGGACATTTCTGGGAAGTGACAAGCATTGGCAAGGAAGGTTTGGCTGTATATTAGGTCAAGGAAGGTGACCAATATTTTTTGTGTAATAGTGCAAGGAAGGTGACACAGGGCTTGTTGTGGACTAGGGAAAGGTATCAAAGGTTTTGCGGTGTACTAGAGCAAGGAAAGTGACAGATTTTGTTGTGTACTAGGGCAAGTGCAATAAGAGACGTTTATAGAGCGCCAGGTTGACACTTTAGCTGAATCAAAAAGCTCTTTAAAGGCTCGGCTACCATTGGTATAAGCACTAGACCTGTGTTACTGACCACAAGAATGACAGGGCGGAGACAAAACAATTGCTGCGGTGGCTTCAGCCTCATTAAAGCATTTCTTCTCCTTGTTCCTGTGTCTGCAAGCGCCACCTACACAAGCTCCATTCCGACGCAGAATTTAATGTCCACGCATGCGCATCGGGTGAATGTGCCAGTCGATTCTTTGTTCTGCGCTTCATTAGATAAATTAGATGCCTGTTGTGAGTTATTTCTTGTTACGGAAAGTATGTGAGAAACCAGACAGAAGATAGGGAAATCCTGAATCTGTATCCCCTGGATGCCTCGCAGATAATTGTTTTTCAATTAACTCCTAGAACGAGGCTATTGACAGAACAGCTTCCGGTTTAGCGAACGATGACAATGGCTATGTCAGCAGAAATCTACGAGAGTAGCAACAATAAATAAACAACCAGGAGGTGGTTTATAATGTTGCATGGAAGGATGCCACTGTGCAAGTGTCAAATGTTTCGGTGTAAGTTTTCTTTCGCTTCCGTGGACAGGAATATCGAAAGAGCAAGACGAGTGGCGAGCGGCTCTCATTCATGCTATAGGCCTTCAGACAAAAGTTTAACTCGGTTGAGAGCCAAGATTTTCAACCTCAATGTTAATGTGCGTTTCATACTATTTATCATTACACAAGAAAGATTTCAGACTAACGAAGCAAATAATTTTGTGTTCTAAACAGGCAAGGGTTTGATTAATAGGGCAAGAAAGCAATACACTTACAGTAATTATAGTGTTGGCATCAAAGTCTCACTCAATTCCATCTTCAAGCTTTTCCGGAAGCTGAAGTCTGACTGTCAATTGCTCGCCGTAAAGACTAGTAGCAGTGAACTTCGCAAGAGGCCGACCGTTGGTCTTGGTCAGCCATCCACCTGTACACGTCCGTGGGGACATTCTACGTCTGTGTGCACTCAGTGATTATCGGTCTGTGTAAAACACCTCGGCCGCCCCCCCCCCCCCCACACACACACGCGCGCGTTTGCTCCTACGTGAATGGTGCGTGGTTGGGTTGCTTGTGCTAATTTTCTAATGTTGCCTTGTAAACAACAAGTCTGTTATTAAAAGCAAGCTGTTTCCATTTCTTTTCTTCTTGATTAGGAATATAGACACCCTATAGCGTTTTACCTGCTATTGAGGTTGACCATACAGATTATTACTAGCGGCTGAGTTACGCCACGCATAGGACAGCACAGGACAGCACAGGACAGCACAGGAAACCTGTCGAACACTTGCTTGAGTGACCAGAGTAAGGCGATTACAAATTACATTTTGCCTGAGTGGCCAGGGCCGGGCTGTCATCAGACTGACACAGAAACCCAGTTAGATTCTCTGTTAGTTCAACATTTCCTGATCGGAATTCGTCTCTTTTTGAGAAAAGTGACCTGACCCAGCTAACACCACTTCGGAACCCTCCGCGTGTCTGCGGTATTGTGATCTTAGCGAGAGAGAGAGATGGGGGCGAAGAGCACTCACCACTAAGAGCTGCACATTCTCTAAAACATGGGGGACTCGAGACGCTTAGTGGTCTTTCATTTAGCGGGAGAAATTGTTCGAAGATTTCCCTTACCATGCAGTAGACTGTATTCTATGTTATCGCAGTAGACTGTATTTTGTACAATTGTTGTCCGTGAAGACTATGGGTTCTCTCGTGGACTTAATGTCATCGACACATTCACTCGCCCTTTGTCACTATGATGGAACTACCAAACAAGAGTTTTACACTTTCACCTAGAGTTTCCGTACAGATGGAAATGGTGAGGCGTGCTACGCGTAATGTGTGTGTGAGAGAGAAAAAAACTCGTCTGCTCAATCTCGAGGAGATTGAAATGTGAACTGGAGGGAGGTTGGTGGTTGCATAGAAGAATGCATGTGGCATTTTTGTGAAAAGGCGACCAGAGTGAATTCCCTTGGCAGCCTGAATGGCGTTGTTTTACTTCACAAAGAGTGAATGCCCTTGTGACAGGCATCCCAAAGACAGTGTTATTTATTTTTTTGCAAAGAGCTGTCAGACCTGGCACTCTGCATCCCCAGCAAGCTACCTCGCTTGTAGATGGCGCTTTCTTTCATCAGGTTCTGGCAGTAAATTAGCGCTGGAAACTCCCCAGTGGTTGCCCACATCGACACGTGTGGCTGGCCGAGATCAATAGTTGTGGGAAGTCGTTTTGTAAACGTTGTTGTCACGTCACACCAGTTACCCCCTCATTCATTCTCACAACATGTCACAAAATGTGATGACATTACGCGACAGCAGAGTTATTATTGCTCATTATCATTCAAACGTTGGGTGTGTGTGCGTGTGCGTATGTCCGTGCACCTGTGTGTATATCAAGAAAGATTTAGTGGGTAGGGTAGACAGCGATCAGTATTTTTCATTACACAAATTTGCTTAGTTTTTCGGCCACTGGCCTTTTAGAAAATGAAAAAAAAAAAACCCTGTTTATTTCCAATTACATATTTTTTCTTACCATTTTATTCTTAGTTACGTGTCTGTCATCTTGATTCACGAAACCAAGTCTCAGTAAGTCTTTCCACTACACGATTAACGTATTATATGGTTGGTTCTGAAAGATGAATATTATTTTGATTAGCTTCAGCAAATATTTCATGAACCGGGCACTGAACTGAGATGGAAGAGATGGAATGAGTATAATCAAAAGCATAATTTAGTATGCGCGTATACAAGGGGAGGGAGAGAGAGAGAGAATTGAAATCGCTGAATATTGAATTATTAATAAGTTCATCGACCAAGCTCAAGGAGGAACGATATATATAATTGCATATATTCAAATGTACACAAATATCCCGAGGCACATGCCAGATAGCACGTGATGAGTGTAGGAAGCCATGAAAATATTGGTGACAATGTAACAGGCTGTACGTAACACGTGACATAGCCACGTGACATTTCAACACAAGTGTAGGAAGAACATCTCGGAATTGGCAGACAATTAGACACATCTCTCTCCATGCTTTCTGCTTAAGGTCTGACAACTGCTCCCATATTTGACTCCATGGAACTTTACACAATAAAAAAAAGAAAGATCATTCATTATGTCGTTCTTAATGTTGAACTTTTACAAAAGTTATCATCCCAACAGATGCAACGACCCAATAATAATAATAAAAAGGATTTATAGCGCCTTTCCTAAGAGCGCTCCTTTTGTACTCGAATATAGGAGAACTTATACGAAATCATGTTAGGGACCATCTCAGTCTTCTTATTTTGATCATTCTGACATGTCTTCCTCAGTAGATGTTAACAAAACTTTGGATTTCGAGCATAAGTCGTAAAGTAGCATCAGTAAGCTGACCCCAACTATCAATTATGTTTGTGCATCGGACGTAAGAAATGACATGTAAAGCGTAAAAGCAAGCAAACAAACAAATGTTAAGTCAGAGTTGCAGGCACATACACCAAGTGAGGTTGGGAGGGAGAGAAAGTGGGGAGGGGAGAAGCAAAGCAGTCGTATAGGCGTCAGGTGATGTAGGGGAGGCCACCGCCTGAGTTTGTTCCCTAATACGATGGAGTTTCTTCCCTTGTAAATCTGTAAAATTTTCCTCAATCCCCAAATACCTTGTAGAGAACTGCAACTCCTACGAGGCTGTGTTGGTCAATCATTACTTCCCTTTTCTCGACACTGCTCAGCCATTTACAGGCCCGATGTGTAGTAGATAACAAATGCAAACACTTGACAGTTTGTTTTGTAGAGATTACTATGTATGTGTTCACAATGTATGTTTTGACACTGACTTCGAAACAGAGTACTAAAAACGTTAAAATTTGTTGCAGAAACTATGTGTTGACACTGAATGTAATAGAAACGTGGGATATACAAGCTGATGCGACAGTTGAGTTTACTAGACTGGCTGGCAGTCTGAACTGTTTTTCTAACACGTCATGTAATTCTTCCCCTTAGAACTCGGCATTATTTCAACGCTGAAGTGAGACGACATGTTACAGGGGAGTGTAATTATGCACAGTAGAAATGTGCAGTCAGTTGTAACGCCCGGGTTACAGGTTCTTCTTTCTGGCATGACTGCGGTGGGCCCACGTGCATGACCCCTAGCGGCGTGTACCTGCGTGTCTTGGAAAGCAGGTCGTCGTGTTCACACCTCGCTCTGTGTTGAACGCCTATCTCGGCTGTCGGTATGTACTGTGTTGGGCCTTTGCTTACGCAGGTCATTTCAACTTTAGTGACTTCAGAGTGCTAGCGGTTCATATCTCAGTATCTGAGTGCTTCATATATCACTGTGGCTCTAGAGTCTGGACCCTACTTCACACTATACTGACATCTTTGGATCGGGAAGTTCGAGCCCCTGTTGGAGTTACCTGTTTCCGTACTGTAAGCATAACTAGCGTTTAGAGAGAAAAAGGACGCTGAGGACAGCCAAAAAGGAATATTCTAGTTGCAAACAGGTCCCGAGTGAATGTAATTTAGTGACACCCGCGCGTGAGATGGAACCATTAGGAAGTAATTAAATGGGAACTAATTTATGAAGGGTGACGTCACAAATGTTTTTAAGCACTTTAACGTTGACACCGATGGCAATTGTAATAAATAATAAAAATAATAAAATAATAAAAATGGCACAAAACTGCTCCGCATCGCTTGAGGATGCATGCGAGGGAGTGGATATATTGGTGGGTGGCTGCGTGACTGAGTGGGTAAGTGAATGGTTTTGTGAACAAGCAATATATTTTATTCGAGATGCATCAGACATATAGTTGTCTGAGAAAATGTGCTTAAATATAGCTTTCTATTGTATGTAGCACTACCGCATTTCACAGTTTCTTTGGGATGGGCAAGTCTTCTGAATCATTGTGAGAGGAGTAAATTGATGACAGTTCATTTACATTTGGCTTTATTTACATGTAACCCGAAGTTGAAGAACAGGATGTAAGATAAACTGCATGATTCCACAAACAACAAGTAAATGCCGTTCCAGAGGATACTTAAAAAATAAGTGTTGAAAATCTGTTTATAAAGAAAAAACCAAGAAATAAAAGGTTTGATCAAAATGTCAAACAACTTTTAAATTCATTATAATTTAAATCGATGGATAAGATTCAGATTAAATTATTGTTTAGATTTAAAAAAAATATGGACAATTTGGGGTGTGTGAAAAGATGCGTGGGTGGGGGTGTGAAAGGCGCATGGGTGGAGGTGTTGGTTGATAGAAGGAAAGCAGAGGTGGAAGGGGAGTAGAAAGGCATTAGGGGTACGATCAGAACGGATGTTTGCTGGGAGATCACTCCATGTTGATGCAGCACAGCATCTGAGGCTAGGCCCAATCGAATCAGCGATGATTGATGGCGAGGAACGCTGCAGTGTGCGTTATCGTTCTTGACCTCATCATCCCTCGTTGGAGAAAGTCATCCAACTAATGGCCGGCCTTGGGGCTTGGCTTGCGGGTTCCCTTGCTGTATCTGTATACCCACTTTCTTCCTTCAAAATTTAGAGAATCTTCATCTTAAACAGTAGCCTCGATCTGGCCTTGGTCTCTTGGGAAATAAAAACCGACGCTTGTATACGGTTTGAAGTCGCTCTGTGTGAGTCTGGATGTAATCATGATGTAGCAGGCTCTGCACTGTTGTCCGCTGAGGGAGTGGTTATAGTCACCAAGATGTCTGGGCTGTCAAATTCAGTAATAGTAGTCAAGAAAATGACAGAAATACTTCTAGCATGCTGTGGGGTCAGTGCCAATGTAACATTAACAAGATAACAAGCAGCTCCAAGTCTAGCAAGTGTTTGCATCAGTGCACACATACTGACAAAAAGACAGGATTTCTAGGCCTGCAAGCGCGGATTTTGCTCAGCGAATTTGAAAACACCAAACTATGGTTTGCCAGAGAGATGCAGCTTTCTTGTTTGTTTGTTTTTTTTTTTTTTTTTTTGTGGAGCGAAAATCTGTAGCTGCTAATATGCTTTCTAAAATGCTGGCATAATCGGTAGAATTGATGATTTTGATAGCGCCGTGGATCATTGCAAAAAATTTCTTGTCAATGCTAATTAAGATAAACGCTTAAACATGTAGCAGATAACGAATGCCCAGAACACAGAAGCAAAAACAATTGTCAGACATGACCAGTTCCCATGCCCCCTCCTCTACTCCTAGTTCAAGGTCAGTTGCTGAGTGTTTCTCTGGCCAAGCAGTGCCAGACAAGGTCTCAGTATCTTTTTTACCAGCTTCCACATACTTTGCAGACCGTATTATTATTATTACTGTTGCACAAGACGAGCTGGGTCCCGAAGAGGTGTGTCTGCGGGTGTCTATGTGTGTCTATGTGTGGGGGTTAGGATGGGTGGGTGCAGTTCTAAAGGGAGGGTATCGATTTCTTTCACCCACGGCATTGTCTGAGCTGGGCGCACGGCGGTAGTCTCAGAAATGGCAGGCGTTGGGACAAAATGAGAAGTTGGCGGTAAATTCACGGGTCGTGAGAAGATCCTGGCGGGTGTTCCGTCCTCAGACAGGATATGCTGCATCCGCAGCTCTTAACGATGTAGACCTTGTCGGCAAACCCAGTGGAAGCGCAGCCTGTGAGGAGGATATGGTCGTGTTCCGTAGGCTGTGCCGCACAACTTTTCTCTCGCCTAAGGCAAGGGAACGAGACTTTCAAGTCGCCAGTTTTTATTCGGAATATGGTCTCGTTAAGGAGAATCACGTGTTTTCATTCAAAGACTGAACCTAGTTCGGCAATCGTCACGATGTTTGTACGATGTTTAATTGGGCTTCTTGAAATACGATGTTTGGTTTGCCAAGTTGACCAACCTTAGCTGTGGGGAGGAGGGGTTAACAAACAAACAAACAAACAAACAAACAAACAAAAAACAAACAGCAGCAAAAAACAAAAAAAAAAAACAAAAACAACAAAAAAAAAAAAAACAAGAAAAAAACTCGATCGCATGATTCCTAAAAGTCTTTTATCTGCTACAACATTATTTCAACTGATTGGCAGAAACGAATTGTTTTTTTCACAGTAATCAGTTAGTAAAGAATTAGGATTAGTAAAGACTGTTATAGATGTGTTACCTTTTCCATATCACTTTGAAGACAAAAGGGTTAATTCTCTGTCAGTCGGTGGTTTTTCCTTTGTCTAAATATCCAAGTTATCTTATGTATTTGACAGACATCATCAGGGTGTCATTGTCGATGTTTTAGCTTTCCTTACATAATTGATTTACCGCTCATTCTTGGCTGTTGATGCAAAGTGCAGCTAAAATTAGCTGATGCTACGAGCATTGTGTGCAGTCATGCACGAGGTGGGCAAATCACGTGAGACAGCCCCAGAACACGCGCTGAAATCTTGCTAAGGGTTTCCAACAACGACACTAAGATACCTTGAATTTAACCACATATATCAGATCTGCTGATTCCTCATTTGTTATCAAATATCATGGGCGGTTTTACATACATATTAGATCATGACACTAATAGAAGACTTCTGCAGTAAGCAGTCGAATTGTGCAATAAACTCCTGTATTAGACAGTCCTACTGACAATTCCTCTAAACGACTCATTTTAATGGGGGACTTTAGGTTACCACTGACTGACGCTTCATCTGTCTTCACAAATTTCCCTTGTGGTGGTGTTTTTCTGCTGTAACATGGACGTGTGTTCGTGGTTGTAAGAGGTGACGGGAAATAAAAGGTATGATCAAAATATTGAGGACAGCGGGATTCTGGCATAATACGCTTTTCCTGGCATGTGACACGAAAGTCCTGAAGGACATGAAATGCGCAAGGTGACATGATTTTTCTGACATGACATTCCCGAGGTAACACGATATTTACGACGAAAAGTGTTATTTTTGTGGCCCTTGACATTCCTGACGCATCACACAATAGATATTCACAATGAGAATTTTGATTTTTGTGATATGTGATATTCTTGCCCTAACTGGTATTCGCCGATGTGTGACGTGACGTGGTGTGACCTATTCGCCCTGATGTGACATTTCCATGGAAGACGAGAGGACGCTGAGGCCTGCAGCAAGACTGGGCTGCTCTGGTAACACAGTGAACTGTCGGCAGTGTTCATTGATTGGTCACAAGGTCAGTGAGACAGAATTAGACTACCATTTCCTTGCCTCCGGCCACTGCACCCGGTTGTCGGGGTGGACTGGTTTTTTTTTTCCCCGGCTCACTTCCTCTGCCCGCTACCCACTCTGCCCTGTCTCCTCCAGCTGTGCCAATCATCTTATTCTAAAATTATAAAAAAGTTCACAAAGTTTTTTCAAAGCTCTAAAGCTGTTGTGAGGGAAGTGGGATGATATTGTAATAAAAGGAAGTATATATATAAAACACGCACGCAGGCACGCTTGCACGCGAATATATCTACTGAGCTATTTGCAGATTGCACTTTTCTTGGCTGCTTTATACCCGGAGTGCAGATAATGTGGAGAGCGCGCCTGGGGCGGAGATGGAATGGGCGGGGCGAGTTTCAACCACAGATTCAAGCGCACAGATACATGCGCGTTACCGGATGTGTGAGTAGTACAAGTGTTAACAGTATTCGGCATTAAAGCCCTCATGAAATCAAAACAAAGCCCCCCACCCAATAAATAAATAAATAAACAAATAAAAAGAAACTAATGGAAAAATAAATTAGCAAAAATAATGGAAGCCAAACATACAAATCGAAAAATCCCCTCCCACAAAACAGGGAATGCTGCTGCTTACAGTGATTATTCATCTCGATCAGGTTCATTTTAAAACCGATTCTGGCCATCATTCTTTTTTTTTCTTTTTTTTATATATTTTTAGATCCGAAGGATTCATGAATGATGTTAAATGCCAGCTTTCAGAGACTATGCTAATTATTCCAATTTGAGTTTTGTGTCACGTACTTCACCACATGCTGAGTACTGTTTTGTGTCGCCGTGTGTGGTGTATGATTGTGAGCTAGGGATGGTGTCTAGTATCTCAGCAAAGAGCGACAGCAGACGCCTTTGCTCCTGTGTGATGGTAATGTAGCCATGATACAGTGTGTCTGTGGTATAAACAAACACTTACTCCTGTATGATCTTAATGTAGCATTGATACAGCGTGTCTGTGGTATGGCCAAACACTTTCAGGTAGTAAACAGCTGTATTGACTTCTGTACAGCCGTTGCAGGGACTGCCCGAAGCGGCACAAGGAGTGGGGTAAGGAGCAGTACCCCTGAGTGGCACGAGACAGCAGAGGGTCAGAGGTCGTGTATGAATGAGATGGGCTTACATCTTAAAGCCCAGGGCAGCGAGTGGCACTGGACATTATCGATCTGGCCTGTTGCAGACCTAACGAGCCTTTGTAATATTTCCTCACTGCTCTGGCTACAAGGAGAAAATAACCTTCTTCCAAACACTCCTTTTTCTTGCTTTTTAAAAATAAAAAAATGTGTTGAGAGTGTCAAAACAGATAATCCTAGGACAACCCTACTTGCCTCTATTACATGGCACAGTGCATAGCATCTACAGGCAGCACAGTCTGCTACAGCTGTTGCAGTTATCACAGTCTCTTGAGCATGTAAATGCAATGAAAGCAGTCACTTCTGTTATGACTCTTGTACTGATGCTAATGATTACCACTAAATAAAACCAACCAAAATTCTTGATAGGTGTTTTCAGTCGCTATTGTGGTAATATGTGACCCAACTCAGTAGTTTGAGGGTGAGAAGTGGGTGGGGTAGAGTAGGAGAGGAGGTTGAGTCTACAGACGCAGGCTGTCGCTGGCCACGTCTCACAGCTAGAGCTAGCCGCTGCGTGACGGTGTGGCCAAGCTCGGCGGCTGGTCTGTGAATGGCAGGAGGCATGCCCTGCTCCTGATGAGCCCACAAAGTGTGCTGACGCCGACACGTACTACCAGCTGACTTCTCTCCGCCTGACCAACACTGGGACTGGAGGCCAGCGCGAGGGCACGCAGTCTTGTTCCTCAAGTGTCCACCATCACCAAACGTATCAAGATCCACTCCACTGCTGCAGTTGGTGACTGCATCACACGGCTGTAAATAACTACTACTGCTCAGTGGTTGGTCACTTTGTGAACATAGACATGGACGATGAGAGTGGTAGTTACAAGTAGGGAGGGACGGGGGATGATCACCATGTCATTTTCTCCAATTCTGAACAGAGACGCTATCCCTCTAGAGTGTGACTGCACTCCCCGATTTGCAAGACGCAAAGACCATTGACAGATGTTCTTGCCGAGGTTTGATTAATCTGCTGGCCTATCGCCTGTATCTGGCGGCAAGCAACAAGAGGTCGCGCGGCAACACACGCGGCAACAAGAGGCCGCGCGGCACAGGAAGCGCTTGCACGCGCGAGGGACGTGCGTGTCTCACCCCCACCCTCCACAACCCACCCAGCGACAGCTGTTTGCTGCGACAGGGCGTGGGACTTGCTCCTTGCACTGTCTGTTCCATCAGGCCGATCGTTCACGCCGTGCTGGCATTCCACTTCCACAGCTTGGCCCGCCTGGCATCAGGGCGGCAAACCTGTAAGTGTCAAGGAAGATGCGAGCCGCTCCGCCGCCTTGCCTCCCCTCCACCTGGCGTGTCTTCGGCAGGCCGTCACTACTGGACACGCACTTCCAATGCTATCAACTTGGTTTCCAACCATAACAAACCAATCAACAGATGAAGTTTGTGATGCGGCCTTCCATTTCGCGAGGGAGTTTCACTGCAACCTGTTGTTTGTAGGGGCCGTTACTCCACACGTTACTGCCGCGGAATAAACCTGCAGTGAGCTGCATGCTGGTGAGGTTCCAAATCATTTAGTGGTGTAAGCCAGCGCTTATTGATGTAAACCAGTGTTTATAGACCAGTGCCTTTTGTCGTAAACCCCAGGGTTATTTACAGCATGCGGTCCCGTAGCTGGCTAAGCTGTTTTCTGACTATCGTCTACTGCACGAAGTTTACTCGCACAGGGTTAATTTGACAACGCTGCTTCAAAATAATAAATAACTTCGAAAGGCACAGTTTTCTTCGATCTGTCGTGTTCCTTTGAAGTAACACAGTATACTCGTGTTGACAGCTAGACGTGTCAGAATGTGAATGTGAATTATCCGTTCAGAGGATGGCATGTTAGATGGGTGCCGACAAATTGTTCGTGTGCACAATAAACCTTTTCGTGTACTTCATGGGATCTGAAGCAACCCCTACAAGCTTATAAACAGCACGTAGTGATGTCAGAGCCTTGAAAATGGGAGCTGCTCAGGCAGTCGGACATCGAATGTCGTCGAGATGTCAATTGACGAAGACTTTTTAAGCGTCTGTCCCCGAAGCGACGTCAGCAACCAAAATGAGGGATCTCCAGGGACAATGCAGACGCATGGAAAAGTCATGACATCGATCAGGTAGAGGGAGACAGCGCGGACACGCGGCCTCCTACAATGCCAGCAATTAGTGGCCGCCGAGAGGACCTCAGACCGCCGGGCCGCTCTCCTGGTGGGATGCGGGTGTCAATGGTACTACAATAGACACCTTAGTAGCCTCGTCTTGTTTGTCAAGCGCTCTCTTTCTATCATGAGTGAATCTTCTTGGGGAACTTTTTGATAACGGCATTTTACACTTTTCAACTAAATGTGTTCATTGGATGGCTTGAATTTACCTGCCTATGTGGGTGTGAGGTCTCTTTTTTATGGAAATCATAATGTGGACGAGAAGGATGTGAAATGCTAGTAAAATCTGTTCCTGTATTGAAACTACGACCTGGAACTTTATGAGTAAAGTTGTAAAAACTCGTTTTCTCTGGAGACAAGAGCGCGTGTGACTGATTCAGAACTGAAGCGCGGTAACCAAACGAAGATCAGTAAAAGGCTTTGCAGGGTTAGTGCCGCCAACTCGTAAAGCAAGGAAAACATTGCGCTGCCGCCATTGGCTTTTATAATGTCACCTTATCCAATGTTAACTGAAAACAGTTCACAGTGCGCCAAATGTCTGCATTGTCATGCACTCCTTCACCGGATGGTAACATTATCTGACCGCTAGCTGCACGAGCCATTTGGTCAGTATTGTCCGCTGTCGGACCAGTTCTCAGAGACAAGCTCCACCCGAGGAGCAAACACAGATGACGCTAGAGGACGTCAACGCCAGCTGAATCGTGCACGACAACAAAACACCAAGGGCCGATAAGGGAACATTCATACAGAGGCTTGAGGCCCATCTCACGAGCAAGACACCCTGAGCCTGCGATGGGCAACGCGGGCTCTAAAAGGGTGCGGGGCTGTGTCTGTGACTGTGTCACGTGTCAGAAACACCGCGCTCACCCTAGGGAGCTCGCCCACGACAGGTAGGTCGGCCCTTTGTTCTCCCTGCCAGTACTTAGCTGCACAAGCGACATTTCCGTTGGTTGGATGACCGGTCTGCCTGCCTGTCTGTCTGTCATGTCAGTTTTCAAAACTAAATGTGTTCTCCTTGCGTTACCTTTGTCTAGAGAATGTTTGACAGGTTCAAACAAGGTCATCGAGATAAATGTCAGGATTTATCAAAATAAAGTTAGCAAGAACAGTTGGCTAGAGATGATAACACAAAAAATGGAAAGGGAAGTACTAGAAGAAAAGATGATGGCAGTATGCTGTCGCAATATTTCGATGATCTGTCATAAAACTGAGGAGCGGGTGACCTAACGACCTTTGGTTTCCATGACGATACTAGACGGGTGACGCCATGCATGCCAGTCTCCCCACTGTAAGGTCTCGGGGCGCGGACTGGAGGTGGCGACTGTACAAGATGTGGCAAGACTGCAGGCAGCAGAGACATTGAGTAATGACTGCAGACGCCCCTTTCTTCCGCAGTGACGGGATACCTCCGAGTGGGGCAGAGTGGACAGGGTGGGTGGTGGGGGAGAGGTCAATGGGTGCACATTCCTCACCTCATAGTCTAGACTAACGGTGGAATCTAATAAATCTCATTTGCTTTATAGTATTCAAAAGTGATGATCGATAGACAATACTTCAGTATATTTTTGAAAAACACACAACATCATTATGAAGGCGTTTGATAGCAAAGATAATCTAATATGGCTGAAAGCATCATGGCAAGCTGCGATCGCTTCTTTTGAATGATTGGGTGCTATGTGATGGAAGAGTTTCATGTAACTGTCAACGTAAACAAAACTGTCTGACAAGGAAACGTTTACAGGTCACAGGATGTTGTCTTGCCAAACAACTTCCTTTCAGGCTGCTCAGATCCTATGTTTTATTTACGCAAAAGGAGCGTAAACATTAAATTGCTTTTAGTGTCATGTTTGTTGGCTGTAATCTACTTTTGGTGGCATTCTAACAGTAGCTCAGTGGTTGTTGTATTGTGTGTTCTAAAGAGAGGAAAATAGAAAGAGGGAGAGAAGAAAACAGACAAGAAGTGAAAGAGGGGGTCTTTGATTTAGTCATCCTCCACAACTGTAGCTACATTGTTGCTCCTTTTGTGGAGATGGAGACACTCTGGAATCAGGGAATTTTAACAGAAGTACTCTCAGTCGATGGTGTCTGTTGGTAAGGCACTGGGTTTTTCAGTCTGGTATATCTTCCTCACTTGACCGTTTCCATGGCTCGGTCCTGCTGCACACGACACCATGTAATCTCCTCATCATTTCTTGATTCCGGCGGAAGTGCCGTGGAAAGGAACTGTGGGTAGAAGCCGTCTGAAGCCTGGTATTTGCCGCTATGACATTTTTGCGATTATTGGCTGTAAATTGCACAGTAGTGGTCGACTGTCGGAGTATGTCACTGTGTCTTGAAAGCTGTTCTTTATGCTTACTTGTATGCTATGTGAATATCGTGTTTTCTACGTGATGCTATTTTACCAGAATGTAGGAAGAACCGACGCAGGTGTAAATGTAGAGTAATGCTATTTCAGGTAAGTGTGACTGCAGCAGCCAGAGGAGGAAAACCGTTTTTTTTTTCTTTTTTTACATTTTATGAGTGCAACCACACGTGACCTCTTTGCCCCTCTTTCTTCGTGGTATCATCGTCATCCTCCATCATATTTAACTTTCTTTTCATCTCTTACTTCACCATTGTGGCTGTTGGTCAGTCAGTTTGATCATGGCCAACAACACTAGCACCATCATCACTGTAATCACATTCACCCTTAAGCTGGTAACATGAGTCCTTACAGAGACAGCACGGAAAATCAGTCTAACCTCGACTGTGCCTACAGTAACAATAAAAAGAGTTTTACGAAGTAATAAACTTGTGAGAAATCTCCACTGATATAGTATTTAACTTTTTTCTTTGCCTTTTTTTTAACAGCCACAAGACCCAAACGACATCATGGCTACCTCCACGGGAAAACTGGGGCTCGAACACTGGTTTACCGTACGGCTGGGAGACAGGCGTTGACCGCCACGACAAGGAGTACTTTATCAAGTAAGTAGTGATAGTGTTTTTATTTTATATTGGTATGATTCGCTACGAAAAAAGTTCTTGATTTACTATGAACTGCTAGAAATTTTATGGTGGCATGTAGAGTGACCTTTGTCAAACACTTACCTACCATGATCGTGATTGTCCAGCGGCATGTATCGTCTCTAAAAAGTATTTTTTGGACAAGTACTTAATATTCTTTAATGTATTATTTGCCCTCAAGTACCATAATGATCCTAGACAATTCGGGGAAGTGGAGAGCCGAGTGGTTATAGCGTTGGCATCCGAACTGAAGACGCGCTGTTTCAATTCCCGATTAGCGCAGCGAATATTCCCCCTGTCGACCCAGCTGTAAACTTGTTTGTTTTGCTTTAGAAAATATTACTTCATATCTCGTCCAGTAAATAGTTGGGGAAGGTAAGGCAGAGAGCGAGAGTAAAGCTGGCCCCGAAAAAGTAAGGTATCTAACACCTTACTCCCCAATGACCTGAAAAGGTTAGGGGATGACCTTCACTTTTTTTACCTTAGACCTTTTCACTAATACTAGGAATAATCATTCATATGAACTATTTACTGGACGAGATATGAAGTAATATTTTCTAAAGCAAAACAAACAAGTGAAGCAAAAAACAAAACAAAAAACAAACAACCAAACAAACAACAACAAAAAAGAAATCGAAATATACATAGGCGCACACTGCAAATGAAAGTCAGTGCACCACAGTAGTGTGTGGCGCTGATGTAACAGACACTCCACGGACGTCAAGCTTCACTTCATTGCGTTGGAATGAAAACTGTCTTCCTGTCCAACATGGAAAGTCTGCCTGATCACTATCACACTGAACAGTGTTGTACAGACTTTCGTCACCTGATGATATTTTCAGAACAGAATTAAGATGTCTGTTCTGTTGTGAGTAGTGTAACAGAACTGCCTGCATATTGAGAAGTACGTGATGTGACGAGAGGACAGGGTTTCACTGTCTCCTCTCTTGTCCCCGGCCAAAAATCGTACGACACACACGCGAACGCATACAGGTACACAGTTATTTTGTGGTCACAGTTATTGTTGGTCATTTGTTGACTATACATGACATTGCTGGCCTCTTAACCGGCCACACTAGCATGATGCCACATCCATAGACCGGATTATAGAGGTCTGTGATCACTTCCGTCTTACAGATCTTAGAGCATTTTAGTTTCCATTTTATTGTTGTGGTTTCCTTTCTTCCGCTGAGCAATTTTTTTTACCTCGAACTATTGCCAGAATTTTGAATTCGTCTTTAAGATATGCCTCTTTTTTAAGACTTCCTACATCTGCCTTTATTTGAGTCAACCAAAACGATTTCAAATATGACAAAGAGGTGCTGGATTTGTTCTGAAGCTGATTTTAACCCAGCCAACCTGTGTTCCGAAACACTGTTTGCTGCTGTTTACACCAGAGGTGGCCAAGCTGTGGCCAGTAAAGAATGTCCTTTAAAGAATCCCGTGGTGTGGTGACAAAGTACAGGCAGCTCGGGGTGGTCCCGCGTGTCCTGGATATTCGTCTTCTTGTGTTTAAATAGACCTACACTTTAATGAGACATGCGCAGCCTCACAGGACAATCATTTGCATGTCTAAGGCAGGACTGATAAGCTGGTTTATTGTAGGATAGCAAGCACAACAGACATGTTTTTTGTTTTCTTTGACCGCGTGTACATGCTTCTTATCACGGTGAGGCGAGGCAGTTGAGTGTCTCGTCAATATTCTTGTTTCACCAAGGAGCTGTTGCTATATCCGTATGCCAACCTGCTCGCTTGGCTGATTGTCTATTGTTTCCTTTGTCTTCCTCTTTCTGCTGTAACCTTGCTGTGTGGACGTGGGGCCTTCTTCCTGGCTGGACTGGCTGGCTGTGATATAGTAAAACTAGTGAAGTAAATACCAACAATGACAACCTCGGTCTGCGTGAAGGCGTGCATGCCCCTCCTCCTGCAAACTATTCGTGTCATTTGTCTCCTGTCCAGTTCTAACCTTCCCTGTCTGTAACTTGACCTGACCTATTTTTTTATTTGACCTTAAACTGTTGTCTGAAGGATGCTTTCCTGCCCTTCCTCTGTAGTCTGATCTCCTGGCTTCCGTCTATAGCTTCCTCCCTTGATCTTCTGCTGTAGTCTGACCTCCTGGCCTCATGTTACCCCGACTTTACGATTTCCGTCTTAGCCCGATTCCTGACCGCTGCACTTTCACCCACACACTCATCGTGTGTTGGAGCACTTGATAGCTTTATTGTATCATTACGGCGTGTCATGTTGGACATCCTCTTGTCTTCAAGCCCACATTCTTACCCCATGCCCAAAGACAGCTGGCCACTTGGCGAGTCTTATAAAACTCGTTGAGTGAGAGAGAGAGATGGGCGAAGTCAAGGCACATTTGTGAAGCACTCTGTAAAATTGATTTTTCTGTCGCCCCTCGCTGTCTATAATTTTGTAGCTGATGGAGCAACTAGGCATGCTTGCGAGCCAAAAATTGTGGAGTCTTATACAAACTTATTGATCATCAGCCCTCGCGAACGACAACGCGAGGGACAGTTTTCTTCCCGTGAGATCTCGAGAACACAGGGTTTTTAATTTGAAACGTTAACCAGGCCAGTGATACCCTCAAGATCTAATCGCCAAGCCGGAAAAAAGACAAGAGCACGTGATCTCAGCAAGGCTGCATAGAGGTCCTGGTGGGAAGAGAATGACAATCGTCATCTTGTACACCAAATGCACCCAAAAAGACAAGAAACAACAACAAAAAAATACCCACCGAGGTCGATGGAACAAGAACAAATGAAAAAAAAAAGAAAAAAGAAAAAGAACTAACGTCAGGGGAAAACGAGAATGAAAAAAAAAAAATAAATAAGGCAAAATTTGTAAAGCGCATACTTACACTCCTACGGAGTATGCTCTTAGCGCTTAAGAACAAGAACGACGCATGGACACCATACGAGGGACAGGAAAACAAACAAATAAAATATGAGCTATAAAAGAATAAACAACAGCACTAACAAAGAATAAACTCAAATACAGAAAACAAAGAGGAACAAAATAACAAGAACAAGAACTGAGAGTAACATGGTATTGCAAAAGGAAGGATGAAAAAGCCTAGCATTATGGAAAAGGTGTCAGGAGTAATGTTTTCAGTGCACGTGTAAAGGAGTCAATAGTGGGTAGGTGGAGTATATGGAAAGGGAGAGAGTTCCATTGTTTGGCTGCACAATCACCAAAAATCCTGTGACCATATGTTGTTGTTGTGGTGACAGGAAGAGTAAGGAGACGATCATCAGACGAGGAGCGGAGTTGTCTAGCTAGGATGTAAGGGAACAGCAGTTCAGAGAAATAATCAGGGCAGGTGCCAGCAAAGAAATGTTTGTACTGGATGCCAGAACGGATGGGAAGCCAGTGTAGACAACAAAGGAGAGGGTGGTGTGGTCCCGTGTCCTGGCTGTAAGCACCAGACGTGCAGCAGAGCTGTCTACTATCTTGGTCCTCAAGACGTGTTTCCTGATCAAAAATTTAATTTTGTTGCCTTCGTCTTCGTGTGGCTCTCTTTTTGAGCGAATCCTTTTAAGCTTATTGTTGTGGTCTTCACGTTTCTGTTTTCCGACCAAAGTGACTGTCACCTGGCTGTCAAAATTATTTTACTGTCTTAGTCTTTCTGTTTGAAACTTAACATTGTACTCTTCTGTTGATGCCAGGAAGTAACAGCTCGACCAATATATTAATGAGCGAATTTTGAATCTCAGAATTTTTCAGATTTTTTTTTTCCCCAAAAAAACCTGCTGCAGAAAATCGTTTTCAGAAGTCAGTTGTGTTTCTAGTGCACTTGAAAACGCAGAAACTCTTGCCCCTTCAGCTACCAGAAACAACATACCCGACTTAGGGTACTCTCTCGAGCCGCTGTCCAGTTCTTTGAAATATGTCGTTTTTTTTTTTTGTTTTTTTTGTTTTTGTTTATTTCAAAGCCCAGCGAGGACAAAGCTTGTGACACTTTCTCTGTTTTAACCAACTGAGCCTAGTCAACAGTATGTAGCAGACTATGGCGCTTCTCCCATCATGCTGTGCATGGACAGCCACCATATCTGTCTTTGATATGCTTCCCCGCACTCATTTCCAACAGGCGTCGAGGGAGATTTTCCTGAGTTTTAATTGTTTTATTTTTCTTCTCTAAGCTCAAGGCAAAGTTAGCCAAGAGATTGTGGTTGTGTCTTGGAAATATGCTAATCATGAGATGGGCCGTCAAGAAGTTTGGAAACGTCTGGGGTCAGATGGAATTAGTTTGAGATTGCAGACTGGAACTTTGAAAAATGACAAAAATATCATTCGAGTCACTACTTGTTTTGGTAATGTAAAGATATTTTCACTCACCACCTGCCCAGAGAGAAATGTTAGAGCCACACAAGTAGGGTTTGTTTGTGCTACGCTCCCCTTCTCTACCCCGTTGTTTTTCTTTCTATTTTTACTTCTGTCTTCTCTCTATTCCTCGGCAGCGTGACAAACAAGCTGTGACTACTCCGCCCTTTTGAAAAATACAAAAAACAAACAGGGCAACATAGTGTAGACAATTCGATTGAAGGCCACACGGGTTTATGACTTGTGGTGTACCCAGACTCGTTAACACCACATGACAAGTGGCCATCTTTAAAAACCTTCAAATGCAGCTAACTCTTTGTTTACACGTGGCTAGCAGGTTGGCTGGCAGTTGCCTGATCTGCTGAGTATGGATATCTGTCGTGTTAATGCTCTTTTTGTAGCGAATAAACCCTGAGCGAACTTGAGTACTGGACACAAGAACCATTAAAGAACACACTCGAGCACACAAACACCCACGCTCGCACGTATCAAACACACCTGAGATTCGCGGTAGGAGGTTGAAGACTTCATTTGGCGGTGGGGAATACGTGAGGTGACCTCTACATCGAGACGAGGCCACGAGTGGTCACGTGACAACTTTACAACGCAAACCCAATCTCGAAAGCAAAAGGCGAAGTTTAGAATGTTATCTGTGTCGTGAAAACGTCCAGGTCATTTCCATAGAAGGCAATGACTGTGAGATGAGCTGCTGTGGAGACACCTTTAGGAGAGCGACAGAGACCGGGGGTGGGTGGCAGGGAGAGAGACTTGGGGAATGGAAAAGCTTAGGCTGGGCATTTTGATTAAGGCACCCATTGGAGGTTGTTGCAAACAGCGGAAATTATCTGCTCTCTGCCAGTGATAAAAGGCGCGGGGGGAGGGGAAGGGCGCTATTTGCTCGGTGGAGTATGCAACAAGCTGCAGTTCGCGTCTTGCCCACACCGTGGCGCTGCAGATCGATGTCGGGGGCCAGCGCTGTAATGCCGGAGTAAGGGGCAGTGGTAGTGCTGGGGTGGTGGTGCTGGTGCTGCTCTATAATTAGAAACAAGGCACCAATCTCTGTATTTGCCCTCCAGTATTCCGTGTGTACTCATCATAATTTGCACGAACATGTCGTGGTCTCGTTCCGTTTACCTTTCGTCTGCGATTTTTAAAAACACTCTTAGCTGGAAGAAAAAATTCAGAT
Source organism: Pomacea canaliculata (assembly GCF_003073045.1). Lineage (NCBI taxonomy): Eukaryota > Metazoa > Mollusca > Gastropoda > Architaenioglossa > Ampullariidae > Pomacea > Pomacea canaliculata. Next base: position 41,658,578 of record NC_037592.1, on the reverse strand, counting down.
CTGTTGCAAAGCTCAAAATAATCGCTTTTACAACTTTTTCACTTCTTTAGAAAGTATTCTTTATTTGGCTTTTTTCTGGGATTCCTTGCAGGGATGCTGTAGGCGCTCTGCGACAGCTAGTAAACCTTGCTGCTTAGACTTATAGGCAGGTGTGTCCGTGAGATGTCAGTGAGACTAGTCTTGGCACAAATGAATCAGTTGACACAGTGCAGTAGACAATGTCGACTGGCAGATTTAGTATAGTAGACAAATTTCCACTGGAAGATTTAGTATTTACAGGTCAGTCGTATATAGATAGGCTTAGTACAACTAGCTTAGTTCTAGTGTTTGATGGACCTTGGTAAACATTGGGAGACAGATTTGGCTGAGTAGAATTAGCGTAGACTGGCAGTTTGTTGCAGATGGATCAATTGTCAGATTTATTACAGTAGGATGAGTTGTAAACTAGCATGTTTACCAATGGATCAGTCGTATATATCAGACCGCTCTTAAATTTACACAAATCACATATCCTTAAGTCGAACTAAATCAGTACTATCCAGACAACACTTCAAGATCTTGGTCTGTGCAATATGGATAAACCAGAAAAACGTACACTTATCAGGTGATTAGTTCAAGAAAAAAGTAGATAGGTCCCTTCAGGACCAGTATATTCAGAATGAGATAGGAGAACTAAACTCCAAACAAATATACTCAGCTTATAGAATGTTTAAAAGTTTCTTCTTAATAGAACCCTACTTAAAAATATTCTCCCCACCATTTTCCAGTGAATAAATCATATAAATATCCCTAGAAATGAAAGGTTCTATAGACTCTGTAATAATAAGGATGTAGGGGATGAATTCCATTACCTTTTTAATTGTAAGATGACCAGTCTCAAAAATTATTTGCCACATTACTATATTAACAGTCTAAAAGCTTATAAATTCCAGTTATTATTAACTTCAAAAATAAAAAGACCCTCCACAGATTAGCTCATTTGTGAAGATATTACTAAGATGGTGAAGTAAATGAATTGATTGTAATGCGTATGTGTGTCGGTGGGTGCAAGTGAAATACTGTATATTTGGATGGATGGAAGTGCATGTTCATATGTACAGTATCTCTTCGAGGGTAAAAAAATAGTAAAAAAATATAGAATGTATGTAAAGCGGAGAAAGAGAGAACAAGAGTGTGTTAATTCTTTGTTTACATGTGTGTATATGCTTTAATTTGACTACATACGCGTAAGAACAAGATTGACATAATCAATGGTCTCATTGTTCAAGTAGAGTTATGTTCACAAAGATGTGGAGTAACAGTCTTATTCCTGTGGTAGTTTACTCGGAGTAGCTGTAGCCCGAGTGTAATAGTATATTCTTGAAACACTGGTCTTATTCTATGAGTGCTGCTATTGTTTTAACAGTAGAAGAAACTGAAGAAACGGTAATATTCTGCGAGACATTTCCAGTACTTTCATGAGTAAAAACAGCGCAGATAGGTTGTGGATCATCAAGCACGCCACCGGTACATGTGATCAAAACATTTTTGGACGACCTGCCGTTTGAATAACGGACGAGGCCAGAGCAGTGATTGATTTTCACACAGCACGAGGGGTGGAGAGCACGCTGCTTGTTGCTCTGTTTACTTTGAAAGCTGATTTCTTGCTGTCGAGTTCTTTCTGCTTTTTTTTTCTTCCCCAAGTCACAGACTGCTTGTGGTGAGGTGTGGATATGCAAAATCACGCTGAAGCTGGAAGGATAAATACGATCTGGCCAAGAACAGAAGACTGTCTTGTAGATGAGGGACCGACTTGGCTTTGGATAAATTTTCCGCGAGACACACGCTCACCATCCCCCCGACCCCCGGCATCGCGGATAATTTGTAGGAGCTGTAGATAAAATATGCATGGTGCGCGCCTACAGACAACTTGTCTCGAAAGCATGAGTCATGTAGATGCCTCAAACTCCTCCCTCCCCATATCCAGCAAAGTGGCTCATGAACCGTCCCGTGACACTCAATTCTGTATTCCTCTCAGACACTAACAGGGCTGTACAGCAGTTTTACGACGGTTTGAGTTGGCCAACGAGCGTCCGCGTGCGCCTAAAGGGCAGGAACAGATGATGTAGAGGTAGTAGTGAGGCCAGCTCTGTAGGAGCAGACAATGTAGAGATAGCAGCCTGGCTAGTTACAGACAATATAGACTATAGAGATAAGCAGCCTGGCTAGTTACAGACAATATAGAGAAAGCAGCATGATTAGTTACAGACAATATAAAGATAGCAACATGATTAGTTACAGACGATGTAAAGGTAGCAATGAGGCAAGCTCTGTTGGAGCAGACAATGTAGAGATAGCACCAAGGCTAAATACAGACTATGTAGAGGGAACAGTAAAGGTATCCCTTAGCTACAGATGATGTAGAGGTAGCAGTAACTAAAGCTGCAGACGATGTAGAGCTGATAGCATAGCGAGCCCTTTAGTTATTCACTCTCTGCTATCACTGCGAGCGAACCGGGGCATCACGGGGAGGATACCCGGCTATTTATATTATTAATTTTTTCACGTCTCAGAGGGATTGAGAGAGAGGAAAAGGGAGAGTGAGAGGTAGGAGAGAGGGTGTTTGCGTTTTTATATAGTTTTTGTAAGGCTACACGTGACGCGGTTGATTTTCAAACTAAGCTGTCCGCTTGACTAGTCTGATACTGAAAGACCCGCGCTTAACGACTTAGCACGCACGTACAGACTCGCACGCAGACTGACTGGACGATAAAGAAAGATATGCAAATGTCTGTCTGCAAGGTATTTGCAAGCAATAATTATCTAGGCAGCTGCAGCGAAAAGTGCTTCAGATCAGAACTTCAAGTACATTGCAAGGAGAATATAAATTAAATATGCATTTATGCATTGCATAATTATCTATATATTGTCTTAAATATGGTACATAACAAGGAACTGTCAGGTGTCTTTAAGAACGACAGAGCAGCCTCAAGCACCAGTCGAAGTAAAGCAGTGTCATTACTATTTATTCCGTTCTCAATCATTAGTCATTGCCGAGATTTAAAAAGATATATTTTTTTGTACTCGTGAAAAGTGCTCAACTTTTCCGTTTCTGTCTGTGGATCTTCGTTATGCTATATACATTTTAAAGATTTATTGGTGAATTTTGAATATGCTCGATGATCATCATCTTGTTTACTGCTCGCTTTGAAGTCGTACATTTCGTCAAGTCACGTGCTTTTTGTGCAGTCACGTGGACAGGTTCAGTACTCGCGACGACCCCCGCCTTGACCCTGACTACATTGAGCCTCCGCGCCCGAGGGAGGTGGAGCTGCTGAGAGATCCAGACAAGGGCTTCGGCTTTGTGGCTGGCAGCGAGAGGCCGGTGGTGGTTCGCTTCGTTACCGAGGGTAGGTCTTTAACCTTTTAACTTGTCAACGCTTTGTGGTGTTACAGATGATAGATGTTCAGCATTTATCCTTTGATATATGTTAGAGGATGTTCTTTAATATTTCCAAAAGGCATCTGTGATCTTGGTTGTAAGCTTTCCTCGTTTATTCTGGGGAAGAACATGAACTGTATACTGCTGTTCTAGTGACATATTGTCGTGTTGTTGTAAATACAAAATGCTTATTATTTAGTTGCAGTATTGTTCTAGTTACAACCGGCACAGCATTGCTGCCATTTCGTTTCATTTACAGACTGGCTGTATGAGCTGTGCTTTGACAATTTTTTGGGTATACTGTGAAGATGCAGATGGAGATGAAATATATCTTTGTATTCCGCTTTATCCGTGGTTAATTGTAACCCGTGGCCGTATTTTACATCTTTGCAATAGACCACAAACAGGATACTATGCTACTTAAGAAAATCTAATGAATATTTTTACATTTGAACAGGAAAAGTAAATTGTTGCTAGTTTGAGGATTTTTTGTGTGTGGTGCAGCATTGTTGCTTGTTAGCTGGCGGTAGCAGTGGCGTGCTCCTTAAGTCTTAAAGAACATCGTTGGTGGCAGCAAGTGAGTACAAGTATAAGCCGGGATGACGTCTTCACGTGATCAATACTTGTCTAAGCTGGGATTACATTACCACGAGTAACGGTGTTTGCTTGTCTGCTACGCACTTATCAGAGCCGGAATAACGTCACTTCCTGCCGCAAGGTCGGGAGCAAGTGACGTCAGACTCCACCTTCTACCCGCTCCAATCTGGCGCGGAGCACACTGCCATGGCCTTTGAACGAAGTGGGGTCAACTACAGTTTGGGAGAATGTCCTCATCTGAAACATGTCAATTAATCCTACGAAATTGGACAAATAATTGCCGAGAAATGGCGAAAAAAGCGTGGGCGAGACTAGGGTGACAGGGTAGAAGGGGCGGGTGGAGGGGGAGCCTGTACTATTGCTCACTTATGTTATCTCTCTTTACGAGTCTGCTGGGAGGTGGGCCTGGCTTTTGTAGAGAACGTGTTAAAGATGAATGTTGGCAGAATGCCCGAAGACACGGTAGTTAAGTTTGTCATTTAAACTGTAACAGAAAAAGAGAAATAAATTCTACAGGCCTAGAAGATAGGAAAGTTTAGAGCTCTCGACTTTGACCAGCTCTTTTCTACAGAATGCGAACTTTGCACTTCTGTGCATACAACGACAAGACTTTCAGTTGTATGATACAAATAGCACAATTCAAAACAAAGACCACTCTAACAGCGCTGTTTTAATACTACAAGTTTGTTGCCAAGTTTTTGGAGCCTAGTGTAGGAAATAGTATATTTGTGCTGCAATTTTCTGCAATCGACCCACAAAATATGAAAGAAGCGTGCACAGCAGTGAGTGGCACAGAGTCTCTTGAAGCGCAGTCCTTAAAATAATCGTCTGATGAACTGGGAGAACTCTTGACCTTCTGTCCACTTTTCAGCGTCAGCTGTCGGATTAAGAAGAAGACAGGCGCTGACAAAGAAGATGTATTCGTCATGGGATTGTCTGGGACTGTTGTGATCGTTGATTTGATGGCCATCAGTATCGCGTGAAGCCATCCAGAGCAGAGGCAAAGACACCGCTGGGAAATAGCTGCTTGACGAATGTACGTTTCTGTGGATGGATGGGCTGACAAGCAGAGGGGAGCTAGAGAGGAGGTCTTGTTATCTTTTGCATCATCACTGTGTTCAGAACAGCGCGTGCTCTCATCAAGTCCCGTTGTTCTCAATCTACATTTATCGACGCGCTAACCATGATATTATTGCGGTTGTCAAAGATATTGCATTTGTTTCATGACGATAATAACATCGCTGTGTTTTTCGATCACCCGTCTATGCATCACAGCTTCCTTAGATCACATCACATATCACACGAGAGCAAACACATAAACCCGCACGCACACATACCCAGAGAGATTTGTTGGTGATTATTCCTCGTGTCGGCGAGGAAGATATAACAATGCCAGATTTACAGCAGCAGCAACTAACAGACAAAATGCGGGAACTGTTGGCAGAGCGTTTCCCGCCTGGAAGTCTGGATCCGAGGGCTGGTGACAAGGGCGGGGTAAAGTGTTGTACAGTCAATCTGCTGTATAAGGTCAAGGTCCCTTCTCATTGTCGTATGTCATCACGAGAGCGTGAGAATGTCTCAAAGACTCCTTTCAGGCTCAAAAAGGCGTCATCGACCAGCACCCCGCTCTCCACCCCACCACCACTCTTCGTCTCTCTTCCGGCAGATTTCTCAGCCATCGGGTATCAGTAGAGAAATGAAACTGCTGGCGAGGGGATGGTGGGATTGATATGATGGAGCAAAGCCCGAATCGTTGCCTGCACTTTAGGATCACTATAATTTATTACTTGTAGAGCGGGTTGTAATTGTGCCATCATGTTCTTAAAAAATACTGTGATCTGAGGGGAATGAGATATCATATCACAAATAAAGCAGTATGGCGATGTGCGTGCGTACGTGTGTGTGTGTAAGAGAAGGAGAGCTAGACCAGTGATCACATCCACATGCTTTGTCCTATCCACACAAAGCCTGTGTTTGGTGTTGTAATAATAATAAAAGAAGGTCTCTTATATAGCGCCTTATCCCTACCCTGAGGGCAAGCTCAATGCGCTTCACAAAAATAAATACATTTTTACAGTGCAGTCTCCAGAAAATTCCTTGATATCCAGATTTTCAGGCCTGTGCAGTCTCTGGGTACGACATTGCACATGGTTTCTTACAGCAGTTCCCACATGTCTTGTTACAGTCGAGGCCACACAAACCCCTATAGCAAGCTTTTTTTAAAATTTTATTATTATTATTTTTTTTTAAACAGAGAAGTAACTGTTATCTTACAGCGACCCCTGTCTCACGCCTACCGTCATAGATGTTACTCATCTCCCGCTGAGGCATCGCAAGTGCTTCCTTCGGAATAGCTACCACACATGTTGCTGCAGCCTGCACCGAAGGAAGCTTTCTTTCGTGTTTCATTATAATATGGCGACTAATATTCGGGTACACAATCTGTAACATGTAACTGGGCTACGTCCGAGGGAAATCCTGTAAATCCAAAGAAGTCAAAATTCCCCACCATGAGCGTTTTGTCAAAGCGACCAACATGTAGCCCAATGACCATGGATGAAAAACAAACGCCACATTAAGGACAGGACGCCAAGAAACAAGAGATAAAAGTAAAGAAATACACACAGTTCAAGAACCGTCTCCTGTGGTGTGTAAAATGAGACCCTTTCACTTCAGGGAAGAAAACTCGGATAACAAACAGGATATTGCTTGGATGGTGAAGACGGGGCAAAATAAGTAAATGATCTTCAAGGTATCAGAAAGATATAAGTAATTTACAGAAGAGAAGACCACCCAGAGGATCGCTTGGAGGAGAAAAGCCAGCATCAAGTAAGCAACTTGAAAGCCACTGTACTTCATGTAGTTGATCAAACATCTGGCTGTCGTACAATGTAGAATGTCTTTATTTCAAGTGTGGGTCAGTAAAAAGAAAGATTTATCAGAATACCGAATTTGAAGTTTCAGGGGAATACAGTTGAGAAGAAAGCACAATCCTGGCACTGAAGAACCGAAAGCGACAGTAGTCAGTGACAAGCAGGGAGCAAGATGCAGGATGACAAACACACTTTATCACCAGATGTCAGGGTGAAGCGCATACATCCACAATCTAATCTCCACAACATGCAGCTACGTACACGGTTCGTCAATCAACACTAGAAAACGGGATGGTCCACAATAGTCCACGATGGTCCACGATAGTCCACAGTGATCCACAATGTCAGAACAATTAAAACTTGTCAGTGATGGATGATGCCACAAATGGTGAAACGAAGAACAGGAGACAGAAGCCATTAGCGGAGGAACATGTCTGTTGCAAGTAACTGAATAACAATCCACAACAGAGGGGAAGGTGCAACAAACATCACAGATGAGTACGAGAACTCAGAATTCGACTTTACATCCATAGACGAGACAAAACGACAGAGAGCTGGTCCCTACAGCTGACCGTGCGTATGAATATTCTCAATACAAAGTGATAGACCAAAGCTGATAATATTATAAAATCACAACTGGAAGATCTGGCGACAGAAAACGGGTAGCCTAGCAAGTTACTCAGAAGAAGGTAAGGGCCATTCGTTATGTTCAGTGTGTTCTGCCATCTTCGCGATTCTAATTAAAAAAAATCGCATGGTGTGGTGGATGCTTTATTTCCTATAAAGAACAAACTGCAGAATGAATTTAAGTGGTTTTGTACCTAAATTAGTTTCTTAACAAGATTTTTAACCATCACTTGCACCCTCATTACAGCCGTCGTGGTCAGAAAACTTTCTTATTGACCACCGTGTGGGGGGAACAAGCACGCAAGGGGAGTGTAGGCTGCCAGGGGACGCAAGACGTGATAATGGAAGAATTATTGTCATCAGAGGAGACTGTGCACGGCAACAGTTGGTGGTCTTGGCTCTGGGATGAGCACCTTCAAGCTCGCGCTCGCGTGACCCTGTCCACTTTCGTCTGAAGGACGTGCAGTCGCGACGACAAGAACACCGGTGCGGATAGCGACAGGTCTTGTCTCGTGACATCTCGCTGGCCACGAGAAGCTGCGGGAGATGCTTGCCAGTTTTTGTTTCGTAGCATTAGGAAGCTTTATTTTGTATCTGTGAGAGAACTGCACGCAGAATTCAATATAGGGACGTGAAGTTGGAGTGCTCTTCACTTTCGCAGTTTTTCAACCACAATGAACACTAAAAAAATACAAATATACCCCATCTCTCGTTATCTGTGGAGAGATCTGTCCGTTAGAACACTTCAGGCTGTCCAGTTGCAGTCTTATTTTTTCTGTGCTTCATGGAGCAGTATCTGCAGTATGAGCCCGGGTTATGAAACCCCACCAGACCCTCCCTCCTGTCTTTTCTCGTCTGGACTGTATTTGAGACTAGTGGTGCTGACACTGATGGAGCCGTCACCCTCCGAGTTAAGTGTCTTGACTGACAGTGTCATTGATGTGACTGTGAGCCAGGCGTTGATGTTCGTGTGATGTGGCGTGACGTGCAGGGGTAATGTTGAAGTAATGACATGTCAAGACAAGGCTCTAGAGCACGTGACTTTTACTGTGACCTGATGACCCCAGACAGAAGACTGGTGATGTGTAAACGCCTCAAGCAGAGTGAGAGAACAATGAATCTGAGAGGAGGTTTGGTGGATGGATCGTTCTCCTTGCATCTCTCCTTAATATTGTAGAAATTCAACAACACTGTAAATGTCATTGTTGCAAATAATAAAATAAGGATATTACTAACAGGAATCAGCATGTTTAATTATGTTTTTAAATTCGCTTCCCTTACTGACCACGCTTCTCCACCACATAGAGCAAACAATTTACACGACTGGCTGGCTACTTGGTTAGAACAAAGTAAAATTTACTAAACTGTTCTTTCAAACCAATTGATAATGTGAACTTTTATAACCAGTAAAATAAATATTAAACGTCACCATTTACATTGTATTGTTTTGGGTGGAATCTTGGGTATATATCTTTAATGGCATTACTTTAGAAAAAAAATCATTGGTCGGAAAATCGGGAAAACTTGCTTCAAATGCTTCCTGTTGTGGAAAGAAAAAAAAACCCGCGGAAAAACTCAGCAACCATTTTTTTGTCTGTTGGCATTCCCAGGTCCGGGCCATGACGTCACACGCGTGTAGTGCGTTTTGTGCAGTTGTCTTCCTTTTGAAGTTGCGAGATCAGGGCCCATATCCCCAGTCCCTAGTGTGTTCTTACAGAAGCATTAATTTTGTTCAGGGGACAGTGCAGCGATAAATGCTTCTCCTTGATGGCTGCCAGCACTAAAGGTTGGAAGCATGCATGCGTGTCAAGCTTATCAAAGAGATTATGTCCTGGGTTTGGTTTGTCTGTTTGTACTGCGCATACGTGCATGCATACATGCATACGTGAATACATGTCCACCTTGGGGTTCTTCAAAGACGCACAGTGAAAATAAGAAGTGTAAAGAAGTGCTCTTGGGGGAAAAACCTAAACAAATAAAAATGATAGCAGTGAGGGAAAATTGTGGGCTACTGCTTGCTGGTATTTTACTCCAAGGTAGTAACAAAGGCAACCTCTTGTTGCCGTGTGAACAGGTGTCGGAGAGAAATCACCTGTGGCAGTTGCGAGATCTAAGCCACCAGTGACGATATTCATTGGTTGGTGATAAGTGATAAGTGATAATCCTTTTTGTCTTGGTGACAAACCTTGATCCTCACTGTCTTGGTGACAAGTGACAATCCCGTTGTCTTGGTGACATGTGCATAACTGTTGTGCTGGGGGATGGGTGGCTGGTTGGATGACGACATCTTGCACATGTTGCTAGGATGCTCTGCTTCTCATCGTGTGAGGGCGGACTGCTGTCTGGCGTGACAGCTTGCACCGCGTAGCTGGGCTCCTGAAGGACTCAAACTTGTTTTTGTTTTCCTTCACTCATGGCCTCATGACGAGGCGCTCGGTGCTGTGATAAATGGCAGTTACCAGCCGTGAAGGGCGAAAGCTGCTTTCTGGAGGCAGGGTGTGTGTCAGGCAGCTGCAGCACAACAAGCAGCACCCTGCGTCACCACTGAAGTACAAGGAACTGCCCGAGTGTGCGACACTCCAAACACCTTAGTCTTCTGTAGCCTCGCCAAAAACTCCACTAGGCAATGAAAGTTGTGCATGGAATCTTGCCTGGAGAACATGATGACAAAACTCTATCACATAAAAACGAAATAAAACTGCCATCCTTTTAGTGAACACGGAAATAGAACTCGTTGTCGTGGGTTGCATCATCTCGGAGAATAATTTCTTGAAAAATATGCGGCCAAAACATAATTTTGCTAGTTGAAAAGATGCCATCATTTGAAAAGATGTCATTGTAAGATTGTAGCTGATTTTATGGAAGGATGTTTTTATTTGTTGCTTTTTTCTTGTGAGGGCTTGGTTGTGTCAAGGGCCGGCAATGGAACGCGGTTTTGGTTGGTTGCTCCGACGGAATTAGCCCTCCAACCAGCTCCCCCTCCTCCTCACACTCAAATCCTGTTTCCATCTGCTTTGTTTTATTGTGCATTCAAATTTCAGTCGTGACGGCTGTTCAGCATGCGCGCTCGCTTGTTCCCCTCAGGCATCGTATGGTGTTGCTTTTCCTTAAGACCCTAACTCTTTGAGCCCTTGAGTACTTTAGAGAACACAAAGGCTCTCCAACTAGAAGATGCTAAATGGTGGCAAGACAGGCATCGAAACGAGCAGTAAATGAGTGGTATCTTCTTTCGCGTTAAGCTGAGGTTAGAAACTTGTTAATCTTGCTCTGCGATATGCTTATACTACTTTATTGTTTTAATAGTGTGAAGTTTTCTGTGAATTGAGTAGGTGTAATATTGAATCACAGTATGCCAAAGGTGTGTTGCTTATGTTTATAGTTTGCTTTCCTTGACATGAGTATATTTCATTTGCTGATTATTTTTCTTTGCTGAATTTCGGAAAGATGTTGTTGTTAGCTTTACTTGGTTTTCAAAGTTTAATGTTTCTGATTATGTGTGATGTACTTTACTAACGGTAATTTCTTTTTTACAATTATATATGATTTATCATGCCCAGGGTTAATTTTTATACGGAGGCGACTTTGCAGAGAGCTGATTGTTTTTACTTCTCTATGGCTTATTTTGCTATTGAGGTTTACACTGACCGCTGTATTTGAGAGACGTACACAGGCCTTGCTAGGTTGAAAACCGTCATGTTTTGAACAGAAACTTACAGAAGAAGCTACTCTCTGTCACAAGCAGCAACTCCAACGTTTTAGCTTAGGCTTGGCGGGCCCAGCATGGGAGTCTGAAACTATCCCTGACACCATGTTGATGACGGGAGTCTCAAAGTAACCCTGAAACCATGCTGATGACGACATGAGAGTCTCACCCTAACCCTGACACTGATGAGGACATGGGAGTCTCACCCTAACCCTGACACCATGTTGATGACGACATGGGAGTCTGAAACTATCCCTGACACCATGTTGATGACGACATGAGAGTCTCACCCTAACTCAGACACCATGTTGATGACGACATGGGAGTGCTCATTCCTTATTTACCCCCACCCCCAGAAGTTAATGCAGTTTACATGTACTTGTCATTACTGAGCAAAATGAAAAACAGTAATTTCCACCACTAATTTGCAGTTGACAGCCTTCCCTCCCTAGGCGTAAACCTCAGTGGGAGGTGTCTACAGGGCCGCTGTAATACACCATTTCCCCGCCTCTCTCCCTAGGCCACCTCGTATTGTGTCGGCGAAAACTCACGGAGACCTGTATGTAGTCTGAGAGACCTGCATCTACTCAGGGAGACCTGTGTGAGTGTGTGTCATGTAGCACCTGTACTGTTATTTCCCTGCAGCTCGCGGTGCCTCATGTGGTGAATAACACAGAGACAGGCGGAGAAGATTTGATGACACGTGATAGGCACAGGGTGACGTTTGACATGTCACGTACCCGTCGTGGAGTTTTGCATATGACAAATATTTCATGTCTTGTTCTACTCTAGAAAATGTTGATAACGGATATCGCGGCCGTGTGGTTCATTTATTCTTTCTTTCATTGTAGCGCTTCGTTCCTACAACTCGTTGCTTGTGTTGTAGATTTGCTGAAGGAGGTTTGTGCCACAGGCAAACAATGGCACTGTACGGTCTCCCCCCTCTACAATGCTAGTGTAGGGTCTGCTGTCTCCACAATGCTGCCCTCGCCAGTGGAATTCCACAGGCCTGTCCTCAAGTCACATCAAGATCATCGCGGTTAGCTTCTAACAACCTCTGTAAATTTACTTCTTGCCTTTTTTGGGCTTGGCACGCTGCCTTTGCATTCTGGGGTTTTGTGGGCTGGTCGGTCTGCTGTTTGTGTGTTTTTGCTTACCAAAGTCTCACGCGCTCCGTCCTGTCACAGGTGACGTACAGGTGGTGGGCGTGCCAGCCATCCCGCCAGCCTACACTACACCACGTACAGACGCACAGACAGCACTCAAACTTTGCTTGCCAAGACTAGTGGTTTTAATGAAGAAGACAAGACAGGTTTGATTGAAACTGTCCCCTGCGCTTCATGGTTGTGTCCTTTGCTGCTGAGGGAGAAGGGGCTGTTCAGCCCTATCATCCAGCTCGGCGGGCGAGGTACATGACAGGCTGACGTGTCTGGCACCCGGCTGCGAGTGACGGTAGGACCCGATTCCTCACACTTGTGACAAGCAGGTCGAAGTGCCGGCGTGTCTGACGGCTCTGTCTGATGCCGGGCTTTGAATGGCAGGCGGCAAGCTGGGTCCTGGGCGTGCAGGGAATTCATACAATTGTCTCTCACTTGATCACTGTCCAGATGCACTGTCACGAAGGGGTTCTCTCTCTCTCGCCGGCCGAGCACTTGAAACCGCGTGTGTTCATTCCTAGTGTCGGTTCTTTGACTACAATCATGACACATTTATTTCTTCCAGCACAAAACTGTGAAATTTATGACACATGACATACAGCTGTGATATTTGTAACCCTTGGCACACTGTTATTATCTGTATTTAGCAGTATTACATCACTAGTCTGGGAAAATGCCGACACCAACTGTCGATGCATTTGACATTTTTGAAATGTGCGTTGTGATGCTGTTAACATTTTATGTTCTTGGCGATTGCTAGGTTAGCGTGGTCAGTGCACGGACATAATACAAGTTTGTGGTCAGTGGGATGTCTCAGTCTTGCTTAGAGCCTCTTAATGGAACAAAATGCTATCCAGGTGGTTGTGAATATTCTTGCAGGTGGCCCGAGTGAAGACAGACTGTTGCCTGGCGACCAAATCTTGAAGATCAATGGGGAGGAGGTGCGGAGGGCTCCACGCGAGAAGGTTATCGAACTTGTCAGGTAACGTGATTGTTGAGTAACTAAGTTTGTCACAATACTTGTTTACGTGTCATCAGCATTGCTCAGAATGTTTACGAGAACTTGTTTGTTGGGTCCCCGATACCTCAGTGCTGGACATCTCGTCAGCCACAGCCATGCACTCACAAGTACACTGGCTGGATACTGACCTTACATCTCCATAGTAACCGCCATGTCGCTGGAAGGCGCATCAAAGCAGAACCATTGAACGTCTGCGAAGTACAGATGAAGTGGGCAGGCGGGATGAAAGTTCCAACTGCGAGATAGCGACGACAGCTGTGGGGGCGGAGAAGAGAGAAGATGACAGCTCTGGTGGAGGAGAGGGAAGTAGGGAGCAGAGGACAGCTGGGGTGGGGGTTAGGAGAGGGGCATGTGATCGGATGGAAGCGGAAACTCGTTCTTGCTGCTGATCATCTCACGGCCTTTGCCTTTCTTCCTCTTCGGTCTATCCCTCTTGCTCCTCTCTATAGCTCCATAGAGAGCCCCCCCCCTCCTAAAAATACTTTCTGGTACCGTTTGTCACAGTCCTGTCTCTATGCCTTCAAATGCCAAAAATAATTGCAATGGAATGGACAGGTCACACAGTTTAACATGAACTCCTGTCGACCCTTTCTTTCCCGGGGCAAAGAAAAAATCTCATTGCAAAATGAGGCAAAGGAAACGTTTTTGTTGGCCAAACAAAAGAGCACTGGAAATGAAATCCATGTGAAACAAGAAAATGGCCGCTGGCGTTGCGGTCACTGTCTGTCTTTCTTGTGCATGGCACATTGCGCTTGGCACAGTGACCTTCCTTTCCTTCCATGCCTGTACCAGCAGTGTCATTGTGTGGCTTTTGTCCTCTTGTCTGAAAACTGTAATCTTTCAACGTACTTTGTAGTTATGACCTCGGGTCAGTCTCTTTCGCTTAGAAAACGTTATTTTGATTCTGACGTCAGAATCTGATAAATGAGAAATGAGCGAACAATCAATTTTTGAGAGAACGAAGTTCGGAACATAAACATTTTTTTCTTTCTTCGAATGATCAAATCAGGAAACAATGCAGTTATTAAAGCGAGTCTGCTAACGAGGGATTTCGTCAAACTAGTTTGACATTAGTTTAGTCCTTGTTTCTCCTCGAGGACCATAGGGCCAGAACAACACCTCGCCAGCGGACCTGGTCTGGGGCAGCCCCCTCAGTTGGGCCCAGGTGGTTTCGAAGTCCTCTGTCTTTCTCTCTGCTTGGCTCCGGTGCATAGGCGGTCTTAACTTTTCGTCTTGCTTAACCCGCTTTTTGTCTTGGCTAAGTTCGCGGTCTCAAGCCTGTTGCATGAGCGAGCTCAGCCCCTTGCTTAGCTGAGAACCGGGTCAGGTCAGCGCGGCGGTCGAGGTCAACGATATAAATAAATTCGTCCGGGGAGCGGCCTTGCCAACCGTATATTCCACCAATGAAAACTGCGCTACAGCGATGGTGCCGAGCCGCGAAATTCGTCTGCACACCATTACTGAAACGAAGGAGAGATGTGCGACAGCGAACTATTAGTCTTAATCGAGGAGGTTACCAGGGAGAAGAAGAGGCTTTACCAGAAAAGGAAAAAGATGAAATAAGAAAGAAATGAAACAATTTAAAATCTTCCACAATTTCATCTCGCAGTCGTCAGAAACATCCACCAACGGGCGGGGGCAACCACCAGAAACACCAGTGATAAACGGAGAAAGTGATAAATATTTTAGATGATTGCAGACAACTGATGGCCGGCATAAACATCGAAGGTTAGTCATTTTGTTTACCTGTGTAGACTTAGTTTTTACACGTCTGTGTCATCCGCAGAAAATGATCTAGATACCGAGAGAATGCAAATGCAAAGCCGATAGTCAGCACACAACAGCCGGTTTAGAAAATAAATATTTCCATCCGAAATACAGTTATTTAAAATGACTAGGTACATTTCTCATTTAGTTTTTGTGACAGGTGGTGAATCATTTACACTGGTTCCTCAAGAAGTCTTTTGTAATAGGGGAGAGTAATAAAATAATATTGACATATGTAGGAGGTGCAATATGTGTACTTATGTAGAACACCCCAGTTCCACCTTCTAATTCAATAATGGAAATGCTTTTGTTAGAAGTATATGCAGATGTATTATTTTCTTGCATAACAAGCAAGAAGGAATTGAACATTTCAGACGATGTTTTCAAATGGGAAATTTTAAAAATGTACTTTATATCACATAGATATTCCTGATGGTAAGTTTGAACAAAACATAAAATATTAAGGAAAAGCGCCAATGTTTTTTGTACTTTACTTCCAAAGCTGGCTTAAAATTATAAATTATTTAATTCAAGTGCCAAACATAGACTATGACATAATTTGGGAGGTGTACACAGCAGGTTTGTCTGTACATCCACAGTCAATTTGGACATTTAACCAGTTTTAACTACAAGTCTAATACATGTTACAGTACCAGTGTTCTACAGTTTAGATTCCAGTAGACACTGATCAGCTTCTGAGTGACATGGATGTGCAGTGTCTACATTCTTTACCAGTTGCATGTTATCAAGTTCTGAAATAGCTATACCTGGGTCCAGTGAAAAATAAGTCTGGCACAGGCTGAGGTAACAAATATTACATGGAAAAACAGATGGAAAATGAATTGGTAATGCCGGCTGCTCAAAGTGTTGACCAACTGGTTGAGGCGGATGCTGCTATTCAGCCAAAGTCAAATTGAATAATAAATGTTGTGACCATTCAGTTAGAAATTATGACAGCACTATGGAACACCTGATGATTTTTGCTGCTTTGGCAGGGATGTATCTGATGTCACACAATATTTCTGGAGCACTGGATATTAAGGGGAGGAGTTTATGTATTTCTAAACCATGATGCAAACAAAAGGGTGCAATATATTACAACATGGAGTAAAGACACATACTAACCAGCCCACAAGCAAAAACTTGTGCATTTTAACCCTGACAAAGCAAAGACAGTATTTACCATAGTTGTTCCTGAAGAAATGGAACCAATTTTTTGAGAACATCATTGGTTCTCTTAATGGTGTCACTTGTTGAGCTGTGGGCACAGTTGATCTTTTCCTTGTAAAAAAAGGGGATACTAAGCCAATCAGTCAGCGGGTAGCTACTGTCTCCATATTCATCCCATGTCAATGCCAAAAGTGTCAGCCACTAAACTTGCATTATGCTTGTTGCATAAAATTGTAATGCCACCATCACCTGCAAAAGACATAGGAAATATTATTGACCCCAATGATTTATATATTTTAGTACTCACATCTCAACGAAAACTGTCCATTTTTAGTTAAAAGGACGATGTGAACATTAACCTATTATGATTATTTACCTCTTGAGCCACATGCTTACAACTTGAGACATACTGCAAGGAACTGCCTGTCAAATTGATAACATGTATTAAATCAAACTATATCGGAGTTTCTGGGTGCTCTGCTACTTTATTCTGTGTTGTTTTACTTAAATACAATGACATCAATTTTTTTAATAATGTTAATGTTAATAATACTCTAAAACAATACTTGGAGCACAGTGGATGGCCAGAATTGTGCCTCTGCTCAAATGAGCCAAGTATAGCAAACTGTGAATTTTCTTGGATTATTGCTGTCACCAGAGTGAAAGTAGAAAATTTCATTACTTTTATTGCAAAGTTCAAGTTTTATCTTTCCAAAATGTATTGGTTTTGTGGTCTCATGTTTACCTGAGAGCAGCAATAATAACAACAAACATCACCCACTGTCGTCAACACCGTCTTAAGTTATACGCCATTGTTTTGTTATGTGATTATATTTTGAAGTCATGCTAATATTATTAAATATTTTTAACGTAATGCTGTCAATTACACTTATTAATTATATATTTATATAGTGGCGGTGACTGTAGTCTTACCTGCAACAAAGGCGGAATAGATCGGCCTTTTCGTTGAAAATGATGGTCGAAATCATTTTCCACTAAGTTATGTTCGCTCGACGGAATCAAAAACGATGAAACAAATCGACGTCATACATTTCAAATTGATTTGATGGATCCCTGAAGTAGTGAAAAATCTGTATCTTGTCAATGGTATACGCAGGGCAACTCAGTAAACAACACGATCAACCGCCACTGTTACTACGAAAGCCGCCGTACGGTCATGCGTAAGCAGCGTGTCGCGGCTAAGCAAGGAGTTAAGCTTGGGGGGGGACCAGTCTTAAATTTTAAGACTAAGACCGCTTGCTTAGCGAGTTGAGACCGCCCATGCACCGCGCTTAGCAGGCGTCTTAGGTTAAGACAGCGTGCTTGGCTTAACTGCGGTCTTAACTCGAGTTAAGACCGCCTATGCACCGGAGCCGTTCTTTTCCAAGTCTGTTTTGGTCTCCCAACTCTCCTCTTCCCTTGGGGATTCCAGTCAAGTGCCTGCCTGGCCATGATGTCAGCTGGTTTGCGCAGGGTGTGTACTATCCAGCCCCATTTTTTTTTATTTTCCGCACATAAAACCGTTGACAAAACTCAGGGTCTGTTCAACCTTAGAAGTTTAACGACTTCAAGGTGTGGAAAGCTGATAAGATGTTTATATAAGAAATACTCACAAGCTGCCGTGTCTATGTATTCGCCTGTCTTTGTGTGCAGATCGTGCAAGCAGTCAATTGTACTGACTGTGTGCCAGCCCTACACAGACAATGTAAGTCAGGGTGGCTCTACAGATTTTTTAGAAGCTAATCGTGGGTTTCTTGGTGAAAAAGTTGGGGGAGGGTAGTGGTTTACGTTGTGCTTGTTTGTATTATCATCTACGTAATACCCGACTTTCAACACCTTTACCTCACACACTTTATCATTTTTTTTACAGTGACTGTATACAGAAGAACATTTTTTCAAGCCATGTTCGCATGATTGTGTGTGCATATATATATATATGCACTAAGGATCTCTCACTTAATATCCGTCTTAACAGGTTTATTTTTACAAATTAAAATATATTTAGTAGTCAATGTGGCTAATATACTGGGCGAAATAAACTAGACTAATATATTAAATTGGTTGTGCCAGTGGGGACATATTTCCTCATCTATCTATATGTATTTATGTATATATTTTGCGTACAGTCCACTAGGAAGTCAGCGCTGTTGACGGCGGCCAAAAAGGCCAAATTAAAAAACAACCCATCGCGAGTTCGATTCGCCGACGCCGTGATGGTCAACGGAGCGAGCATCGTGAATGTGAGTGACTTGCCCTTACCTAACACTGTCAGTGATTGTCAAGATTGTGAAATTGCGGGTGTCTGTGTATCTACAATGAACCTCTCTTTCTCTCTTTGTGTTTGCATATCTGACTGTGCATGGCTATCCGACTGTCTGTCGGCCGGTTGGTATGTGCCTTTTTCTCGTCTTAATTATGGGGACAGACCCTCATGATAGGTCCGTTACGATAGCAGTAATTAATAGAAAATGTCAGTTAATAGACAATTGTTACAGTAATAGTATTTGCCACAGTTGAAGTACATAATAATGTTTTATACTACATTTCCGAAGTCTTCATGTCAACAGACAAAGCAGGTTGCACCCCTCTTTGTGTTAAACTCAATGCCATTACTTGAAAGACGAAAAAGATTGCCATGACTATTAGTACAAAGTTTCAAAAGAGTTCTAGAATGTGTTTTATTTTAAAACTATAACTGTGCAGACAAAGGGTGTTATTATGTAGCAGGTATTGCCATCTGATTTGAAGCTGACATGCTTGGGAATGTCGGAATAACCCTGTGGCGGGGGGAGGGGGAGCGCGGAGAGGATGTAATCCGCCGGCGTTTATCCCCAGCAATCGCTCGTCTTTGCCCGGAATTAGCCTCAAAGGTCACGGCTGACGCAGGCCCGTGCCACAGATGGCAAAACCCGATTCCATGGAATCTCCTACTCCGTCTATAGATGGAAAGAGTCAATGAATCGATTGGTGAATGTCGGAGAGAGAGAACAAGCCGAGAACGAAAGAGAAAGAGGGACGGGGAAGGTGAAAAAGATAAGGGGTCGTATCCCTGGGGTGGTTTTACCTCCGCTCAGTGCCTACAGTTCAACTCTAGTAAGCCCTCTCTAGCCATAGTCGTACGCAAGTGGACGACGGGACCTCTGTTTTACTGGATAATCTCCGAGGTCTGCTCTTGTTTCCAGTCACAGAACTAAACAGCTGTCTATCTATGGCAAACTTTGAGGTATCATCCTTCCTACTTCATAATTACGCCCATGGGGACTGTTGAAGGGATGAAGTAACTCTGTAGAACCTGACCAACATTTTAGACTTGTTCTTATTCCCACTTTTTAGATGAAATATTCTGTCTGCTGATGTTGGAAACACGGGCATAGACAAAGGTGAAGACTGCAACCTTTCAGTCCTTACAAAGTGAGGCGTGCAGGGACGTCCTCCACCACCCTGCACTTCCTCCCTGTTCTTATCTCGCCCTCTACAGAGTGACGAACCCACCCACCAGCTGGCTTGTGTGGGCCAGCCACGCTACGTCACAGATGCGCAAGCGGCTAGTACGCACTTCCGGCTTTTAAGGCTACTGATGTCCGCTTGCCGGGTGCCTTTAATAAACAAATCAAATTTATTATTTTAGTCGCGACAAGTTTATTTTTCCATTGGGAAATTCTAATCTTGCTGAATAGGAATGTGTTGACTTTTATATTCTCTTGAATTAAAATAAATATCTTAGTGCTGAAGGTAAGAAATGTTGAACTTCTTGCATTAGACAAAAAATCAGGGTCACTTACTAGAACTCTAACGCGCGTGGTTTTTAGTAGTTTCTTAAAACACGTTGACTGGCCTGCATTTGCTACACGTTAATTTGACATTTATTAGTTTGTGAGGAGTATAAAGAGCTTGACCTTTTTGTACAAGAATGTCACTATGTGTTAATGTTATGACACGAAAAGAGTGAATGAAAGAGGAAGTCAAGAAAACATACATATAAAGGATGAGAGGGAGAGAGAGAGCGCACGATGTTCACCTCATCTACTCAAGCTCATTCTTTGTTCTTGGGCGCCTGCAGTTCCGCCAACAACAAAGGAAACAAATGTTTGCTGTGATTGACTTTAGCTCATACATGAAATTAACGGGTATTTAACGATGACCTAATGATGTATTTTGCCTGTCTGTTGCTGACCTCAGACGGAAAACTCGGCAAGTGAACTTCGTTTTTCTGTGCAGTGTGTGACCGTTGTTCAGTGAGCTGTTTTACTGTTTTAACTGCTTGCTGTTCAGAGTTAGATTGTTGTGTACTGTCAGGACTGAGTGTAGGCTTGACATGCCCTGTAGCGAGCTGTCCTTTTTCTCGTGTTTCCACAGCTGAATTGTGTCTGGCATGTACTGTATTAGGCTGTTGTTCTGTATTTCTTTTAATGGAGCAGATGTCTAGCATGTCTGGCCCTTGAAGCCCTGTGCATGCCCAACCCTTGGCTTTACTTCGTTGATGTGGCATGTCTCATGTCAACTTTGTTAAGTTTCTGATTTTTGTTTTTTTGTGCCACACCAGGAAACCACGACATACCACACTATGCTCCTATGTATTCTATGCCGCTTAAAATTATCTTTATTTTCATTTCAGCAGATGTAGTTTTTCAATGCAACTTCAAACTGTATTTTCCCAGTCGACTGTAAGGTTTAATATACGTTATACGTCAATTCACCTGAGGTTTCTTTCGTTTGATAAGATAGTAATACGAAAGACTGGGGCTGGAAAACAACACCCTGGTGACACAGTAGCTTCTAAAAGTGTCACAGAAGCGATACGCTAGCATCCATACAGTGACACTAAGATCTAGGAATGAAATAATCATACCCAGTAGTGGCATCCAGAGTGCAGCACTAGTTCCTACTAGTGTCAGACACTAAACACACTAAACACCCACTAAACACCCACATAGACACACAACTAGGCATCACTGAGACGCTGATATCTAGTAGCGACTCACTAACACTCAGCTGTGAACCACTAATATAATGCTCTTCAGAGTCACACTAATTATGGGTGGTGGCAAACTAAACCACCAGCGACACAATAACACAGCATCGACAAATGAAGTTAGTAGTGACACATTAACACCCAGCAGCCGTAGGCTGTCGGGGCTGGATGTAATCAGCTCGCCTCAGGGATAACAAGTACAACACAAGATGGGCGGGGGACGCGGCTCGTGTCCTGCGGGAGGGTCGAGAGGTAGGCGGGGGAAAATACTCGTCCATGCGTGTCCGTGACTGGCCGGCAAGTGGCGAGCACTTGTTGATTGGATTTCACCCTCAAACCCTCGGCCAGCCAGACGGCGCGGCTTCCATTAGGCTGTAATGGACCATGCTGTGGTTTTCCTGCTTCTCCGGACCTGTTAGTCTGGGACATTTCAGCCAATGTTAGTCTGGAACATCTCCGGACATGTTAGTCTGGGACATCTCAGCAAATGTCTGTTTCTCTCGAATGACCTAGAAATAAGACGGGAGAGAAAGAAAAGACCAGAATCTGGAGGGAAGAGATACAAGCACAGAGAGAAAAAAAGAGCGTATTGGACTGAATTAACAAATGAGGTTAGATGTTGGAGGTTTTGTGAGCACTGTTCACGTGATCTTTCCAACCTTGCGATGGTCACGCAGAATCATGCAAAACACAAGTACTCCCCTACTTCTTGCCCCGATGCGCATTCACGCACGCAAGCGCGTACACACGTGCATATATACGAGCAGTCACACTCTCACTACTTTCGAGCAACCACGCACACAAAAGCAGGGAAAAAGATATTTAGTCTTTTACGATGGTGAAGTGAATAGGACCGGAATCGTACTGAAGTCTGTGGCCATGGATCATTGCTCTGTTCAGACCAAACCTGCACCCTGCAATTGTCTAAGAAGTCATTATGCCGTTCTTGTCTGCGCAATTTGAAAGTTTCTTCACCGACCACTGCACCGTGATACCGTTCATGACTTGCTGAGATCCCTGGGATTAAGGGCCGTTGGGGCCCGACCTTCTCTTTATTCGTGAAGATCGAGGTCAGGGCCGTCAAGGCATGCGCAGACGAGACACGCCAGACTTAGCCACTTCTTGAATGCAGCTCACAAGTGTCTACAAATTCCAGTCATTGTCAGGCTTCGTTCCGTGGCCATCTAAATGGATAATGAAATGGCACGGATATACCAGGAGGATGAAAATCCTTCTTGATAGTATTTTGTCATATTGTTTTCCTCGCATCGCCGACAGTCTGTGCCTGTGTCACCATGTGTCAATATTTGTCAATGTGTGTCAGCATGTATTAACATTTATTAACCTTTCCTTACGTGTTATCCAGACGTCAGCATGTGTAAACATTTATCGGCCTGTGTTGACAGATGTCAACATGCAGCGACATTTATCGACCTGCAAGAAGCGAACAAATTCTTTTGTAGAACCTAAGATATACTGTTCTAATGTCATAGGGCAGCATTCGACATCCAGTATCTCTGCATAAAGAAGGAGGCCACAGTGTTGCCAGTTGGAAGGCCAGTCGTGAGTACAATAAGGCACACATTTGAAACTGCCAAGATATGTGCATAAATGGAAAATGGCAACAGACGATGGCCTGTCTGAATATACCTAAGTGCTGAATATACACTAAATGTAAAATACTGCTTTGAGTAGAATCCCGTAACCAGCAGACATACAACACCCGCCCCTCGCTTATCAACCCTCTCCTCGGTAATTAGGAAAGACAAGTATTCAGTCTTACCAGCACCATTGAGTGTTCTCAAACATAAAAATATCATGACAAGTGTCTAGTGCATGCAAGTTACAAAGAGAGGATTTAACAGCATGACACAAAATACTCTTGGTATACCCAGCCGTCGAATCACATTCTGCAAGATTCATATTTATTTCAGACAATATTTTTCGCTCTAATTCTGACTTGGAAATCGCTTGTAGTAAAAGACAGAATAAAGTAGAATTTAAGTATGGTACGCTTCCATCTCCGTTCATTTTCTTTCTCTTTTCATGTTCTCGTCAACATCCCTCTTCCAAAGAAGTAAAGGATACAGGAACTAATCTCCATGTTTTCCTGATTAGACGAAACCGGCAAAAGATATGTTGGAATTCTTGGATTCCAAAGTGAAAGGTCACTACTAAAAGATAGTAGACGGGAGTTTCAGGAGCAGAATGATGTCTGAGGCTGAGATTGTCACATAATGGGAAATGTAAACATGAAAACTACAGACCAGCACATCCTATCCCTCCTTCCCCCCTAATCCTTGTACTCTAGTGATCGCTTTGACATTCTCTCTTTTCTTCTGTTAAGTGGTTTAGTGAAGACCTAATCTTTCCCAGTTTCTACAGAACACTTGATAAAACTGTTTACTTTGAATTAAAGCAGAATTTCTTGCTTATCTGGCTCGAATTAGGACAGACAAACTTTCTGATCCGCGGACAAGGCATACCTTCTGACTAGCGCAGACCAAGTTTTAAAGTCCAAGGACAGACCAAGTTTTCTGGTCCGTGGAAAGGTCATGTTTTCTCTGACCAAAGTACTGACCAGTCTGAACGAGGAATGGCCGAGTTCTGTAACGGGTAGACATCTCAAGTTTCTGACAAAGTTCGAAGACATAATTAGTTGTCTGATCTAGGGACAGGTCATGTCGAGTGGCCAAAAGTTTTTGATCCTATGACATCAGGTTTCTTTTTTTTTTCGGGACAAACCAAGCTCTGTGACCCGAGGACAACCGTCTGTCAGGCGGACGAGCCATTAGCATGCTAGGCAGCACGCGGCGCTATCGCAGAGATCCGCCCACCGTAGTCTCGGTGTCCAGACGCTGAAGCATCTAAGCGCCATGTGACGTGGATTCATTATGGCTGCTCAGCATCTTGGTCTGCAGATGTTCCACCATCAGCTGCCGTCGACACTGTTCATTACTATTCCGATTCCCCCACTTCCTCCACACACACACACTGCAGGACTCACTGAAAATCATTCCGTACAGAGAGGGAGGGGGAGAGAGACGTGGGGCGTGTGAACAATAATAAATAATAAAGCTAAGGCAAAGGTCACTGAACCTAGTAGGCCAATGAGCTGTGTCAGGACTCGGCACAGCGGAGCCAAACATCTCTTTTTGATCACCTTTGCGATGATTTGGTGGATCTGCGTGGCTGGGTGGACAGAAGTAGTTTGAGTTAATAGTCCAAGAATAACTGTGAAACCAGACCTGCTGTGAGTACATTTATTCAAAGGAATGAAGCAGCATGTGGCAAGTGGAGGATACACAAAGCGTTGAAGCGTGCTCAGCTGCTGAAGTGATAACTAATAGTACCTGCTTGGAGAAATGACAGTTTGTGAACAGCCAAGTGCAATGTACAGACTGATTTCACGTGTCCTTTATCGTGCAGGTCCAGAAGACAACGCTTCACCATCCACAGGCTACAGCCTGCTGTCTCTAGAGACACTGCCGGGCGATCAGGTCACGTGGTTCAATCCACCTGTACAGTCCTATGGGATCTGTGTAATTTCAAGCCTGCCGCTTCCTCCCATTTTTGGTCTTGTTTTTTCACCCCTTCACGGCCGTTACTGAATTATGGATCTGGGAATTATGATTAGGCCTCAATATCGTGTAATATGACCTGCGTTTAATAATAAAAATGGATTTGAATTGTGCGGAAGGAATTTAACTGCTTTTGGTCCTCCCTTATCAACGTTTTCTTGAAAAATACGAGAAAATTCAGTATAAACCAAACATCACCTCCGCAGAAGATGTTGCTGTAGTTAGTAGACTAGTTGCTTTTGCTGGTGGCGCTGGTGCAGTATTTCCCGTAAACTCCACAGCCATCACCTAGTGGCGCTGTTTGCTCCAGAATCACCTGCTCAAGCATATGTGACCTGAAGTAGAAAAACAGTGTTGTCAAGCTGAATATTGGTGTCCACATTGTTGAGAGTTATAGTCATCATATCATGCCTACTGTTGGTGTTCGCATGCCCAGTGCTGATGTTGATGTCCATAATTCTGAGTTGTGATGTCCGTAACTCCGAGTATCCTTTCTAATCCATAATAACGAGTGCACGTCTTGTGTTGATGTTCGTCTTGCCAAGTGTTGGCTGTTGTGCGTGACATCAACATTCCATTTGTGAACAGCGAGCGTTTCCTGTTGCTAAACTGCAGGCGTGACGCCTTTGTCACGTTAAAGTCTGTCGTAGGCTGCAGCTTGGGGCATCCTCCTTGTGTTGTGTTGCTGTGAAATTGGCAAGAAATTCTCTCCTGCGTTTGATTTTTGTATGATCAAACATGTTTGGCATATTTGTTGTATTTTTTTTTTTGTTGTTGTTTACAATAGGCTTTAAATCAGTCTTTGATTATACACATTTGTTGTTTTGTTTCCATGTACAAAAGCCTTTGGTGACTTGTACTTTATGTTAATAGCAGTTGATGCTTGGCAGGATTTTCTGTGGAAAGTGATGATAAAATTGTAAAATTCGTCTTTCCTTTGAGACAAGCTAAGGTGTTTCTGATCACTTTGTCTACAACGTTCTGTTGTATTTTATTTGGTCTTTCTCAGCCATCACCTGTGGAGAGTTACGTGCCTTTTATGCCAAACGTCTTAAAGGTCTTCCTGGAGAATGGTCAGACCAAGTCCTTCAAGTACGACAACAAGACCACGGTCAAGGTAAGTCGCCTTATCGCCTCGCAAGTTTTTTTTTTCTTTCGTTTGTATTAGGAGGGTTCGTTTAAATTTAGACCCTAGGTTTCTTTACATGAAATCAGCTCACTCTGCATTCAGAGTTGGTCGTTACGGGTGTCTATGTACATCACACTGAGTGCTGATGTTTATCTGACGTTGTTTGCTTTGTATTGAGGTGCTCCGTTCCTGCTCGCCACTTGCCTTTCATTTTGAAGGAATCATTAGTAGGCTTAACATTTACACATCGTCATCTGTAGCTCTGCATGTGTGCATCAGCGCACGCATGTGTGTGTGTGTGCGGGGGTGCGTACTGTATATGCTTTGTGTTCATGTTTTTTTTATGTATGTATGTGTGCGTACGGATGTCCCTACGGACGTCTGCTTGCAAACCCGTCATGTTTTTCTTCCCACACCACCCATATTAACTTCCCACTTTCTCCCTGTTTCTCCCTCTCGCAGTTTGGAGCCGCATTAACCGTTTTTCTTGGTGAAATAATTTCATCAAACACATGACAGTCGCATGAAGCGCGGACCTGGGAGAGAGAGAAAGAGTAAGAGAGAAAAAAAAAGAGGCCAGAGTGGTCAGGCTGGAATTGGATAGCAGGAAAGGAACAAATCGAATTGTCCACAACCACGCGCTAAGCACACGCGTCCCTCCACCCTCTTATCGTCTGTCCACTCGCTCATATGGCCTCATCGTCGACCTGTTTGCGTCTCGTCGCAGGAGCTTACCTTCTCCTGAATCACCATAGGAGTCTTCCTTCTTCAGAGTCATAGGAACATACCTTCTGCCTAATCATGGAAGCCTACGTTCTCCTGGAACCATCGGCAGACACCGCGTATTTACTGAAATCCAAGCGAAGATGACTTTGATCGGACGGTGCGAAGAATCACTACTAAAACCTGGACTTCTTTGCCTTACGGAAGTAGCGGTTACTGGCGGGAATTAACAAAGTCCGCGCGTTCCTTCTACCGGAAATAAGGTCTGGAGCCCAGATTCCATCCCCCTCCTCACTGATGCGGGTGGGAGCAAGTGATGAGGCGAGGCAGGAGGGCTATGGGGAGGGGAGGGACAGCGTTGAGACCGGGTCACCGGCGATATTAGATTGCTTAGGCGCTCCGACCAGGCGTGCAGGGGAGCTCACTCAGGCGAGCTTTCCGCCCGCTTTTCTAAAAGGTCGAAGGAGTCAGCGCCGCATGGATGCCGAAGTAAGAGCAGGTCACAGCGGATTATGTCTTGCCGAGCCCTATTGGAGACGCTGGAGTAGAGAAGAATCCTGCCAGCCGGCCAGAATGTAACTTTTGCAGCTTCACCACTTCCTTTATTTCTGGTCAGCCGAGGTCCGCCACGACACAAGAGTGTTGTGTAAAGTGGAGCCACGGAACATTAATGCTTCTCAACACCGCGCACTATTTCATGTGGAGGAGGAGCTCTTTCTTTCCCGATTTTTTTTTACGTGGAATCATTTGTCACGTGTTTAGTCGCATGCACCATGATTGTAATGCCTCCACTCTTCCCCTGCTCCCCTCCCTCAGTATTATTGACGTCTTATCTCCGCTGTTTTAAATACAGCCTCTCCCACCTAATTACCGGCATTCTTTCACAGCACCCCAATGCACACACCTTCATCGATTAATCCATGTATGGTGTGATTATCATTGGTACGATCACAAAACAAGGCAAACAATACAGCATTATGTGGAAAATGTGTCCTAAATACAATGACAACGAATACCGTTGTACAGAGAGATAACCAATAAATGGATTATACAATAAACTAAGCACAATAGACAATGATTACATATTATGAAATGGGCTAAATATCACCGGACACTTTTACAATACATTTGTCGAATTTTGCTTGTCTCCAAAATATACTGTTTTTGTTTCCGTCTTGTTTGCTGTGTGTGTGTTGTTTCAAGTTCTAACGGCATTTAACTTGAATAAGAACTGTATTGGAGAATATTTCGTGTCTGGTTTAATAACTTTTTCTGGGTTCAACGCGGTCTTTGCAGCTGGCTTGCACTAGCAGGCTGGAATTTCTGAACTTAGGCTAGACTGAAACGATATATTTTTTAATGGAAAATTTCAAAAATTTCAGTTTCACTGTAGAGAGTAGTGCTGGCCATAGACCTGCCGTAGAACGCAGCTGTCACGATCTGGACCCTAACTTCATTGTCACAGAACTTGGACATTATCACAGATCAGTGTTGACCAACTTTGACCATTGACCCACCCCACAGAGTCGCACACGGAGAATTGGTAGGCAAACCTCGGGGAACCACTGTCTCGTGCGATAGGTTCCTTCAACTCTCATTGACCAAAATACACGTCAGTCGCATGACTGTCACGTGCTCCACTTGTGCCCAGCGTGTGAAGTATGTCCTGCCTCTGTCCCAGGTTTAAGGGGAGGGTAGGTAAATAAGCCACATCTGAAGTCATCAACTGTTTTGTAACTGTGCCAAAAGTTTTAGACATAAAGCTAAAAGTGGTGTCGATGTTTTTTGGTGGGCAGGCTGCGCTTGATAATTATACAAAATGGCACCAGTTGTCTGACCCTCACCAAAATTTGTCCGGAATAATCGTTTCGATTACGGTTCAGGGTTATTTTAAACTATATTTGGTATTTGGTAAATGAACCTTGCTCCGGAATTTGGTTTTATGTTTATTTTTTTCGTTGTAAAATTTTATCTGTGACTACAAATGAAAAAAAAAAATACTACGCAGAAGAACATTGCGGCATACCTTTATGGCGCAGAACAAATGTGGATAATGTAATATAAAACTGCAGAGAAGGAGGGGGTCGGAGGGAGAATGATGCGCGAAGGAGCGAGAGAGAAAGTTGAGTGGCGGATGGCTCCAGAACATCTTGTTTAATCTTCCAATCACTGGAAACTTCGTGTTCCATGACGGCACGCATGAACAAGCAAGACACAAATGAAGTGAAAAGCTTTCCGCAGCTTACATACAGTTGGCTGCACACTGCCTCAGGGGTTAGCCATATGGACCTCGAAGGTTGGCTGAGGCACCTCAAGGGTTTGGCGCAGTGGACCTCGTGACAAGGCGTGGGCACTACAAAAATCCATCGATCAAAGATGATCAAACATCCTACAAATATTATTTTTGATCAGATGACGGAGTTATCTTTTTCTTCACGCATACAGAAACTCTAATAATGTCTTTTTTGCGAGCCCATCTCTGCTTTATGGACATAATCTCAGACATCATTTCTTTCTCATCTTCTCTCCGACTTTCCCAAACCTTATCCTGTGTTATGACAAAAACACGCCGAGAGCTGACCTTACGTTTATTTCATCGCTCAAAGAAGTATTTATGGTCGTGATGCTAACTTTCTGTGTGAACAAGGGAGCTGACAAAAGATGTATTGGACTGGCCGTTTACGGGTGCTCATTCCCGAGCATTAATGAGTCACCATAACAACTCCAGCAGTGGCAATGCTGCACAGTCGTGCAGCAAAGTCGAGCCGCAGGCAGCCTGCTGCATGGTTCCAGTGCCGATCAATACTGTGGATGCCATTCTGGAAGAAGCAGAATTCATCCCCCATAAATAGTCTGGGAGTATTCCATCTTGGTAGCCCCACTTCTCCACCCCCGTATAAACACATGAGTCTGATAAGAATGGGGATTTTATTTCACCAGACTGGTGAAGTCACGGGGTGTATACGGTGCCCAAGGAAGACCGAGGCACTCACCATGCTGTCCTTGTCAGACTTAATATATTTCAAGAGAATTCTGATGAAGAAAAAGCAGCGGGAACACACACCTAGCATGAACCGGAAGTTGATGTCCCCAGGCTGGGATGAAGTTGTGTATCACGTGTCGAGTTTCCGCGAAGCGTCAATGCTGTATGACAGAGCACTTGTTGTCACTGTTACAGAAGATTTGAACAGATACCGATGAAACTAGAGGTAAAGGATCAGGCTCATCTAAACCCACAGAGAAAAATCTACAAATGACGAGGAATTGCGCTCTGTTTTTAGAGACAGAACACGTTTTGCGTGAGATGCCAACGCATGACCAGACACAATGGTCAGACAAACTTTAATGTATACATTGTCATATGTACGCTCTAGACTGGAATACTCAGACAATTGTTGCCTTCAAGATGGCGGTAAATGCTTTGTGCTAGACACGTCGTAGTCGGACAAGACTTGTAGATAAACATTTGTGATAGTCACAGAATTTTCAGATATGCTTCGTGTTAAAAATAACAGGTTAACTACAACGTCTCCCACTTCGTTTTAGAATCAATCAGTCGCATTTTCTCCATCCTTGTCACGTGATACACCACTTAAGGCTGTTGTGACACAGGTCTGCCTGATGAATGCAAAATAGATGATTAACAACATCCGCTGGCAATCAAGGCCGTCGCTACATTAGGCGTCCGTGTGTCTTTCATAGCGACATCCTTGATTAATTAAAACTACCAGCTGAGAGGTCTGCCCCCAGCCACTAGCTGCAGCTTTTGTTCCTGAGACTGATCTCGGCATTCGTTCCTCTCATCGCTCGCTCTGAGCACGATGAAGTGAGGGCTGGCTGCAAGGGTAAGTCGATAACGAAGGCAGCCTCACAAGAAAACCGGACCTCGGCAAGTTATTGATGATGGGGACAATCTGGATTTGAAGGGAAAACCGGTACTGTTTTTAAAATAACTGTTGTATTTTACAATTGCTGCAGAATGCTCAATCTCTCTTGATATGCTGCAGTGTGAGCATCTTCGCGGGCTTCGTTTCTCTTACCCCTAGTTACAACAGGGGCTCGCGGAGCTCGCGCCGGTTCAATACCCCGGTGGCGCAGCGAACGCACCTCGGTCGACTCGGCTTGGGGACTGCATAGAGAGATGGAGAAAGGAAAATATCTAAAGGGGAGGGAGATGGATACACATAGCAAAGAGAGGAGGGGGTTAGGGAGCGACTTTTACCTTAGAACAGTGATACATTCTGACAGACACAGATGTAAAATGCAGATATATATATATTGTAAAAAAAATTCACACTTCAAAGATTTTACAGTAGACTGAAGATGCGGAGAGTGACTACCAAACGTCTACTGTTTTATTGCACAACATCGACATTTTGTGCACGTGCTTCCCTCTCTTTTTGAAAGTATATTGATAAACTAATTGATAAACTAATTTGCCTCTTGTTTAATCTGTGACCCGTATATAACTTTTGCCTTTGCCGTACAGACAACCGTCAGCAGATAAGTGCTTGTTTTTCACATCAAACGCCTGAAGTGTGTCTGCTGTTTGTTGAATCAGGATGTTGTTCTGTCGCTGCAAGAAAAACTGAGCATCAAGTGTATTCACCACTTCAGCCTGGTGGTGCAGAACATGAAGAGCAACACGGGCACCGCGGCCAAGATGACCCTGCTGCATGACCACGAGACCCTAGCAGAGGTCAGAGCACGTGTGATGGGCTTGATGAGGCGAGCAAGCGTGTGTGAACTAGTTGACGAGGCGAGCAAGCTCATGAGATGAACAGGTCAGTAATTCTGATGATGATGTGACCGGAGATGACTTGGTTGATGAGATGAGCAAGTGTGTGATTTTGCGGAAGAGCTGAGCAGGTATGATTTGGTGGGCGATGTGAGCAGGTATGCTTTGGTTGATGAGACATGCTGGTAAGTGATTCTATGATGAGATGAATCTGGCATATGATTTGGATGACGAGGTGAGCAAGTGTGTGATTCAGTGGATAAGATGAGCAAGCATGAGGGATTTGGTTGATTCAGCAGGTGAGTGGTTTGGTTAAGTGAAGCATGCATGGTATTTGGTTAATGAGGTGAAAAGGTGTGCAACTCATTTGAGGAAGGGAACAGGTAAATGATTCTGTTGAAAGTTGAGTAGGGGTGTGATTCGATTAAAAACGAGATGAGCAGGTAAGTGAATGATTAAGTTCATAAGATGAGCAGGTGTAACAAGGTTAATAATGTGAGCAGGTGTGGTGGTGTAGCCTTCCCGCCACTTCTGCCAGTTTGGTACTACCGAACTGATTTTGTGAGAACTAGCGGTGCTTTCTCAATCATTTAGATTGCAGCCAGACCTGGAGCTCGGCATTTCCGCTGCTTGTTCAGGGTGATGTTTGTACCCAAGGATGCCTACGATTTACTGAAGGACGATCCCATTGCGTTCGAGTATTTTTATCTTCAGGTTTGAGATTCTTACTTTGTGACTGGTTGTGTTTGTGCATGCATATATTAGGTTAATGCGTGTGTGCGGTTGTTTCCGAGCATGAGTATAGTGGAGTGGACGTGTCTTTCAACTCGTCATAAAGTTCTTTTCTCAGACTCGACTCTTTAACTCTTTGAAGAGAGAGACCTAAATAATTTGTCATCGTCATTTACAAAAATGTTTTAAAACAAGTCTTTACCAGCCTTAACCTTCTTAACCGGACAAAAGAGACTACAGGTTGAGGGTTTGTGACATGATCGTTCAGCAAGACTGACGGTAATTTAGGGAAGCGAGAGAAGAGAGAAAGACGTTAACAGTAGAGCCCGCCGCGCGCCTAATGCAGCTCACCCACTGCGTGCTTGCAGTGCTGTAACGATGTACTGCACGAGCGTTTCGCCTCGGAGATGAAGTACGACACGGCCCTGCGCCTGGCAGCCCTGCACATCCAGCAGCATGCCGTCAGCACCAACATGGCAGCCAAGATCTCCATCAAGGCCATCGTGTGAGTGATTGCATTTTGCATCAGCAGCTAGACCCCTAAGGAGCAGCAGTTCATTTAGCAGCATGTGATTTAGCCGCAGTGGGGTTAACATCGCACTGCACTTTGCCACAAGCATGTCTCCCTTCAGTTTAGAGTTAATGCTCTACGTACTGGGCCCTGGCTGAACTAATGGCTTTGTTCAAAGCTGTTCCAGGCAGATTTGTCGCGCGTCAGATTGTGGCGAAAGGTTCAGTGACAAGGTAATAATTGGCCGTAATGCTTGCAAGTTTTTAGTGGAAAATTGGGTTAGGGCCATCCTGTAGTCATGGCCTGGGGCTCTATGCTGTCGTGAACGATGTTCTTGAGAGCCAAAGAGCGAAGGCCCGTTACTCTAAACAGGTGGATAGGAGTGTGGGGAGAGCTGGAGGGAAGCCCGGGATGCAGTTAAGGGAAAAATCTTGACTTCCGTTAAAAAGAACAGAAACCTTCTGATGGATGAAGGAGTTGATCTGGAAAAGGAAACATCCAGGATAGAAATGAATTAAGGGGACAAAGCGATTAGGACAAGAGAAGTGATGGGAGAAAAGATAGGGAGGATGGCAAGCAGAAAAGGGGGGGATAAGCTGGTCAGAACGCTGTGGCAGGGGAGGAAATGTAGAGTCCTGCAGTATTTAAAAGGAAAAAGTAACTCAGAAGGGAAAAATAAAACATTAAATTTTTAAAAAGACAAAAGTAAATAAAGAATAAAAGACATGATTTATCAGACACTTCAGAGGCTTATTGTAGTTTTATCACATCATCTTAGGAAGGTAAGGTGCTTGGGGAGAGGAGCAAGCTACTGTTAGTTTCACAAAATACGCATATAGTTGTCACATGCAATGGTGTAGACTTACACCAAAGTGTGTAGCATGGCTGATATGAAAAGAGGTATAGTGACATGAAATGATGTTAATTATGTGAAGTAAAATCACAGAAAGACTTCCATGAAGTTATGTACACTGACATAAAATGATATAAAATAACATGAAAATGAAGCAGAGTGAATGACATAGCTATGCCACTATTGCTAGAAACATCATGTTTTCCTCAAGTCTCCACCATATCCTGTGTAGCAGCATGGCATGTTTCCACTATTGATGACAAGCTTACCCGCCATTACTACCTCCTCTTCTTGTCACTGCCTGCCAACTCTTGGTGGTACCTGAGGTTTCTTCTTCAGCAATGAGTGTAAAGACCCCCAGTACGCTTACCTCACATACTGTCCTATTACCTCACATCTCCTCACATACCCTCTCATTGCCTCATGATGCTTGTGACTGTCTTAGCAAGGAGTGTGGGCTGGAGAAGTTTGTATCCAAGAGTCTAAGAGAATCCATGAAAGGCAAGGATCTCAAGCGCATGCTAGCACAGTACCTCAAAATGAACCAAAGCCTTGCGGCTCCTGGCCAAAAACAACTGACAGCTCTGCAGGCTAAACTGCACTACATGAAGATCATCAGTGAACTCAAGACTTTGGCTCAAGGGTCTTCATGGTCACCTTGCTGGTGTGTTTTTTGGGCCTTTTAACATGTTTTCTTCAATCTATAATTGGTAGGTCCGTTAATGAATTTAATTTGAATTGGGAGAAATGGGGGAATGGAGATTAATCATGGTCATCATGATCATAATTATAATTTGGGAGCCTTGATAGCATGGGGGTTAGCTAGCATATGAGATTACCAGAAAACTCTCATCCGTTAAGTGATTTTCTTTTCTAAGCAGGACAGAAAATCAGAGGCAATGCTTCTAGTTGGACCACACTCAGGCATCAGCATAGTTACTAACATCAAATCTTATTCTGTAAGTATGTGTGTGTGTGGTTCTGAGTGTTTTGCATGCATTCCTACATGTGTATGTGTGTGTCCCAAATTGTGGTGTCCAAAACTCAGTAGCTATGCTGGAAAAAATCAAATGGATTGTGCTAGTCCGAAATTCAGTTTTTAACACTCACCTTGCACTCATTTGGCAAATATTTTTCCATCAGCCTTCGCCATTGCTGTCATATGTTTATCATCATTATTGATATTGTTGCCAAAGAAAATACAATTACCTTGTACAAATAAGGACACAAGAGACTATGTTTTAAGGCAAGATTTACCATCATTGGGTGCATTTCAGCTTGCCCAGCTAACAGATTTTGAGAACATTAGAGGTCATGCGGGTAGCAAAGGAAGGAGAAAACATGAACAGGGTGGACATCAAGCTGAAGGGCCAACGGTCTGAGGTAATGTGCAAGTAGGCAAAGGAATGAGGACCAGTAATTCTATCTGATATTCACTTCCTATGCTTATTGCTTCAGTTTTGTTTTTATTAATTAAATACTTTTTACCAGAGAGTTGACCTTGTTGGTTCTAATGCTAACTGGTTTGTACATGTAAATCTTTTTGGCAGGCCTAGAGACTGCTATGGGTGCACCTGTTAGTGTAGTTGTTAAGACAATTGCTTTTTCATCAATGTAGCAAGAACTAAAATGTTCTGGGTTCAGATCTCATTTTGGACACTCTGTAAGTGGCACCCATTTGCAAAGCTGGCTTCAGTCTCCTCCTACCTCCCTTTTACCTCAAAGTGTAAAATCACCTCTAGGTGGAAACACTTTCCTGTCAAACCAACCAAGTAACCAGAGACTACTATATAGCTGTTTTAACAGGATGTGTCTCCATAATTTATTGACACATTTTGACATTGTAACAAGCTTCACATTCTATGTTGAAAGATCTAAAAAGAAGAGAAAATTTACTTCATCTGTACCTTTTTCAAAATGATGTTTGATTATGTCTTATTGAGGATCCTTTAGAATGTGGGTATTTAAATGTAAATGATATTTTCTGTTATGGTAACATAACTTTTTTTCTCTGCATTCAACTAACGGCTAAAACAGAGATCAGTTTGTTAGTGCAGTGGTAGTACTGCTGGTGGTGCTAGTGTGATTGTGTAATGTGACTAGTGATGTGAGAAGTATGACTCGTGATGCTAGTGCTATGGCTCTGTTGTTGCTGTTGGCAAAACTGATGTTACTGTTGTTTTGTGTATGCAACAGACCACCAATACTAACGTAATTGCTGTTTTGTGAATGACAGATCATCAATACTAAATGTTAATGTTGCTTTGTGTATACTGCAGACCATCAGCTTAGGACTCCTTTCAGAAGATGCCAACAACTTTGCTGGAATGGTCGCTGGATACTATCATATCTTTGTGGATCCTGACAGACGTCTGGTGGAGAGGACCATGGGCAAAAATACCAGTGATCCTGAGGGTCTGCTCATTGTGCCCTTATGTATTGCATTCTTCGGCTCCTTTCCAATGCTGCAAATTTTTTATATATTTCAGTACAGTATAGGCACGAGTTTTATTTCATGTCAGTGCAATTTAGGAATCGTGTGGCTTATAATTATGATTAGATCATATGTAGTTCTTTTGAGGGTTAGGAAGGTGGGAGGCCACAGTTATCTGGAGAATGGGAAAGAGAATAACTTTCATCACCACAGAAGAACATAGAGTAAAGAAAGTGTCTACTTCTCTGCATTTCTCTACATATTGCACTTATTCTTGACATATTGTTCGCATGTTGTACATATTCTCTATATATTGTACTTTCCAATTCTAAGCTACAAAAATG
The DNA here is from genome assembly GCF_003073045.1 of Pomacea canaliculata. Classification (NCBI taxonomy): domain Eukaryota; kingdom Metazoa; phylum Mollusca; class Gastropoda; order Architaenioglossa; family Ampullariidae; genus Pomacea; species Pomacea canaliculata. The sequence goes on along the minus strand of NC_037592.1, from coordinate 41,622,225 downwards.
TGTTATGCATACACTTATTGTCTTTTCCAGTACCCAGCTATGATAGTGTACACAAGGTGCAGGCAGAGCCCTGGTCCTACCCAGAGGATCTTGTGTCAGAACTTGTTGGTACCTCAGGCACTAAGGTGTCAGAAAATGAGCGCTTGGTTGATTTAGCACATGAGCCTCCAGAATATGTTGCAAATGAAGAGTACCTCAGCAGGATCAAGGAAGACCTTGGAATTGCCACAGTAGGTTTTTTTCTTTTGTATCCTTAGAAGGTTATTGTATGGCATTGATGTGAATTAAATAAAAGTTGAAAAGTACCTTTTTTAGAATCAATGGAAGTCCACATCCATGCTCATTTAGCAAACAACAGATTGTAGTTTTGTATTTTATAATCAGCATGTAAAAATTTTGCTGTATCATGATGTCTAGATGGCAGTCAGGGATTCAGTGATTTTCTTTATAATGAGATGCCCTGTTGCATGTCGTATGACACTGTCTATGCTGCAGTTAAGTTATGACATTATCTATGCAGCAGTCAAAATTTTAGTGGTGGTGTTGGTCATGAGTGTGGTGATGGCAGTTCTGATGATAATCTTTTCTCCTCCAAAGAAAAGTTCATATTCATAAAGAAGGCAAGAAGATATTTTCAAACCCAGCAAAATGATAAAACCGGACTAGACAGTAATGGTTATTGGGGAATGGATAGCAGTTAATTGCATTCATAATGAGAAAATCCATATAGCGTATCAGGCATACTTAATCTTTGCAGACTAAGAGAGATACTGTTACCTCTGGATTTTCGCATGATTGCTTTCGACTGTTTTGTAGAGTCAACAATGAAAAATGTATGGTATTGTGAAACCCTTATCCATGGTGTAAGTAGTTTTGAGATTCTAAATGATCTTACAAACAACTACAAATCTGCACTGATATCAATTCTAGGTGATCAAACAAAGAACTGCAGCCCTGTACTGTTATCAATGTGTCGTAGAAACCCTGGAGCAGTAACAATGCAAGGGAGACAACCATCATATAAGCCGCTGGTTTCACCAAATTACAAATGTGTTTCTTTGAAACAGATATATTCACTAGTTTTTCTGAAAGGAGGAACATCTTATGGACAGTTTTTACAAGGGTTTCGCCTGGGTGAGGAAATGTAGGAGTACCCACCGGGTACTACCTGGAGATGACTCACTGCTGGTTATCAGCACCACTTGTACTCCTACCTTCCCTCGCACCAGCAAAACCACTCTCTTCCTATAGACCAAAAAAGTTCCACCTTTAAATCATGAGTGAAGCCTGTTGATGACATACCTTTATTTATATGTTGCTTTCTCTCTTTTTTTTTAGAGTGAGACAACAACAAATGGGGATGACAATGTTTCAATCTTGAATAAAATGGAGACATATGCCATGTCTGCAATTAACAATAGACTAAAGAGAAATGGTATGGATGCACCTTTTGAAGAGGGTGTTACATCATTTGGCACAGCATCCAGCAGTTCCCTCAAGGCTGTTCCTACTCCACACAGTTCTATATCTAGTCATCCAGCATTCAGTCCAAACATAGAACTGTGGAAAGTGGATTCTGCCGCAGCTAATGGACATTCTGTGCCTACTGGTTTCACTGGCAGCATGCAAGACCCTCGCATGGATTCTGAACGTTCCTCTGATACAGACAGCATTTCACTGATGGATGCAGAACATAAACCTCTCTTGTCTCAGGTTGAACATGTGAATGGCAACTTACGAAACAGTATAGATGCTGAAAGTGATGATACTGACAGTTTCGGGACTCCTAGTGGAAGCCCAGCTAAAGGCCGGCACTTACAACGAGCCTCATCTGTTGAGTCAGGTAGTAATTAGCCATTGCTAAAACAAAAGCACAGGGTTTATGCCAAAATTTTATGCACATTAGTCTTAAGCCTAATGGTGAAGAACTCTTTAACTAGATGACTGATTATTAAAAGGGAGGGACGACTGTTGAGATCATGTAATATATTAACCGATATTACCCTAAATGAGCAAAATATGAATGTTCACTGGTGAGCAATAACCTCTGTTGTTCTTCATCCAGTATTCAATAATCAAGTGTTATTTTCTCCAAGGCACCTCCATATTTTCAAGCACAAGATATGCTTGTGTGTTTTCTTGTTTAGATGAAAGATTTGGTTAAAAGGAATAAATGTATTTTTACTGGGAAAAATTAAAAAGAAACTAAAACCATTTCCATACTTTTCATCTGATAGTTATCTCTGTACATTGTGTTTCTCTTGGAGTCTGCTTTACATACCTGTTGATATGTTCCTCTTGAAAGGTATGCACAGTTTTGGTCTACACAGTCCAGACACACTGCCTGCAGCAGATGTAGATTTTCAGCAAATGGGTGATGGAGATTCACAGACGTTGCCTACAGAACTGTATGATGCTGCATACAATACAGCAAATATACTTCCTTCTCAAAAGTTTTATTTTGATCCAGATATTATAGGTAAGTTCAGCAAGAAATGCACTAAGATCATAAGATGATGAAAGGCACAACCAAATTAATTAATAAGTCTTTGTAGAAAATTATGTTAAATATTATCATAACATCAAGCAAACAGAAAAAGATTTGTGACTTTCATTAACAGGATTAAAATTTTGTTTAAGGTGTTGTCATATTCTTAAAATTGTTCTTGTATAGTTATGAGACATATGCTTTCCTCATTTTCATTTCTGTTTGTGATTTCTAAGAACTACTTATTTTTATTTTTACTTATACACATATTTTTAAATAAAATATTCTTCAGAAATAAGGCATAATTTGTGCTATATGATTATTTGCCAGTTACTTTGTATTTGTGGTATTTTTTTGGTTCAATATTTCAGGCATTGAAATTTACATCTAAACAATTTGCAAAGGCATGAAATACCTCATTTTATTATAAAGAAAAGTTATACAGTTGTCGCAGTTGTAGGGAAGAAGCATTTGCTGTTTTGCCAGATGGCAAGTTCATGTACAGTTTTATTCAATGATTGCACTTCCAACACTCTTTTACATTCACAGACTTGCTTGTCAGTCTAATTTCTGTTGGTGAGGAGGATGAGTAAAGTTGTATTGCATTGTGGCTTTGAAGCTTCTCTCCAAATATTTCCTTTGTCCTTAAAGTGTGACATACTGTGATTATTTTCTTTTCAGATCTTACCGTCCTCCCACTTCTTGATGTCCCTGATGATGACTTTATGATTGACTTCACGGCATTGCCCAATCTTCTTCCTCCAACCTTCTCTGCTTCACCTTCTCCACCTGTGCTGACACCTGAAAACTCTACCTCATCATTGCCAGCAGGTACTTGCTTCCCCTAATCCTCTACTTATAGGTCTTTCTCCTGCAGTCTGCTTCACATTATTCCTCTACTCATAAGTCCTTATCCTCAGGTCTGTCTGCTTCACATCAGAAGACTATATTCTTGCAATTCCCTGTCAAAATAAAAACATTGCTTCATGTGTAGCTAAGTACTGCAGTCCTCTTCTTCAAATGTTCTATCTACAATCAGCCAGGATTTTAAATGTGCATATAGAATCAACATCTTTCCTACATAACAGCTTCTGATAGAGAGAAACTTCTGATAACTGAATATTGTTTGCTTATTATTACATATTGTAAGTTTGTTCTGTTATCTGATCTGTTTGACTTAATTCCCTTTTTATTTGTTCTTTATTATTATATGTTTCATTATTTTATATTTTACTTTGTTCTTTTGCTTGAGTTATCTGATCTATAACAAACACAGTAAGTGCACTCACTTAAATGTGTGATGTTTTGTCTTATATATTTCACTTTGGATTTGTAAGATTATCAGAAAGACATGACACTCCCAAATTGCTAGAAATGTAGCATTACCAAAATTTCATTGGAAAACTTTGTTCTCCCACCTTCATGGCAGTTATCATGTTTTGTTTGATAATTTTTTTTATTAGGCTATTATTTTCTACATACCGTACACATCCTACATGTTTCTGATGTTATTGTCTTGTTGTGGCTTTCATGTAATAACATATGTGTTTGTAAATTCATAAATTCATAAGTAATAAATACCTCAGAGTTTTACCATTTCTGGTGACTAATGGTTTATGCAGGCAGACATGCGTGTGTATGTTTTGATGCAGAGTGACAAGCTATTCACAATTACAGTAACTATTATGTTCAGATAAGTAGCTATTTATGACATACACTTTGATGCTTTTACTTATTATTGTAATGAAATTGGAAATGAAAAGTAAAACAAGGACAACTTTGTTAGCTGATTGCAGTTTCCTGTCAGTTTTGTCTCATTTTCTGCAGGCTTTAAAGACAGCACATTGCAGCAAATGCACCACATTGAATCGTCGGCAGGTTCCGACATCTTTGGCAGCGACATTGACACCCTTATTGCCCACTTCTATGTACCCCCTCCGCCATCCTCTTCCAGCGCCATGCCTTCTAAGGTCAAGCTCAGTATAAACAATTGTTTTTACTTGCCGTAAGGAAGCCCACCCAATAGAATGAAGTTATTCAATAGAATGCTTTTTTGGACCATGTTTGTAATAAGATCAGTCAAATCTACCCCAACTGGAAATAAGAAATCAGAATGCTTTGTTTAATGCTATCAGATAGCCATTCCCTTGGATTAGCCTACATGAGTTGTTGGTAATTTTAGGAAATTTTATAAAGAACATATTATCTATCTGTATGTTGAAAAAAGATATAATTTACAAGAATATTCCATGGTAGCGTGTTAAGGTTTACAGATGGGGGTGGATACACACTTCACAATTACAAGCAGCACAGCAGTTTCTATGAAGAACAGAAGGACATTTCATTGAAGTTTTTCCCCCTCTCGTTTAATGCAGTTGTGACTGTCTTTTTGTTGATCAAAACCATCAGTCATTGTCCGAACGCTGTCCAGTTCTATCGTGACTGTTTAATCCCTTTAATGTATGCCATATTTACAACTGTTTGTTCAAGTGATGTTCTAATACATTCCAATTCAACCATTTACATAAATTTTGTACAGCTGTTAGTGTAAACCGTTGTGCAGCTGTTCATGTAAGCTGTTTGTGCAGACGGCCTCCTACAGTGGCTCAGGGAAGCCAGGCGATCACCATCAGCAGGCAGTTGAGTTGGATGAGGACTTGTCTTCACTCATCATTCCGCCTCCACCAACGACCTCGCAAGCCGACGACGTTGACAGTTCCCTACCTGCTGCCGACAATCGCAGAAAGTTCCGGCACAAACGGTCCTCGTCTGTAGACATTGGGGCGCTAAGCTTAGCCAAAAAACAACTGGAGATGTCTGACAAGAGAAGATCTTTAGACAGTCAGGAGATGCAGCACCAGACGACAGAGAGCAGCACCAGACCTAGCCAACCCCCGCGTGACCTTGGTGACCTGGGCAAGTTCCAATCGTCTTTGCATGAAGACGTGGAGGTAGAGTCACCAGCCACGGTGTCCTTGAAGCTTCATAATCTCCTGAAGTCCTTGCCCAGCTTCGTCACAGAGGACCAGCAGGAAAAACAGGGGCAAGAACAGCAGCAGCAGTTATTCCGCACCGGTTCGCTTCGCATTCCTCGCAGCGCCTCGCTAGACGTCATCGCAAGCGGAAGAACCGCGTCGCAGTCAGCTGATGGTGGCACTGCTCGTGTCTTTTCCGGAAGTTCTGTACTGAGAACGTTTTTTTCGGGCACCAGCAGTCTGGGCAGGAACTCCGGCCGGCGAGCAGCACCACACGGGCAGAGAGGTCCAGAGCCACCTGCCTCCACTGACCAGCTTGTCCCCGCTGGCGCAGCGAAGAAAGACAGTGTGGACAAGCAACAGAACCACTCCGACAGCTTGGCAGCACTGAAGGCCAAGCTGAAGGATTACAGAGACAGTCTTCTGCGGCGCTCCAGGAAGAAGTCTGTGTCACTGGAGGAGACAGAAGGCAGGTCAGAAAAGGAGAAGTCGGGCAGCTTGAAGAGGTCCAACTCCTTGACCAGAATCATGTCTCACATCACGAGGCATCACAGATCCAGGTCAAGCGATTCTTCGGTTTATGGAGACGGCAACTGGACTCTGCGACATCAACCGCCGGGCGCCAGTCCTTCCTCGTCCGCGACTGATGTCAACATCACCAGTGTAGCCCCTGCTGGGGAGCCAGATGATTCAGGGGGAGAGAAACGAGCGCCTGTTGTGAGAGAAATGTTTGCAGTGCCGAGGACAATTACCCTGCGGCCGAAAACAAACGGGGGTGATGCTCAGGTAAGATTACCACGCAAACGCATTGATGAAGTTTCCACAAAAAGTAAAAAGGAGATGTCCCACGTTTGTTTACCTACCAAGATAAGAGATAAAAGACGTATGTGTAAGTGTGCCTAAGGGTCTTGTTACTTCAATTTTGTACCAGTTTCTGGTGAACTCCGTCAACATATTTAATCTACTTTCTCCATCAGTTTTTTTCTGAAGTAAAAGACTGATAGTTGGATGAAAGTAAGGAAAGTTATAACAAGGTTTTTGTTTCGGGGGGAAATGTCCTTTCTCAGTGACGTTTTATCCCCCACCCATTTTTGAACAACTAACAGTCAACGGAATTTTGAATCCGTTTTAATTTTTCCAAACTTCTTTCCTCTCATAAACATCGCTTGATTACTAAAGCAGCATGCTGTGCAGTCTCGCAGTTGACGGCTTTGACTCGCAATTTTTTTTTTCGTCGCTTGAACTCTCGCACTGCACGTGTATGTGTATCATTGTCATCATCGTTGCATCGGTCATCTCATTGTTTCAGACAGATGTAGAGGCGTACCTAAAGGACGTTATGCGACAGGTAACGATCTTTAACCACGTCTAAGTACTCTTTCTGCTTCAGCTTTATGGGACTTCGTGAAAAACCTGTTCACCGCTTGTTGTAGGTTTAGCTTGCCACGTCCGCTGTTTTAACACTGCCCCCCTCTCCTTCTCTGATCCTGATATGACTAATGCATGATGGGACAAGGCACCGAAGCAAATGCAAGACAGTGGGGGGTGAAGTGGCAAACTAATTCAATATGTTCCTCTGCTGAAAATCTCTCTGACATGCATGACCAAAGTGTGCAGCACAATTTATGAAGCTTCGCTCTGAGGTTATTATCTGCGTTATATATCACTCCACCTTCCTGCCAAACATACTTCTTGATGCTTATAGGGAGCGCTGTTGAAAGGTAAGCGAGGCAGTGGGAGTGTGTGCATACTGAAGGGAGGGGGACAGCTTAGCACAGACACACAGTGAAGTCACTCCACTCCTGACACAGCTTTAACCCTTTCTGACCTTAACGATAATTTTCTTGTCACATATACACAATCTTACGCCAGGTAGACATCACGTGCTTTGTGTGAGGTAACGACAGAGGTACCTCGTGAATTTGGCGAACAGCTTGAGGTGAGGCTGCTTGTTTCGTCTCTGGGTTCAGGGTTGTGCTGTTAATGCATAACTGTGTGCATGTATGCTGCTTCACACTTATCACAATGGTAGCATCAGCTGTATACTCCATGTCTGTGCATGATCACACCAGTCATATCGGGGCATGATGGAAACTTGTGTGTTCAGCACATCAGCTGCCCACGTGAACACACGCTGTTCACAGTGCATGAGTATGATTGTAGTACTCTCACTCACTACTATCTTTGCATGAGTACATGCACGTTTCGCTGTATTGCATGCTGATATTACAGGAATGAAGTATTGCGAGGGCATAGAAAGCTGTAGCCTGCAAGTCAGATGGTGTGCTGCACTATCAGTGTTTGTGTGAGGTGTCCCTGTACGACTTTCTGCAGTGTTCTCAGCCCTTGGCTGGCTCGTTGTCGAACCTGCAGTACTACTACTGATTCTGATGTCGAAGTCATGCTCATTCATGTCCATTTAAGCAAGAAGCTGTCTTTAGTGTTCAATGGATCGTACACATAGATTTTTGTAGTTTAGAAAAATAGCATAATATTGAAATAAAATCTGAATTTAGTGCTGTAACATAACACTGACATAAACTTTGAGGGCAGTGGTATTGTGGAAACAGACACAGACAGTATCCAGGATACACATCTTGTAAGCTCCTGACACTGTATATTAAGTGCCCATGCAGGAAGAAGCAGGTGTCGAGAGGCAGTGTTAGTAACACAGTTTCTACATAATGAAACATTTAACAATAAAAGCTAGATGATCATGTTTTGTGCTTGATTATGATTTCTTGCAAAACAAAAGGTTGGATGTACAAAAGAGTACAAATTAGCTTGTAAAGTGATGAACATTCTTACATGTCTGGTATTATGAGCAGAGTAACGCCCTCTAGTGTTAGTATCATACCGCCATCTACAGTGTCATGAGCATAGTCATTGCTGTCATCACTACAATAATTCCTTGTTATTGTCATTAATGCCGTGTCTAGTGTCAGCATTATAACACTATTATTATCACTACGAATGTCACATCCAGTGTCATTATCAGAACATTGTCTACAGTTATCAGTGCATTTCTCTGTCTTATGTCAGTATCGTACCACTGTCTACAGTTATCAGTACATTTCTCTGTCTAATGTCAGTATTGTACCACTGTCTACTGTTATCGTCATCAGTACAATAATTCTCTGTCTAATGTCAGTATTGTACCACTGTCTACAGTTATCAGTACATTTGCTCTGTCTAATGTCAGTATCGTACCACTGTCTACAGTTATCGTCATCAGTACAATAATTCTCTGTCTAATGTCAGTATCGTACCACTGTCTACTGTTATCGTCATCAGCACAATAATTCTCTGTCTAATATCAGTATCGTACCACTGTCTACAGTTATCAGTACATTTCTCTGTCTAACTGTCAGTATCGTACCCTGTCTACTGTCGTGTGGCTGTAAAACAGAGATTGTTTGTCCACAGATGCAAATCTCACAGGTGTTTTACGGCTTATCAAGTGTACCTGCGCACGGTAAAGGTCACGTTATGAGTACAACATGAGTTTTGAAAAGTCTTAGGTAATAAGTTTTCCACCTGAGCTGCTTAAGGAGAAGTAGTTGCAGCAAAGTTCTGTCAGAAACACGGTTACTTTTATTTGGGGTTTGGCCGTGAAGGCTGTGGTGTCGGGTTATCTACATGGGCGGCGCTGCCAGGCGGCGCAGTTGAAAGGTCGCACACCTTCTAAAGTTGAACTGAGAGTGAAGGGTGTATCACAAGGCAGGTCCACAAAGCATTCATATGTGGTTATTTTTATAATTTTCTCTTCTTACGCAAGAGGATCGACTTTTGTGTGTGTCAGCAGGATCCGGCCTCTTCCTCGTTGCTCTGACCTCGGCTACAGGACGCCCAGCAAGGTATCCATGTTTGAGCTCTCTAGCACCCTACACCTCTCCCTGCCTTTTTTTTGTTTGTTTCTTTAAGAACAATATTTAAAATTTTTTTGCAGTCAATTATGTTGTAGGGTGTTGGGCTCGCATGAGGATTTTATGGTTTTATTGTGGTAGCGGTAGTTTTTGTGGTGAGGGGAACATACTGAGGTGTTGGCTGTTTGACCTGTGTGTGGTTATGTGTTTATATGTACTTTTGAGCGTGTGTGTGTGTGCGTGTTTCATGCGAGGCACGCTGACACAGGCTTTTGGCCCCGAGGATGAAGGAAGATAATTAACACTATGCATCTCTAAGGTAGTGCATGCTGATGGCTTTTTACAAATTGTAGGGTAGTGTATTTCGATGTGGAGCATTTAGTACATCGATCTTATTGTGACAAAGATGGGAAAAACTGTTCAAAAGAAGAGGCATTGAAGTGGGTAATGAGCTTGTAGTGATGAATCTGGAATTGATGGCTGACCCTGCAGAGCGTTGTGCAGAAAGGAAGTAGGCTTCTGTCGTCCTTCCTGTCACACGCACGTTGCTGTGTGCTTTGCATGCTTTGCTTGTCACGCAACTCAACCGTCGTGTTGACACTTTTTGTTTGTCATGCAACTGTCTTGGAATATTTGGAGCAGATAGAACATCGGTTTCTGTAGAATATTTTCTGCTTTGCACGTCCGTGGATTTGCTTAAGGAGATTTTGTTCAGTTCTGTATATGTCCTGCAAGCGTCTAATTGTTGCACTTACCGTCACTAAAGTATCCTGACTTTTATTAAGACCTTCAGTCAAATCGTAGAGTTGTACTTCAGCTGTGGGAAAGAGCGCTGTTGGGAGGCGTGGAGATGTAGAAAGAGAAAGTTAAAAATGAAAGAGGGATAAGATCATAAAAGTTGGTGGAATTTATTTGTGATCCGTTCTTGTCTTTCGAACAAAAACCCTCTGTTCTTCAAGATCACCCATGTCCTTTGATCGTGTAGTTATACATATATACATCCCCAGTCAGGGAGGGCTGTGTAAATAGCAGTGATTTCGCATCAAGCAAGCACATAGATGAACTTTGAATCAGAGAACAGAAAAGAGAATGTACACAAAAGTGTGTTGCGAGCAGCCAGACTGACACACATTTGATGTAGCTGTCAGGCAAAGATCAGTGAGGGATGGATATGTCAGAACTAGAGAAAGGCAGTAGAGTCACGTGTACAAGGAAGACAACGAATAGTCAATCTTCTTAGCTGTAGTTTGGATGCTGGAAGAAAATACATGTTTGAACAGATATTGAAGCAATAAATATGAGACAATTGTGCTAATTAGTCACATTATTTAGTCAGGATAGTGACTGTAATTAGTTATTTGCATTATGCTCTTGGTATAACGAGGAGTGTCAACTGTATGTCAGTTGTTATCGTTCATAATACAATTTCCTAAGACATGGGATATAATTAAATCATTATCGCCATATTCTGATGCATACTGCCACACGTACGGTCTGTACGATAATAGTTTACCATGATGCTAGTAGCTCACCTAAACATGCGCAGTGCCGCAGTCTCGTTCACCGACATAAGGAAAGTACTACAGTAAGCAAAGAGGTAGACAGAAAAGTGGCACAGAATACAGGACTCAAAACCCCCGACATGAAGCTTATCTTTTATTGTCGTATTGTGCACACAGCACAACGGGGGCACTGCGCTATTTATGGTCAACACCCGGCGAGCACAATATACGGGTGGTGCTGAGAGGGGTGCAGTGCGTGGGGAGGGGGTGATGATGTGACAAGACACAGGTGAGGCGATAGCACAATGAGGTCACGTGTCAGGTGCGAGACAGGCTGCGATTAAAACTGTCCGTTCTTGTCGCACCACGGGCAGGAGTGGGGATGCCTGCAGTCCCCTCCCCTCTGTACATTCGTCTTGCCACCCGCTCCCACGGCTCCTTCACTGCATGGAGTGACAGGCGGCGCCCGCCACACGGAAGTTGCTGTGCCCTTGTCAGTGCTGTCGCAACCACCAGCCCGGCCACCACAAGTGTAAGTACATCTCGGGTGGGGCTGTGAAGTCAGAGACTAGATGTTGGAAAGCGTGTGACTGGTGGCGCTAGTTTGAACGCTGGAAAGGGTTATGTGTGTTCACAACTTGGGGACAACAGGTTTCGTGAGTCTCGGCAGGGAGTCCGATACGACTACCGCCTACAGAGGAGAGCAAGTCGTTAGCCCATTTCCCACACTGCCTACAGGATTGTTTGGGCGTGTGGCAGTGTTTGCGATTTCTCGGTGAACGAATCACACGGTGTAACCTGAATGAGGAGACATTTAGCAACAAGCTCTGATGTCGCAATGTTGGGGTGTCGGGGGTGGGGGCAGTCGTGAGAATTCTTCTCTGACCGGGCGCCATATCGCCATAGAATGCAGATTAATTTTCAGGTAAACATGACACGGGGTCTCTTACGTCACCAGGGTGAAGTGGAGACTGACCCATGACCTTGACTGCCCTTTCATGACACGGAAGGACACTGGTGAAAAGTCAAGGTACTTCCGGGATCTTTGGGTCCTTGAGGACAGATCGTACTTTTCTCGGGACTATTTTTTTAAAAGGGTGGATCCAACTTCTTGGTTGTCTCACCTTCCCCAATGATGTAGGAGTGTGGGGTCAAGTGGAGGAAGTTGCTGCTGTGCGGGATTGGACGCCACTGCTGTAACCACTGGGGGGCGCTGACTCGGAGACAGGTGGGCGTGTACGTGTGGGCCGAGAGCTCTTGTTGCCAGAGATTACACAGGAGCAGTTTGATAACCAACGTTTAACGTCGCTACGTTGATTTAAACATAATATTATTGCCTTCTTCGGTGCCAGCAAGTGGACTGTGTAACCAGCAGGATTACACAATAACGGCGACCTGCGTCTGCTGAGGTCAGCGAACCTACATACAACTTTTCGTTACATGTATATCCCAGCCTCGTTTTGGTTTCATGGGTTAGCGCCGGTTGGAAGCACGCGCTTATAGTGACGTGTTATTAGCCCCTCTTACCTACTCGTCTGTCTAGTTTACATGAGCTAATGGTGTGATTTAATAGCGCGTGAAGTGACTGAGACAGTCTTTATATTGCCAGCGATATTTCCACCCGTCAACCTGACATCTTCCGTGTTCATTGTCAGTCATCGCTGTTGACGACACACGCGTACTCCGTCCCTAGGAGGCTGGAGGAGCAAGAGTTAGAAACCTGGCGTCCTAACCAATCACCATGCACATAAAGGCAATTAAACTATCTGATTATTGAAAACTGACAGAGCAACAAGAACAGAAGGAAGCGGCTATGCATATGTAAAAGTTCATCATTTTTCATCTTGTGGTCTTAACTTGATGTATACGCTAGGTTCCTTGTAACCGCCATGCTTCGGCTATCATACGACTAACCAGGAGACTCGGTAGTTCTCAGTGCTGTGGTGGTCTCCCTGTGACTCACTTTCGCTCTGGCTGAAGGCTTTCATCAAATATTTCCACGTCCTCTTTGCGCGTTTATTAAATATTCTTTCCCTCCCTGGCGTCCACACCTCGAGCACCTTTTAGGCGAAAAGACACTGGCGGTGCCAAGTTCCTTCCGTCAACATCTGGCGCAGGTACAAGTGTCGATACGACCTGCAGGTGCCCCCGCCTCCCACCTTTTAACGCCTGAATTCTTTTACTCTTCGTGCTGCTGGTGCACGCGTGGGAGAAATGGTTTTCAGCATGTTTTATCCAGTGTTGAAGCCGACAGGGCTGGAGACAGGGGTGACGGCGGCAGTATCATCGCTGATGTGAAGTGTAAAGAGTTTGTGAAGCTTACCTTGCCGCTTGTAACAAGGGGCGTGTAGATTGTTCACACAGTACAGCAGCACGTGAGGTTAGGGACACAGTGGACAGGAGCCAGTAACCTGGACAATCCACCTCTCCCTTAGTACCCTGTGGTGACCGGGGCGTCACAGACAAGGAAGGGACCCGCCCTGGCGTGCAGGGTAGCAGACGATACAGGTGACACAGGGACTACCTGTTGCAGCACGTGAATTAAATACTTATAGCGTTCTCAGGAGTGTTGTGATGTTTACCTTGTTAAAGGTGAGTGCGTATTGTCACTGATATATTGACTATATCTCATGTAGGGTACCGCGATGGCTACACAGTTAATGTATGTTTGCAGCTACAGTCATTGGTATACAATTATACATTATCATCGCAGTGTGTAAGGCGAGTGTGTTTTCCCAACCACCGCACTAACCCTAATGTTCCTGATTCTGCTGATTTGACACACAAGGCGATGTGTAATTCAGAGTTTGTATTGACCGTGATATCATAATATTCATCCTGTTTAATATGTTTTTTTGTTTCCAGTGCATAACGAGAATTATAGGTTTGAATACTTTAACAAAGCAGTACGTGTCACCACGAAGCTGTCTGCATAGTTGTGTGCATACCTCGCTTCAACTACATGTATATTCAAAGCAACTGGGTCTGTTCCTACTGAGATGCTAGTAAATATTTGTAGGTAATCCAGGGCCTTTAACTTGCTTCAGACCAGATTTGAAAACAGATCGAGCAGGCCGAAACACATGTGCAGGAAAAAAAGAAGAGAAAAAAGAACACAGATTCAGGAACAAAACTGGTCTGACAAGGGGAACATGAGTCCACGAGGGGAATATACAGATAACTCGAAAGGTCGCGAGCATGATACAATAGTAGTTATGTTCATATTACAGAAAAAAATCTCTTATCTCCATCTTTCAGTGAATTTCTTCGTTTCTCAAAGACCAGACGACATATAACCTTTTTTTGGAGATCGTTTGTGAGAGATGGGACTGCTAGCGAAATGAATTGTTAGCGTGCGGTCAGCGGTCGGCAGCCATTAAGTCTGAATTACCGGGGCCCACTCCGCCCTGTGGTGCTGTGGCAGTGCTGGCCCGCTAGGTGTGTGGATTACAGACCTCAGGGAGGTGTGCGAGATGTGCACCGAGACCTGTCGCCGTGATGAGAGGTCGCTGCAGTGCGTGTGGGAGCTGCACGGGTGGCCTGAAACATGAGTCACGGGATCCCAGTGTCCCACGGGGCCCTAATAGCAGTACCACGTGGTCTGAGTGGGTGTAATGAAGCAATTGATGACAGGCAAGCTCGCTAGCAGCTTGTGAAAAGGCCCATAATGGCAGCATACATGAGTGCGATGGTAAACCACCTCCCATTAATGCTGCTACAGTTAAGGTTAAACGTTTTTTCTACCTTAGACGATTTCTTTTTTACAAATGCTAATTAAAGTTTTTCGCACTGGTAACAACTGGGCTCCAACTGTGCCCGGTGGTTGGTGCGCTTGATTATTGGGGCTCACCGTTATTTAATGTGCTTGGTGGAATTTTAGATAAGTTGTATTAATTCCCTCTAAGCTTCGAGAATCTTTAAACTGTTTGTGAATGCAGTACTCGAGTACATGACCACTAGCGAGATACAATCATGTGAGTTGCTAGTGTGGAATCATTTCGCGACACTACTACATCAGGAACACCGCAACTACTCTGTCCCTTGCATCAAGAAGTTGGTCCAGGGGACAGCAGCAGGAGCTCAAGAAACTGCTCTGTGTTTAGTTGTAGCACAGACAAGGCAGCTGGTACCTGCATGTATCAAATAGAGCAGTTAAGTCAACGCACGTGAGAAAGTGGTCTGTGTTACACCCTGCAGTGGGGGTGGTGTATGCACCTGTAGGTGTAGCTGGTGTTGTGGGGGTGGTGTATGTCAGTTACCTGTAGGTGTAGCTGGTGTTGTGTGGGTGGTGTATGCACGTCAGCTACCTGTAGGTGTAGGTGGTGTTGTGTGGGTGGTGTATGCACGTCAGCTACCTGTAGGTGTAGCGTCATACAGTGTAGGTGGTGTATGCACCTGTAGGTGTAGCTGGTGTGTATGTGCGTCATACAGTGTGTGTGGTGTCTGTATGTCAGTTGAGCCAGAGTCTGCCTACGTCAGAGGAGCGTTGTGAGGCTGTAACTTCCACAGCTGACAGGAGAGGAGGGTATCGTGTTTTGCTGAGTGCCTTTCATCAAAAGCAGTGGCAGGAATCAATGCTCGATCATTTACAAGCTTGACGGTATGTCGATCGTCAGCATTGTCCGCCTAATGGAGCGTCTTGCAGTTTCCTCACGTCGTCAGCTGCTTGCGGCTGAGTGGTGTATGCATCCCCCTCTCTACCTCCGTACATCGCTTGCATATCATCAGCTTCCTGTGCAAGTCCATGTACACGTGTATGGCACTTAAAACCGCAGTGTGTACCTCCCTCATTACACTCCCAAACATGGATGTGTAGGTCTTCTGTGCAGTGTAGTCGTTATATGTCCTGTGACTGATCAGCTTTGTACATCTAGTTACTTCAGTACTTTCATATTTACAACTTTGTTCATCTACATCATTTAGAATTATTTTTTTACTTTTAAATCTTTGTGTGTAGGTCTCCTAGAGTTTTTCGTCTGCTTGTTTGTACATTCACGTCTTTTGCAGTTTTACGTACACATCAACAATTTAATTTTTCTTACGATGTTACTGTACATTTCTATCCGTCGCAAAGAACCATTACAGAAGAAATATGGCGGATAGTTGACTTTTCCTCATCAACTGCAGTCATCCATCTGTAGAAAATCTCTACCTGTAGAGCTCAGTGAGGCACAAATCCACCATTACGAAGCGTTGAGATGAAGATAGAGCGCAGAAGTTGCTCAAAGATGACAGATAGTTATGCAAATATTTTCACCTGCCAGCAGCCGATTGATTAGCGAGCTGTGAAGGCGGAACTCCTTTATATTAGCATTTACATCGATCGTCAGAGCTCATCAGTGACGCTTGGCGGAGCTTTGCTGCCTTGAAAGAATAGACATGTCAGATGGTGAGTGGCGGGAAGAACCCAGAGGACGATAAACACCTTCAGCTACTTTACTCCTAAGTGTTCAGCCTTCTTCACAAGCTTAGAACTTTCTTACTTTCGCACCGCTGCCGTGTCCAGTATTCGGGAGACCTCTCTATGCGTGGATTCTTGCAAATGACAAGTCAGTGGACTATCTCAGTTGATGTTTTCTGTGTTTGTGGTGAGTTGTACAAATCTTTCCATCACACGCCATCAGAAAGTATGACCCGTTAAACTTGGGATTATAGGTTAGGGGCAGTTGGTTTCATACATTTTATCGATGACAATATAATAGGTCTCATAAACAGTTGTCAAGTAAAAGAAATTAAAGACTGGATAGGACAGGACAGAATTTGGACGAACATAACACACGACAGAAGCGGCACAAGTAATGGAAGACATACATAGCCCCAGCATCTGTGAGAGAGCTTGAAACACATGGGAGTGACAGGCCAGCTGTTAACGGACATAAATGTTGGAGGCCTGCTGAAGGATAACTTGTGATGAAGCCTGCACTGTGCAGTGCACATAACTGTGATAAAGCACAGAGAAGCAGTTGTTGTTACTAATGCATCACTGAGACATGGAGGCAATAACGGTGACACGGTTGACTTGCTTCATTCACGAAGACAGAGAAGCCATACTTGGCGGTGGTCTAGGACGAAGCATTTCAAAGGACAAAAGTATTATTACTACCAGGTAAGACACAGTTTGTGGCTAAGTGGTGAATAACAGAAGGAAGGATAATACACAGGCCTTGATTGGCCCTGAATGACAAGGATGTGGTTGAAGCTGGACATATCGGACTTGGGAGAAATTATAGCGAGGTCATGAACCCAGAAGGATGGGTGACCTCATGTCTCGTAACTCAAAGCACTTCTGTTGAGCCACGTGACCAGGGGCAGACTATTGGTTCTTCATTTAAACTGATTTCTGGCGCGAGGAGGATGTGCTGTGGAACCCATGTCACTGAATTGTGACGTGAGCTTGTGTGGCGTGACGTGTCGCTGTAACGGATGACACCAAATAGTGACGAGCAAGGATGTAGACGCGTCGATAACGTCTAAATTCTTAACCAGCCCTGTTGGTTTGCAAGCCAGGAAATGGTCCACCCTTCACTGATCGACACGGTGTTGATTTCGCAGTCGATGCTGTGGAGACTTCAAATTTCCTGCGGAATTCCCGGTCGGCGAGCTTGATATGGACAAGTGCGGAGTTATTTAACTCCCTGGTGAGCAGTGAGATGGGCAGTTAAGACAGTCAGGTATATCGTTAAGGCAGTCCAAAGCTTTTCCCCCTTAACGTGGCATCCAAAGCCAGTGAGCTGGTTGAGTTCCACTACTCTGCTGGGCCACGCGCTATATTGAATACTTTTTTGTCTCCCTTGGTTTTTCCCGGAGCCAGGCTGTCTTTATCTTTTTACCTCAAGTAGGCGAAACTCTACTACACATACGTACGTGAAGACACGTGTGCATTCGTGGACATGTTTGGTAGAGATATTTGTTAAACTCAATGTCTTGATCGCTTTTACTATGAATTTTAATTTTTATTATATACAAAATAACTATACTTTTAACAAAGATGTTATTGTGATATAAGCGCAGCATGTTTGCTTGTGGAGAGCTATGGAGAACAACAAATTTTCTTCAGCAAAAGTTCTTCATAAAGAATGTGTTGGGTTGTTGATGCTTTACTTACAGTGACTTTTACCTTTTACAGGGTAGGTCGCGGAAGAGCGGACCGTTAAAAGCGCTGTCGTCTGTAATCAGCGAGCAGAAGAGTTCTGACGTCAAGCTGGTCAGCGAGCAGAAGAGTTCCGACGTCCCGCTGGGCAACGCGCCAGACCACGCACCCTCCCCTCTCACCAACTCGCATCTACACGCTTCCAAGGACGATCTCTCCATGACGGCCAGGGGCAAGAAAAAGTCCAAGGCTAAGGCCAACCCTTACGCCACCATCAAACTGTGGCGGCCTTTGGCCGACAACTCTGGCGTCGCCAGAGATGAGGAGGTGTTCCAAGACTTCACGAACTTTGACCTGCTAATGGAAGAGCACGCGCTGCCGGTCACTGGTCATCTGCGACAGGAGGAAGGAAACTGGACGCCAGGGGCTGGGTCGTCTAGCAGAGCCGTGGGGTCATTTTCTGTCGGTTCCCGGGATAAAGTAGCAGCGACAGGAGCAGCAGGAATTGGGGTTGGCGAGCTGGGGCGGTGGGAGTCACCAGCCAGGGACTTTTCTCTCGGTGAAGATTCCCCAGAGACAGAACGCCGCGCTCCCGCTGGTCGGCCGCGCGGACGGTCACCCACGCGCCGCCCCCGTCAAATGGCACCTTCATCGCCGCCGCAGACAGTGGTGAACGGCGAGGAACTGGTAGCTGATTACCCACGTGACCCGTCCCCAGCCATGCGTCATGGGACGTCGCTTTCCTCGTACACGCATGACCCCGATGAGTTAGGGCGCTAGCCAGGCCGTGCTGGACGGCAGTTTAAACATGGTCAGTCCGGCGGTCAGCAGATCCGTCATGGCCATCTTGTCCAAGACGTATGGTACGCAAGACTTTGACGGGGCGCGAGAGGACGTGGAGCGGCTGCTGACACAGCTGAAGATGACGGTGGAGGGGCTCCAGGGCCAGACCACGTGCAGCGATAAGCAGTGGCAGGCCGTGCTGCAGGACCTACAGCTGCAGACCAAGGAGTTTGTTAGCGACGCCAAGCGCCTGGTGGCGTCCACCTCAGGTCCACGAGAACTGGCGGCTGAGCCGCTACACGCAGCCATGCATTCCTTGGCCCGCCTTCTGCTACACAGCCAGGCCGTCATGACAGCCATGAGGTCCGTGCACCACGCCCAGCACGTGGGCTTCCAGGTCATCAAGGTCACCACGGCCTTCAAGAGCACGTTAGCTGCCGGCGATGCGGCCGTGGCCAAACCTCGTAACGACCCTCACGTCATATACCTGATGCGACAAGCGCAGTACCTGGCGGGTCTCCTCAGCACCCTGCTCACAACCTTGACCACCCTGCAACAGGGGCTGTGACTGCGTGCTTTGGGACAGTGACGTGTACTGATGTTGTCCAGTGTCCTAACGCCTTGTATTTTTCCAAAAAACGAAATCTGTACAGCACTCAGTATGTCATAATGTTGTTCATCCTGTGCATTTATAACCCCGTCCCATCCCACCCAACCCTGCCACACAGATTGTAAGTCTAGTTTGTATGAGCTTTCTTATCGCCAGTTATACCCCCACGTCATAGCCCCACGTCACCTGAAGGTGGATGTCTGGCTTGTATGAGCTTTCACTTGTCTCTGTCGCACATAGCAGTGCCCGTACATTTCTTGAGGTAAGGGGCGAGCGGGCCTATGAGCGGTTTTATGTAAACTTTCAGCCCAGCCCGTGTGTGACATGATCATTCCGCAGCGTTCTGTGATATGCCTGACATTTCCTACGCTTAGCCCTGTTGTAACTGTGTTAATCGGCGAGCATCAACTGACCACGTGACTTGTTTATGGGCACATCACCTCCTGTTACTTCCGACTTGGGACCCAACGACACACGTCCTCTCTCTGTAGCCTTTCCAAGTAACATATGAGCTTCGCTTTTTACAGTTGGCAATGACGACAATATTCTGTAGGTGTGTTTGTGTTCATTAACGGGTGTATCGTGAATGTGGGGAGTGTGTCGGGACCGTGTGCGTGTCGCTTTGAGTGCGTGGTAGCGCTGGCTACATGTGGAGGTCTGGCCACGGGTTATTAGCTTTTTGTAGCTGAATATGTTTCTTGTGGGCGCAGTTATTTTGTAAGGCGGCTTAAGTGTATTGAAGTATTGTTTTCGGCAATATCTAATCATTATTTTTTGTCAATGCACTACCCAGGGGACTTAATAAACGACAAAGAAAGAACAGAGTGAGCGTTCTTGTTTTCAGAAAGCAGAACCGTGTAAGGTGATTTATGTCCCCTGGCTGTTCTCGCCTGTTTGCTTGTCCGCTTCCTTTGCACCTCATTTCTTCCCGACAGCCTCTGTGTGACACTCGCCATTTCTCCTGACCAGGCGCCCAGGCGTGCGTTCTAGCAATAATAATACAGCGTGTTTATATAGCGCCTGTCCCCAACACCAGCGGCATCAAAGTACTTTACATATATATGTATAGATGGACGCACGATTACTGACATGCATACATGTACAAACTCAGATAAACGTGCATACATGCATACAGACATTTCCCAGTAAGCATGGCGCTCAATTTTCTTGTCGTTCAAACGGGCCCTGAGGCGAGTGATCGTGTGTAGGACACTAGAAGTACAATGCAGAGCCAAACTCGAGCCCTCAGCCACCCTTAGCTACCCTTAGCCACCCTTAGCCACCTTTAGCCACTTTAGCCACCATTAAATTGCATGTTTTCACATCAAATGCTGCTACAAGCTTTGCAGACACCGGGTCCATCAGCCTCCAGTTGCATTCTGCTAGGTCAGCTAGGAGGTGAAGTGACCTAACCACGCGAGTCGCAAGTTCCGTGTAGCAATTTCTGTCAATAGATGTTGGCTCACCTGTCCAGCAACTGTTGCTCACTCACACAGACCTTGTAAAGGCGCAGTCCACGTGACGACTTCATGGTAACATTTCATTCTCTCCTACATCGTGTCTGTTTGCAAAAAGTTGTCCTGGCAAAGCTTTTGACATTCTGTAAACCTCACTAACGGTGCTTCTGGGGGATCGTAACTTACTGCAAAGCATCTGGTGTCAGTGTGATAAGTGAGCAACAGAACCTAATATCAACATAAATTATCAGCAGAACGTAGTGTCAACGTGATAAGTGAGCAACAGTACGTAATATCAGCGTGATAACTTCTCAGCAGAACGTAATGTCAACGTGACGAGGAAAGTGAGAGGAGAGAGAAACCATCAAACGTGTGGGCGGCTGAAGAAATGGTGAACACAAAGCAGTTTGACCCACTGGTGACAGGAGGAGGGAAGCAACACAAGGTCGTATGGTTCCGCCACGTGACACGTCACACTCTAAAGTCGTTCTTCACGGCACGTTCGTCACACTGAAATCGTTGTTCAGGGTACATTCATGTCGCACTTTAAGATCGGGGGACGTTGACAGGTGGTCTGCGCAAAGACAAAGACACAAAGGATGGCTAACATAGCAGTGAGCTGGCCATACCATAAAGACACGTTTACCGCCGTTCACGACAGGTCTACATGGCTGCGTCTATTCAGTTGTTGCCCATGACGACCAGTTCCAGCAAACCATAGCCGCGCGTCAGCTGGTGCCAGCCAAAGGATGAATGAATAAATAAATGTCTGTGAATTTGCAAAGGGCAGGACAAAAAAATGCTATAGCACTGAATAACCTCTGACTGTGCAGCGACATTTAACATTGACTGGCAACCAGAGGAAATGACCTTTTTTGGAGATGAGTAGCTGCAGGAGTTCACGGCCAACCGGAAGTACTTGCCTGCTGTAGACATTGGTACGTCCCCTGCTTTGACTCGCATGTTGCACCTGACAATCAAAGGGTAAGTTCATGTCAGGACAACACAAGTCGCTGAACTCATAATCACACTATGTCTAAACATTTTAATAAATTCAGCACAGTCCACAGGTGGGAACATTGTAAACATACCACGTTCACTCCCTTCATCTAGTATTCCAGTATTATTTATAAATCAAGGGGTCAGGTCTCTAACCTTTTCGCACTCTCGTTACAAGCGATAATTACCGTTGTGATCACTCAAGTGCTGCAACACTTATCTGAGACAGCTGCTTGTCTGGGGCTGTCCACCTGTGGTCCCAGGACCTCATCAACTACAAACTCCTTCTGTGGTCGACTTGTCCAAAATCTCGTCCTAAAATAAGGATGTCGTGTACCGTTGTCATGACAATAACCACCATTGCCCTGCTCACACTGTAACCGAGTGGAAATCCTTATCCCAGTGTCGAGAGCGCCTTGCTTGACTTGCTAATAATATTCGGCGAACTACTATTCATAAAATCAAACTGTCTTCTCACATTTATTTAGACGGAGACCTGCTACTGTTCGACTATCCGGAAGTGACAGGCGCAGAACTGAAATATATTTTAGTAGTTCATTTCATTAGACAGAATAAAAGTTTTCTCTGATCACCTACTTACACAATACTTGGTTTCTTAACTCTTATGTTTCAGCCTTTTGTTCAGGTTCTGTTAATTTCGTAATTTGGCTCCATTATGTTGTCTACCTCCATTTACCTTATACTCGCTTTTTGTATTAATACATTAATACTCTTGAATTGGTGTTAATGTGATTTATTTGCTACATATCAGCTAAGTATCCGTTCATGTGAAAATTTTTTCTTGTGGGATGACCACACACCATTAGCTTATGTTTATAGTGGCATCCCTACTATGTTTTCTCTCAACACAGCTTTGTAACTTTCAAAAAGAAACTTGTCAGACGATGCAGTCTTTCACAGAGAGAACATATGTGCTATATATATATAGGTAGTATATATATATACAGGGCATTTAATAATATAAACATTTCTTGCTCATCAAGATGTGAGTACATTACCAGTGGCCGTACTTGCATCTCTAAATTAGTGGCAGCAGATGTTTGAAGCCGGAGAATGAAGTGGAATGTAATAACATCAACAGATAAGTACCAGCCACGAATAACTGACCTTACAGCTTCTCTCTACATCTCAGGTCTACAGACTGTACTGTACGTGGCTCTGTCTGAGTTTCAGCTACAGACGATGAAGGGCAACATCGTGCTGTTCAGTTGAATGCAGGAGATGCACCCCGTTCCGGCCTCACACGGGTACCTGTCTCTTGTGGTCTGACGAGCACAGGAACTAATTGCCCGGACAAGATCACCCAGTGCGCGGAAACAGATGGCGTGTCAGACGCATGTAACGGGCTTTTTGTTCTCACAACCGTTGGGCATGATGCCAAGGAAGTGAGGTTGAGGGCAGAAAGGTCATCCCGTTGCACTCAAAGACACATGGGCAGTTGCGCATGATCAACTTTTTGTGTGTGTGCCCTCGTACATCTGGCTTTGAACACAGAAGTTGGCGTATGACGGGGTCAGACTTACTTAAGAACTGAGGGATTACATGGGAAAACAAGTGAAGTGAGATTTTCGGGTTCCTTTCAAATTTTACTGAGCTATTCAAACTTTGAGAGCTTTGCGCTGACATCGAAACCCGAGATAACAGACCTGCAAACACTCGGGTTAACTCACATTAAAGAAACTCAAGGTCTGAGACCTGCCAACAGTTTTACGAGAAAGCGGAAAACGACTTTTGCATTGCCCAGCAACCATGTCGTGTATAAACGAGTTTCTAAAATGAAAGCAAAAGGAAAAATGTAAGAGAATCTCGCGAGAGCTCACTCATGTCCACCTTCACGCAGACAACTTATCGCATCCTGCGTGGGCAAACACCGCGATCTTTTCAGCCTATTCTAAAAAGGGTAATCTCCTGTCTCTCCTGCCCCCAGGTTAACTCGAACCTCATCAGCAACATGTCTGCAGCACGCTGCGAATTTTATACAAAGTTAAAAGGTCAAAAGGTCCCGTAGCCCAACACTCCTTCCTAGTTTTGCTTTATGAGGTTCAAATCACAGACCAGAATCCAGAATAAAACTCCAGTCTTCACCTCCACAGTGGAGTCCACTAACCACCAGGTTAACAAGTCTTACAGGTGTCCATGCCCCGGGACTGTTTTCTGTGTAAAGGCAAGTTCAGGAGCGCGAGTGTTGTTGGAGCAAACGGTCGTGGGTAGCGGTGGGGTGGGGAAGGCCGGAAGGGGTGCACAGTGTCAAAGTCACGTGTCATTTTTATATTGGAACAGGACTACAGGCTAATCCTAGAGGCTTGTCTGTAAAGATGCAGTCACATCAAACGTTTTTAACGCTCCACATTAATATTTATAAATGTTCAGCTCGGAAACCTTCCTTTCTTTCTTTTATTTTCTATGTTGTGAGGTTTGCTGGCCTTAACCGTCCAGAACAAAGCCAGGGGCTATAGAACGCAGAGGATGAAGAAATGTGAGACGCATTTAAAGTTTTACACAATGTTTATGGTAATTACTTTTACATTACCATAATAAGATTTTTCAAGCTTCAAGGAAACATTCTTACAAGTCAGGTCAGCGAGACACCGAAGCAATAGCAGTGAAATGAAGGCAGAATGGCCGCCAGCCTCTGATGTTACAGGCGACAGAGAGAAGACGCCTGGAAGGTGGGGGACAAGAAAAAACAAACCTGAAGATGTAGGAGAGGCTGCGAGAGAAAATCAAGGGAGGGAGGGGTGAGGCCTGCCCGGGGCTTTTCCACCCTCCCCCGAGGCTTGTTCCAGTGATTTCCATGCAACTCAAACAGTAGCAGGCACGTGGAGGCACAAGACACCCCCTCCCTCTCTCCTCATGCATTTCATTGCGGCCCGGATCGCGCCCGAGCCGACAGGACAGTCGTGAGGTTATAGACGACAGAACATGAGGTCAGGAGGTCGCTGTCAGCTTCTGCTGGAGCCCGACTCCCCAAGCAACATTTTTTCAGTGCCAAGTCCATATTTTGTGCACCAATCCATAGTTTGTAGAGATCTTCACGTTCTGCGTGCAGAGTCCACCTTATGAACGCCACATCAGGAGCACCGTCCATCTTGTAAATGCCAAGTCCATCTGCTGCATGAATTTGACCGCCAGGTCAAGAGTGTGGGGGAAAGGCAGTCAGTCTAGTAAGCTGAGTAGGAAGGCTTGGTGGGAGGGGGAGAGTGAGGCTCCCTATTCTGGTGATTAGTGCCTTCTACTTGAGAGCAGAAGGTCGCCAGATTTCTATTCGCTTGCTTGATTCAGTGGTTAGCAAGAGTTCGATCGCGTGACAACATGGCTGACCCGGGGGAGAGCTTTAGTCATGTGACAAGATGGCCGACACAAGCCCCTCCTCTAATGACACGTCTTTGATCGGACGCCTGGCAAAAAAGGCACCAGCTGTCGGCAGTCGTGCGCACGCGCTAGGAAGATCAGGTATGTGACGTCACGCAGGGAGCCCAGATCACTTAGCAACCGCTGCCAAAAAAGCCCCCTCGTCAATCACATGACGTGGAACTGGTCAGTAGAATCTAGATCAGTTACCTAGTCGTAAACAGCGAGAAGTCTTGACAGTAAAAGGGGCTTTACAGCGAGGGAGACACGGGAATGAGATGGAGAAAGCCAGGTGTCTGCCTCAAGAAGCGAGTTTGTCTCACGAGCCTTCAGGGGAAATAACCATTGGTAGCGACAATTTCGAGTGACCTCAAGGGGAGGGAATTGTTCTGGCCGTTGCCGGAAGTGGACAAGGAATTGATGGCTATAATGACGGCCTGACTGGTTGCTAGAGGAAAGGTCAGTCTCGCGAATCAGCATATAGCAGAGTTGCATATATCTAGCGGTCGGTCAGGGTCAGGAGGTCAATTCTTTGTGGAAGATATTATTTCCCTTTGAAGTCCCCCGATGGTGACGCCATGTAAGATATAAATTTCAAGGGATGTAGCTCTATAAAGTATTTGGTTTCCTGTTGAATGCTGGTCTTGGCAGCTAGAAGTCAAGCTGTGAAAGAGTTGACCTTGTTGTTCTGGCGTATAGGTGACCTTCAGGTATTGCAGGTCAAGTTCGCGACCTCAGTCTTAATGAGCTTGTCGCTATCACTCACTCCCAGGCTGCTCTGTCCTGCCTGCCTCTGTTCTTCACAGCTTTTTCGTGGCCCGATATTCCGTGCTCTCCAGTTATCGCTCTTGAGCCTGCAGTAGACCCACACACACTCACTCACACTCACACACCCACCCACCCCATGTCGGCATCGGGTGGCGATAACGATTTCCATGTAACGCACAAATCACAGGCCTTGACTCGAGGACTTCGTGTGGAAAGTGGAAAGGGCTTTTGTAGTCGTTCACACACGCACAGAAAACATGTCCACACCCTCTCACACAGGAGGATAGACAGATAGGTTGTGAGAGACTACAGACAGCAGGCAGGACATTTCATAATGAATAAGAAACTGAAATATTGCGCAAAACTATCACAAATAAACGTGTTTATTTTACGACAAATTCTCTGGCTAGTGTTAAATGTCTTTAAAATCACAGATGATTATTAGGGACGAGAGGGAAAGAAGGAGAGGCAGGAAGGAATGCATGAGTGCGACCTGGAGAGCGAGTGAATGCCCCTGACATTTGAGTGCAGATGTTGCCGAGGGAAGAAACATCAAGTGCAGGCGAGAGGCCGCGGTGTTTTGTATTCGCGGAGGTCTCGCTAGACAATTTAGTTACACTTTTTATTGCATTGCTTGGGGCCTCTAGCATCCTCAGCATCCTCTAGCAGGCTGGCCCCGCTGGGCTCATCAGCTGCAGGACTGTGCAGCAGGGAAACTCTGACAAGTTGCGGGGTGTATGTACAATTTGCAGCAACACAATTTTAGGTTTGAGTTAGAATATCTCACTTCCTGTCACTGGGTTTGAGCACTTTATCCCGCATCCAAAAAATGAGCGC
The DNA here is from genome assembly GCF_003073045.1 of Pomacea canaliculata. NCBI lineage: Eukaryota > Metazoa > Mollusca > Gastropoda > Architaenioglossa > Ampullariidae > Pomacea > Pomacea canaliculata. The sequence goes on along the minus strand of NC_037592.1, from coordinate 41,595,478 downwards.
AACTTAATGATGGAAGAGCGGTCTCTATCTACCTCCTCCTCCTTTTATCTCTAGCCCTCATCCCATTTCATTTTTGCCCATCCGTTTGTCTGTCAGTCCGTCTATAATCAGATGTATGTGACTGTTATACCTGTCTGTGTGCGTGATGTCCTACACAGAACTAGATATTGTTTTTAAATGTAGAAAAAATTTATTAGCGGTTGAGAATGTGTTGGTGAGGGGCAGACTACTTTAGCATCTCCGTTTCACCACCACGACTTCTGGCTGGAGCCTTGCTAAACACATCAGTGGCGGCCCCACTTCCCGAGGTCGTAGGAAGGCCAGTTTTTGGACAGGGAGGGGGAGGCTGAGAGAAGTTTTAAAATGTTATCTAGACTACGTATTTATCCTGACATGCGATCAGCCATTTTCTACTGGCCAGCGAGGGACATGCCGGGATTCAGACGATCGGTGACCTAGCAACAAGACGGCGCTCGTCTCCCCGGTGCACTCGACAAGCGGCATGACCCACCGCCATCAAAGGCTCGCCGCCTCTTTAATCATGCGACTTGGTACCTCCCACCTCCAGCTGTACATCCACCCAGACGTGCAGAGACACACCACAGCCTCCACTGGCCGGAACTTATACCCCGGGCTGTCTAGGGACACCGAACCTCCACAGGGGTGAGGAATGGAAGTCTGTGAGGTGCAGCTGTGAGGTGAGGGCGGACTTCTGTGAACATAAAGGATGCAGTGCTGTGGGATGCTTTGAAGTGCAGTGGTGAGGGTGATAAGCGGAATTCTAAGGATCAGACGGATATCCACCCGTGGTGGAAGTGAGCTAGGGTACTTGTGGAGTGTGTCAGGGAACTGTCTTGACACAAGAAGTCGAAACTGTACACGACTGTGATGGCAGTCTAGTAAAACTGTAGTAATGCAGTGTATAGGAACTGTGTTAATGCACTACTTCGGAATTGTAGAATTGAGTTCTGTGGAGCTGTAGGAATGTTTATTATTATAATACTAGCTATTTATTACTATATCGTCAAAGTACAGTTTGAAACCCGCTTCAAGTTAAGTTTTTATGGAGAAGTCCCGAAAATGGAGATATCAAGATATAAAGAAATCTATCAGCTGTTATCTCTGACAGGTCACTGAAGAATGACAAACAATCCGCTGTACACAGGTCTTGTAATTAAAACAAGCATTTAAAGTCAGTGCTGAGACTAGGAAACTGGGCTCTCGTCTGCTTGTCTATGTTGCTGTTTATGAGCGATGACTAGTTGCAGGGTGTTATGACGATTATGCAGCAGTATACACCACCCCGTGGTAATCAGGGCATTAGGTCATGAACCACCTGCCAATAGACTACCCAGGTAGCCCAGGTAGCCCAGGCCAGTCTCAATAGATCACTAACCTCTAACAGAAAAAAAGATGCATGGGGTGGAGGGGGGGGGGGCAACCGGCTGTAACTCGAGGAGAAAAAGACCGTTTGAGTGACAAAACAAAAGACAAAGAAAAAAAAAATTGAAACAAGCAAACCAATAAAATAGCAAATAAACAACAACAAAATACTGTTAGCAACTAGCTTTATAACGTCTGATATGCCGTTATCATTTCCATGGAATTTATTTTTATCAAAATTAACTTTCTGATTTTTTTATTTCTCAATTTTTCTTCCTTCGAGGCATTTCAGCCAAGGAAAAATGTGGACTGAATGGCAAAAATTAAAATCCATTTAACAGCCACACGATTGTCTGCCTGTCATACACTCTTCGATTAATCAATCCTCTCACATTAAAAAAAGAAAAAAATAAGAAATGCCGCAGTCTCGTAGTCACTCGTGCAAGGCGCCACACTTTCTAAAATTGCTGGTGTGTTATTTTTAGCTTGACCCTTCCTCTTGTGTCAGTGCCAGAGTAGAGATGGAGTGACGGGGGCAGCGGGAGGGAGTACAACTGCTACAACTGGCGGCCGCCTCGGGAGTCCGGTGACGTCACGGATCGAAGTATGGCTGTTACAGCCTGCAGTTTGCAAAAGCAACATCTAGTTTATTCAATTGATTTTTCCCCCGTCCTCTGTGGCTGTTCTAGTTTTTGAAATTAATACTGAACAGATGATGTCCTTTCTTCTGAGGCCAATTATGGGATGTCCTGGTAGCATGTTCTGGCGGCACGTTGCTCGATTTGTTGATTTCCGACACTTTCAGCGGCTGTGGGCGAGGGCTGTAAAAGACAGCAGCAGCATGGCACCTCTGGCTCTCATTTAGACATCTACAGACGGTCCTTATGCTGTAGGTGGGAAGCTTATTAGTAATATTATTCACCTATGTTTTCATTGTTTTGATTAGTAAGTTGCCAACATCAGTCAGGATTTGTGTTCCGCCATCGACAACATCGCATTGTTACATTTAATTGTAGTAATTAAATCTCTAGATAAGCATACACAACTTATCGCACGTATCAGTAGGAATTAATTTATTTCCTATAGCAAGCCCTAAAGTCATGATCTGAAAGCAGAACTGCAGTTTTAGAAACAGATGAGAATCGAATGGTTTTAATTGCCTGCAACCACATCTTCAGATTTTTCATCTTAACCTCGGCTCATCTTTACTGCAAGCGTTGCCAGAGAAACCTGTTAATATCTGCGGGTGTCTTCCTGCCATTACAAGAATCTCAAGTCCTTCCAGAGAAGAGCTGAGTAACGAGCAGTTTTGCGGAAAGTCTCGTGCTCGCTTTCAGATGATGTACGGTGTGATTTGCTGCTGGTGGGGACGGAGTTCAAAATGTCTGATGAATCTTTCTCCTGGTTGCTAGCAAGCGCTGGCGTGCTGCTAAGTTCAGGTGACCCTAGCCTTGCTCATCCAAAGAGCTAAATCTTACAGGAAGTGGCATGAGCCAAGTCAATTGTCTTTCCTTGATTGCCTTGGGCGTCAGACGGACCTCATTCATGAAGGCGTGCGACGAAACCAGCGCTCACGAGACGGATGGAACGCTTGGCGGGACAAAGACGTCAATCCACGAGGACATCAGCGAGACGTGCGACAGACAGTGGGACCACGTGATCGAATGCCATGAGCAAGGCTGAAGCAAGTTCACTTCTCCGGTCGGCAACTTCGCATCACTCTTAAGAAGGCAGGCAATCCATTCTGGATTCTTCCCTCATTTTTTTAAAGCAGATAACTTTTTTTTCATCTTGCATGCACATGGCAAGGAAACGCACGTGTGAACCACGTGATCTGCCAAACGTAAGAAACAAACTCAACAACAGATGTACTAACAGCATGGACCCCTTCTTTCCACGGGATACGAACTGGACTTGGTCTAATTCCCGAGAGAAAGTCGACTGACAACACCTTCCAGGAAACTGGCAAAAAGAAACTACAGACTTCAGTGCGAGGAGGACTGTGGGAGGACTTCAGATACAAAACACTCCATCACAAGGTCCTGGACCACCCATAACTCGCTCACAGCTCAACTTCTTGACGTTCGTGAACAGGAAACAGCTTCTCTTAGTTTGTGCCATCATTTATTAAAGCCGCTTTAAATGAATTTTTTAGAGGCCTGGCATGCACCACAAATTCATCTTTCAAGGTTTGTGTTTCAGACAGCGTGTGAGTGGAGCCGCTGTGCGCGCTTCATGCAGCTGTCACGTGACACAATCATCTGTCACCTGACCTTCCCGATCCCCGAGGTGGTGCCTTTGATGGCCATCTGTTTAGCGGACTCCGATCTCACCGGAAGTGCGTTTAACAACGCAGCTGCGCGTGTCAGGAAGAGGAGGAAGAATAAAAGTAGTCGTCTGCTTGTTAGAAGTGACACTCATGTCCTTTAAGCTCCTCAGGAGGAATTTGTGGAGCTTATCGAACTGCGCATGCCACGCCGGCTTCCTTCTGAGCACGTCCGGAAATAAACAGATAACCTGGCAGCGGCTTTATCGGCGTTGTCGTTTGTGACATGGTCGTCAGCCAGACACCAGTGGAGGTCTCGCATTTTTTCCCGTTTAGCCACTTTAGTGCTGCACACCATCGAGCGAGCAGCCGAGCGACACACACAAAGAAAAAGAAAGAGAGCTTTTATTCGTTCTTTATATTCTTGATTTTGGCTAAGTGGGCAGATCGTGTTTTAGTGACAATAACACAGCCCACTGGGTGAACGCCAGTCACGCCGAAATGTGATGTGATGGTGATGATAGTGATAATAGTGATGATGATGATGGGGTACAGGTGAAGTCAATAGTGGGGTTAGTCATATGTGGTGGATATAGCGAGGTTGATGATGGTGGCCGCGGTGATGTTGATGGTGGTGGGATATTCTGTCATCATTGACGACGAGGAGGTCATACTCGTGTCCTCATCGGAGGTGGTCGTTCTTTGTCAAACCTTCAGTCTTCATGACAAGGCCTGAACACGTGTCTCTTGAGTCTGTGAGTCTGTGAGTCTGTGACTATTCGTCCGGTCCTGCGTGGTGAGTCGTGTGGTCAGCGAGGAGCTGGGACTGTGGACCAGCAAAGGTCCCTGCGCACATGGCACAGACAGGGCGGTGGTCAGCGCCACAGAAAGTGGAGGAGACAGGGTCAACAGAGTGCACGGTGTCGACATCTGATGTCACACCTGAAGGCCTCAGGGGCGACAACTCTGACAGTACTGTGCTGCTGTGTGTGCGGGTGTTTGTTGTTATTATTATTATCTCCCTAACATCTCTCATTATCAGACCTCGGTTCTATGACATTACTTCCGAGTTCATTAGGCTAACTCTCTGTGTTTTTGTGTGTGTGTGTGCGAGTCAGGCATTTCTCCAAGCTATTCAAGACTTTACTGTTTACTATTAGTGAGGATATTTCTGATCACCGATTTAAAGACTTGAGGTAATAGCGGGTAGGTGAGGTGGATTTTGCCAGATTTCACTCATCACCACTCATCGCCACCAATTTATTGATGAAGCGCAGCAAAGTGAAGCTGACGATGGCAGTGACCATGGTGGAGGCGGTTCATGCTGCCACATAATCACCAGTGAAGCTGCCGGCAATGGACTGCCCAACTCAAGCTCAATGTCCGGAAAGACATAAAGATGCGCGTCTGCCGCTGACGGAATCGTCCATAAATACGAGACATAATCGAAATCAATAGCTGCAGCCTCACTGGATAAACGATTAAGGCCTGCGGACACGGGGGGAGACAGGTGGTGACCTGCCAGAGCTGTGGCGACATCAGGCCGTCCTCACATCCTCCACTTGAGTACAGCGGCTCCCTTTAGATGTTGTTTTGCCCGGTGGTGTGCAGGACTTGTACACACCATCCTCTTCTTCTGGAACTTTTCCAAATCGTGCCCCAAGAAATAGTCTTGATGCTTGTAAACAGTCACGCCTACAGGCAGTGCCTTGGTGTCTCCTCAGTGTTGACAACCATTAGTATTATGGGTTATCATTAGTCCCCTAGGGAATTCTCAATGTTAAAAACCGATAGTTGTTGGCACCATGTAGAACTCTGCTGGCACTGGTGTCACAAAGCACAGCTGTCACAGCTTTAGTCACGGTTGTCTCAGTTTGGATAAGAACCACCTTGACACCCGCTTGATAAGGACCACGAGAGTTTGCTTGATACCAGCGGAGATGGTCTAATGAGAACAAGAGTTGCGAGACCTCTGACCTCTGATTATCGCCATGTCGTCGTCGTGAGTACGGCCCACACCTGCGACCACAGACAGCTCGCTAAGTCTGCAGGTAACAGGCGGAGTAGCGTGGGGCTACCTGTGAGAGGTACACGTGGGACGCCAGGGCGTCGCCTAGACTCGGGATAATCTGGTGCCATTGGACTGTACGTGACATACATGACTCTACGTGACATACGTGACTGTACGTGACATACGTGACTGTACGTGACATCGTTCATGTCGGCGCGTGCTGCGTGACAGTGTGGTCGGGTGAACAACCAGTCGTCGAAGAAGCCACGTGACGTCCTGGACTGGGACAGCGCTCGGTGTCCGTGTGATTTGGTGGCCGGCGTGTAAACACTGCAAGCTTGTGACAAGACTTGTGTCACCTTATGTCCAGTTCCTCGGCGTCAGTGTTTCTCGCATTTGATGAGAAAACGCAGGAACATCGTAACACACATCATCTCACAACATTACAAGATGTTACCATGGCAACGGTCTAACTAATGGCTTCGTCACCTTTCTGACTTGTAGAGACACTTTTTATAGAACCGTTTTCAAGCCGACTCCATTCTGCACCAGGTCCCCCATTCTTCAACAGCTGTTGGACTGTTTTTTATAGCTTTAGGGAACGATTATTTCGCTTTGATAACTTTCCTGAACATAAAATCTCTCAAAGTTTTCTAAACTCGTGTTCGTTTAAAAACATAAAAACCCAACTTCCAAACAACCTGTAGAAGAGTTTTGTTTGCGCTGCTCTAAAGGCTGGTGATAAGAATACCTTTTCAAAGCCGATTCGTGCAATCCAACGTAACGATTCCTTCAGAATGTCGCCCGCGGCCAACACTATTCAGGCTGGACGAAAATAAAAATATAAAAAGAAAATATTCAGGCCATCAGGTGTCGTGTTTCTTACTTTTTTACGTCCCATCAAGAAGGATTATGGCGAAAAGAGACGTTCTCCGCAAACTTCCGGTTGCGCGTTCACGTCTCTTTTTGTCCTCAGACCGGTTTCCCTTGGCGCAAGAGAAAATGGCCGCCGTTTTAACAAATTACCTTTCTGGCAAATGATAGAAATTTCCGCCGTTTAAAGATTTTAACTTCCCGTGAAAGACAAGATTTTCATTTTTCTTCCTCTTGTTGTCCTCAGCTAATATGATTCCACTTCCTAAGCGATAATGCGCCGTGTAACAAACTGCTCGTTTGTAGTGAAGTACATCACCATTTGTGGCTGCGCCGTTAAAAGGAATAAAGTCCTTTAGGAAGGACAGAACGTTTTGCGATTTTACGATGTAATCATTCTCAGGAAGGCGTATTTTCTGTCATTTCGTGTCCATCATTGTCAGTTCTACCCTGGCTAAGTCCCTCGTCATTGTCCACAGCTGCAGGCGCTCAACAGCATTGGCAAGATTTTTATGAACTCAGCAAATACTTTGACGGAATTCTCGTCTTTGTAAACATCCTCTATACATAGGATACAAATCTCATTGGCAAACCTCTCCATTTCTCTGAATTTTGTCTAAAAGGATGATCAGACCTGCTAACATCGACATCGTGAAGACGACGCTAACGACTTCAGGTCATCGTCCACCATTTGTGTGTTGGTCCACATGACATTAGCTGAGTCTTGTGATCAGTCGCCAGTGAACTAAAGCAGCAGACCATCACTTACTATGCACTGAGTAACACAATAGAACCTTCCAGAAAGTGTCGGGAAGTCATGTGCAATAAACCGCTGGTAAATAAAACCAAGGCAATGAAGTTTCTTTGTTTTGAATTAATAATCAGGCTTCCTGCACAGAAATTGCAAAAAGCAAATGAGGTCAACATTTCACCGCTCAACAAGAAAATATTATTTTGCTGGCGAGAGTGTTGACCTCTGTTTCTCCAGAGAAAGAATATTTACACATATTGTCTCAGCAGTGAAAGATGTCCTGACATTGTCATGACCAGCCGAGGCGGCGATGTACGACTGATGGTGGCGCCTCCTAGTGTTAGTTCTCGGTGTTACTCTGGGTGATGTTATTGTCGCAAGACACTGTGTGTTGAAACTTTATTGTTCTACACTTCATTACTCAGACTTCATTACTGTCTTCTTGTGATTAATTGCCTTTTGTCACTCACTTTGCAGACTTGATAAACATGGAGTCGCCTCCCTGTGTTAGTGGACTGGGATCACAGAACTACTGGACCGTTTGTCATGTTGATAACATAATAAAGACAAATTCTGTTCCTAGTTCAAATGGATAAAGCTTTATCTACAAGTACCACATTATGTACCACACTGCCATCATTTAGTGATATTAGCGGAGCAGTGAAAGCCTGGTATGAACAGAACTGTGTTTGACAATTACTATCCAACTGTTTTGAACAAAGGCGTGCAAAGATAATGTCTATGTAGACAAAAGCACAGAGAAAGAAGAAATATAAAGACTCTTGCATGCACGTGTGGTGAGAGACTCAACATCGCACACGTGCTGCTGGAGCAATAACAACGAGAAGGAGAACTCAGGTTTGAGATGAATGTAGACATTAACTGACATCAATCATTTACAGCTGCCTTCACCACCCACACAGCTGCGGCCTGTTGTCTTGTCATTAACATAATAATTGTGGCAGTCAGTCCTAGTTGTAGATTCACATAAACAGGCAAGGAGTGCGAGCTGGGCCACATCCCAACAAAAACATTAAAACCCAAACCCAAAAGACCACAAACATTGCCATTACCATAAATGAATGAACGAGTCTGCTAACAGCAAAGCCATAAAATACAGTTCAAATATCTTTGAAATAAATTAAACCACGTGGGCTTTCTTCGTTGATTGATAACCAGAGCTATGATCAAACAACAGGCCAGGTAATTTGATAAATAAATAAAATATTTAAACATTAAGAAAACAGTAAGAAGCATAAAAACAAACTGTAGCAATAGAAATAGTGGTCAGCCACACAAAGATCAGTTTATCCAGACCAAAAGAACAGTAAAAGAAACAACTATAATAATCCAGATGTCTTTAAAGTAATGAGCTGTAGAAACAAATAGAAGCCCTACATGTAAATAGCTTTAGCTACGGCTGGAATATAGGATTATGGTAATATCGGGATAGGCAACCACTACACCATCCACCACTGAGGACGTGGCAGCCTCCTGGACACCTACAGCAAGGGAGCACAATTGGAAGAGGGCACCAGCAACGGTAATCACCGTCAGCAACAGTAAACATCAGCAGCAGTAAACACCAGCAGCAGTAAACATCAGCAACAGTAAACACCAGCAGCAGTAAAGTCAGCAACAGTAAACATCAGCAACAGTAAACATCAGCAACAGTAAACATCACCTGCGGCCTCACACAGCAGAGACCCCCCCCACACACCCCTACACTCACCTTAAACACTTTCCCTGCTCACGACTTCCATCATCCATTCCCCCATATCTCCCCAGACTCATGTTCCCCCCACGGTGCGAAAGTGGCCTTTAGGTGGAAGCACCTTCTCCCCGCCAAAGACACCGACAGCAGTTGTCTGCCAAGGGGCACAGCACTCGCTTTGCAATGGGAAGTAAGTCAAGACAGAAACATGTCACGTGGCAATGCAATCAGCATTTTGCACTTATCAGGGAATTGTGCTGTTACTTTAATCCCTGGGGAATGTTTCTTGGGAGGAGCAGGTGTTCCACAGAGGCTGGCGAGTGCCCACGTGTCCCCCCGTGTTGCCAGGAGCAGCTGCCACACTCAGGTAGGAGGGAAACAAGTTCTCTGTCATGTCTTTTTCCTCAGTTGATGAAGGTGACTGTCCGGCTCTCAGACAGTGTTCACACCCAAACACCTGACACCAACACGCAGTCAGAACGAGGCTCCCAGGTGATATGAGTAAAGCAACCGTTGGCTGGACAGCGAGCCAATCAACTCAAACACTTGAGGACCAGTTGAAATTTACGATTTAGCCCTCAACCAAGAACTTTAGTGATGTGGTGTGATGTAGCCTAACCCACCTTGTCAGACGAGCAGAAAAATATTAATTACAGCTTAATTTACATGAAATAATCTTTTTAGGCAAGAAAATCCTCAATTTTGTTAAATTTGATTTTTTCCTCTCATTACTCACCAGAAACGGTTGGCAACATTCATGGCTTGTGTGGGTTCTCATGCGATATTATCTAAAACATCTGCGGGGTGAAAGCATGAAACCACAGCGAGGACTGCAGGTGATCACGTGGTGAGCTGCGGTCCTGAACCATTGAGGGTCAACAGTCGTCTGGTGAGGACCTTCATCACACGAGCACCACACCCAGCCCCAGAGAGGACATTTCGCCCCGGCAAAACATCTCAGACTCCCATTCCGAGAACTCGCCACACAGATGTGTCAGGCAAGCAATGGGGCGGATGATGTGCCCCCTGCTGAAAGCAGCCAACCTCACAAGAAAAAAGCCAAACAGCAATTTGCTGACATCACTAGCGGGAGCGGAATCAGACAGAGAAAGGTCGCAGAAACTCCCATGGTACACAGCCCTGAATTTGGCCCTGGCCTGTCTCTTCTCACCGGAAGTGGAGGATCCCTATTAAGGATCCGATAATGGTGAGCACTGAGGCCGAAGGTTGTTGTCTAAGTGGAAACCAGAGCCGAGACCCTGTGATGGTGTTTGTCGCCACAGTCGGCCACCCAGACATCGCCGACAAGACACCGAGCGGCTTCCGTGACTGGGGAAAACCTTTCAGAAAATATCTGCGAGACAAAGAAAACATCTTTCTAAAAGTTTTTTTTCTTGATAGCTGACCACCTTTATGTAGTCTTCAACATACAATTCTGAAACTTTCCTTCTTGATACCACCTATCATGTTGCATACACAAATGAGTTTTGTTTTTAGAGAAAGAGAATCGCAGGACTTGTAGAATAATGGAACTGTGGAGGAACCTTGTTATCTCCCCAGTCTGCCCGTTAGCCTTTGAATGTCACAGCAGCGGCGGAGACAAAATTGAGGAAAAGAAGTAGGAGAAGAATAAAACGATAAGGATGATAAAAAAGAAAATAGTGATGATGATGATGATGATGATGATGATGATGATGATGAGGGCGATAAAAAAATGAGAAGCAAGAAAAGGATATGAGATGTGCTATTGAAACCAACAAATGAAATTATGTTTGCTGGAGACATTGTTCGAGGGCCTGCCATCTGTCCGACCAGCCGGTGACTGTTTGTACATGTACTCAGTGTAATGATGCGTTAAGACTTACTTTTCTAAATGCTTGCCACACACAAATAATTACTTGCCGACTCTTGTCATCAGCAGCTTCCTGTCCTACAAGGACCTCACTGATGTTTCCAAATTTCACACTCGGACGCAGCGACAAAATGGCGGCATGGCGATGCTGGAGACATTGTTAGAGTCGCCAGCACGTGACTGATAGCCAGTGGAGATTCCACTGCGGCCTGCCCAGCCATGTGCATCGTTATTACCGTAGCAGTTCATTTCACGGGCCAGCGGCCAGCGCCACGGTAAGTGGAATATCAATCTTCTCTTCTCTTGCTGCACCCACCCGTCTGGAAGCTCTGGCAGCCATGGCAACGCTTGTCTTTTTCTCAACAAAGATGTTTCTCTTTTCTGGAAAATTATTTGGAGAAAGTGAGAGAGGACACAGACACACCTTGCTAGCTCCCCCTCCCTGCAGAGTCTGCGAGGTGACGAGTGACCTGCATGTCCTGTTGAGTCAGCAGTATTCTCTGGGTGGGCTTGGGATGGGGGAGTGTTCCAGTCGCAAACCCGAAGAACCACGAACCAATGTTCTCTGTTGTGAGTGGCGCTCACTGATCACTAGACAACACGAGTCCATGCCATTGATGACAGAAGAACTAACGAACAAATACAGAAGGATGTCGCGAAGACAGCTGGTCAGCCAGCCGGACAGACAAGCGGACAGACAAGCAGACATTTTAAAAGAGTTTTTGCTAGAAAGGCTTAGAGGGGAGACACATTTCCTCAAAAAAGTCGACGGCTGTGGAAGAAGCGGAAATGGAGACCCAGGAGGTGGCCAGAAGGACTCAAAGGAAGTTTAACGATTTCTGCTCCACACGGCGGCCGTCGCCTGATGTCCTGCAGGTCAGGGGAGTACACGCCTGGCCAGGCACCTGCTGTCTGTGCACGTCACTGGAGGGAAGCCACCCAGCACGTCACAGGTGTGGACACGAGACAGGTTCAGAGGTCGCCACCAGCCTGACATCATCTCCAGAGTCTGTCACGTGGCGGCTGCCAGACTAACTTGACACACTCTCTCTCTCTCTGGCCATGGCGGGCAGCATCCACAGCTGTCTCCCTCACTCACTCCATAAACAACATCTCAGCAGCTTGTCTGTGTGAGCAATAAAGACAGAAGGAAGACATGCGCACATCAGTTATTGTCACGCGACAGCGACATCACAGAGAGGATGATGGCGATAAAACGAGCGATAAAAAAAGAAGACTGTGATCATCGAGGGCTTAGGGCTGACAGGAAGGTGTCCGTGACCTCATGACATTAACCCCGATAAAGGTCAGCATTTCGCAATCTGTCTGATACAAGGTAAGTGCTCGGCCATGATGGCGCCATGCACAGCCAGGTGTTCCAGAACATCTACAAGATAACGAGACAATACAGATAATGTGATAACATCATGATGATGCAGATAATACACGGCTGCTCACTCACACAGGAGGGAAGGAAGAGAAGCAGAGAGACAGAGAGAAAGCGACAAAAGAGGAAGAGAAACACAAGGAAGATTAATATCATCTTTATGTGTGGCTGGGAGCGCAGGTATGTCAAGACACCTGTGTTTACAAACCACAGATCAATGGCGGGTAAGAGGCTGGAAGCCACTCAGCCATCTGTGGAATGGCGGCCTCTGTCAGTACAGGTTTGTCTACTGATCCGTCTGTCTGTCTACTGATCCGTCTGTCTGTCTGTCTACTGATCCGTCTGTCTGTCTACTAGCTTGCAGTCTAGCTTCCTGATATTGTCGGCAGACACACCGGCAAACACGCGGAATTCCACACCTGAACAAAGAGTTGTAAGCAGCAGGACCTGACACCCTCAAAATAATTCCGTCCTCGTGCTAGAGCTGACCACAGTCTGAGACACGACTACAGCCTCTGGAATCACAGCAGGAAACAACCACCACCAGCAGCACACCACCAGCAGCAGCAGCAACATTTTAGAATGACGATAAGGCTAAGAACGAAAACAGCTTCAGGAACAGGTCAGAGGTCAGAAAATGGCTGAAGGCGAGAAATTGAGTGTGAAGCCAAATGGCTGAAGATGCTGCTTGCATCCCTCGGTCGGCAGACCAAAGCCGTGGAGCCTCCCATGGAATCCCCCCCTCCCCCCCCCCCCACGGGAAGTTTTTATTGGATAAGCAACAAGTATCCGCGCTGGCTCTGCTGGTGGCAACTGGAGACCACTCTCATTTCCGCGTAGACAGCCGCCGGTCGAAAGGGCAAAAGTCAGTTGTGGAACTGATTCGCCCCTTCTCCCCCAGTCCTAATCAGCTTCAGATGTTGGTGAACTTTGACCTCCGATATTGATGACCGCAGCGGGCCTTTACTGGAGGCAGTGTCTTTGGTTTCACCGATCTCTGCAAGATTCATTTGCACTAATGATACTCTGGAGTTTGGGATACAATAGATGTGATACTGAGAGGCATGATAGTGAGATCGCTGTCATCAGAATGTAGCTTCAGACATGATGTCGACAGGTACATGATACTGACATAACATGACATGACATCATAGGTAGCATCAACCATTACACTCGACAGATGCCTCCAATCAACAAAATTACTAGGATATATGTGGAATAAGGCACACATTGTTATGGCAACAGAGGGTGTGTGTTCAGTCATGTAATTCACTCTGACACACTCGTCTCCTCTACTGATTTCCATCATCTTTTAGTTCGTCATAGCAGCTGGCTGCCTCCTACGGGTATCGAACCGGCGCCTCTCAGTTCGGACGCCAGTGCTCCAACCAGTCGGCTATCTGCCCCCCAAGTAGCTGTGAACATGTTCTAGTGGAAATTCTGATTGTAATATCTCGGATTAATTCTTATCTTGCTCGTTATTGACAGGATTAGTTGACTGTGGGTGAGTCAGTCACCTAATGTGTGTAAACAATTACCGTTTGTGAAATGCCAGCCTTCGCCAGCATCACCTTTACCTGCGCGCGGAGTAAAACTCGATGGTCGGTCGTCCGTTGCCAAGGTTACAGCAGAGAGTGGAGCTTGACCGTTCGTTAATTAAGCATTGACACATCGTTTAAACATAACCTCCGACTCCTCGAGTCCCGTGCGTGAGAGGCGATGGAGATGTGAGCCTGTTGGTGTGCGTGCTGCAGATAAGTATTGTCGGGGTTGTCAGCGATCGAATCCCAGTCCCGGCAATTAGTCCACGAATGTACTTTGTCATGGCAAGTGTCGCTAAACTGCGCTCACTTGGGACATGTGTGCATTCCTTCAACAAGAACAAAATGATCGCCTTGTTTGGCTGTCTACATCATGATGTAGTAGTCTCCTGGACAAGGACTCGGGCCACGCGCCTCTCTCACTGTCCGATCCTGTCTTCATCCAAATACATTTGAAAATACACTAAACGCACAGAGTGGAACCTCCAGACGGCAAGATAGATACGCCCTCGGGGTTATTAAATCCTGGCGGATAAAATCTTATAAACACCATCGGTTTCAGCCCAAACAATGTCTCCAGTCGAACTGTCCAATGCACTCCATCAAGTTTATCTACAGACAACATTTACACATCCTTCCTTCACTCTCCTCGTCACTACAACATCCCGAGAACAGGAGTCAGGTGGCTGACCTTCGTTCTGCCTTCGTAACGAAGTCCTTCAGGAGACTTCTGCGGATCTCCTACAGGAAGCAAAAGATGAACGAATTCGTAGAAACGTTCACAGAGGAGCCGATGCTCACCATTGTCAAGCGACAAAAGATAAAATGGTTTGGTCATGTCATCCCACGTGACACGGTGCCAACGGTGGTCCACACCACTGTGTCCAGGGTGGCAGACGCGTTGGCAAAGAGATGAAAGATTGGGTGACAAGTGTGAAGGAGTGAACGGACTGTTCACAAGAAGACCTCAGTCGCATAGACGACCGGACGGATGGTGTGAAATCTCCTCTGCTACGCTCCATCCTACAACTCCTACAAAACCAAAGAAGGAAGCCAGTTACAGGACGACCGGAATCTGGGGTCAGCAAGAGGTCAGGGTGGTATCTGATCATCATTGTATCTGTATTGTATACCACGGTCACAGCGTACACTGGGGCACGTGCAGCTCGGACACAGACTGCAACATCCCGATCCTATGACGTCAGTGGAGTGTGAAGGAGGGTCGGGAGGCTCCACTAAAGACTGAAATATGTTTCAATGTCTGGTAGATGATACCCTGGCGGTGTTTACATCCACGAAACATTGAAATACTCGTCAGTCCCTGACGGCTGGTGTCCTGGCGGTGTTGACAGAGGTCGCCATCAAGCGCCGGGCCGACAGCACTCGGGGACAGACGGGGTCACTGTGGACAGACGGGGTCACTGTGGACAGACGGGGTCATTGTGGACAGACGGGGTCATCCTGCAAATCACTGCGCCCTCTGGGGTCATCGATGGTCACATTTCCTCACGACAATACAGAGTGCATTTCTGTGATGTTAAAAATACACTCAACTCTCACGAGACAACTTCTATCATCTGAATGTAATGGCGACACATCTTGTTGTTAATTAACAATAACATTTTATAAAACATTTTACTTTCTTATCAGGATTATAACATG
Organism: Pomacea canaliculata; assembly: GCF_003073045.1. Taxonomy (NCBI): domain Eukaryota; kingdom Metazoa; phylum Mollusca; class Gastropoda; order Architaenioglossa; family Ampullariidae; genus Pomacea; species Pomacea canaliculata. The sequence continues at coordinate 41,580,038 of NC_037592.1, read as the reverse complement.
TAAAGTTTGCATCCCACACGGGCTGGTCTCTGGTGCAGTTGCACACAGGGGTGGGAGGCCACTGTATACATTTAATGTGCAGCAAGTACCTGTAGGAGCCCCACGTGAGACCTTAAGGTCACTAAAGGGTTAAAATCAACTTCATTCCTGTTTCACATTAACCAATGTGCTGCTAACAAGATTATGATATATCTTTCACTCCGTTAGCCAACTTGAACGTTGAGCTCCACAGCGGGAAAAGCTAACAACAGGTTGATAACATGCTGAAATGGGAAGCTGACATCCTTAGTGTACATAAACTGTCTTTGTGAACCGCTGTAGTTGCCTGGAAACACTGCAGTCCGCCATGTTTGCTGCGTCCCTCCAGCTGCAGCGAGGATTTGATGGCCTTTATCCTCCGACTGTTCTTACTTATGTGATGCGAGATGCCTGTCTGTCTGAAGCCTTTCATAAGAGATGTAATTAACAATTTTCTGCTTGGCATCACCCAGAGAGGCTGAGGGAGATCAATAGTGTAAACACTGACATATTGTGGCTGACCATCAGTCATCGCCAGCACGTGGAGAGGCATGGCCAACACAGCATCCGTCAACGTGTCGTTTGCTGTGAGGCCTGGCACTCTGTCCCCCTGGGTGCCTCCACTGGGGCATACCCCGTGTGGACTGACTGACACACGCACGTGTGTTTCCTGTTCTACCCAATGCTAACGGTCGCCATCACAGCCAGTCTCAACATCTCGTGTAACCAGGCGTGAGGACCCTCACCACGGCCTCAGACCAGGGAGGACTCACCTACACACACCCAACATGTTGTTATGTCTCGCAGACCGTCGAGACCGGGTATAAAGGTCGTTAGTTACTTGGCGACCAGTGTGAGGACAGCAAGGTGTGGGTGGATCCATATCTGGACACTGGGTGCCAAGAGGGCTTCACGCAGGAGGTCAAAGTGAAGGCAGATAAGAAAAGCTGTCTGAGCCTCAGTGAGGCTTCTAATGAACATGTGGCCCACACAGTAATGAGCCTGCGGGGCCCACCCAGTGACAGTGAACCTATGGCCCACCCAGTGACAATGAACCTATGGCCCACCCAGTAATGAGTCTGTGGGGTCGACACCGTCTGCCTCGCACAGTAAAATTTTTCATTGAATTTAAATTCATCACAAACAGATTTCTTGAATGACAACCTGTTTCAAGTCCATTTTTCTTCACTACAGATTGTTACAAGAGTTTGAGCTCTCTTGACTAACATATTTAATTCAATTTTATTAAATTTGTGGAGTGGTGTATTGTCACAAGAGTATATTTATCAAATCCTAGAATATTTTTCAATTGATACAAAGGTTGTGGTGATGACTGTAGCAAGTTTAATTCGTGAACAACATGTCGTTACCAAGATAAATAGTTTGAATTACGAGGCAGTCCCATGAGAAAGTCTCACCGCGATATGCTCTCACAGTGTATCGAGACGCCAGCTGCAGGACTGTAGTGGAGAACAAGAACCACGTGACACGAACAGCGCGAGGCGTGAGGCGAGATAACGAGATTAAAACTGTTCATTATTCCGCTGTCTAGCAACTACACTTTACGACTTTCTACACCCTATCACCGGCCAGCCACCCCGCGCCATCTCACACCCGCCATAAAGTAGCTCCTCCAATAATCCGCGCCCCCTTCCCCTCGCAAAGGAAGACCACGTGACGGCCGCGGCCCAATGGTGCGACGCCAAATGAAAGTGTCACAAGACGCGAGGACAAGGGAAATAACTCACCACCGGGCTGGCAGGAAGTGGGTGTGACAACCAGAAGCAAAGTTAGAGGTGTGATTATTTGTCCAAGAAAGTGAGTGACCAGGAGGAACGACACGAAGGTTTTGTTAGTCGTCGGCCAACTTGCACGACGCTTCCCCTGGAGGTCTCCTGGCCGGAGGGGAGAAAGGAAGGGAGGCTACTCTTGTGTGTGGCTGCCGGAAATAGAGGAAAAGTGGTGTCAATGCTCGAGTGTTTGCACACCACACGTGAGGGCTGTATCGATCTCAACCTACAGTACCGACCGCGTGACTCCCTCTCAGCCCTCCTCCCCCCCAAACCTCCACTGTCCGGGTGGGTGGGGGATTCCCCCAGTGCCTCCACACCGCCTTGCTTTGCTGATTGGAATATACACTGTCTGTAAACAGATACCCGAGACGGTTTACACGATCGAAGGTGCCATCGACATGCCGAGCCCTCTGCCTGGAGAGGGTCTGGAACCGGAAGTTCTTGACACACAGAGACAGACAGCGGTCCTCCCAGACTGTCAGCTTGGCCGCCCAGACGCAAACATCGCTGGCTCCCAGTGCAATGAGATTATCACTAGATACCCGAGTTGCAAGACGAGGCTCACAGCATCATGTGCTTGAAAGCTTTTAGCTGGAAGTGTTGGCCGTGGTGTGTAAGACTGATGTGTCTAATTAAATGTACATACAGCCGCTGAAACAAAACACAGAGGGGGAAGCCTCCCCCCATCACGGGAGGACTGCCGCCAGATTGCCGGCCGTGGCCAGCCTGCAGCCAATATTCCCACGTGTGGGTGGAGTGGATTGATGGTCGCAGTTTGAGGTTTATAAACTTTCTGATAATTCAATCACAAGCGAAGTGACGAACCCACACTCGTCTGTCTTGTGTCTGTGGCGGATATTTCTTCCCTAGTCAGCAGCAAAGTTGAGTGGCAGAAACCTGATGTCTGTGGCTAACTATTAATTGACTGGTGATGACAAGAGTTCATTTTCAGGATGACATTAGGAGCTGGAGTTGAGAACTGACACAGCTCTTCATTCAATTACATCGAAGTAAGCAAAAGAATATTACTTCAATGATTTTAGTCTGTGGAAACATTTGAAATACAAACTGTCTTCACATCGCCGGCTGTCAGTCTTCTCTAGTTTAGTTATCACATCTGTGTGTAATCTGTGGGACTGGATATGAATATAGTGATGAACACTGAGGTACCGAGCATTCTAGCCTTGTAACCCTGTCATTAACTTTGACCAAGCGATGGTTGAATCAGTTCTGGTCACAACATCTCAGCCGATCGCCACTTCAAGAGAAAGTCAGTGGAGAAGATTGTTAGCCATGATGGTGTTGTTCATCTTGTGGCAATCAAAGCTGGGAGAAGTGACAAACTGCCATCTGGGACCTGGCAGCTGGTTGCTGTTACACGTAGTACAGCAGACTATTGTTTTCACACCCTCGTGCATAGAAACCCCATCTCACCCAGTCCACCCTGCAGCCGTGGGTAGCTGGTCTATGAAGGGAGGCAAAGGGAGGGGAACAGGAGGGTAGGCACCACACCTGTGGACCTTTTCCACTCGCTGTACATGTCTCTAAACTGTTGAACCCTTGACCTCTGTTGTTTATGTTGGTGGAGGGTTTTGACAAACACACTGTTTGGTCTTGAGTTGACTTCTTGTTGGAAAATGTGGTCAACGACTAATCCTTGCGAACAAAGTAAGATGGCTAGATGCATGGCACGACTGGCAGACACAGGACAGAGCTTGCCTGTTATAAATGATAGAGAAAACTGTAATCACGGATTGGTATAGACCAGTAAGTATAGTCACTCACTTGTGCTCACCAAACTCTCACCAACATCAATCAGAGCTACACACATTACCAATGTACTTAAAGATACAAAGTGTCTGCTTGCATGAAGGCATCAAGGCAAACTAATTTATCTGGGGTATGGTATCCAGGGTAGGCACAGTTATTTTTAAATGACAGAGGAATTGACAATTATGTCTGCGTCTTGCTTCAACAATGTCTTTAGCTCCAATAATTATTCTGCAAAAAATCACTTTTATTCTCCATGGCGGAGCCTGAAGTCACCTGCTGATCAAGTGGCTGATAATGAGAATTACAATCTGACACTGCCTACAGAGTACACAAGCATGTGTGCACACTCACGCAAACGGGCACTCACGCATACACAAACACACACGTACGGACTCACGCACTCACACGCACACATTCACAATCCTGTGACTTTGGGTTTTATCTCCCCCTGCCTCTTGGATTGTGAAAGTATCTGTACACAAGGGGACACATCCGTGTGCGTGTGCGTGTGCGTGTGTGTGTGTCCAACCTTTAACACAAAGCAGCCATGTTAGCTGTGCAGGCCACTGTCGTCTGATATCGTGAATATCTACAAGACTGAATAGCTTCCATGTCTGGTGGTCAGTGGTGTGAGACACACTCCATATTGCTGCTGAGTGCTGGATAGAATCTTTTTGCCAATCATGGAAGGGAGGAGCGACTGCTGCCCCGGCGACGCGGATACCACGCACTGTCCCAGTCCAGAAAGGTCCGAGAGGACAATCAACATTGTCCCTCCCTTGCACCTCCACCAGGTGCTGACAGACATGCGCAGCATCTTCCGCTTTCAGTATCAGTAGACACAGAGGTCCGAGAAGACCAGTCGCGACACAACTGTCAGACCAAACCGTTTCCATAGAGACCACAGACCAGCATCAGCAACTGTGGCATCTAGTGTCAAGTACATAGAGGCCTTCATGTGACTTGTGTCATCTAGTGTCAGCTAGTGTCAAGTGTGTCAAGTACACAGACACCTTCACTAAAATGGTGGCGCTTACAGAGATCGTCACGTGACTGGGGTTACCCGGTGTCACACAGACTGTCGTGGTGTCTGCAGGGTTCTCACAGGTCGTCGTTGGGTCGCTGCTGATGATGACACAGAACAAGCGCGCCGCCATCTGCAAGTGAAACGTTGGCCTGCGCTTGGCCCCGCCACGGGAATCGATCCACAGTTGACAAAGTCTTGTCAGTCTTACTGAGACGAAAACTGCTTTTGTAGCCTGTGTAATAAGCTGCTGGCTTCACTTGCATGTTCCGTGACTACTTTCACTCAGACACAGAATCACACACAGAATCACAGAATCACAAACACGGCATCACACACACAGAATCACACACATTCTGGTGAATCGGTGTGACTTCCATCATGCCCTCTGTCCAGCAGTTCACAGTTATCAGGTGTAAATGTATACAAGCCCCCACACCCTCTCCCTAACTGTGAATAACACCCTCCCAAGGTCCAGACTTCTTTGCCAGCGAGTCACGTCCCCTTGTCAGGGTAACAGGCTGACCCGGGATGCATCACGTGCCTCACTGTTATCTCCCTTGTGCAGTGGTTCTCGCCCCTGCCTGGCGCGCTGCCTGTAATCTCGGCCGCACGTGCCTCCATGCGCCCACGCCGCCCTTACTGCGCATGTGCGAGAGTCCTCCGAGAGGCGATAGAACGAGTCTAACGGATGAGGAGGCCGGCAACAGGAGGCGGCTAGTCGGTGGTGGTGCGTGTTGGTGGTGGTGTTGGTGTTGCTGTTGGTGTTGGTGCGGGTTAGCGCCATATTTGTCAATCATCATTATCATCATCTCCGTCATCTTCATGACAACAGCAGGCAGCAACCTTCCCACTTTTCATCTCCCAGTCCCCCCTTCTCCCTCTCTTCCTCCCCCCCCACACACGCGCACACAGCGATTGGCTGCACGATCACTGAAGCACCAGTGGATGGAAGTCAAAGGTCAAGCAGGACCAAATGGCAGTTGATATGAATAAGTCATGGCAAGTAGCGGCGGAATGAATGTTTAATCCTTTATTCTAATGAGGGTCGTAATTATTAGACTCGTAAGGTCACGTGGAGCCGCGAGATGTTTCCACCTCGATGTCACCGATACAGTCGGAAATACAAAAAATTGATAATCGAGGTTGGTCTGAGAGAGGAAGTGCTTTCCTGTATGGATGAGGATGAGGAGAACAGGGTACAGGGTGGGGAGGGTAAAGGTCATTAGGGTAGGAGGGACGTTGCTACGTGGCTCTGTGGGTGTTGCTTGTTGTTACTTACTGTTGTTGCTTACTGTCGTTGGTGTGCTCTTGTAGTTGTTCTGTCCTGTGATGCCGAGTGCAGACGGCCTGTGATGCTCTGCTGGCTGCCAGACCCTAAAGTTGACCTCACCCTATATAATGTAGACTGCGGCTTACTCTTTGATATTACATTTATCGATGATTACATTTCTTTCTCTAGTTCTCAGTGTGCCACTCACACGAGACAGTGCGAAGTCACTAGAGACAGACAACATAGACAACATAGACAACATAGACAACATAGACTTGTGCACCAAGTGACTATACATTAAACATGTGACATAATTCACATATAACTATGTATAACTATGATCATTATAAAGTATATATATATATCACTATATCTACACAAATCTCTCAGGTGCAGAATCCTCCCACACTACAGGTCAGAAGGTTACGAGGACCCACCCTCGACATGGAAGTCCCCGAGGTCCTGACTGGTTTCTTCTTGTGGCTGCAGCTTTCTTGTTCTGTTCGGTTCCCTCACATCGTTCTCACGCGCAGCTCCATCCTCCTGTCCAGCTATTTGCTCCAAGGAAGCAGATGTGGAGGCAGTGGTGCCGACTGGTGGTAGCCATGGGAGTAAGATGGCGGGAAGGGGAGGCGACTGGAGCGCGGGGCTGTCTTTGACTTGGGATGTAATAGCCATTGGTTGTGGAGAGGCACTGAAGCTAGCGCGAGACGGAGAATGGATGCAATCAGCCTCAAGAGGTTCTCCTGGCTCTGCAGCAATCACCCTCGTCACAGATAAGGCGCTTGTAGACCTGCACTGCCGCCAGGCGGCGCGCGCAGCCCATGTGTCATGCAAAGTGCAATGCTGAATGTCATGGCGAGTGCAGTGCTGTGTCAAGCTCAGTGTCATGTCTGTTGTTGTGTCCAGTGGTCATGACGAATGTCACGTGACACTAGCTATACGCTGTTGACAGTGACACTACCTCTCGCCTCAGTTCAGTCCACGTGGCACAAGCTGTCAGTGTCACATTAGCTGTCAGTCAATACACCAGCCCAACTGATGATACCTACAATCTGTCACACCACGTGACATTGTCTCTATTCAATCTATTTGTCTCTACGACGATCTGTTCCTACTTCATGTCGCGGAATGTAAGGAAACCTGAAGTACAGAGTAAGAAGGTGTGCTACCCAGGAAGTCACGTGACAGGCTGGAGGTGTACATTTGATTTCGACAATCTTTGATGAAGATAAGAAGTAACACTTCAAACGCAGGCCCCTTGCTGACAGAAGGAAGCTTCTAGCTCGCCCCGAGCGACTCACTGACGTCACATCCGTTCTGGCGGCGAGGTATTAATATTTCATCTTCAGTCTGGAACTTCTGCTCCAGACAGTCAATCTTCAGTCGAGAGATAACTTTATCTGCAGGCAAATGAATGGTAGAAGAGGAAGGAAGGAAGGACGGTGGAGGAGAGAAGCCGGCTAACCTCACACCCAGCCGCCAGAAGGGTGAGCTCGTCTTTCTCCTGTCCTTGACCTTTGCAGGGCAGTGACCCCTGTCCGTGCCCACAGGTAAGGGAGAGCACTTTGATGAAATCTGACCTCCCACAGAGACCAGCGCGGGTCATGGCTACAGGGATATCATCCTCCTCTATCTGCCGTGGTATTGTCGACAGAAGCAATGGAGATGTTTGCCGATGGCCCTCTGTACAAACTCTCACAGTCCTCAGACCTTCGTGAACACAGCTTTTACAGGAAATGTTTACACTGACGTGTGCACGCGCTGAACAACTGTAAAGGAGTTGAGTATTAATAATATTCTGTCTCTTTTTCAAACTCTCTCTCATAGGTAATATAGACAATATTTACACACGTACATTTAATATACAGATAGCAAAATTTAAACCTCTCGTCACATTTGCAAAATTTTCTGATTTTACAAGTTTGCATTCTTTCACGTTCCAGTGTGGATGTGTGAAACTTAAAACTAAGATTAGTAACTTCCTTCTTTTTTATACATCATGAGATCGACAATGATCGCAACGACTGAAATATTGAAAGAGTAAGTAAACCAACACAGATGTCAAGGAACATCAAAGAGAGAAAGTAAACTACCAGAAAAAGTGAAAGTGAAAATGTCCGCACACTTGTAAACACAAGTCGAAACTACGAAAGAAATGCTACAAATATTATTTTTTTTTAAAAAAAGGACTTGACGAGAACACTGCAGCTACTAATGAAAACGCGCCAGCCACCAAGGGTGGAGGTCCTGCTGCAGCGATGGCCCAATGCCGACATCACAGTCCCATCAGTCGGACGACGCTCGGACCAATCACACGCCAGAAGGCATCTTGATCACGTCTGTGACCCCGTCACGCCCCCAGACCACGTGACCTCGCCACTGGCCGCCAGGGTGCGCGGCAGATGCCGTGTTTGTTCATCAACGGCCGCCAGTGACGGCGCGTGCGGCCAGCCGGAAGCTGTAATCACTGCACGTGCACACGTGCACACAGTCACACAGTCACACAGTCATCTGTTTTCATTTTCCGTGAGACGGTCACAGCTTCCGGTCATCTGTCTGACGTTCATCACAACAAACAAACTCCTGTAAGACAGACATGGCGGCAAACAAAGGGAGATCATTTGACCAATGTCAGTGACTTTCATTTCTCGCTGTAGTTTCAAATAATATTTCCTTACCCGTAAGTCGGGTAGACGATGTGCCGTACCTACCCCACCCCCTACAGGGTCAGGTACCCGCTCCACCGCTGGGTCAACCGGGGAAGTGGACTGCGTCACACGGGGAGAGAATCTCTCATGTACTCGCCAAGGTCCTCCGTCCCTCCATTGTGTGACATCGTCGTCAGGTAGAAACACTTTTCAAGACATGAACTTAACTCACGGCAGCTTTCTTGCAACTCTCGACACGAGGAACTACAAACCGTGGGTGCCGGTAACATCTCCCCACATGGCGGCCCCCATAGTGACACAGACCTTCCCCATCTTTCTATAAATCTCAAACCGAACTGGGGGCCACGGATATGAAATATGAAATGTTTCCGCAGAGGCGGGCGGTCCATGTTTGTACACGAACCTTGTCGAGGTGCAGGCCTCATCAGGATAATGTTGGTGCCAGCCTCCCTAGGAACGCAGTCCCCCTACACCGCCCCTGCTTTATCAAACTAAGGTAAATTTCAGTAGCCCTGGAAACGACCTCTTCATCACTATAATGCACGGTACACTCACCCTGGATGCTCAGTCTCATCACGGTAATGCACATTTCAGTACCCGGACTGCCACAGCTCATCCAGCCTCCCCGTGCCAGCGCCATCATTTCCTGAGGCCGGGTAGTTGTGCCCGGGCATCAAGCCCCCAATACTGGCATTTCACTCCCTCAATCCCTTCTCCACTCGCACATTTCGACTCCCGCTGAAGCTGCGCCCATCCTTCACATTACTTTTCCCATCTTTCTTCCTCCTTCTCCTGTCCTTGGACTGGCCGCGCTGCTGCTGCAGTCTTTTGTAATCACCTTCACTCCTGCAGGCTGACCCTTGACCTTTGGGCAGTGTCGTACCTCGTCTAGTTGCATGTCTACCCGAGGCCCACACAAAATCACTGACCTCTGATGGATGTGGATAACTTTGCAGATGTCCTTCTGTCTGCCTGTCTGTCTTTTGCAAAGTTCAAACGCTTTAACTAAATAAACAACACACTCTGATTTCCTGTTTCATCCTCAGGGCCTGACCACTGACGAGGTAGCATGTGACAGTGAGAGTAAATAACACCAGAAAACTTTGAAATGGTTGGTTGTATATTTCTTTTGAACTAAAGTTAAATCAGAAAAAGAAAGCCTCGATTCCATTCCTCCTGTTGTCAGCAGCTGAGTCCAGAAGTTTGCTTCCTTTCTACAAGCAGTTGTGGTCACGACTGACCCACTGGAACCTCTCCAGACGCCTTGAATGGTCGCACGTGACCTCCTGTAGACACAGACGCAGGAGACTAAAAGCTTCTGTCCCCGTCCCCCCCAGGAGACGGCCTTGACCTTTGTGGGTGAGAGGCCGGCGTGTCGCACGTGCTGCACGTGACAGGCAGCTTCCGTCGGTCGGCGTCAGACGCAGCCATTGGTCGGCGGTAATGGACCTTTGTGGCGGCAAGCAGGGAGTTGCCTCGCTCAGCAGCACCAACCACAGGAAGCCATGCTGCGACATCTGTGGGAACAGAAGCAGACGACAGAGCGTGAGTAGTGCTGGTTGAGATGTCTGTGCCATTGTCCTCCTGCTTCTCCACAAAGCTTTGCCCAACGTCTGCCAGGAATATTTTCTTCAAAATTTGTCGAAAGCGTCGGCACAAGACCTCCTCAGGAGGAAAAGAGGTTTTGGGGGAAACTCTCTGAGCAAAATGAAATGAAATGTTTGTTACCAATGGCCAGACTTGTGTTGACGACTTGTTTCATTCAATGAAGCTCTTTAGACTGTCTCTCCTGTTATTACATGTTGAACCTCCTCACCTTACCTCCCACCAGAATAGGAATTCTCTGAATAATCTCTAAACAATCATTGCTTGAGGATGTAAAACATGTTTCATCGATAAAAAAACAACAAAAAAAAAACAAAAACAAAAAACAAAAAAAACAAAAACAGCCCCCCCCAACAAAAAAAAAAAAAAAACAACCAAAAACATAACAAAGAATACACAAAAAGACCAAAGCCAAAAACAAGCAATAACAAAACAAAACAATACCGTCGGCACTCAGATAATCAAGGTGTGTGTCCCTCATGTACACGTGTACCTATTGATGTCCATGTCCTATGTCAGACACCATTGTCCTCATCTCAGTGTCGGCGATGTGCAGAGTAGTCGCAACAACATTAATAAATATTTACTTTGATCCACGTGTGGCTGCCATGCATGTGAAGCCCAAAGATGAAATCTTCTCCCTCACCCGCTCCCCATCTCCCCCAGCCTCCCACACACACCTCTCCCACAGACTGGCGAGAAGGAAGGAAGAAGATACCGTGAATACTTCACTCAGCTATTCCCGTGGCTCTGTTGTTTGTTTGTCTGCCTAAGCAACATCGTTGACTGAACATACTGTACACATGTGGACATCGACTGTTCGATTCATGGCCTAATCCGACTTTCTCGTCCTTGTTGTCATCAGGAAGTCGCCCCTGTCATCAGCGAGAGTTGTCGCCCACGGCACTCAGCCCCTCGACAGGCTGCACGTGCAGTGGCGAGTGATTGTGATTGGCCGCCGCTGGATGTTTCTGGACGCCATGTCTGTACCTTGCACAGCCGTGCAGGCAAGATCATTAAATCACATGACATGGGTAAATATCAAAGAGGCTGAAGGTAAATATCAAAGGAGCGGGAGGCACTTGTCAATCTCAGTTTGTGTTTGTGTCCTCCATCAGACTGTTTTCCTTTTGTCTCCTCCACGGCGCCAGTCGGGGGCACAGAGGTCGCCAGCCTCTCCATGCTGCTCTGTGCAGGTAAGGTAAGGACAGGTGAGACGAGGCAAGGTAAGGAAAGGTGAGATAAAGTAAAGCAAGATAAAATAAATAAGACAAGATAAAGAAAGCAGAGGTGAGAGAAGTAAGGCAAGATAAGGACAGAAAGGCACCTGCAGTGCTTCCCTCAAGAAAGCTCACTTCTTGACTACCGATACTTGATTCAAAGCTGAAAGCAAGCTTCATAGAATGAGAAATTTTCCGTTGGAGAATTATATAAAAGTTTGAAAATTAGGTTAAAAGGATACCACACAAGTGTAAGTTCATCTGTTTGACATGAATAAATATCAATCTTAAAATAGTTTCAGAGAAATAATTTATCTTATAATTTTATCCAGAATATTTCTTTTACGAGGAGCAGGAAGATGAAAGTCAGTATGTTAAAAAGCAGCTACATTGTTTAATATTGTACTACATGAAAATAATTAGGATATGCACCAGAAGCAGTTCAAACAACTGAACCAATGTATTTATGAGCCGCCGCATCCACTGCAACAAACCCAAGACTGTTACACCCGGGGTAGGCCTCTTCTTTAGTGAGGCTTCTACTCAATCGCAAGCAGGTTATTGGCCAAACTTCTGGCACGTGACTGAATGTGATGGAATATTCAGAAGCCCCTACAATCCGCTTACAAGGAAAGATGAAGGCTGACAGCAACAGGAGAGCGGCTGAAGCAGGTGCACCACTCACACCAGCTCTGTCTCACAACGAGGCCAGACATGGCAACGACCTTGTTTGTCAGAATGAAGATGATCACATCACGGAATGCCCCAGAAAATCTTTAGGGAAACGACCTAGCTACTACAGAACCTGGTCCACACCATCAACAAGCAGCCATCACATTAGTGATGAGCTCCTGGAGCCACTGTCAACAGGTCACGTGACGAAATAGAATCTCTGGCGAGGACAGACAACAGCCTCGTGTCTTTTCTGTCTTAACATCACATTTACTATTACAAATGAATGCAGACATGAATAAACCCGAATCCTAAGAATACCTCAAACAGCCGGAACCTAAGAATATCGTGCATTCAAACACACAAACTCGTCCTCCCACACGTCAGTCCACCCGTACCCACAAAACATTTACAGCGTCGATCAATCAGCCATCAAGACAAGATCCACTTGAAGCTGGGTTTCCTCCCCTTTAGTTAAAAATCATTAAATTATGTGTCTGGCACCTAAGTGCTAATTAAAACTGCGGGTCTCTCTGCCAGCGAGATAAACTGTCTTCCAATGGGACTCGGGCCTGCCACCCGCCCTCCAGCCTCCCCCTCCCTGTCCATGTTCCCCAGAGACAACAGCCTCCATTACTGTTGCTGCCATCAGATAAACATAGCAACTCTAGCATTCATATCATTATAATATAAAGTATAACCGGCTCATGCTGTCACACTGTCACCTCACTGTCACCTCACTGTCACCTCACTGTCGTCAGTACTTGGCACACATGTCATATCACAAGCTGGGAAAGACCAGCCTTCCAACTAGTGAAAAAGAAGAGAAAATATTTGTTTGCCAAAGACATGTAGATGTATTGCAATTCTCTGTCTTATGTGTTACTCGAACCAACAGAAAAACATCATGACATGTCACAAACAAACGCAGCTTCAAGTAAAGAAGTTTACAACCTCGTCAACAGTTGATAAAAAGACAATAAATCCTTCACATATCTTCTTTTCTGAACATAAAAAAAGTAAAGAAATAAAAGTTCAATGCAACATGCTGAAGTATTATTCTGTACAAACGTGCGGACGACTGTTTGGCCCGAGTGTGGACTGCACAACGTGGAGCAGGAAATCTGAAGTCACCTCCACCAGTGCCGACAGCAACTGCTCCTGCAGCACGCCATGCAGACACACCAGGCTACACGAAGAGGGCGCCACCATGATGTAGCAGCACTAGCGACACCTAGCGGCAGATCAGTCAAGTCGGAGAAAAGCTTCACGTGATGTCCAGCACTAGACGCACCAGCAAACAGGACCTAGCAACAAGACTCACATCATCTCTTCTTGACGATCGCCTGAGTGAGTGAGTGAAGGAGTGTCAGAACGAAAGTCGGACTACTCTCGAGGGTTTTTCTGATTTCTCATTCCATTTTCTTCACAAAATACTTAAGTGTCAGAAGTCTTTTCCACAATGACCGGGTGTATCGATGAAGCCCTATAACCCAGCCTTATCAACGTGTAAAGAAGTCGTGTAGACAAAGACAGAAGCTCACTGACTGAGATGCTAGAAGCCGGCAGTGGATCTTCAAAGACCGCAGCCCATCCTCCATGTTCTTGTGAAGCTGTCGGCCATCACAGCAACAAGTAAACCACTTTGGCTGAAAGTTTCTTTGATGTCATTTCTGTAGTCATCGCCGACATCATTTGCCCAACTTCCACATGGAGGTCCGAGATAATCATCAGAAGTTTCTTTAATGTCGGTAAAAACCTGGCGGAGCAAAGCCGCGAACCTGAGTGAAGCTTGAAGAACATTTGACGAGAAAACACAAAAGTGTCATGGCTGAAGAAGGTTGAAGAAAACGGAAAAAAACAATAAAATAAAGAAAATTAAATTTAAAACAAAAATAAAAACAAAGCCCCAAGAACACCATTAAAAAAAACTTTGAGGAGAAAGTGAAGTGGCAGCCGTGTAACTCAGGGCAATAATTTGTTTCCCTTGTCTTCTTTTACTTCCTTTTCTCCGGTCTTCCTTCTGTCCCAGCAGTCGTCCGTCTATCCCGTCTGTTTGTCGACTTGAGAATTTTTACAGGACAATAATTTACGATATCCAATTAATGACATACATAAAAAATTAGAAAAGGTCAATGCTATAGTAAGAAAGCAGTGAAGAGGAAAGACGGACGAGGATGTGGAACTTATAAACGAGAAGAGAAACATTTTAGAAAGGAAAGAGAAGGTTTCTGACGAACAAAGAGTAGCAGGATACTGTCGGTGAGTGGACGAGAGACAGAAAGATGTCTGTGGATCTGGCTAATGCCTGAGATGATAATCATGTGACAGAGGAGGACAGACAGAGAGACAGGATTAATCCACAGAATAATTCCTGCAGTCTGACTAACATGCAACCGAAGTGTCACCGTGGGCCAGGTAGCCATACCTGGTGTAGCAATAAGCATGGCACTAGTGGGCCAACAATGTCGGTGGCAGTCCTGTGTCATACAGTGTCTGTGGCAGTCCTGTGTCATACAGTGTCTGTGGCAGTCCTGTGTCATACAGTGTCTGTGGCAGTCCTGTGCCATACAAAGTGTGCAGCTGTCCAGCTGTTGTGCAATGTTGTGGCTGCAGCAGAGGATCAGGTGGCGGTGAAGATGATAATGAAATGTGTGATGGTCTATGGGAGGTCGTCATAATGTGATTGTCTATTGGAGAAGGTCAGGTTGTTGTGTATCAGGATTGATTGAAACTCTCCCCCTCCCCTCTGTATGTCGACATCTGACCTCCAGCAACATCAGGGACCACGACACCTAGTCGCCTACACTACATCTGCAACTCTAGGTGTTAGCTTCTCTCATACAAACTGGGTACAATGTCCTGACTCCTCTGTAGCTTCAGTACACTCGTGTGTGTGATTCCCTGAGTCCCAGTCCCTTGCCGCACTGTATGTGTAATGTATGTATGTGTAATGTATGTGTAATTCTTGTGAACAAAACTCACAGGGTGGCGAGTCCTTCACAGGAAGCCGAGCCTAACGATGGTTGGCAATCCAGTGGGAAAGTGCTAAAGCTCACCCAGGCGCATTAATGGACGAATTTTGATATCCTAGTCATGCATACAGGGCTAATAAAGATCAAAACATTCAATTATTTATTCTATGGGTGCTGTTTAGACGACGGTGCATGAAGACGGCGGAGAAAGAAGTGTTTAAGGTGGTTGAGACAGGGCGGCGGGGTAGAAGCTGTGGTTTAGCCGCCTCCACGATTTACTGCTCGCCTCACACGACGACC
Organism: Pomacea canaliculata; assembly: GCF_003073045.1. Taxonomy (NCBI): domain Eukaryota; kingdom Metazoa; phylum Mollusca; class Gastropoda; order Architaenioglossa; family Ampullariidae; genus Pomacea; species Pomacea canaliculata. The sequence goes on along the minus strand of NC_037592.1, from coordinate 41,564,713 downwards.
GAGCATCGATTACCCGGGTGGCCTTAAATCACCCGACCTCATTCGACTGCCAAGCCTTCAGGTTAATATTATTCTCTGGCTGCTTTGCGCGTGCATGAATGTTCGTGTGTATTCATCTCTCCGTTTTTTCTCTCCGCCGGTATGTGGCTGCACACACTCGCTTGCCAAAGGGCAAAGGTCGCTATGATCGAGCATTGTCGAGATCGAAGTGTTGGTTGAGGCTGGTAGAGTAATGGTGGCGTGTTGATATCTATCTATCGATGTATCTACCTGTTTGTTTGTGTGTATTGTGTCATGTCAGGACCAATGTTCAATGCTGTGCCAAGCTGCAATGTTCTCCAGAATCTTCTAGTCTTCCATCTCACACTGTGTGCGGTGTAAGACCGAGGACTACTTGTTCCACTGTGTATGTGGCTTACAGTGTATCACCTGTGCTCTCTACTCTCTTCTACAAACTGTCTTTGCTGTAGAGTTCCTCGTGTGTCCCACGCTGTGGAGTAGGTGGTCAACTGGTCGTCTTGTCATCAGCGCTGTGAGAATACTGTTGGTGGACTGCTAATACAGAGTACAGAAAACACGTTGACAGAGAAGGACTCCTGGGTGTCGATGTGATGCTCTGTTATCTCCACATCGCAGTCCTTGCGGTCCACAGCCGTCCTCCAAAGAGGTGAAAGGTTACGCAAAAGATCAAGCAGCTCTGGCAGCATGTCACGTGACTAGAGCCTGCCATGTCTGTCCAGTTAGTAATAATGACACTGGACTACACCTACACAACCGTGTAAGGTTCTGACCTCCCCTACATCTAAGTCACACGTTAAGGTCTCCATGGCAACCATACAGAGATGTTCACACTGGCAGAGCCATGTGCATGCACGCAGCCATATTTACAGACACACTTGCAGACAGCAGCACAACACAATAACACATCGGGGGAAGGCAGCTGCCGCAAACAAGTCTTAGAAGAGTAGACAGAGGCTATTGCACAGTCGTGAACATCTTCCTAAACATCAATGAGACAAGTAGAAGATAATCCTCGACTCACGATAATCCTGAGGATGGACTAACACCTTAGACAAGCGACATGACAGCACGTGGGATCGCATCCCGTCTGTGTCATTCCCTCCGACACCAGAAGCCCCATCGCTGCTCTCTAGTCTCTAGTCTCTGGACCGTATAGCAGAAGGTTCGAAACATTTGAGAACAAAATGATGACCAGATCCCTTGTTTCCCTTTCCTTACCCTGAGTGTTTACGTTGATAGACAGTTGTTGCTTTGTTCACAGTTGTTCACAGTTACAAGTTCACAGTTACAAGTTCACAGACAGTTGCTGCTGCCGGTGGAGCACGGATCCTGATTCAAAGTAAGCAGCCTGGTACCAGCAGCGGCTACACCAGTACCTGTCTACAAACAAGATTGATGTCCTCCCATGAACTTGTAACCGTCGTGGGGTGGCCATATTGTGTTCATCCATTGTGTTCATCTCGCTGTCTCTCAGTGACCAGCCATTAGTGTGAAGTAAGCAACCACGTGTCTACCCTCCTTCCTCTGTGACCGGCTCTGTGTGAACACTGTGTGACTGTTTCCCTTGTTGGGTCCCTGAAATATTTACAACATTTATTTCCGTCCTTCCCTGTACCTTGTTAATACCCATAGCCCAGAATATGTATTTAAACTAAGAGGGAATATATGTTGTCCTCGTTACAGAGTTAAAAACCGTTTCCAGCGAAGACAAGAAAGACGAGCTGTCTGGGCAGACAGAAGGAAATGTCAAAGACTTGTTTGGAGAATCAAGAAAGATCATGTTCTCTGGAATATCAAATTTTGTTCTTCGGAGTTCTCTTGGTGCTATTGGTTTTTGTCATTCTGAATTCCAGATTTTGTGAAAGTCCGTCTGAAGTTGAAGACGTTGTTGATGTCCACGATTTTAAAGTCCGCCGAGTATGACAGGGTCAGAGGGCGTGGCACCAGGGTCAAGGTGCATTTACAGTAGTCCAAGCAAATTGCAATAGTCGGGTCTCTGTAGGGTCCTTCGCCTTTGTCCCGGTCTGTGGTGGATAAGCCCTCCGCTGGAGGAACTCATTTGTCGACCAAAATGACATTTAAAGCCGCAAATAAACAGCCGAGGGTTGTGGCCGGCACGTGCAACGTCTTATCACATTGTCCTCCTCGCTGTCAGCAAAGCTCTTTCCACTCTCACACTGAGCCCCACACTGAGCCCCACTGCTCCACACTTTTCTTTGTGGACACAGGACAGTTTGTGGAGATGTTTACCACTCACTCTCTGTGGTGCTGTTTAGCTAAACCACGATGGATGTTAATGTTGTTGCAGAATGTATTATGGGATGTTTATTCTGTTTTTCCTAATTCACTTTCTCTGAGCATCTCCATTAGAGATTTGCAATGGATCCAAAAAAGGCATTCTTAACTGAAAATACACAGGGGAATAGGGGATCGTCTGTGTAAAATGTTCACCATGATATACACAATTTTACAAACACAGTCCTTAACAAAGTATGACCTGGTTAAACATGCCCTGAAAGGTTAGCGGGTGCAATTTTTTCCAATAAGTCCGTAGCGATTAGTGCAAGAAAACATATCGTAAACTCTGAGTGAACAAATGATTTGGTTCTGGAAAAACCCAGTTTCAAACACCATGTACAAACATCAGCACGTGCAAACCCATGTACAGTCAACAACCACATACATCAGGGTTATACAGGAATACATTTTTGTTGTGAGAGCCTGCGCCAACAAGAGCTGGGACCATGGGTCAGTTTGTGTATCTGGACAAGGATGACCTCACACTGCACGTGGCGAGAATTGTCGGTCTGCATCATGACAACGGAAAGGGATTATTTGTGGAGACAGTATCTTAACCAGAAATCATCAGATGAACTGAGGCTTCTTTAGTCAACAGAAAACATGACCCCACTTGACCTTTAGGTAGAGCTGACAGGAATCGCTGGAACAGCTCTGTTGACCCCACCCGTCGTGTCCTAGTGTAAAGGTCAAGACATTGCTGAGAAATCTTCTTGTACTCTCTGCTAGTACTGCTTACCTTAGTTGTGGTCCAGGTGTAGCACCGTGTCACCTAGACATTAAAACCATTGTCCAGGTGTCCAGGTGCAGCACCACGTGACCTAGATATTAAAGCCAGGGCTTGACTGTACGAGCAATTGTCACCCATTGGCACGCACCGTGTCCCTAAGTTGCCCAGTGTGACAGGCCCCTAAGAAATTGTTATGTACATCAAGGAATGACACATGTTGGTGTAGCACGGCAGTGGGTGGTGACAATATGATTCGTGGATTCTTGCCTGGCATCAGTCCCACAAGGAAGAGGCAAAGGGCCGCGAATCTCCGGCACTTGTCCCAACCCGATCCCCACAAGGTCTCCGGTGACTTGACCCCTGCCAGGTCTCCAGGGACCTGATCTCTGCCACGCGCCGCCATCGTCGGTCTGCTTCTCAACTGCGACATCGCCAGGAGGCCCAGGTGACAGGTGATGTGGGAGGCAACAGACAGCGGGTCCCCGGCAGCGCAGCTGACAGACAGTTTGCTGGCGGCTCTGTGGCGGTGGGGGGCGAGGGTCGGGGGACCTCCGGTGGCCGCCATGCTGTGAACACCTTCTGAGCTCTGAACGGTGTATGGGAATGTACGAGACATGGTCTCACCCAAGGACTTCAGTGTAAAAGGATTATTTTACTTGTATACCCGTTGTGTTGAGCAGGCGCGCGTCCATGTGTCCATGTGTGTGTGCTTGTGTGTATGTGTGTGTGCGTACATGTGTGTGAGTGTGTCCGTGTGCGTGTGTGTGAGCTGCTTATTCCGATGTCAGGACTGGAGGTCCTGTCGGTGCCAACTAACAGACGACGTTGAAAGACCCGCGTTTGGCAGGTTGTCACGTGACCAGCAGGAGGGACCGTTGATGGCGCGTCTCGCGGTCCCACACATCGCCGAGGCGCACGAGGAGGCAGTAGTGGAGCGAGGAGAGCGTTTGTGACTCAGCGCCGCCCACCACCACCACCGCTGCTGCTGCTGCTGCTGCCGTCTCCCGCTTATAAACCTCGCAGCCCTCCGCCATCGACAGTCGGACTGTGGCTCGCACAGCCGTGGCGCTGCCATCACCATCAGCACCACAACCACCACCACCCAGCAGCAGCAGCAAGCGTAGCGCCGGTGCCACTGGTGTTTGTGTGAGAGCCACCTTCCAGCCACCTCGCCCTCCAGTCCAGGGGACCACAGTCCGTTACTTCAGCGATCGTCTGCTAGAGCCGGTAAACCACTCACCCAGTATGTTGATGATGTCTTATTTTGTAATGATTGTACAGCTGTCGTCCTCACCGCCTGTGTCTGTGTTTATGTATCAATGTTTCTTACTTTGTTTTTTTTTTCTTACATGCACACGGCGTTTTTTGTTCCTTTTTTTGTTATTGCAAGCTGTAGGACAGACAACTGCCAGTCGATATCGCAAGTGCTGCTCGTGGAGACACGCGCGCCGGAGTGTTAGTCACAAACTACGAGGAATTGTAAGAAAGTCTCGTGTTTGTGGGATAAAGCATCTCACATAATCTCTCATCATAAATGTTTGTGTTATCATGGATCTCACAGAATGAAGAATTAAGCAAGCATGTAAGGTAGAAAGTAAATGAAGATGGATGCGACAAGGAAGGGAGCAGGACTTGGAAAGACGCAGTCAGATGCAGGAAGAAGACAAAGAAGATGAAGAAGATGAAGAAGATGAAAAAGATAAGGAAGAGGAAGAATATGAAGAAGATGAAGGAGAGGAAGAAGAGGAAGAAGAGGAGGCCCGGTCACCAGTCTGTGAGGACTTACACAGCTGTGGGGAGGTGGTGTCAAAGTCTGGCCACCCGATGCTGCAGTCTGTAGCTGATGGTGTAGTTTAACGGCCACACGACTCCCCGGGGACCTGCGCTACGACGCCGGCTGCTGACGGTTTCTGTAGTCCACTTTTCTATTGATTGTTCTAGAAGTCTCCTCTTTGCCGTTTGTGTTTTTGTGAAACGAACGCAAGTATTTCTGATTGATGGAGCGAGTGAGTTGTTTAGTCTTCCTGCTGTAAGGTGTTTCCCGGGAACTCGAGTGTGACGACACTTCCGTGTCTCCCTTGAGTGAACGCTGCAGCCAGGAGTTGGGAGAAGTTTCCTCGTTGTGTGAGTGTGTGCGTGTGTGTGTGTGTGTCCGTGTGTGTGTGTGTCTAACTATATATAGAGTGCTGGTGAGCAGGACAGGATACAAGTTGCCGGCTACACTCGCTACACTCGCTACACTACCTCACAGTCCGTAAGTCAGGTCGTCTGTGTGAAAGTGTCGGAGCGGATGACGAGGTGCTGCTGTTGTTTCAGGACTGCTGTAGGTCTGTGATCAATGTTTGTATGTTGCTGTGTTCCAGACCCGCTGTAATCTTGGTTGCTGGCCGTCCGCAAGAAGCTTTTGCCGCGCAGCGTGTCAGCGCCGACGGAGGAGCGAACCGTTCAATAGGTTCGGTGCTGGCGGCTCGGAAACAATTCTGCTGCTGAAACAGAACAGGTCGACAACTGCACACAGCCCAGCCTCAGCCTCTCGTCTCCGTGGTAGGAGTGCGGGGGTAAATAATGCCCAGTCGGTGCTGCGAGGGTGTGGAGCTGGGAGGAAGAGTCTTGGTAGCTGCTGTGGAGTTTAGTCTTTGTTGTGCCGGCTGCCATCAGACGGAGGTAGGACCATCGGGAGGGACTGAGTGACAGAGGACAGACCGTTGTGGGGAGAGCATCGCATGCCAGTACTGTTGTTGCCCGACTTACCACTCGCCACAACACCCCAACTGTACTGCAGGGACTGGAAGCAGTAGGAAAGGGAGACAAGATAAGGTGAGAAGACAGCACAGCACAGGTGGATAGCAGCCGTTTGTTGGGCGCCAGGTGTGAACAGTCTACTGGAAATCTCACAACCTGTCTTACCTGACATAAAGTCATTTGGAGGCTGAGTGAAGGAGATTTGTAGATACAGATAAGTCCTGTGGTGAAGTCTTCGTGAGCATCTCATCTTGCTCACCGTGACCTGTGAGTGAATACTGTTGTGACGACAGTGAGGCTCTGGTGTGCACCTGTAGCACAGGAAACAATCGTGTGACACCTTGATGCGCCATCTTGTTGCCCGTGGTGCTAGAGATGCTGGGAGGTGTGTCAAGAGGCTAGTGTCTGTGTTTTTACTGTCTGCGCTGACCGCAACTTGAACTACAGCCGCCCCACGGCCCGAGTTGAAAGATTTGAGGTCAGTGTCCTGTCCCTCGTCTCGCCTCGCCCATGTCTGAGACCCCCAACTCCGTGGACAGCACAGAGATCATGGAGCTGAATGTCGGAGGTGTCATGTACACCACCAGCAAGGCCACCTTGGTGAAGCTGCAGGTGACTCGCTGCTTGCCGAGCTCTTCTCTGGCAAAGCAGACGACAAGCTGCCACGTGACTCTAAGGGCAAGTACTTCCTGGACAGGGACGGGGTTCTCTTCCGCTACATCCTCGACTACCTGCGCAACCTCAAGCTCGTGCTGCCGGAGAACTTTCACGAGCGCGAGCGTTTGAAGCAGGAGGCGGAGTTCTTCAAGCTGACGGACATGGTCAAGTCTCTGAACCTCAGCCCCAAACCCGTCCTGACCACCCTCCCTGCCCTCCCTACTATGCCTGCTGTTCCCTCTCCGGCGGGCGTCCTCCGACAGGTGGGAGCCTCGTCCATGCCTCCCAGCATGGGTAAGCAGCCCGGGTACATCACCTCGGGTACCGAGGAACCTTCGCCTTTGGGCGGGACGGCCTGGCAGACGTGAAGTTCCGGAAGCTGAGTCGTATCGTCGTGTGCGGGAAGGTGTCGCTGTGTCGCGAGGTCTTTAAGGACACCCTCAACGAGAGCCGCGACCCCGACCGCGGGGACGACGACAGGTACACCGCCCGCTTCTTCCTCAAGCACACCTTCCTGGAGCAGGCCTTCGACATGCTGCAGGAGGAGGACTTCTTCTTGGTGGGCAGCTGCGGCAGCGGCACCAACAGCGCCGGGGAGGTGAAGCCAGGGCTGGACACGGAGGAGGCCAAGTGGCAGCACTATAACGAGTTTGTTTTCGAAAGACGCTGAGTGGACATTGCATTCGCTCTCTTTCGTGTAAGATTAGAAAGTCATTTTTGTCATTGTTCAGATTAGTAACGACTGAATGAATACACCTTCACGCGATTTTAATCATTAAGTAGAGCAGACGACAGCCAGTCCGGGAGGAAGGCAGGTTGCGAGAAGAGTGGAGTGTCGGTCGTGGAGCCTTGGCCACCTTTGTGGCAGGTGAATGGAGTGGCTGTTACATTAATGTCCTGGCGGTAGACAGACTGTTGAGCGCACGTGCACATTGTGACTAATGCTGAGCTGCAGGGGTTCGAACCACGTAGACCATCCGGTGCAGTGCGAGCGAACGTGGAGGGGACGATACAGTTGGTGACCGTGTCTTTGCCTTACAAGGATCCAACAGGTTTCTGCACCCAGCAACCGCCAGCTGCCGACTGAAGGCGGAAATGTACTTCCGGTTTGTGTACAGACGACGGTTTTTGTCCGTTGGCGAGAACAAAGGATGCATCTTATCATTTTTCTGCTGCTGGATCCCCCCAACCTCCCGCCGAGCGTGTGAAGGACGAAAAAAGAAAACAGAACAAGGAAGAACTGAAGTATTGAGACGGCGACATCAAGGACGGAAGTGACGAAATGACATTCTTGAGGACGGAAGTGTGACTGCGAGCTGACATCTGTATCACCGGCTTTGTTTTTGTGTAAATGCGATTTTCTGAAAGTTAGTCTCGCACAGGAAACGTCTAGAAACGTGTTTAGTGACGTCAGCCTCGTCTGGTTGGACAAACTGGTTGACATGCGCGAGCTCAGTGAGAAATGCTGCTTGTTGTGTAGACAAGTGTATTTACTGACAACAGCAGCACACGTGTTGACAGTTGCGACATCAGTCACGTGGACGGGGGACGCCTGCGCCTCTGCTGACGTAAGCATGATTGTTATGTGACGTATTCTGTCATGCAGTGTACACGCCGACACACACACTGTCTGTCTGCATAGAGAGAGCACAGCAGTCTTATCGTGAATGTTTGTTTACAATTGTCTTGACAACAACAACAAAAGCACGTAGCTAGAGGCCGCCTGTGGGCTGTCACGTGATGCGCCGTAGTGTGGAGCTGATGCTCCGCGTCATCACGTGACGCGCCAAGAACGTAGTGGCAAGAATGAGAATACATTTCAACTGAAATGCCTTTTACATGCCCCCTAGAAGACACTATAAGTCCTTGCAATATTCTCTTCACAAACCCCAGGGTAGGTCCTAGCTACCCGGCTGCAGAGAGACAACAAAGCGTCCACCCGACTACAGTCTTTCCACTTCTAGTCACGTAGCTGTTACACAAACTTTCAAATTCCTTGAAGTAAACAGTTGTAAGCCGCACACACCCACACCTCCAGCTCACAGACAGACAGTTAAGATGTTTAAGAAGTTACTAACATGATCTTCAGAGTTTGGTGGTTAGAGGTAATTGCAATTACTGTAATTATAGGCAGAACAAACATGTGTGACTTAGTTACTCGTTTTATTATTCGTTTGTGTGTCACTGTCTTCCGTGTCCATCAAACTAACCTCCTGTGTTTTCATCCCCGGTGTAGGAAACTTTCTCTTTTCTCATTTCCGTTGGTCTGAAACTTGCCACGTAGGTCTATGTGCCCTGTGCCTGCTTATAGGGCTGCCTGCATCTGTGTGTGTGTGTTAGTGCGTGTGTGTGTGAGTGTGGGTGTGTGTGAGAGTGTGTGTGGGTGTGTGTGGGTGTGTGTGTGGTGTGTGTGTGTGTGTGTGTGTGTGTGGGGGTGTGTGTGTGTGTGGGTGTGTGTGTGGTGTGTGTGTGTGTGTGTGTGTGTGTGTGTGGGTGTGTGAGTGTGAGTGTGTGTGTGTGGGTGTGGGTGTGTGTGGGTGTGAGTGAGTGTTAGTGTGTGTGGGCCCCGCGTGTAATCATCATTAATGTCAATCAGAGATAAGGAGAGGCAGGTATCCACACCTCCATGCCTTATGTTCACCTCGTCTTTCCTCGCGTGATGATCGCATTTGACGCGAAGGACGGAGCTGCGCTTGAGTGACTTTCTCTCACAGTGGTTCACATTGATTACTGTACACTCAGCGCCTCCTGGCGGCCGCCACACAGCCCTCACACACCACGAGTAGACTCGCAAATCTCACCAAAGTTTCTCCATCAACTACACCACCACAGTCTTGCTCCACCAACACCTCGCCGACAGCTTCCGTCAGATGTAGCTCACGCGCTCTCTTGCCCTCATGCACGCGCGCACCCCACCCGACACACACACACACACGCACACACACACACACACGTGCACACACACACACACACACACACGTGCACACACACACACACATGTGCACACACACACACACACACACAAAGTAGCGAACCTGATCGTTTTTATATCGGCTGCTGACGGTCGTTTGCCCGCCATTCTACTTTTATCCTTCCATACCGCATCGTAAAGTGCGACAGTCAGCGCCACCTACATGTCAGTAACAGGATTCGCTCGGTAAAACATTATTAGTCATTTTTATGTTACATTGCAGCGAGTGAACTATTGGCACTGAATGTAACGCTGACCATCCACAAAATCTCTGATAAAATTGTGACCGGAAATAAACGAAATAATAAAAATAATATTTGAATTATCTGCAAAATTCGATTCTCCATCCACTAACACCGGCTGTAATGTGTCACAATGTTGCCCTGACAGTAACATTCGTGTGGCTGGCTTGGACAAGTGATCGGATTAGCAGGACAACAAACTCTCCTAATTGTTGTTGACCTGGTGTCATCTTGATAACCGAGCTTGACAGGTTATAACATGATGCTGTTAGTCTTTGGCTGTTATACACAGTGTGTTTCCATCCCTTGGGTTCACTAGCAGCGATCCAATGTTGTCATCACTTGGGTAACATCAGTTGTGACAATTCAGTTGTCTCCACAGTGTCGTGTCTGATGTTGATGGTCAACTAATGATCAAACGGTCTTTGCCCGCAAGGTGACAGGTCCTCGAGCTGAGTTGTTGAAGGAAATCTTGAAAAGCAGTGATATCCTAAAGTAGAATCCTTTCATCCTGAAATCGTTACTCACTGCACCTCACTCCAGCTCTGTCGCCCACTTGTCACCGAGTTTGTCACAGGTGTGTGTGAGGGTCACAGGTATGTGTGAGGGTCACAGGTGTGTGTGAGGGTCACAGGGAAGCTGTGGACATCAGGACATCGGAATGTTGATCAGTTTGGTCAGTTCAAACTTGTATTGCAAAGTAAGTTTACCTTGACAATGACAGTAGGGTATGTCGATGGTTTGAAACTTTAGTTAAGAACGAACTTCGGACACCAGGTGAAGCAGTAACTAACCTGATTGTAGGTGTGAACACAGTCCTCGGTCCTGAAGCATCGCCACCAACAAGACTGATCCGAAATGTAACTGCCAACAACAGCGGCACCTGGTGCCAGCAAACATCACTTTTTACTTACTGTCCACCTCCTCTGCTGTCTCAGCAATTCATCGTTTTTCAGGAAGAACTTTAACAAACTTAATTTCGATAATTGCGTGTCACGTGCTTTGTGACGTTCAGTCTTCAGGAAGGATTTTTCCGTGAAGAGGTTTGTGGGGAAAAATGTAGATAAAAGAGCAAAGGTTGTGAGCATTTTTGAAACAAATTCCTTGCAGCAGGAAAGAAAGTCGGTGCTGTTGTTTGGTGGAGGACTGAAGGCAAGTTGATGGCCAGGGGGCAGCACCAGACGACCTGACGTCATTAACAATGGCGGACGAGGGGATCAGTGGGAGCTGATGGAGCTGGTGGCTGTGGACCAGCACAAGACGATGAGACAAGGGCAAGGGAGGGGTAGCCATGTCCCCACATGTGTAAGCGAGGTTTCACAGAGACAACCTGTGCAAGAAGTCACGTGCCTGCTGCCGGAGACTGCCATGCATTATCGACCCTGAGTGAAGATGATTGCGCCATTAAGAGCTAAGAGGTAGACAACAAGATGGCTGCTGGCGGTTTGCTGCTGGATGCCACCTTTACGATCATCTCCTAGCAGACATCACCGTCTGTGTTGGCGGTTAATGAGACGGTTTGCGACACTGACATGAGAACTTGAAGCGACTGCTGACGTGGCAGTCTAGTGATGTGGCACACTTAGTGACATTTCTACAACTATTTCAAACAATCGCAAGAGTACTACCCGTGGCTTTAACATTTCTGTTCCAATGAGAAATAATTTCTGTGAAATTAGTCTGACACATCAGAGTTTTCATCCCTCACTCCATCAAAGAGAAGGTTTTAGTTGTACGTGAAATGCTACAAGAAGAAATAAATAATGTGACACAAGAGACGACAGAGCGGAATAAGAGACAACAGCTGGAAACAGACATCAGCTTCTGGGGGAGGTGGAGAAGGGCGACATCTTGCGGCACTCGGCTCCATCGCTCACAACCTGCATTCACGAGCACAACCCACTGACAACCCCACTGACAACCCCACTGACAACCCCATTGACAACCCCACTGACAACCCCATTGACAACCCCACTGAGAGCCCAACTCACAACCCAGCTCACAAGCCGAGACCAGTGAGAACAGAGCAACACCTCTTCTTGCTCTTGTAAAAACTGCAGCTTGACTACGAGACCTGGACACCCACATGTAGACAACTGTCAGGAGTCGTTTCATTAAAAACAAAATTAAACCCACACGGACACCCACGCATTCTGCACAATGGAAATGTTAGCTGTCCAGAGAGCGAAACCAGACACCAGGACAAGACAACAGGATTTTCTGTTTGTCACTGAAAAGGGCAAAGAGGCAGGAAGACAGAGTGAAGAAAACAGATGGAGAGCAAGACGGTTTAAAACATTAAAATAAACATGTGTATGGGCTGTCACTGTCACACCTGTCACTAGACTATCACTAGACTATCACTGTCACTACTATCTATGCTAGATACTCCAGATAAAATATAAACCGCAAGTCTGAATGCATCAGCGACATGAATCAGAAATATTTGTGTTAGTCTCCACACGACTGTCGATGAACCTTTTATTCAAAACCTTTGAAAGATGTTTGGAGCCTCGTGGTTCGAGGTACTTGTGGGCTGAGTCACAACATAAGCCAGACACTCATGTCACTCTTCTGAGTCGTTCATCATTTTCTGTGCTTGTTTGTTGTCAGAAAATTATTAATTAAATACAAATTATTAATAAAAGTAAAGGGAAAGCAGAAAGTTAGAAGTATTCAAATATTAACAATTAACATTATCTTTTCTAAAAACTCTTTTACCGTCGCTCTCTTGACACCTGTACTTACTGTTGACATTTACGTGCATCACAGGAATATCCATCACAGTGCTGACAAGGCACCCTGGCTTCCACCCGGCTAAACACGCACGTGCTTACCGCTTGTTAGCAAAATGCCGTGTGACCTGCGCTAAACGCGCTTACAGTTAGACTGTCACGTGACCTGCGCTAAACGCGCTTACAGTTAAACTGTCACGTGACCTGCACAGAATACGCTTGTTTTGCGCAACTGCAGTTCGCCATGTGTAGAACTCACTTGTCGCACGCGCGTGTACGTGTCATCCATGTCGACTGTCTATTTATTGTCTTCAAACTCAGGTTTGCTTCTCTATTTTACTTGCATCGCAAAAATCCTCACATAGCAGAATACAGCGGGTCCCCGGATGTTGAAAGCAAACCCACCTCAATTCATGTGAGCGACTGCTCTACTGTTCACATTCCTGCAGGCTATCAACAAGAGTTATTGCCCTTGCAAAACAGCGAACAAAAGAAACAACTAAATGAAGGAAGTGATCCTGAGTGAATTTCCGGATTTCTCGTGAGAACGAATGCGACATGACATTAAGGTTAGAATTATCTTTGAAACTGAATCTCCTAGAAAGATGGCCGACCTTCTCAGTCTCTCTTGGACTCTCTTCTCTAGAGAGACGAAAGGAAACCGATCAGCAGGGCGTTCATTTTATTTGTGTAAGTAGGTGGTGAGCTGTGGGTAGACTGCAAGTAAGGTGAGAGTAAGAAGGTTGTAAGTTAGTCTGTAAAGGAGTCATTTTTGCTTTTGTTCATGAGACTGAGCCTTCAAAGTTACTTTTTTGAGACTGGCGAGATGTTAAAACAGAGTAGCAGCAACAAATGTGTTGTCTCCACTTACAAGCTGTTAGCAGGTTTGAAGTCTGCTTCATTAAACCTCGTGAGACCCGCAGTCCTGGAGCTGATGCCAGACATTCCACCGACAGAAGCTAGAAATGATCAGCCTGCCTGTCGACTTCATGTTCAGCCTCCTTGTTTTCCTCCCTGTGAGCTTTGATAAGAACATTTCACAAAGCCAGGCTTTCACATTTATTTTGCAACTAAAAATAATAAAACTAGTGACATCCAGCAACATAAGGTTTCTGTCACCCGAGATGTTAATGCAGTGTGAGTTCCCTCCTCCTGTCCTGACCGCCGACATATTTCTTACCTGCATGTGGAGATGAAGTGAACACAGTGCACCTGGCGAGACTGACATGTGAACATGCTGTGTGAACGACAGTCCGTTCATGCTGACCTCAGCAACTAATTATCATTCCCTCCATCAACTGTTGTTGACAACATGGCTGACAAAACAACAGTCTGTGCTGATTGTGACTGTCACCTGTTGATTTACACACCTGGTGGGTCATAATATGAACTCCATGCTACTTGTCTCTACGTCACGTGACCTGTCAATACACAAGCGAGTTGTATGTGGAATACTTTAGGCTAGTGTGTACCCGTCAGTCCACCACCGGAGGTACGTGCAGTTCCGGTGACTTGTGTGACAGCGACTAATAGAGACTAACAGGTGTACATGATGCAGAATTAATATCTATGCAAATGTAATAGCTTACAGAGATATACCATCTGTATCCATCGTCACGTGACCCTAACCCTGTAGTGCCGACCAACAAGCCTTGGTGGCAATGTCTGACATTCAGCACTTTATTAAAACCAGAAATGAAATGTCGAGAACTACTTGTTTTTTGTTTTTTTTCTCATAATCATTTTTCCCGGATATTTTTACATACTAATATTAGGTCACGTGACTTTGGTGCAGACGTGTAGTTGTTCACTAGACGGTGTAGACTAAGCTGTCTGTCAGTGTTTTGTGTCCATCCGAGTCTTGACTACTCCGCCATGCTGCAGGTGGTGCACTTCCCACATCAACCTTTGCTGTCAATCAGCTGATGTGCTTGTTGTTGTTGTTGTTGTTATTGCTGCTAATGTAGTCATCATCACTCTAACCTTCCACCATCAGCGTGTATTTAAAAACAAAACTGTCATCAGGGGCCGAGTTGTCCCGGAACAAGCTGCTGTGTCTCTGCTGGGACTAGCCGGCTAGGTCACGCCGCCCCAACTCACGTGCTTGGCGGTCACGTGCCTGCTTTTGGTGCTGGCGCTGCCAAAGGTGGCTGCTAACAGGAACTCGTGGAGGCGATGGCCTCCCTTTCCCTCCCTGTCAAGCTGAGCCTGGGGGGACAGCACTTGGCGGTATTCCCCAGTCGCCTATGAAGTCCTGCGGCAAGTCGGGGGATCACTCAAGCGACCAAAGGGGGATTACCATTTGGGGGATTCCCCAGTGAGCTGCAGTGAGTAACGATTTCAGGCTGATAGGATTTTCTCTTCATCCGCTCATCACGAAACAATCCCGACAGCCACCAGCCTCAAGCGTTTACCGCTGTGGGAGGTCAGAGGTCACCAAGCGGCTGACGTTCTTTGGTAAAAACCTTCTTGCATTCCACGGAGCTGACATTTTTCTCTGCATTTTTGTGACATTGCACAACTTTCTAGGCAAGTCAGCGATATGTTTAGAAATCAGATGTGTTTTTTTAAGTTTTGACTTTCTCAGCTCCAAGCCTGGGTGAGGGTGAGGGTTGATGGAGACAATAACTATATTCGTCTGGTGACAGGTTGAGCATCGTATCAAAGCTCTTCTGACCTCTTCACCTGAAGCAGTTTATCTTGACCAGGTCAGTGGCTTTGCTGTTGACTACAATGCTGTCTTCATCCCAGTCAAGCCAGTTGAATCCCAGTTTCTCTGGTTTGTTCTCCATCAAAGGGTTTTAACTGGTCAACTTCCACACCGAGGGTTCGCCGAGTACTCCAGGGTTAGTCGCTGCCTCCTGTACAGAACCCAGCAAGAAATCGCTCCATCTTTGAGTCAATTAATGCGATTTAATTAGTTCTAGGAAAAGGTCGAAGGTATTCAGGGTGTGCATGACCGTGGACAATACTTCAACATCCTCTCTGAGGACTCGTTGCTAGTCTCTTTCCGTCAGCCCACCTCGCACGTGCTTTTTATCGACGAAGACGTCGTTGGTGTTGTTGTTCATTTTATCACCGTCTTCCTCTCTCTCGTCTATGTTCTTAACTTTCTTGTTAGAAGCGTTTGACTTTTTATAGTTTTATCCTTTGTGTTATCCGAGTTGTGTGCACATTGACTGCATCTTGAGGCCAGTGGGCGCTGGGATGTTGCGACCTCAGACCGCGGGATCCGATTGTCCGGCTGCCCAGCGTTTGTTTAAGTGTTCAGGAATATTACAAGCTTACTTTGTGCGAGAACTAAATGTGTGTGTGTATCCATGTGTATGTATCCGTGATGACAGCGATGTCATAGTGATTTCAGCAAACACCAAGTGTTCTGTTTTCCTCCTGCAGCAGTCTGTATGTCTCCAGATGAAGGCCCTGTCATCCATCTTGATTCACTCCCTCCTGGCATTACCCATTAAAGGGTTAACATTAACCCTTGCTTTGAACTGTCTTGATATTCCTTACTGCAGGGCAGTGCAGGGAGGTGGCTGTGATGCTGCGTTGTTTATTCTCACATTCTAACCTTCCCTCCATCACAAGGATATTTTTAATGGAGGCATGGGATGACCTATTGACCCCACACTGCGGCTACCTGCGGTGCAGTAACAGGAATCAAATATTTTCTATTAAAATCAAATTTCGAGATAGAGAGAAAGGAAGTGTTTGTGATGTGGACCCCAACTCTCTGTGGATGCACATGGAGATAAGAACATCTACGTTGTTTGTTGTGTGAGTATTGGCTGAAGCTTGGGCTTTGCCTGGCTGACATCTTCTGCTCCCTGCTGGAGGAACTGGACTGTTGGTCCCTGGCTGATGTCCTGCCTCTTGTCCTACCCACCACCCCACACACACTGCTCCCATCCTGAAAGCTTCACAGCCTCACAAGGGAGGAGTTCTGTTGGAGCCAAGGAGCCAACATACGGTGGACATAAACAAACACTGTTAGAAATGTTGAACCACTCACCTCCCATATTAATACAAAACGTCACAAGATATTTTATTGTCAAGTTTACAGTCTCCTCCAGACATCAGTTGCGATTTAGTCCGCTAACTGTGTGAGTGAGGATGTTAGTCACTCGCAGCCCATAGCAAACTTTTTTTTCTTTTTTTATTTCTTTTTTACTGAGCGTCGCTCTCGGTGACGTCAGGGCACGAGGTGCGTACTTTCAGACATGTGACGTGGCAAAGGTCAATGTCTTATGTGATGTCACCTGCTGTGTGTGTCGGACGCCGCCTACCATGTTATGTGATGTCACCTGCGGTCATGTGTGATGTCACCTGCGGTCATGTGTGATGTCACCTGTACTGTGTTGTGTGATGTAAACTTTTTGTGTGATGTCACCGTTCCTATTTTTACACGATGCAATCGATCTCAGCTTTGTCGGTCCCCTGAAAGACGCACAACTATTATGGGATAGATTATAGAGGTGAGAGGTGAATGTGATAATCTACTTTCAGTCTATTCATCTATGTGCACACGTCACTCGGATTAAATAAAACATGTAGCCACAATGCCCAAGGGTAATATTTTAAAATATTTACTGTTTACCCCAAACCGCGTTGTCTACGTGGTCAGCAAGTCGTCGTTGACGATGATGAGAGTCCAGCTAACAGCAAAGTTAATGAAGAAAACTTCATTTTGAGAGAGAACCGCTGAATGTCAAGTGTGTGTAAAAATAGTTGACTCCGTGAGAGGATATTGAAACAAAATTGGAAAACTAATTTGTCAGAAGCTTTTCATATCTAAAAAATCCCAAAATATTTTCTAAGGAAGCTTGTTATGCTCAGGGTCGTGATGCTCATTTATTATCAAGTTGTTATCTCGATGGCCGACTAACACACTGCCGCCAAGAGCTGCAACTAACCAGACTAATATCGTAAGAAGATCTCAGTAAATACGATTAGTGACAGGGCAGTAAAGAGTTTGAGCTCCATAATAACATTCAGTAATATTCCTGTGATCACTCAGCCGTGCAAGCAAGCAAAGCCCGAGTCTCTGTGGCCCTCGACTGGCGGAGACTTGCAGACTGAGCATAATTCTGTGGACAGACAAAAGGAAATAAAAGTGTTTGTCCGCCATGCCACAAGTGAAAGGAAATGTCGACATTGGACTTCAAAGCTGGTGATTAAACCCCCGCCAGTCCAGCTTGGCAGTCAGTCACCTGGAACTTGTCTAAACACAGCCAACGATGGCATCTGAACACCTCCCACACACTTCAGTTGATAGAAACATGATGTAGGTGACCCCACCTCTCTCTCACACACAAACACACACACAAACACACCGCCGATACAAACACGCGCGCTTGCTTGACACGAATGCATAGAAGAGAAGTTAAAAAAACATAAATAAAACCTACTTCCATCTCTTATCGGTCAGATAATTTGAATGTTGTCCGAGTCACACAGTTGTTGTCAGTGGATACCTCCGTGTTCCAGGCTGGACTGAGAGGTCAGGAGGTCGCGTGGGGTCGCGTGGGGTCGGGAGGGGTATGGCGCGTCTCTTAGGGGACTGGACAGGACCGATAATCGAATCAGCCTCATCTGGCAGCGACAGTGTCACAAATCTGTCAACAAAGTTCACTTTAACGAGCTTCTGTTCATGGCTGTACATATCTTTGCTTAGCTGTAACAACACATAAAGTCTGTCTGTCTGTCTGTCTGTCTGTCTGTCTGTCTGTCTGTCTGTCTGTCTGTCTGTCTGTCTGTCTGCACCGGTTTGCCTAGCCTGATGTTTGTGGTTCTCACTGCGTCTTTCTCTGCGACTTTGTTTACTGTCTGTCTGTCTGTCTGTCTGTCTGTCTGTGTGTCTGTCTGTCTGTCTGTCTGCCTGTCTGTGTGTCTGTCTGCCTGTCTGTCTGCCTGTATGCACGTGGCATCGTCGTCTGACAAGACCTGTTTCCATTTTTCTGTTTTTGTTTTTTTCGTCTGTACCAACTTTATTCTCACTTCATCAACTCACAACTGCGGTTTTGAAAAAACAACTTGTCAGACAAGACTAGTGAACACTGACTGTCATGACACACTAGGACTGTAGTGACGAATGTGGCAGTCACTATGCAAGGTTTGCTGTCACAACATTTGTCACTCACTGTGGCAGTTGGCAGTCAAACCTCAGTTTTGTTTAACTTTAGTGTCCTGTACATTCGGGTACAAACAAACAACGGATTCAATGGATTCAATGCACTTTACAAATATTTTCCTCTGTCCTATTCAAGTACAGCTCAGTGTGTCACGTGGTGACATTGTGACACAAGACAGTAAACAGTTCGAGTCACGTGCTTCCTGATCATGACCTCTGTCGACTGACCCGGTGACGACACGAAAGTGAAAATCAAAATGTTCGTGAGAACGTTTCCCGTTCATCAACACTACACCCGCAGTGACCCACCCGTTACAAGTGACAGTTGTTGTGACTGTCGTTACTGGACTGAGAGGTTGGTGTAGTGAGGGTCGTGACCTGCACAGTTGATTGCACTGTGTGACCTGCCAGCTTGTGTCACTGGGTGGCCACAGACTGACACTGGCTGGCACTGACCTAGCTCAGTACGTGCACGGATATTGTGACAACACATTTCTTAAATTAAAATAACATTAAATAATTACAACAGCTTAACAAATAATACTCGTAACCAATACCATTATTTAATGTTGTTGATTATTAATAATAATTCGTTTGTATTAATAATAACATTGCCCCAGCAACCTTCACCGGAAAATGTAAAATGCTAGAACACAGTGAACACATGTGAACACTTACAAACGACACCAGATTGAACAGAACTTTGTTTGATAGCAAGTCACGTGACTACTGATGCAAATAGTCGCCGACCCCTCGCCTTCCGTCTCATTTCATGACATCACTGCCATCTTGACAACACTCACTGGTCAAGCCACACGACACCCCGACCCCATCAACCCCCGACCCAATCAACTCGAATCAAGTGAGGGAGACAAAACAGACTTAAACGAATCCATGAGCAAAGAAAAATAAAAGTTTGTCTTGAGTAGTTTCTCCTGTAGTCGTCAGCAAATAATGATCACAGAGGTCAGAGGTCAACCCATTATCGCCGGTCTTAGATAACTGTGTCTACTGACAGCGAAACAAAAATCACCTGCTCAGCAGCGACATTAAATAGTTTACTGACACAGTCATTGCTGTCTTCTGTGGATGTCTCATCGCCATCTCGGTCCGTGATTGTCACAGGGTAGGCGACTCACCTGACATTGTCATTATCTTCACAGAGAGAGAGGAAGCCATAGGAATGTTGTCTGTCTTGTCTGTCTTGTCTGTCTTGTGTTTGTGTGTTTGTCATGCGTGGAGAGACCGGCTTTGGCTGGGATACCAGCTGACATCATTGCATTATTAAATAGTTTACTGGATTTCACCGAATGCATGCTACACTGTGTCGGATTAAACTGGATTCACTAAACACTCTGTTTGTATGTAGTCCTTGAGGACAATAAGACTGACAGGTAGAGAACGGGTAGAAGCAGACTACCTGCAGTCACGTGCTTTGATGGCACCGATGCCCTCGGCTGATTCCCGGCAAACTTCCGATTCCAGCGCGTGTTCCGTGGCAGGAGTCAGAGACTGACAAACCCAATGTTGAGCAAAACACTTTGACAGACACCCGGGCGTGATTGAGGGTACATTGGACTAGTGTGAGCCTCCACACTTCATAAACTCCTCAAGCTAAACTGATTTATTAAAAGATGTCTGGGTCGAGCTGTCCTTCGTTCTGAGCCTTTGACAACATCGCCCATTAACAACTTCCGGTCTGGTCAGGTCATATAAACATTGTTCCCAGTTAAACTATCATCGGCTTCCGACTCTCAGTTATTTCTAGCCCACACTTGTTGACAGATATGAGTTGTCTTTCATGAAGTCAAACATCAGTTTTTTCACGGTTGGATGCTCACCAATCCACGGGTAAAGGAGTTAATCCACAGATGATGTATCAACAGTTTTACCAAACACAATAAACAAAAGGTTTACTTACCGTAAACACGTAGAATGGAAGCCAACACTTGTAGTCCTGGGCGGAGGTCGCTTTCTGGAGACTGAGACAGCTGGGACTAGCAGTTAGCTATAGCTAGGACATACAGGTAGGCCTGCAGCTGTCACACCGACATTTAGTTTCTACAGATGCAGAAGACAGGTTCGCTTCTCAAGTCGAGTACACAGGTAAGCCACAGGCAGGGTACATCCGGGTCACGGTAGACAAATGGCGCCTGTGGCTAACATAAGCAGTCCCACAACTCTCGCTCACAGCACGAAACATCCGATGTGACATCCAGCGGCAATCCCATAATGATTAATCACTTTACTAATATCTAGTTTACAACAGGAGAATAAAATACAACATCCGATATAAAAGCTGTCAGTACATCTACCACTCGATACAGACTGTTGCAACACATAAAGTTTATGTAGCCAATCTTGACTAAACCAATCATTCCTGTTTAATACACAGGTTAGCAGGCGGCACTAGGCGATGGCAGCAAACTGTACTGAGCATGGCCGGCACGGTGAGTGCCGGTCACCTGGTCACGAGCACGTGCTGCACGTGTTGAACGGAGGAACGATGGACACGTGGCTATACAATGGTACACACTTTCACACAAACACACAGAGGTACACACACACACACACACAGAGGTACACACTTTCACACACACATACACACACAGAGGTACACACTATCACACAAACACACAGAGGTACACACACACACAGAGGCACACACTTTCACACACACAGTCTCCAGACGGGTGGCGTGTCAAACTGTCATTTCTGTGATAGCCAGGCAGTGCCAGTACCACTGAGATATCGCGGCTACTGCAGATAGAGGGATGGAGGTACCAACGGTCACTAGGCAACCAGGTGTCTACACAGGACTTGGTGCAGGGGCGTGTGTGTGTGTGGATATATAAGGAGAGATACAGGTGTGTGCACCCGACTATCTACTGACATCAACTGTTTTGATTTCACCTCATTATCGGGAACATTTCTCCCTCTCAATGTTGATGGAATGATTGTGTGGCTGCCATATTGGGAAGGTGTTCTCTCTCTGAGAGTGTGTGGCTGTAGTGTGATTGCCGAGCCTCACAATGTGTTCCTAGAGTCATACTGTGTCATGTCATGTCATGTCATGTCATCATGTCATGTTTAGTCACCATTATCTCTGTCAGCTTCTGTCACCAATAACTAGGATTGTTATGCGCAATCGAGCAAAATGACATTTCAGTTTTTACGTCAGCACCAGGATGTGTTGATGACACGTGACCCTTGCGACTCCACAGTGTCAGTGTTTTCACTGGACACTGTGGCTTTCTCTGAGCAGTCTCCACTCTTACATCCGGGATACAAACCCACAAATACAGTGAACTTACCACTTTGATAGAGAAAAGCCCACAAGTTGACATCGGGATTCCCTTTCCATTCAGGCTGTCAGTCAGGTGATTAAGAACAGGACCCCCGGTCTGTAACCTCTGATGAAAACTATGTCCACAGTTGTAGTGGTCACTGCTTGATAGACACAAGTCTAACAGCTGTCACACTAACAGCTGTGTCCACTGCGCTGCTGTGGTGACAAAAGCAAAGAAGGAGGAGCTTCAAAGACTGTAAGACTAACTGTCATGATTGCTTGTTGACACTTATTACCATGATTGCAGACTGACAATAGTTACTGTGATTGCATGTTGACAATAATGACCATTGTTGACTGTAATCCTTGGCTTGTGTTTTATCTTCGTTGTTTGTCTTAGAAAAGCTTGCAATGCTTGTCCATGAACAGCTGCGAGGCGAGGTGAGCCAGCGCCATCTGTCACGTGAGCTGTAGGTGCGCGTGCTGCTGTTTGTGCTGTTGCCTGGCAACACCGCTAGCAGTCGCATTTTATTATTTTATTTTCTTTATGATAACACTTCGTAACATGTGAGACATTATTTGAAGTCTGAAGTAGTCATTGGTGTGCTGACACAAGGTCTGTGTTGTCATGTCTGACAGGCTGCCATGAGGCTTGTAGTGTCCGACATGTCACCTGTCTGTCATGCCACTGTCACTGGCTCTGTACTCACTTGCCTTGTAGCCATCATCCACCTGTGTCAGCATATTATGCAAGTAATAAATGGCAGGATGCTATGTATGACATTGAGGCCTTGGGGAGTATTATTGTGTACAGCAGGACACCGACAGCACACAGGTCCACCTGTCCACCACACACAGGTCCACCTGTCCACCACACACAGGTCCACCTGTCCACCACACACAGGTCCACCTGTCCACCACACACAGGTCCACCTGTCACACAGGTCCACCTGTCCACACACACAGGTCCACCTGTCCACCAGTCCACCTGTCCACAACACACAGGTCCACCTGTCCACCACACACAGGTCCACCTGTCCACCACACGAGGCTGACCAGTCCACAAAGTCTACACTGTCCACTGTGTGCTGACATTCTGCACAATTTCTTTCTTTGAATGTGATTTTCTTCTGTTGCCTTGACATCGCATTCGGCTTGGTAATATAAGTTTGTACAGGCGGCAACATGTAATGTTTAGTCTCGAGCTGTACTGGATAAAGCATCAAACATGTGACTGCGAGTTGTTTGTTGAAGGCTGCCTCCAGTTTGTCTTTCTTTTGTTTGTGTTGATGAGATTTGGACAATGGTGAGAAAAAAAGAATAATGATGACAAGAACGATGTGTGTGTGTGTGTGCGTGTGTGTGTTGTGTGTGTGTGTGGTGTGTGTGTGTGTGTGTGTGTGTGTGTGTTTGTGTGTGTGTTTCATGACAAGCAGACAAACAATCATGCTTACATACCTCGCCCACAGGTCGTCGCCAACGATTCACCATCTTGTTTTGTTCTAAGGTTCTGCAAGGCGCAAGCAATCAGTCATAATTACATGTTTCATTATTAATTGATACCACTCTAATATCGACGAGCAAACCTTTAAATGAATATTGATGATGATGGTTACACTTTTACAAGTAATCATTGCCACGATCTGTAATTTGCCAGCGAAAAAAAAAAAAAACTTTCGTAATTTTCTAGCAACTTCAGACCTGAAACATGCTCGCTACTCCACACACGATAATAAGGCAAAACGATCAAATATAACGGAAGGAGCATTAACAATAAACGAATTAATTGGCTGCAATATTAGCCCACAGGCGCCATGAACGACAGCATCTCACTGCGGCCAACTCCGCCAGCAGCAACGACCGCGGCAACAACTGCAGCAGCCAAGCAACTTGTGTTTCTGACGAGTAAAAACACCTTCATGCACCCACCATTGTTGAGATTTCCTCCTCTCTTCCTTCACAACCTCACTTGTCCTCCTTCCCTTTCTCGTCTCTCTCTCTCTGGATGGACGCCTCGCCTCCTGTTGCTGTCTCCTGTCTTCAACACAATCTCACTCCCTGACATGTTGTCTTCAGTAGCTCACCCTCCTTCCCAGACATGATGGCTCATCCCTGACAATCCGCATGGCGACCTCCTCTACATTGGTGTCTGCCTCAGGAACAAGGTATGTGTCTCTGTGACACAGCTCCCGTCTCCAGAAGTGTCTTTATGGATGTGTCCTGGACCTGGTGTGTACTTTTCGCCTAATGATTGGTTAAAAGCTCAATTAGGATATCCCCCCACCCCAGATATTCTGTTTTCAAGATACAAACATCACCATGCACCATAAGAGCAATCGTGACGTCACGTTTGTACACATACCAGCATGTGTTGAAACACTCCCATTGGCTGAGGTCTTCACGTGGGACAGATCCGTGTGGTTGACTTCTTTCTGTACATGGTGATGTTTGTTGGTGAGAGCTTTGAAAACATCATGAGCGCATCCACCCACACTAGACACCCTGACAGCATCATTCATTACAAGACAAGGTGCACGTGACTGGTCCTCAGTGCCAAGTGTCCACGTGAGGTCCACGTCATCTTATGTCAAAGGCCTGTCATGGAACAAGGACACTACAGACCATTCTTCGCCACATGGGTGAGTAAGCAGCGGGTGTTTTTGTTTAGGTTTAGGTATGGACTAGCAGAGAAGAGTTACTTATCACGATGAACTAGTCACCATGGAGACTGCCTTGGCAACCATGTAGCAGAGCCCTGCCCTGTCCTTGTCTATCTTGGGAATCACGCCAGCGCTCTGTCCAATTAATAATTTCGAAAATGTCGAACCTAAAGTTAATTGTCTCCCCTTGCTTTTGTACTGCGAGAGATGAATGTCCAGAAATCTGTCATCCATCACAGATACGACACGTGACCTTAAACTACGGAATGTTATTTACTTTAAAAACACATGTTACATGGAGCTATGGAGTTTTATTCAAACATCAGTCCCGTGTTGTAACGGATATCGGGTGCGGAAACACAAAAGCACGGAGGGAAAGTTGTAGGCCAGCCACGCAAACAGACAGCAAGTGGCCAGCCAACAGTCCTGCCAGGACACACAGATCCCTCTGTCAGCGTGTGAGCCTCGTCATTGCCGAGGACAAACAAACGCAGCAACAGTCACGTGATCGTCAACGCGTGGGTGACAGCGACAACATGTGCAGGATGAGCTGTTGAGTGTGTGTTTGTGTATATGTGTCCGTATACCTGTTGTCTCATTGTGTATGTGTGTGTGTGAGTTTCCTGCGGATACCTGTGTCAACAGGTGCGCGAGCTCATCACAAACCTCACCTGCTGACTGACTGGCCCAAAGTATTCAATTACCTTGGGTAATGACCTGAGGGTCACCGACAGTTCCAGTCAATTACTGGCCCCGAGTGCTGCCTGGCATCAGCAGCTTGCTGCAGCCTCAGTTCATTTCGTTCCAGCGATTAAAATGTAATCATCAACTGGCCATAACACCAGGTAGAGCTGCAGGAGAGTGTTTATACAAGTCAGCAACTCTACCCTTAATCATCAGATGAGGTTTCATCTACTTTTGGAACTGAACGCTCTGGAAACGAGTGAAAGCAAAGAGGGATTGTTCACAAACCTGACAGTCTCTACAGCTTCTACAGTTTTTCCGACGAGCTTGAGCGTGAGTTGTGGTTGGTGGTCACGTGGTGTGTGGCAGCAGAGCATGACGGGTAGCGGATGTACTCAGGCGCAGTTTGTAGTCAAGGAGTGAGATGAGTCCACCCGTTAGGAACCTCGTCAGGACGAGAGTGATGAGTCTCAGATAATCAATGACAAGCCCATTCTTTAAGGTCATTTCCTGACTGTCAGCTCCTTTCCTGTCTGTCAGGTCATTTGTTAAGTCATTTCCCGTCTGCCAGGTCATTTCCTGTTTGTCAGGTCATTTCCTGTCTGTCGACATGCCCATGCAGCCACCTACAGGTTCCAGAAGCACAGAAGCCGCTGATTTGAAGACCTTGGACAACAGCAGCGAAATCTGATTCCTTACGAAGCTAAGGTAGGCAAACACCACCACCACCACAAAAATAACAACAATAACAACAGCAGCAGCACCACCACCACCGCCACCTTCAACCATTTCGAAAGAAGCCCCCCACACCACTACAGCGCCACCTCGTGATGTTTCTCTCCCTTGATTCCTTTTTGTGATTTACGGATCAAGATAACTTTTCTCTGACATGGCATCCCACTGGGCTAATAGAAGAACCGAGCTCAGACCATTTGTTACTTTCTGTTGACGGCAGTCCGTGTGAATGTTGAGGTTGTTGGGAGGACACGCACCGACTGGTCAACAGGGCAGCGAGTGCATTGACCCTCCACCCGTCTGTGATAGTGGGTGTCATCTCTGTAAAGCCTACTACGGTGCCATTGTTGCTCTTAGGACTTCTGTTACAAAGGTGGACTTACATTTCTCACAGACACTAACTTGAAGAATACGCTCTTGCCTGTCTCAAGTCATGTGACTAGGGGTCACCGTGACACAGCAGTGGTCAGAAGGTCACAGTAAGTACTGGCGGCACCACACATTCACCAAACCTATTGATACCATTAGGGTCACCAAGACAAGTCCTACAAACAGACTGACAGGCAGGCAGCAGAGGAAAGGTGCAGACTGACTCCCAGAGTGCACTGGCCTCTCACTCACCTCACCCTAGTCAAGGGCAGAGAACTCAGACAACAGGAGTTGCTGGTCATGTCACCCAGTTCCCGTAGTTAAGGTCAAGGGCGTTGGTGAGGAGTTTGGTCAGCAGCCATGTCGTCCTCCCGCTGACTGACGGCTTTTGTCCTCCGTGTTTTGAAAATGTGTGTGTGTGTGTGAGTGTGTGTGTGTGTGTGTGTGTGTGTGTGTGTGTGTGTGTGTGTGTGTGTGTGTGTGTGTGTGTGTGTGTGTGTGTGTGTGTGTTTGTGAGTGTGTGTGTGTGTGTGTCGAGAGGAGGTGCACTGGTGAGTCGGATTTTTGAAAGAGTAGCAAAGTAGGGAAGAAACTGTTGTGTCGTGGGCGAGACAGCAGCTGAACTGTCCAGTTGCCCCGCTCTGCTGTCAACCTGTCTAGTCTGACCACGTGACCCAACTCCATCTCTATACCGTCTCAGTGCCCCTGAGGCCGGTACTCAAGCGCAGAAAGAAGCCGTGGTTGTGGAGACAAGGGTGTGGACTGACTGACTGAACTCGCCATCCACACCTACCTTGTGGAAGGTCGGATGATGCCTCGTCACCCACTGGCCAGCCAGAGTACACGACTGACACAGCGCCTAAAATACTGTTTGTGTTCTGACTTTGAAATCATTTTTATTACAATTTCTCATACTTCTACAAAATATGCTTGCACAATGATAAAAGTGGCAACTGTTTGGCACAAAAGCTGTCTCTGTTGTTTGGCGTCTCGGAGAATTTTGTTTGCCGACCCCCTTCCTTCCTCATCCTCGACAGTGACACACCTGACACAGGTATTTGTCCCTCACGAATCTCAAGTGTGACAGTCACACGACTGCCATGAGTATGTGCATGTATCTACATAACAGTTTGTGTACGGGCCTATATGTATGAGTGTGTGGATGAAGATGATGTACATATGTGTCAGTATATCTGTACATGTGTCAATGTCTGTGTATGTATGTCTGTATGTGTGTGTAGCCAGGCGTGAAATGTAGGACATGTGTGCAAGCACCGTGAACACTTAAAGCCACTCATTGTCCACTCATTCTAAATGCTGCCGACCACCATTATAGCGGGTGACAGACAAAGTTGTTTTTAAATATTTAAGAAGCGGGTACAGTGGTGTTTACACTCTACTCCAGACAAGATCAGAAAAAGTAGAAAAGTTAACTACTCCAGTGTCGCGAGGTGGACAACTGACAGCCACTTTGACTCCACTCACTGGTGAGGACAACAAACAGTCTCACCACCTGGTTGCTCAGCGCCATCTTCCACACCTGCACTAAAAGCCGTTTTGTTACCTGCAGGATAACTCCACGGCAGCAAGGCCGACAACCGGGTGGGAAAGAGCAGGAAGGGTGGTGAAGGATTGTTCTAGCTCAGTGAGGCGTGACACGTGACTTGGTCATGGTCTGCTGGCTTCCGGTGTGAGCGCCGGTGTGTGACTGCCTGGCACGTGGTTCTCATTTAATATTCTTTTAATTAGTGCAGCATCCATGAGTGGCTTCAAGAGCAGCTAATTCTGAGGACGAGCTGCAAACAGCGACTCGCCACATCGGAGCCTCGCCATGAAAATAATGACACCGACCCTCACGTCGATAAGACCCCCGACCGCCTCTCGGCATTCAATCAATACTTTACACCTCCCTCCTGTGCTCCTGCTCTCTCTCTCTCTTGTGTGAGTGTGTGTCCTGCGTGCATTTCTCTTGTCAAGTTTTTTTCGTTTCTCTGTATATGCCTGTGCGATACTTATCTCTACACATCCTGTAAAGGCAGGTGAAGCACACCTGTAGTACAGCAGACAGGACGAAGAAAATACGATGTGATGAATCAATCGCCATCTTGTTCATGCTGTTTGTGTAATATTACTAATACAACATGTACAACCAACATGCTGCTTGACTTGTCCTTACATAACATCACAGCTGTGATCACTATGACACTGCTGACTGTGGGGTCATCATCACACCCTCATCATTACAGCAAAACTAAAAATAGAAATCAGCCATCTCTCGTTCCACACAAAAGCAGATAAAAGAAAAGCTGCTGTGGCAATAATTCATTAATTCTCGTTTATCGTAGTAATTATAACTAATTGTAGTAGGATTTTATTTCTACAAATTAAACACATTAATGTTTCCTCTTTCGGTCTGTCAGAAAATATTGTTCTCAACAAGAAACACTCCAGAGAGCTTTGCGTTTGCTGCTCACGCAGTTGCCCTCCCACTCCGTGATGGATTTTTGTTTATAGAAAACTCCGAAAACACAAAACTTCAAAAGTGTGCTCCGGGTATCTCATGGCCAAAACCAGTTTCATCGTAAACAGCTCCATTTATCTGTGCAGCATCTTCTGCCATTGTTTTATTTCCACTGACCTCTTGAATTCCGGCAAAACTGTGCGATGTTCCAGCTTTGTCTCTTATCATTGGCCGTAACTTTGCCCATAAACACAACAGACGGCTGTAGGGACAGGGCGGGTACAGGGTGCAGTGGGGAAACTTAATTAGTTACTTAATGGGCTCTTACAGCTACAGCAGCTCAGGTTATTTACACTTTGAGTCCGAGGGCCTGTAGGTGGTGGAGGAGGAGGTAGACGAAGACCGCAGGACGTAAAGAATGCAAATGGCCGTGATCACGTGTCAAGATTTGTTATCTATTATCTTGCCTGCTAAAGGACTGATTGTTGCCCCAGACGCCTTCATATCTCTTGCTACAGTTGGTGTGCCTGCTGGGTGGCCCACATGACGGCCCACTGGTTATTGGTCCCTTGGCTTATCGTTGGCAACAAACATGTGGGCCAAGGGGGGAAATAGTAAAAGTGGAGAGACTGACCCTCAGCTATTTTTGTCCTCGTGGGGATGTAGGAGAAGAGCTTCTCCCTGCCGCAGTCTCAGCCTCTGCATCCCCCGCATGTTGCACCAAAGGCCAAAGGTCAGAGGATGAGCTGCAGTTCTTTGTCATGAGAGATTATTGGTGACTAGAGTTGAATTTTGACAGGAATGTGCAGTTTTATCTCAGCGACTTCCTGTGGGGTTCAGACACAGTACGAGGACGAACATGTAAACTTGCTTTCTTGCCAGAAGTGACATGGTGAGGGGCGAGACCCTCCTCTGCTGCAGCACGTGATAACAAAGCAGCCAACATGGAGGTGCGGGATGCCATTAGGGAGGCAAAGAAAGGGAACACAGACAAAGATGAGATGAAGTCAGTAGTGGCGGCCTCATGGCATGACTAGGTCCTCTGGTAATCGCAAAGTGAACGCTCATGAAATGAAAAAAAAAGTTGAACATGCGAGGGTTGATGGGTGTGTTCCCATCATGTTTAATTCTTTGTATGCCTACTTTGAGAATAATGATATCTCTCATGGTGGATTAATAAAGTTTTATTGCATTGTATTTTTCCCCCTCCATATCTCTTAATAACAACGATAAGAGCGATAAGACACTGAAAGGATTTTGGGCTTCTACAGTAATGGACGAGTTGAAAAGGACAAACGTTGAGGAAATTGAAAAATGTTTATTCAAACCACGAAAATAAAATAAAAGGATTCTCTCTCTCTCTCACACACACACACACACACACACATACACATGCATGCACAAAGGAAGAGAGAGAGGAGGCATTACCGAATGGAGAAAATACGACTGAATTGTGGGAAGGAAAGCATTCCTTAACATGTGAGTGTAAGTGATGGCGGCTGTGCCTGTAGTTGCAGCTGATCAATAGTCATTCAAGAGGCTAAATCAGTGTTTTGCGCATCATTCTGTATTTCTGGACATGACTGGGATGTGTAATTTAAACACGAGATCCGGACTGAGATCCATGATATCGAGAATTGCCAGCATAACTTCTTCAAAACTCCACCCCCCGACACTAGCATCCTCCCTCCCTCCATGTCTGTCCCAGAACACCGGGCCTGGAGGTGTCGACAAACTTCTTCAGCCACAAGTTGCATGTGAAGTAGTGGCAGCTCGTCTGTGAGGAGACCTGGGTACACTGCTTGTGTCCACACCACGTGCTGAGTACCCGCAAGCTGTCAACATGGCTGAACTGCTCCTGAATGTCTCCTGAATGTCTCCTGCCAAGTGGAGAGCGGGGCTACTCAAAGCCACTGATGTTCAGCCTGACATCCTCACCACAGAGGCAAAACCGTTTGTCAACATAAGGCTTCGGTGAAGTTTGCTGTCCTGCCTTGAAGTGAGCGCCGGACAGAGGAGGACTGTGTGACCGGAAGTCTGCCTTACCTCTCAGCATCCGTTACTGGCAGGCTGAGGTCACACAGGAGGTCGCCACGGGTTGATGCAACCATGGCACAAGGCGACTTCAATCAAACCAACGCCTGACTGTCAACCACGACCACGACACATCAACAACACAACCATACAGCGTGACTGTCATGGAGTACTTCACCAACAACTCGGGTCTGAGAGTTCTCCACCTGCGGCAATACCTCCTGTGAAACATGCTTCTGCTCTCGAGGAGAGTGCGTGCGTGTGTATGTGAGAGAGAGAGAAAGTTTGAGAGAAAAAGTGCGAGAGGGAGAGAGAGAGTGTGAGAGGGAGAGACGGGCGGGATGCTGGCGGTTAACGAATGATGGTAAGATAGCGAGCTGCACATTATTAATCACGCTAGGTGGCGCTTTACAGTCGGGTCACATGCCAACCTTTCGACTTCCAAGCCAAAGTTTAGTTTGTTTCCCCGCAACAAGCTCCACCCCGCTGCTAGCTCTGTAGGTGTGCCACACACGGCGTCCACGTCATTGCAAACGAAAACTGTTTTGACCTGGAGTGTGTCTGACAGGGTTACACGATGTTAGTCACACGTTGGTGTTTTGGTTTGTGAAAACAGTGAGTGGTTGGTGCTATCAAGGATTTGTCTTAACACCAGTAGCCTGTGACACCAGGGCCCTTCTCTCTGTACGATGAACCTTGACAGATGTACCCCAGCAAAGTAAGGGGAGTTAACGCCTGAGGTGTTTACACAGCACGACACAAGCTGCGAGAAATAAACTTTAAGCAAATTTTTGTGTTTGATATCAGGCTGAGCTTATCTCGTCGCTACATCTCTCATTTCACAACCAATCATCGTAATGGAGGCTGGCGGTGATGGGGTGCGCTTCAACAACAATCCTCTCTTCTCCTCCTTCCTCGTCTTCAGTCGTTTCAAAGCATTTAAAATGTGAGTGAATGAGAGAAGAAGAGAGGGAGAGAGAAAGATTGTGTGTGTGAGAGAGAGACAGATCCATGTGTATGTGTACGTGAGAGAAAGAACAAGTAAGAAATTGTCAGTCTGTCCATGTGTCTGTGTGTACACGTGTCTGTATGTGTGACTGTATGAATGTATCTGCAAGTAAATGTTTCCTCTAACTCTGAGTGGTTATGCACGTGAGATAACCTGACGGACAGACGGACGGACGGACGAACAAACGGTGATGCAGAGACTCAGGAGATGTCGGGTCCTAATGTTGCCAATAAACTCAAGAGAGAGGTAGCTCTGTATCACAAGAAACAATGTCGGGAAGTTTCTGGTCCACTCCAGCTTCCATTGTCGTCTGCTACGCTCACGTGAGCTCCGGAGAGGAGTGATGCCTTCCCGTGCAATCAAAATAGAAAAACGTGAGCAGCACGAAATTCCCAATCATGGTTTAAATTGGAGATAACACGCCACTTGCTTCACATGTTTGATGTTGTTTTGCAATGATGCTTACTTTTAGCGTGGCCTGGAGACTGAAGAGGACAGACAGACAAACAGACAGACAGACAAGCAGACAAACGGACCATCTGACAGAGCCAAGGATGACGTCATCAAAGCCCGGGAGATAACTCTGTACCACAGGTCAGGTAAACAACGTAAACAATGTAAACAACCTCGGGAGCATTGTTGCCCAGCTTGTATCGCCGTCTGCTACCTTGTGTCAGTTGAAGGGAGGAGTGTCGGTCCGCGCCGACCAATGAAAACAGAAAAATGTGAAGATCGCACAATTCGCAATCTTGGCTTTAAATCGGAGCTGACACGTCACACTCTCGTTTCTCAACTATGTTTGCTGCCGAAAGTTTTTAAATTCCTTTTTTGTTTTATCATGGCCTTGATATTGAAGAGAAAATGGATGTGGATGTTTTGTCGAGGAGATGGCAGAGAGAAGCCTGTGATTTTACTGCACCAGGCCGGCCATTCAGCCTCCCACCTCAGCCCACCCCATAAACAAAGGGAAAGAGTATCATTGTGAGATTCCGTGTCTTTGCTGACCTCCTGCACTGTTGTCACAGTCTTAGCAACCGAATGTTAAAATGGACCGCGGCAGGATGTGGCCATCAACATTTTTGACAACTGCTGCTGATTCGGATTAAAAACAATGAAGCAGAGGTTTGAATGGAAAAGACGACACAGAGAGACAGTGTGAAATGAAGTACACTTGCCGGCAAAAACTTTGTTCTTTCTCAACAAAAAGACTCGCGAACAGCTAGAAATTTAGTCCAATGACCCTTTTGCTGAGGACTCCGGGTGGCTTTGTGCACGACTGGGGTGTCTGATGAAAACACGACCCTCCCTACAGTGGGCCATGACAATGAGAGACTAGCAGCTGCAAGCCAGTGTCCGTCAGCTCGTGGAGGCCGAGAGAGGGAAACTTTGAGGTCAAGCTGAAGGGTCATGACCGCTGACATTGCTGGCAGGAAGTCCCTGCCTTGACACAGGTCACGGGCCAACCTCCGGTTCCACCAGCTTCCGCAACCCGCCGATGAGGTCACAATGGGAGACATGGAGAGGGCGCTGTGAGTAGCGGGGGAACGGCAGTTCGATCCTCCCACCCACCCAGTGGATCGACAGGGCGGGTACAGAACATTGGGAGGTGGGTGTGTGAGTGTGAGGAGGGTTGGAAAGCCCAGACACTTACTTGTCTACTTGTACGTGCGGCACTGCACACACACACACACAGACACACAGTACATCAAGTACGCCGCTCGAAGCACTGGCATCACGGGTATCAGCACCAATAAGGGGAAGAGCCGGTAGGTGGCAGCACACAACTCCTGTACTACTAGCGACACCTAGTGTGTATGTGGCGCCAACAAGGAATTAACTCCTAATAGAGACTCATACCTTATGAGGACGCTGTTATTTACTGCAAAGTAAGAGCATCCACTGTTACCATGGCGATGAGAGAAGCCGTCCATAGTCTCACTTCATCTCCTCCCGGCACACGAGGCGTCCACCACAGCTCTCAGCTCCAAAACGAATGTGGAAATGGCGAGGGCATGTATGTAGACTAAATCCACAGGCACCACCCACAATAGCCCTTCACTGGACACCTGATGGCAAGAGGTCACGTGGTCGGCCAGAAGAGACGGTCAGTAGAGAGACGGAGAGAGAACTAACGGACCAGAAACTGTCCTGGAACATGGCTGGACTTGGTGGGGACAGAAACATCGGAGGTCTGTAGTGGATGTACTATGTAAGTAAAGTATGAGGGGCGGCAGCTGCAGTAATGAAGGTGAGAACGAGCAAACCCACAGACACGTGTTGGTAGTGTGTGTAGAGTGTGACAGATGGCGCTGCTCGTGCGTGACGTAGTCATAATAGACCGACTGACAGACAGCTGTAACTTGTCTATCTTTATCAGTCCTTCCATTAAGATGTAACTTAACAGCTGTAACTTGTCTATCATCATAGGCAGACTGACAGACAGCTGTAATGTGTTTGTCAAGGTCATGTCAGCAGTGACAATAAATCCCACATTCCTGATGACGGTCGTAAAGGTGAGGTTGGTGTCGCCCACCTTCATGTGCTCGGGCGGACAGACGAGCGAAGATTGATGTCTTCCTCCTGAATGTCAGAGCTCTTCCAATTATTTCATCGGTCAGTTAGTTGTTTTTTGTTTTTTTTTAACTTTCGTTGACGACACTTATGCAAGCTTGTATAATGATAATACCTATACATCAGTAATACAGACTTGTGCAATGCTAATATCTGTACTCGACATGCAGTCACCGCCACGTACAGCTGACGGAGGAGAGGACCAGTAAAACGACCGCAGGTAGACAAACCTGTCAGTAGCAGCACAGGACACCCCGGGTAAGCTAACCGTTTGTTGTGACTGGCGCCTCTGACGTCAGCAAATATCAGCAAACAGTTTTCTGGACTTTTCTAGAAATCTTTAATCACGTTGACAGAAAAATATTTAGCACACGCAGGCCTTCAATGCCGCGACTAATCAAATCTCAAATACAAAGAAAGAACACTTCAGGCAATTCTGTCCTAATGAAAACGCTCCAAGAAAGCAGGGGTGATGGCTGACTGCTTCTTGTCCTTGCCCCGGTCGTCAAATGTGTCGATGTTGTCCTCAACGATGAACAGATCCTCGAAAGATGTTTTCTGTAGAAGGTCAGCACGAGCGAGGGCAGCGATGACGTCAGCCGATGATTTGATGACCAAGATGGCGTCTCGCCCCAGACAGGGGAGGACCAGCCACCCGCCTCCTTCCATGGCAGTTCTATGCAAATGAGCGACTCGTCATTCTCCTGTTGCATCCTGGTATTGCATTCTTGTCCGAGAAGATCAAACAGGAGGGAGACATTAATCTTCGCTGTCTTTATGCGAGGGGATCACCGCGTGTTGACAAAAATCCGCGGAATTGATGTCCCACAGCCACCCACAGCCACCCACAGCTCGCCTCATCCTCATCCTCATCCTCATCCCACAAAGCCACGATCCGCAAACGTCTTCGTGCAAACACCCACTTTATTTTTATATCTTGTGGGGATGAGGGAGGGAGGGGCAGGAGGCGTGTTTCCCTGTTACTGTTAAAGAATATTTGGCTTGTCATGGAACACTTGCATTGTTAGTTACATGATGTTTGTTTTAACACTTTAATTATTGCTTGTCTTTTGTTATATATACTTTCAATAAACTCAGTATAAATCTACTCAAATATCAGATGTCTATATTAAAAGTCCAAATTGAGCAGAGCGAACTAGGTCATGCTGACTGAGGGCACAGAGACCTCAACACACATCAGTTGTCCGTCTGTAAGTTCTCTCGCTCACAATCCTCATTTCTCGTCAAGGGTTACCTCAGTGTGGTACACAGCAACAGAGGCAGAGCAAAATGGAGAACAGACAGGGTACACAGGATAATTTGTCTTGTGGAGTAAATAAATGGAAGATGAAGAACTGTAAGTGGATGACAATGGCTGGTGATTGGATGTGAAATGATTGCTGAGTCCTGAGTACTGCGATTGTGTGGGTGAGTGAGTGCCAGCCACTCGTTCCTGCATCTCTCCAACCCCTTGTCCGTGCTGAGAACCCAGTCCATCAGTTGACCTCAAGCTGCTTACTTCCACTTTTTAAGGAACATTGTTTTCTCTCACCTCCCTCCACGCGCACGCACACGCGCGAAACAACAGACACCAGCATGAAATATTCAGTAAAAAAACAGATTTTCCTTTGCACAAACAATCTCCACTTTGACAAAATTAATAAAGTTTTCTAAAAGCCCAGTCACAGAGTTTCAGTTATTTATTGTTTTTAAAAGTTAACAAAGACAGATTTACGATGCATCCACAGACAATATTTACATGACATTAATGTATGCAGTGTACACACTCACAAACACACCACCCACCACATAAAAACCACTTGTAAACAATGTCAACAATGACAAATGTACGAAAATGGCCGTTGGTCCCCTTTGACACTTGCAATTCACATTTTCATAAAACTGCTTCCCCTGGTGAATTGTCCACAGACACCTTTCATCTATTTTGTTTTGCTCCATTCGGAAGATATATCAGGAAAAAAAGTTAACATGTATATAAACAACCACCACCGTCACCACCACCACCACCACCACCACCACCCACCACCACCGTCACCACCACCACCGTCACCACCACCACCACCACCACCACCACCATGCATTCTGAACTGGTTGTCCAAGGTCTGAAGACTGTGAATGCATCAGTTTAAATGCACATCCTGGCTAGAGGATTTTTGTGTTTTGGAAAACTTGGAACTGAGGCTGAGCAGGTGAGGGCCTGGACAAACACACTGCCACGGGGGTAACAACCGCTGGAGTGGGTGAACCTCCAGCCTCCAGGTCGGTGCACTAATCCACTCCCACAACCCTCCTTCCAAATCCGCAGAGATTATGCAGTTTTCATGATAAACAGTTTGTTATTCTCACTTCTCGCATGTCATGTAAACATTTTATTCCTGACACCAATCCCAGCCCCGGCTTGTCCCCTACTGAGGGTGCAGTCAACGACCCGCCAGAAAAATAGGGATCGCAAGGTTTGTAGTGGAGTGTAGTCAGACTGACAACACCATTGTCCTTGATTATGTCACGAAGCATCAGCCAATGGATTTTATAAATAGTAACAACAACAACAACAACAACAACAACAACTGAATGGCTCCTGTCTCCACCAACAGCAGGACTCTGTCCAGTAATAAGAGCTCACGTGTACAGTCTGCTTCTCTCCCACAAAGACGAGCTCAGTGCCCTGCAAGGGAAGAGCAAATAACTGTCGAATGAAGAACAAAACACGAAGATGGAGCGATCTTGTAACACAACATCACACAATGTGGCGACAGCAACTCATAACAAAGAACTCAGGAAACTCAAGCTGGGAGGAGATTTTCTGTCTTTGCCAGACGACCTGCCGACACGAGGCAAAGCAGATGGAATGAGGAGGGAGGAAGGACGAAGCTGTGCAAAGACAACAAAAACAAACAAGATTTTAAACAAATTCAAAGCTGGTACAGGGTGGGTTTTCTTTCCGCTGGTTCTTGCTGTAACAGACTTACTGCAGCGCAACACAAATGTATGTTGTGTAGTTGTATGCGTGCTGGCGTCTGGTTGTGTGTGTCCCTCTGTGTGTGTGTTCCTCTGTGTGTGTGTTCCTCTGTGTGTGTGTTCCTCTGTGTGTGTGTGTGTTGCTCTGTGTGCATGTCACTAACATTGCCCTCAGTCGTGGATTTTACTGGATGAGACTAAACCGGAAGCTTTGTACACACCAGCCTCGTTTTAGTAGTTCACTGGCAAAATTCGGCTGATGTTACTTCTCACGTGGGTGGGACACAAGTGGCCGGGTGGGACAGAGCTGGACGGGTGGGGAGGGGCGGGAAGGAAGGGGGAAAGGGGTCCGGGACTGACGCCAGCAGAAGACAAGGCCCAGCAATAGCTCACCTCAAGGGAGGTCATCGACAGACGGGAGCAGCCTCATCAGGGGAGGGAACTGGGCTGCGAAACGTCAGCGAGCGACAAAAATACCCGAGTCCGCAATATCAATAGACACTCTTCACAAGCTCCACCAGGACCAGTGAGCTCCGAGTTGCGATGATGATTAAAGAGAGAGAATATTTGGGATATTTTGCAACACAACTCACAGGGGGCCGCGTGTTTTCCTCCTTCTGTGCCATCTTGTCACGTGATGTGTGCAGTCGTCGGCCTGCCGCCATGTCAGACAATACTCTCCACTTGCTGTGGGTGAGGAGAGGCTTCCTTCAAATGAGCATTTACAGCTTTTTTAGTTTGTTTCACTGGACATCAGATAATACATAATACACGTGATACATCTTAACATCACTCACACATGTGAGGTACACACACACAAACACACGCACAGCACGTGAACAAAGAGAGATAGAGAGATGTGGTGAGTAAAGACAGTAAAGAGTTGAGAGAAGGAACAATCCACTGTACAGCACACAACTAATTCCAACTCATACATCTTTCTCAGTGAAATCAGCTCAATCAAAATTAAAGGCAATCACTGTAACAAGTAGTCTCTGGAGCTGGTCACACCATTTGCACCAATGTCTGCACCAGACGCACCGGGCTAATTGGGGGGCTCGCTGCTAATACCGAGAATGGGGGGCTACTGTGGAGTTAGCCGTCCCCTCCGTCTCTGAGACTGCAATCCTAACAAATCTTAGGTTTCGACTGCGCAACTCATCAATCTCTTGACAGTCTGAGGGGATTTCTCCCATGATTCATCAAATGTAGGCTGATCGATTCCTTCTAATGGATTTCAAATAAAAAGACAAAAAGAAATGAAGATAGAGAAGGTTAAAAAACAACACAGGGTTGCAGAACATTGCCTTACACGAAATTCAGACCCTATCCCCCTATCCTCCCTATCCCCTCCAGGCCTTTACCTCCAAGCGTCTTCCGATGAGGACCATCGAGTCTCGTGTCCATGGGCAGCCCCGAGTTCAAGGTGTAGATGTGATGTGAATCACATTCTGTGTTCGTCACATGAAGTGAACCGTTTAAAATGGCGGCAATTACTGGGTACCTAGTGCCACTAAATGTCATCAAACAAGGAAGTGGAGGGGCAGTTTGTGGACCTGGACCTGCGTGAGTGAAGTGAACAGAAGGTCTGCACTGAGTCGCCTCATCATCTGAGTATCAATACTGTCGCCATCTTGTGTCTACTCTCGTGGTGTAGACATTACTCTAGGTAAGTCCTGTCCTCGTGTCTCACTGAAGAGTTTCTACATTTGTGTCACTCATTCCAGTTTGTCCAGCTACTGCTTTGGTTTGTGAATGAAGGTTGTGTTCATTAATTCTAATTGTGTTGCTAATAGCTGTATTGTGCATTGGTCTGTGGCGGCAATTCGCTCTACATCCGGGGTAAAATGTTCTCCCCGCTGCTCGTCTGTTAAATGAGAGCATAGCCAGTCATATATCAAAACAATTCATTCAACAAAAATAAATCACGTGGACAAAATGATTGCCAGCAAGTCAAACTGACAAAAAGATTCAGCTAAAATAAATCACACAAGTTAAACAGCTCGCATCCACCAGCAGAATCACGACAAGAAAATAAGTCAGAGGTCAGAGACCAAAGCGCGCGCTGTCATACTCAGCCCACGTCATCACACACTGGGGGAGGCAGGGGGAGAGAAAAACTATTGGCTGGGCGGTTGGGTGGAGGAATAGTGTAAAAACAGCCTGTTACAGCGGATAACATAAAGATAACACAATATGACAAAGATGACGAGGCAAGCGATAAATCTGGATAAAAGTGTTTTTGAAGATAAGACGAAATTTAAGCTCGAGCTCAATGGAGGGGTTGCTTGAGGCCAGCAGCAGGATGCCTGCAGTCTGTACAGCCACAAGATAACAGCAACTCAGTATTGAAGCAGTTTGTTCACCCTGTCCAGACGGCGCCGTTGTCAGCAAAACCGAGCTGAACACCTCAGGAGGGCTCATGGATCAGCAGTCACAGACCCTAATCCACGTCCTACCTCGTGGTCCGACCTTTGCTCCTCAATCTGACCTCCAGAAGCTGAGGCCAGGGCAAAGCAATATCATGATGTGTAGGTGGACTGCTGTCTGTCTGCCGAGACCAACGCTTAGCCTCTTGCAAAAGTTAGTCTCGGCGAGCCTAAACAAAGAATGTTACTAAACCGGAAGCTTTGTAGTAGCATGTCTCGTTTCAGTAGTTACTCTGAAATATGAATAAACCGGAAGCTTTGTACACAACTGCTTCGTTTTAATAGTTAAGTGAAAAAAAAAGCAGTCCTGTGATGCAAGTTCGTGGAAACATCGTGAGCTCCAACTTACAGGACGCCCCCATGCTCCTCCTCTGTTTCTGCGCGCGTGTGTCTGAGAGTGTGTGTGTGTGTGTTGTTCTGTAGTTGGCTCTACTGAAGACACGCATGACCTTTAGTTTGACGAGAGGGAAGGCCGCCAATGTGTAACCGTTTAATAACCACCCGGAAAGGCCGAGCAGCTAGCGACACCAACTTCCGTCCCCAAGTGTTGACTGTCATGGCCGCGCAGCAACTTGCAGCATGGTGACAGTCGTACACCGCCTGCCAGCACTAAAATTGTCGTATTTTTACAGTTTGGTGAAGGCAATAACAATAACAAAAACAACAGAAAGACCAATAAAAATAACCGCTACAGACGAAGACGACAATCAACACAATGTCCACCTCGTCTCCTTGTTGTGCAGCTCAGGCAAGTCAAAGCACGGCGCGCTAAATGATGGATGGTAATGATCTCAATCGCCTCCCCAAGAAATGTCAGGCTGCAGAAAATTCGTTGACTTTAACCCGGATGTAGAAAGTTTCTAAGACGACACACGTGACTTCGGGACTTCATCGTGTCACGAGCTCTGATGCGCGACAGCAGCCTGGCAGCCTCCCTGGTGTCGTCGTCAAGACGAGAGGAGCGGGAAAATGAATTCATGATGATAGAATACTCTAGTGAAGGGCTAAGAGATATAGCAGCGTACTGTCGGGTGGAGAATATTAGAATATTACTAGTCAATGCAATTGACTGTGAGTTTAATTAAACAAATACTATGACAGACAGACAGACAGACAGACAGACAGACAGACAGACAGACAGACAGACAGACAGACAGACAGACAGACAGACAGACAGACAGACAGACAGACAGACAGACAGACAGACAGACAGACAGACAGACAGACAGACAGACAGACAGACAGACAGACAGACAGACAGACAGACAGACAGACAGACATGCCATCAATGCCGTGACGACTGTGTTCAACAACAACAAGACTTCGTGTGCAGCCAAAGTCCAGGAACATTAAGTAAGGTTTCTCCTTCCTGTGCAGTTCTAAAGCGAGTGGTCCTATTATTTCAACCTCAGCCCCTAGACTGCAATCGAGCGTTCCTTTCTTGTCTGTGAGTGGAGTCCTGCCATCCTGCCATCAGCCCGCCCTGTGTAAGCTTACAGCCAAGCAGACATCAAGTTGAGAGACGGAGCACCATTCAAGTCTACCTTCTAGGTACCCTGAAGGGTAGTCCTCCTCCTCTTCCTCCTCATCCTCATCATCATCTGTAGCACCATGGCCTCGTTCACAGGAGGATGGCGTCATCATTAAGCCCTCTTCAGCGCTCGTAAAATAATTTCTAGCGCACAGAGAGAAGGAAATAAAGGGAGGAATGAGAGACGAGTAGGAAGTGAGCGCGCTCCGACAATTAGTCTTGCCATGTGTTTAAACAGCCAGCAAAAACACCAGCAACTGTGGCTGCTGCTGCAACGATATGGGCAGTTGATGCACAATTCTTCATTCTTCATCGGCATTGATTGTTGCTGCTTGTTGACACTGATGCCTCATTTCATAAAGCGCTAATATTGAATATTGTGCACGTGCGCTGATGCATGCAAGTGCAGATTGTCACAGTCTCGCATGTCACACCCCCGCGAGAGTGAGAAAGCTGTGGCTTTGCGGGGCTTAGCACCATCCTCCCCATCCCCCACTTGCCCGCGAGGAGGAGGTGCGAGGAGGTGTATGGAGGATGGCGGGCTCTGATGGCGAGATTAGAAATGCTGCTGAAAGATCGATCTCCAGGAAATGGGGCGAGGGCGGCGCCAACCCCGCTTGCAACATCGCGCCGACGTCCTCACCTACATCGCCGCCCTGCGACGGTTTAACGCCGAACAGCGAAACTCGGGCGGAAGACGTGGCCGGCGATGCCAACCCTCGGCCCCTCGGTCGGAAGCTACTCAGTGTTTGAGGAGAACTTTGTTAAACACACCGAGACTTGGCGTGTGCGTGTGTGTGTGTGTGTGTGCGTGTCCGAGAGGAGAACTGATGTGTCCTCTGGCGGGCCGTTTGTATGACGTGTGGACAGAAAGTTGTATCTGAACAAAAAGTAGTTAAATTAAAGTTAAACTATCGTTCACCAACTAATCAATGGAAGAAAAGGGAAAAAGCTCCCACAACGCCCTGACATTACTTCCACAACACTTACAAAACATTCTTACAACACTCCCACCACATTCTCCACATCATCACAACACTCATCACCCTTCTACAACACTACAAGAACTCTCACAACACTTTCGCCGCTGGATGCTCTGTGCAAATAGTTTTATCAGCAACTTCCAGTTTCCTGCATATTTCCAGACACGTGCTACACAGTTCAGACGGAGGACATTGGTCAGTTGACAGCGGGACACAACAACCGCCACCTTACCACCAGCAGCAGGACTCAGAGACAGCCAGCAGGTGGAAGCACAAGCTGCACTCCTCGTTGTCGTCTGACCATCTGGTTCCAGTGTAAAAGTTCACACACAATCACATTCACTCCTGGCCACTTGGCTGAGGCTGGTTGTTTTAGAGGTGTCGGTCTTCACCTGGAATTTTTACAGGTCCTTGCAGTACGCAGTCCATTGGTTGATGAAAGAAGGTAGACATTGCTGTTTGGATGACTGAGGTTATGTGCCGATTTGTCTTAGTGAGGTTCCTTAGTAAGCTTTTTTGTTGTTTTTTCATGTCTCGCCTCATCGATGTTTCCAGCGAGGGAGTCTGCATCACATCTGGAAACAACCAAAAGGCTCAGTCCGATCAAACTTCTTTTTGAAATATCCAACTGCGAATCCTTGAAGTAAAAAACTTCTGCAGCATAGAAATGTTTGCTCTTGCAGCTTCTCCACATCAAAACGAACTCGTCGATTGTTTGGCAGTTGCCTTGCTGTCATCGTCAGCTTAAGGTTCGTTAGGACAAGGTCATGTCAGTCGTTTAGGATTTTAAGTAAACAATGTCACTAAAGCGCCAGAAATATATGTACGTTTTATCCTTGTCTTGGCCTTGTTACCGAATTTCCAGCTTCTCGACAGCAGGATGTCGTCGATTTGATTATGGACCAATCCGACTTTGGTCTTTTGATATCTAACATTTAGTGATGATGTCGCATATTGCTTCCAATTTTTGCGAGCATCTACTGAAGTAGCAGCATTAGTGGAAT
This sequence comes from Pomacea canaliculata, assembly GCF_003073045.1. Classification (NCBI taxonomy): domain Eukaryota; kingdom Metazoa; phylum Mollusca; class Gastropoda; order Architaenioglossa; family Ampullariidae; genus Pomacea; species Pomacea canaliculata. The sequence goes on along the minus strand of NC_037592.1, from coordinate 41,521,449 downwards.
GTAAGGTGTTGGCTGAGGTGAGTCTGTGGCTCTGCACACTCTTGGTGTCTGATGCTCCTGTCGGAGGTTTCGCCAGGGCCAATGTGCCCACCGGTCCTGTCCATTGCTGGCAGGCGTCTGGGCCGATGCTGGCTTCGAGTTACAACAAGTACAGCGAGGAAGTTCGTTAGTACTGCCTTCACAACTTTGTTCAGTGCTTGGTAAAACTCTTCCACGTCCTCGTCTCCATGTGTGGAAGTTGGTCTTCAGTGAGACCCGTAAGGAGATCCGCCTGCCGGGTACACGGGTGTACAGCTGATGACGGCGCCGGCCACCTTGCTGTGCACGAGGAAACCCAGGCTGTGCGCATGTCCTTTCACCACTATATATAATAATATAGATGATGATGATGATGATGATGATGATGATGATGATGATGTGTGTGTGTTGTGTGTGTTAGCCGTGTGTACGTGTGCATTGCCCCATTCCAGTCCCCGCTCATTCACAAAGCCTGTATTCAGCGACTAACAATGGCTTTCTTCTCTCCTCTGATCCGCGAAGCGCCGGCGTTGATGACGTCAGGGCCAACTGGTCACGTGCCTTTTGGAAGAAAAACTTCTCACGCAATCACAAGACCCGTCAATGGCTTGCTTTTCTCTGGCTGTTCCTGATTGAACCCTTTGATCGGCGTATTAACGAAGCCTGCAGTGTGGAGGCACTCAGTCGATGTATAATTAGATTTTCTATGGCAGCGCCTTGTATTTGATGTTTGTCCGCCTTTAATGGCGCTGTCCTTTTAATGAAACATGAATTTTATGGACTTGTCCGTGCTTTTCAATGGAACTTGCATTTTATGGAGATGTTCACATAATGGGTAAAAGCTGAAAAATGCAACTTTGGGTATGGGTGGAGTCCAATTAAGAGAGGGCTGAGTCGATTATCGGGCGCGCGAGCACGTGTGTTCGTGTGCGTGTGTGTTCGTGTGTGTGTGTGTGTGTCTGTCTCTTGTGTATTGCTCATGTGTTTATGCATTCTTCGTTGCGTCTGCTGGCATCTGCAGTTCCTGTATGTTGGCATTTCGTCGTTCATTATGTTTTATGGATTTCCTTACATATCCATACGTAGTTACACATGGTCTGTTTGTATAAATATGTATGTTTAGGATTAAGTCATGTCTTGTATTGATGGCAATGTGCAAAAGTCCGGCTCACAAGACTGTGGCTGAAGGAGGCAGGAGCTCGGAGGACAAGAAGAGTCGATGCTTATGACGACGATATGGATCATCGGGTCCCTCAGGCGATGATGGATGAGCGATAAGACCCCGAGGATACTTTCGATCGCCATGAAGCCTGAAAAGCGAGCAAAGCCGACATTGCAGTTTGTGGCGGTGGCGGGTTGTGGTGGTGGTTGATGTAGACGCGGCAGTGTTTAAGACACCTTTGTTATTTTCCGCACTAGACTGCGGCCTGCCACTAACCCTCGTCTCGTGCGGCTGTTAATTAACCCTGTGCCTCCCGACATCAAATGCTCTAAATCAGACGGTATGATGCTCGGCCAGGATGATGGGGGGTCTGTAGATGCAGAGAGGCAGGAGACGTGTTACTAAATATAGCCACGCACCCCTCGTCTTCTTTACGTGGTGCATCCATACAGCTCATTTCCTGCAGATACCTGAGTGTTTGTGATGAATCAGTCTACCCTGTAAATCTGTTGGCGGAGCTCAGCTTCTCCATACTTCATCAATGCAGTTTTTGACAGCGATACGCTCACCACTCTCAGACCTATTCACTCAATGTATTGTTTAGCATCTTCGACCCGGGTGCACGATACGAGGCCTGACCCGAGGGCAAAATGTCAGCAAACGGTTACACTGGTCGTTGGAGGACACTGTCCACCCAGGCAAGCACCTAGCGACTCCGTGTGCACCCGGGCCCTGGCGCTGCAGCTGCGAGATGCATGATGGTCTGCCTCTTGCAGCCACGACGACACTTGGCGCGGTGCCAGACACAGCATGTCCGTGGTCAGGGTCCTGTCGGCATTGTCAGGGGGGCGAACATGCGAGAAATCTATATGTTTCTTCGCCAGCTTCTGAACTCACTTGACACGCTCCATAGTTTCTAAACACGGGGCTGCCTGAAAGACCGCATCACAGGGTTACCCGGGATGAAAAGCTGCCAATCTACGGGTACATTTATATTGTGTCTGTTAGGTGTTATTTCGGACCAAAAGTCCTTTGAGAGCAAAATAGAATGTCGACTGGCATCCTCATTTTTTTTCTTTGATCCTCTGAAAAATGTTTTATCGATACACACATGAAGGAGAGGATAAATTTTGCCAATCGAAGAGCATTAGCTTACATGGCAATCTGCCTGTGAGGCCACAAACCTGATTTATTGGTGAATGAGCAAGAAAAGACATGAAGAACAGAGTGAATGGGGAAACACAAAAACGTCCGGAAACGCAGCACACACACAGATACACACACACGAACACACACACACATGCTCGCTCACAAAATGCGCGGGTTCTCACGGACACACGCACGTGCGTACACACACACACACAGGCACACACGCGAGAACATTCAGGCTTCCTATATTTTTTCTTTTTTACTTTCTTAGCTCTTTCTCAGACGCACACATAAGTCAGCAGAAAGTCCCATATTCAAGCATAATTTACTAAATATCATGCACACACAGCACACAAGGCGCCATGCATAGCTGACTCACTAGTCACGTGATATCCACTGGCCTCAGCTAACTGTCCCAGGAAAGTTGTAAACGTGGTTAGTGTCCCACCAACATTTCATTAGGACTAACAGTGTCTCAATTTCAATTCTCTCGAGCACATCCTTACTGAAGGGATCAGGGGCTGTCCTACAGAAAGTCCAACAGCTGTCAGACATTTACTGCGGTCACGTGTCCAGCCGCCAAGGACAAGGGAGGTAACCACACCGGGGTAGTGACACCAACGCTGAATTAAACTACAGAATATTTGCGGCAGTAAATGTCTTGTCAAGAATTATTCCACGGTGGTGGTGGTGGTGGTGGTGGTGGTGGTGGTGGTGGTGGTTGGTTACAAGTGGATTAGGAGCTATGGACTCACACCAGAGGACGGTCGGGTGTGTTTTCCAGTTGAGTGCTCAAGGTTCGATCACAAGCAGGACACATCCGGGTGACGGGTATAAGCCCGACGCTCCACCTAGTGGCTGTAGACCGAGGCTACCCGGACTTTAGGAGGGGAATGCGAGTCGTGATGTTTACAAACTTCGACTTCTAGCCGGGAATGAGAGAAGGCTGTTTACAAAGTCTCAGCTCGTGTTGGGGTCCAGTGAGCACCAGCCGCTGCTGCTCCACAAGGGGACGCCACTGTGGCTACAGGAGGAGAGATGCTTTCCTCCACAGGCTGCACAGGTTACTCTGTTCATCAGTCATTTCCTGACTACGCGTGCAGTTTACAAATGCTTCGTTAGCAACTGCATTCAAATGTTACAAATCCTTTGTTACACTTTCTCACGTGACCTGTGACTGTCCACGTGCTGTCAGTTCCCTACACTTACCTTCACAAAGTATTGTGATCTTTACCTGAGAGACATTTCTAAAATTCGTTTTTAAGTTACCGCCTTCATTTGGTTAACTTTCTTTTTATACTCCCTCGTCCTCACTCCTAATACAGCAATTTATTGAGAGGTGCTAAGGTTTCATCTGCGTACTAACAAACAACAACAGGAAATGTTCTATTTATAGCGCTCAGCATCAACATCTTGTAGGATCGCGTGCTCGGAGCTTGAGACAAAAACAAGACCCAGAGGGACCGGCGGATGGGAGCAGTGCTGAGGGAATACTCACGACTGTCATCAAGACATGGAGATGACGGAGTAGTCGTGGTGTCCACACCCTGCCCACAACACTTCCTATTTCTGTATCCCAGGCCATTTCTGTCCCCGCATATAACTACTGCTTCAGGGACAAAACAACATCCTCGGGATCTCAACATCACTTTATAATATTAAGTCACTTGTCCCTAGGTTCCCCATGTAGCCCCAGGGTAATGACTTACCCTTGCATCATCCCCACAGCCCCAGAGGGATGCGAGCAGAGCAGACGAGTGAGAAGAGAGTAAAGCACAGTCTGTATGTACTAGTGCGACCACCAACAGTCAGTGCACCTAGCGAAGGACAGTCACGTGGTTTGTTGTCTTGCTTCTAATGAGCCTCAGGTGTGCAGTGACTAGATGTCCACACTTAGCAACAGGTCAATGCGCTGTGCAAAATTAATCAAATACACAGTGAAAAGTGACAGACCAATGCAAAATGCACTTTACACACATACCAAAAACATGTCACAAAAAATGGACAGTGACACATTAGCATCCGTAAACACGAGACAGTGACACATCTACATTCATAAACACGAGACAGTGACACATCAACATTCATAAACACAAGACAGTGACACAACATCCATAAACACGAGACAGTGACACATCAACATCTATAAACACAAGACAGTGACACAACATCTATAAACACAAGACAGTGACACATCAACATCTATAAACACAAGACAGTGACACAACATCTATAAACACAAGACAGTGACACAACATCTATAAACACAAGACAGTGACACAACATCTATAACAACAAGACAGTGACACATCTATAAACACAAGACAGAAATGTACACACCAAGTGTGACATGACAACTCACTGACACAGACTACAACCGGCACTTTTGCTATTTTCTGTTGTCACTCCAGTGACTGTTGAAATTATCGAGCACCGCACGTGTAGATTATTCCAGGCGCTTGCTTAGAACTCCACTCGGTTTCATTTGCATAGCTGGCCCTGACACTGACAGTATTAAATGTTTTGCAAAGAGAAAATGAATTATTTTGTGCTGATTGAGCGAACACAGGCGATACGCCTCGGGCATCGATCGCAGCCAAATAAACTTCGTGCCGCCGCCAGCAGCCCGGGGCCAGGCAGTGGAGCGAAGAAAGACTTAAAAAAGCGAGTAGCAACTAATGGCCGAACAGCAATATCACATAATTCAATACAATGTGCTGCTTTGCATAAACCGCTACTTTAAAAAATACATACAAAAACTTAGCGGTTGTCGGCGGCGAGAAAGGACGGGTGGCCCTCACCACGAGCTGTGGACAGCAACTCCATGGCGACGCCGGGTGGCAGCACCAAAGCAAACTTCAGTCCCACGCGTCGCCACCCAGGACCACACCACCACCCGATATGTGCTGGTGATGCAGGGGTGGACGATATTAAACTGGGGGATGAATAGCTTGTATATTTTTTAATTAAAAGTTTTTTTAAATTAAGTATTTTCTTTCAGCCTACATCAGTTTAGTGTGCAGATGAAGCTAAATTAAGATATGTTGATGCAAGGATATGCTAAAGTGGAGATTGATGGAATAAAGCTACAGTAATATGCACTGAGGATTAATTACCTCCCAGCATTTTTAGTCGCCCTGAACATCCATTTACATAAGTAAGGCAGTTAATAATGACATGTAGACTGACATCAGTACAGCCTGTGTGTGTGTGCTGTCAACTCAGTCCATTCACATCAATCCATGGCTGCACCTGACTTACCTGGTGGCAAGGTGATCAATGAGTGTCTGCGTGGCCGTGAGAAACGCCGTCACCAGTAAATGTCAGACATGTTGCGAAAACAGAAATATTTCTCATCGACCTTCTCTTGAAGAATGGCGCTAACCTGTGGCGCCCCCACCCTCCACCTTGTGTTTGTTGACATACTATTTTAAGAGTGTATGTCAAGCTGCACCTGTGGGTACCGCGTGAACACGTCACAAGATACAGTCGTTGCAGCTTAAAGACCCACCTGGGAGCACTTTATTGGAAATGACGAGGGCATCACAAGTTCAATCTGCTTTGACAGCCTGCGAACTTTGACCTCTCCTGGACACAGAGCGAGACCACGTTTGACGTCATGCAGCTCTCCCATTGGATTACGTCTGGTCGTGACGTCAGCGTATGCATGTTCCAAGATGATGCTCAAGCAGTTCGTCTTTTCTCGGTACAAGCACGTGTTATAAAACTGTAACATCAATAAATGTTATTATTTGTTCCCAGCTGTGAATTGCTCCCCTGAGTGAAGAACAGTCACTCCAATTATCCCCTCTGGTGGACATTACTAGAATTACTGACAATTACTGACTACAGGGCTAATGTAGACGTCATGTCAAGTTTTTTGTTTGTGTATTTGTTTTCAAGATCAATGTATTTCGTTATACTTTAAGTGCATTAGTAAACAATTTCAAACTTTGAATTAAAGTACATCAAAAATGTGTTCGATGAAGTGGAAAAGAGAGAATAATGGCTTCTCGAGCGGAGAGGCGTGTGGAGACATCAGCCCGTTGTCAGCAGTTCACAGACACTGAAGACAGGGTTGTCTCCGCCTGACTTCCTTTAATGGGAAGCCAGTGACGGGTCCTCAACATCTGTGGAGGAAGCATGAACACACCAGTGTGGGCACCACACGGTTCTGACTTGGCCACAGGCTGCTCAGCCTCACACCTGAGGCCGTAGTCATGAAGCGAGTGTAACCTCCAGGGCAAAGTCGACACCTCAAGGAAATGCGTCTTGTTTCCGAATGTATCAGGCAGTGTACACAGTGCGCGATGCTATGTACCTCCGGCACATCCTTGTTTTTTTAAAACCATTCCCTAGGGGTGATTCAACATCTGCTTGTGTGAACGCCGCTTTGTAAGTTTGGCAACAAGACTTGTCCTGGACCTCCCTATGTGGCTCCAGACCAGCGACTTGCCCTTGCTTGATAACTACGACCCCAGGTCAGATGTCAGTGAAAACTGTTGCAATAATCGACTTGGGAGAGAATGACTATTCCAAAAGTATCAGCAAAGACACGCGAGCTTTCGTACCAATCTCCTTGACCTCAGCTTATCATCATTCCTATTATCAACCAGCATCGATTCTGCCAGTCGTTCAGTACAGCATCCAATGCCCTCCTGAAATCCAGCAATATCGGGTGGGACAGCGGCTCGTTCATTTCAAAGTCTTCTGAATAGAAGCGATAAAGATGTCCACCAGCCCCATTGATAGACCTTGATGTTGTATGCACGTGGTGAACAGCACCGCTCCCTCTACAGACAGACTCCCTGAGGACGGCCATCCTTCAAGACACCAGGGGAAGATTTCCAATCTTTACCAGCTACCGACTGCGAACGCTCGGTGAGGTATGATGCGAATTATTTGAGCGCTGCGTCCCGAACCCCTAGAATCCATGAAACCAGTCGGCATTAAATCACGTGGTCGAAGGTATTGAACAGACGTGCAGGAGAAAGAGTGATGAGTGAACACGCCTCACGTGGTCGTTGGCCAGTCGACCCTCAGCTCAGTGCTGGCCTCTCACCGGTCAGGCTTCAGACCACCAGCCTCCCCTTCATCCACTATGTTGCTGCACAACATTGTCAAGAACTTTGGAGAGAGCGGGGTGAGCAGACACTAGTCTGTCATTTTAAATCTTAAGCAGAAGTTATTTCGTTCCTTTCTATTTATTCATGTATCACACATTGTGGTGTGATGTGTGTGTGTGTAATTCCTGAGGATAGGTCGGGGGTTAGTTTAATTTGGTGGACAGCAATGGCCTCTCTGCCTTGTCCAAGTAGTGGAAGCAATGGAGCTTTCTGTCTGTGCACATTTTAAAGGACAAGAAAAGTCCATCTCACAAAGTTGTTTTTTTCCAAAAATAGCGGCAAACAAAAACAATAAAAGAAAAGAAAGAAGCTAAGAAATATAGACCCCGGAAGTAGCTCCATTTTGCCTTCAAGAGGTGTGGATTCAGTTCCAAACTTACAAGCTCTCCATTTCTTTGAAGAGTGGTTCGAGTGTTCGATTCGATTTTCTCTCTGACAACTGATATGATGTTCGTTTAAAAGTGGATTTAAGTGGCGAGGCGAGAGGCCCGACAAACCGACACAATCATTGGGGAGGTAACACAACCAGCAGGACACGAGACCACATTTCAGCAAAACAAACAAAGCCAAGGTGAGAGTAGGATGCCACACACCAGGGAGGATATGAAGGAAAGTCAGCAGTTTGGGATGCATGTACTTCTTTGTGTGAGTCGTTCGTGGTAGACTTTTATACAATAATACGGAAAAGTTATTGTTCTAATAAGCACAGACTAGTAATTGTACAGAACAGGACGGACTAGCAGACGTTTGATGTTGTCGAATAGACTAGTAGTTTATACGATAGTAGGACAGGAGCTGTATGGAATAGAAAGTAATAAGTGAGTGTAGCTAGAGGAAGATGGAGCGACAATGGAAGATAGAAGACTGTCTGGCATTACCTTTACATTAAATCAAATATATGAACAGACAGACAGACAGACAGACAGACAGACAGACAGACAGACAGACAGGCAGGCAGACAGGCAGGCAGGCAGACAGGCAGACAGACAGACAGACCTTATAAACGTGAATTCCACATTAAAGTGCATGGTAATCCGTCTCCCTAGATGACTATGGTGTCAATGGTGTCAATAATCAAGATGCGGAGGCGAGACTGGTCGCCCACAGCCCTCCCCCATTCCATTCTCCTGATTATTGGCTGGCAGTTGATTAAGTGCAGTTTAACAGTTAATTAAGTATAGTGCTGACAACTAGGTGTGGCACTCGCACATAATTGAGTGAAATGTGAAATGTTGGCAGTTGCTGACACTGTGCCACGCGCAGTCCTGGCAGTGTCATTAAGTGAGAGCAGGCAGCTGACTAATTGTACTGCTGATGGTTGATTAACTTTAGTGCTGACCTTTGACTGAGTGTAGAGCTGCTGTTTGTGTGTCAGAGGTCGGCAGGTCCCCCTCCTGACGGCCATCAAGCAGCACAATGCGGGAGTGCGCTCCCTTGCTCACAGTCGACAACTCCTCCTGCAGAGCTGCACGTGCAACACGCGCCAAGAAAACGTTGACTCTGCAACCACGTGACACAGATATTCACCATCCTCTTTCTCCTCTTTGCACAAGTCTCTATTTTATGTTTGTAAACAACGTTTCGGCTTTCTTTGAAGACGGTCACTTCAGTTCGTTAAAGTATTCAAACAAAAGCAGAGCAGCGTGGTGTATTAACAGAAGTCAGTGTTACAGACTGGAGGATACACGTGGGAATAATAAGACACGCTATTGGTGTCGGTCACCATGGTAACCATCACCTACAGTCATTTCTTCCTCCTTCTCCCTCAAGGCTTCTCGCCCTTCTTGTCGTCGGCCAGGCGTGATCCATCACTTCCTCTAGTTACAAGTGCAATTGCTAGTTGGGGGAGCTTCACTGTCGAGCCCGCGATCGAAGCTTCAGTCACAGTCACCGAAAGCTGGCCCCCCACATCCTCCCTCTCCATCCTTCGCTGCCCCTCCCTCTTCTCCTTCCCTGAGGCCACTGTGGAGTTCCGGCCCCTGACTTCCGGTAGTTCCGGGCTCGGCACCAGTCTCTCATGTTTTTTCTGTGGAAAAAAAGGATAAAAATCTTGATTTACATAGGAATCCTTGGCCCCGTGAACTAGTCCCCCATCAAAGTCAGCGTGTACAATGCAGCTTGGTGCCCGTTGTCCATTCGAGAGACGGGTATTAACTTAAATCACTTTAAGTGATTTGCTCCAAGCATTTAAAACAAATTCCTTTTCGTATAACTCGTATTCAAGATGCCTTACTCTGAATCAGGAGTAGTACCAGGCTCTCAAGCAATAATCTTGAGCGATAGAGAGAATGAGAAGACAAGGAACACAGACACAGATACAAAATACAGGTGTAGACGGACGGACGGACGACGGACGGACGGACGGACAGACAGACACGTGCTCACGCACTCGCTGCACCCACTAGTTCTCCTCTCACACATGATGAGGTGACCTTACAAGCAAAGCTCCAGCAGAATGATCAGAAGAATCCTCACAGAAGACTAGAATTACTTCACATTTCATTAGAGCTTTGTCGGCTTTCCAACACAATCCTGCCATCGGATAAAGGACCTAGAAACGAAACCCAAACAATCCCATGTCTTTCTGCCTGTGTTTTCTTTCTCTCTCTCTCTTTGAGAAAACATAAACTTCTTCAAATAAAATCCCACGTGGTATTTTCCAGTTTCCTTTGCTTATGTCAAAGCCGGAGACTATGTTTGTGCAGGGTTTGTTTTCACGACTCAAGAAAGATTTTTGCTTTCTGCGGACAATGGGCTCAATACACTTGCCATGATGAACCACAGCTGTGGGGGCTTCCAGTTTTCATTACAATGACTAGTGCAGCTTGGCCACAGACATGTGTCCTGATACAAACTGATCTTACCTCCATTGTCTCCTTTTGTTGTGTGACAACATTGCTGGGCTCTTGGTGTTGTCACACTCGGTCTTGTTTACACTCTCGTGCCTCTGCTCTTCTGCGACAAACTAGCCTTGTCATCCCCACCCCCATGCCTGTTACAATGACAATGACAATGACGATGACAATGACGATGACAATGACGATGAAATGACGATGACAATGACGATGACTATGACCAGCTTTACTTACTGTCAAAATGTCGGCCAGGCCGACCACAGATTCTCTCTTAACATTCAGAAGCTTTCTGATTGTACACATAAGCTCTCAGGGTCTTGTCTGACTGGGGTAAAGGTCTTCGTATGTCCTTCACAATATGTGCTCAGTGTTCTTCAGTAGTCACTGGATTGTATGTAAAAATAAATTATACAGTAATCTGAGCAGAGAGTGATTAGTATAGGTAAGCAAAGAGTCCTCTCTTTCGGGAGGTCCATCTCTTCGCATTTATGAAGGACAGAAAGCACACAGATGGCAATAAATGTCAAGAACTTAAGAAGAGTTTAATTAATAAAAAAAAGTTGAAATATCGATAATATTTATCCAGATGTAAATAATATGGGCTGTTATTTCATTTTTTCTTTTGTTATTTTTAGACGGTTTTCAAACTGTGGCCATTGTACATTAACTTGCGTTCTTCAGCCGAAATCGTATGGACCGTGATTTACTTTACCTCCTGAGGGAATGAATAAACAGACCCTATTCTGCATACAGACAATTAGTTTGCTAAATAGCTTATCAATTAGTTATAAACAGTTTATATCTGTGTCTGGTCATTAGGAGGCTTCTCAAGTTTATTTACAACCATCATCATCAAACCTGGAGGAAGGTCAACAACAGACCGTTGTAATCAACGCATTGTCACACAATCCACGGCATCCACTGAATCACGAGAACAGAAAATAAACAATGGATCAAAACTAACAACTACATCAACAGTTTGAATCAACCTGAAAGTGGCTTCAAGTTGCTTTTTCAAGTGTGCAGCATGGAAGCCGCGCAGCTGGCGAGGACGAGAGGATAACAGAAAGAAAGACAAAGCCAGTGGAAGTTTCAGTAAAAACAACAGTTCGTGGCAACAGCCTGGACTCAGCTTTCTTAAGACAAGACTTGGAGACCTGATACTTTTTTCCGGGCAGTTTCCTCCTCTTCGATTTAACCTGTTTCCACGTTGTAACCATTGGAGAGAAAGGACAGTTTTTTTCCTATTCACTTTCCATTTCTGCTGTTCAGCTTTGGCTTCCAAGCCACAATCAGTAAAGAATGTGAGTTGTCTCCCTGTTTTTATTTTCTGCTGTGAGTTTTACTTCTTCTTCCATCGCATGAATCGAGCACAAAATGTTTGTGTTGTTTGAGGTGAGAAAGCAACGACTCCTTTAACTTAGCTGATAGAACCCGGACTCACACCTCCGACCGGGAGGCACGATTGAGTACTACTACAACAGTTTCATGGAAGCATGCTGGAGATAACTGTCAGAAAATTTAGCTTTGACCAAAGATGCTGGCTAGAAAGGGTATGTTTACTTTTATAGAAAGGAAATAAAACACATCTTTTTACCATAAATCGACATTTTTCCTCTTACGTGTGATACATATATCTAGATGCTCTCCCCTCGTCAGCTCTCCTCCCCCCTCATTCGGACAGTGTAACCTGTTTGTCGGTGGCTGTCATTCTCATTCCAACCCCAAGCAGATGGAACGGAAAGTAGTATATATAAATGAAAAGGGTGTTGTCTAGAAACTTTCTGTAAAAGATGACAAAGAACCAGGTGAGAGTGTGCTACCTAGCGTGGCCACAAACATCATTGTGTGTGTGAGTGAGTGAAGGGAAAAGGTGAACCTGTGTGTTAGTGTATCACGGCCATACAGAGTGAGAGAGAAAGAGTGTGAGAGAGGAAAGTGAACAAGATTTATGGAGAAAGAGCGAGAATGTGCACATGTGAGCGAATCCCCGTCGCTAGGAACAGATGAATTAGTTTCTCTAAATTGATTTCTTCGCGTTTCTTATGAAGACAGCAAGCAAATATTTCCCCAGCCCCAGTCAGATTAGTGAGGATCTAATTAAGACCGGGGTAACAGAAACTTGTAATCGCCGAGTACCACTTTCTTAGCAGCAGCTCAAGCTTCATCAAGACAATGTGATTATGACCAGGATATTTCCTTTCATTCCGGCACCGCGCCTACGGCGACCGGAAGTACTAGAGGTTGTGGTGCGCGAGGTTTGTCGTCGCCAGCGATCTGGCCTCTCAGTAGTTACAAAGGTGGTATCGAGTTCCTGAAGCCGTCCTGTCTATTGTAGTCGTATACAACTTTCATTCCGTGTTCATGAAAAATTTAATCAGATTCCATTTTGATGGAATGGATCCCTCGCGCTTCCTGTCTGCTGAGTACCAGCCATTGTGTGATCCCAGCGGGGGACAACGAGTTCTGCCTTCAACAGGGCACGAACAGTAGTCTTCCTTGCTCACACACCCAGGCTACTCGTAGAAAAGCATCAAATCATTAAAAAAAGCTATCTGGAGCTCTTGAATTTTCTTTAAAAAATGCAAAGCCAGATTTATAAATTTTGTAATGAGTGATATATCTTTTTATACGAGTATCTGGTTTTACAAGACAAATCAAGCAGTTGGTCAAAAAACTAAAAATATATTTTATATTAACAAAGACAAGGGCTCTGTGCATCAGGTTTTCAGTAAGTCTTTGCACAGACAAAAGATGTAGAATGCAGGACACGAGGACCTCTGTGATGACCACTGCCTGCAATAAGCTATCGGCCCGATAAGTGGCTGACTAGTTAAACTCGCGTCTCTCGAGTGCTGCTTGAAGATCTCGTCTTCGAGAGCTCCACGAGATCTGCATCGGCCATGGGTTACCACCTCCACCCCTGCCACTCCCCCTCCCCCAGCGTGTCACTGACAGTGCCGGACGTCGTTGTCTCGTGACGCAAGGTGTGCACAGCGGGACGTCACAGGACCCCGGAAGGTCATACATATTTCAGTCGGGTGGCTTCCAGTCTGAAAGGGACAGCAAGACAAGCACAGCAGGCCCGCCGACAGGAGCCAGGGTGCACTTCTCAGACTCGGCGTCAGGCGCTCGCCGGCTGCTGCAAGGAGGAGGAGTGGTGGATGAGTGGTGCAAGGGAGGGGAGTGGTGGATGAGTGGTGCAAGGGAGGGGGAGTGATGGGGTGAGTGCTGCAAGGGAGGAGGAGTGGTGGGGTGGGTGGTGCAAGGGAGGAGTGTTGGACGAGGGGGAATGGAGCAGAGCAGTTCTCGCTCTTCAAGTCTAATACCATGTTATACCACCTCTGTTTCCAGCAATACTTAGAAATAGATTTGTCATATATATATACACACACAGAGCTTGGCAGCTATCATTACATAACAATTTTATTTCTGTAAAAAAATATTTAAAAGTCTGCTAAATTCTTGCGTGTGGCTGAAAGGCAGCTGTGGCTGGTCTTTGCTCACACATGCAGAAGTGAACGCTTTACAAGACACCACAATACTCATCTGAAGTCGGACATTTCTTGAATTCCTTTGAATTCTCTGCATTGCCTTAATTACATCCTTTGATCTCTCTTGATGCACATTAACTATGTCGTTGGTTTTTATTAGTCTTCTCTTCTCTGTTGTTCTTTGTGAATTTTTCTCTTTTTTTTTTTTGCTGGCCGTATTTTTATTTGTTTGCATCTTTCTTCTTTATTTTAGTTTGCTTAAATCTTTCTTTATCCTTCAATATTTCTTGTATAACCTTTATTGTTTGTCGGTCAGTCTTCTCCCATTTTAATCAGCATTTACTATCTGTCATTAATGGTTCATTTAAAAGATAATGAAAGCACAAAATACTAACACAAAATACATGACCGGACGATATAACTAGACGAGGATTAATGAATGTACAAACAAGTTAAAACAGGTCGGAAAAAACCCGTCAAACTGATACGTGGATGTAAACTGATAGGTGGATGTAAAAGAGATCGTGTAGCAGACCACCCTGTGTGTAGCAGACCATCCTGTGTGCTGTAGGCGACAAGGTGAATGGTGAGACAATGGGCGTGGTGAAATCCAGCGAGGGACCAGAGAAACAAGAGCAGCGAAAGAATAAAGGAAAGAGTGAACATGTCCAAAAACCTGTAATTTATTGAGCTGGGAATCTGAGTCAAATGGCGGAAACAAGGTATTGTTAGCTTTTTGTCCTGGAGAACTCATGCAGGGTGACAATCTACTCTTAAGAACATGCTGGCTTTATCAATGATTGATTTGCTGTAGACCTCTTCACACCTCCCTGCAAGTGCAGAGAAACATTGCCTATCGCAGACAAGGCCACCCGGATGCTTGGAGCCACGTGTGCTTCCTGGTGGCCTTGGACTGCGCACATGATACGGTTGGAGGGGGGTTCTTTGACGGTGGAGGGGGAGATTTCGTGTACTGTCTAGTATAGTCAGCACGCCGACTAGTTCCACTTTGTTACAACTCGGCAAACGCTCATCTCAGCCACTTTCGTCAAGTGCAAATAGATAGTAGTCACACTGACAGACAGACAGACAGACAGACAGACAGACAGACAGACAGGCAGGCAGGCAGGCAGGCAGACAGACAGGCAGGCAGGCAGGCAGGCAGGCAGGCAGACAGGCAGGCAGGCAGGCAGGCAGGCAGGCAGGCAGGCAGGCAGACAGACAGACAGGCAGGCAGGCAGGCAGGCAGGCAGGCAGACAGACATGAGGGGAAGGTGGACAAGATAAAGAGCAAACATCAGCAGAATATGCGAAGAGAACTGAATTACAACAAATTAAAACTGTATCATCTCCTATAGTAAAGTAAGTAAACGCGATGAAAGCGCAGTCAAGATGGTCCGTCTACGCTGACGTGTCACTTCCGGTTCACCTGCCATTAAGTAACCACAACGTTACTCCCAGCCGTACACCCGCGGTTTGCTTGTCTGTTACGATTGTTACTTGTTATGACAATAAATCCATCTGGCGGACAGCACAATGTCTAATTATTCTAATAAAACATATTTCAAAATAATGTTTACTGTTCTACACATGCATACATGTAAACGAACTCTTCTTAACAAGTGTAACAGCAGTTCACCTGGTGACCATTATTACATCTTTCAAAAGTCCGATGGGGAAACATTACTTTCCTCGCAAATTCCCTTTTCTGATGACCTGTAGTTGTAAGTGAGGGCGCTCGTGGCACTGTGATCATGTCAAAACTATCTCCAGGGGAGGTGATCAGGGAGTGTCTCTCTCCCTCCCCATACCACCACCACCACTCTTGCAAGTAAAGATGTGTTTGATAAATCAATTAGAAACTTTGGAGTTTTTGGAGCGAAGCTGGCGGCTGGTGTGTGCGCTAGACCAAGCTTTGTGCCAGGGCTCGTTAGGCTCTGTAGGACAGGCTCGGTAGGCTCATTGCAGGAACCTGTCAAACTTACACCAAGCGTGTCCATTTTCTCGTAAAAGAGTTATCTGAGCAGTAGAATCTGAGACTTGGCAATATTGGTGTGCTTTGGGCCGTATCTCTGGTAGTTTCCATGTTCTCTAGGTCCTGTTACTCAGCCTAACCTCAAGCACACACTAGCTTTATAGCTTATTATTACTCGGGCTTTATACAAAATTAGAACACTACAATTATAACTATTTTAGGCACGTTGTTTTTGTCTTAATTCGGTATACAGCGTCATGTGCCTCAAGCTTATTCACTTGTGATCACGTGGTGTCCCTGCCCTGCTGACGTGACAGCGCATACTCGGCAACGGGAGAACAACGTTCTTAATGAAGCCCCTCGCAATCGCTCCACCCTTCTCTCTCTCTGTCTCTCTCTCTCCTCTCAAATAACGACTCTGTCCACGTATGTTCGTCGTAGAAGTAAAGGGTCACAATATCTTTTGTGTAGCATTGTTCAGTTAGAACCAGGCGTGAACGAAGGATGTAAACCCGATGAAGACAATAAAGCAACCCACACAAGCCAATCATAGCCAAGCCCCAATTAACAGGAATGTTCCTGCCAGATTTCCATCGCTTTGAAGTGCCGTATAGACAAAAAAAAAAAACTTCTATTTAAAAGATTATCATAATTAAAGATTAACATAGCATATCTACATTTAGAAGTTTGTTGATCGCTGAACACATCACTGTCTATAAGTACATCACCACACATGAGACATACTGTTTCAATGTCGGGAACTAATTCCCCAGTGACTGCTTTTCGTGTTTTGCTACAAGGTAATTTTTTAGCTACTTTTACGACCAACGCAAGCTAATAAATATTAAATATCTGTTATCCAATGTATTGCATCATACTATTAAGGTACTGGTACATACAGCTGTCACTCAACAAGAAATAGCCACATTGCTCTAAATTACTTTTGTTTTATCTACTCGATTTAGTGACGTGTCTTCGTGTAAAGCTATTTAACTAGCCAAGTGAGTTACTTGCACAGCAATCTGTAGAACCTGTGAGTCCCATTGTTGGAAATATTTCTCGCAATTTTCAGGCAGGAAAATACTAAGATAAAGATTAGCATTCATCCTCCAGAGGCCGAGAAGTCCCCACAGCTGACCACGACGGCCGCATCCAGTCCACATCTGGACCGAAGGGAGGTAATCACACAAGCTCGGCTCCGTGATGCAAGGGAGATAAGTGTAGGCCGGCGCCAGCTTTCTGGTGTTGTTGCTCTGTAAGTGTACACTGCGATCGACAGGATCCATCTCTGTCCCATTTCCTGGGATCTGCTTTGTCGGAGTAGCCATGCCCAGGCCCGTGCCTCGCAGTGGCGAGTGTGACTGATGGCATCAGGTGCAGACTGCGGTGCCGGTAATCACGGTAACAAGTTTGCATGCACAACAACAGGGCTGGTGGCAGAATTTCAAGGAATACTCCAGTCCACTGGCAAGTCGAGCCTAAATGATAGAGACCGGCATGCGCAGTTGTTTACCCTCAAATTTTGGGGTTTCAAAAGCCCCGCTTAATTACTGTGGCGTCTACAGCAGGTCTGGACGATTTCACACAGGCGTTTGTGCTTTTGTTTTTGGAAGACTGCGTGACACCCTCAGCCTATCTGCCTGGTCTAATTTTAACAGAATCCCACCCCAAAAAAAAAAAAACAAAACTCCAAAAATATCATTAAAGGCAGTTTGTTGACGCCACAAAGCTACACTTCGCTGTAGTCGGTTGTTTACTCAGCTCCACTTCTTTCTGTGTTTTTGTACTAATGACGACCTAGGTGAACTGTACTGGAGCTGTGTAAGCAGAAATATTTCAGACAAGTCAGTATCCACCATTTAACCCTAACTTGCCCGTTCCCTTTAAATGGGAAATATCGTAAACAAGTTTTATTTTGCAAGTGACTTCGTCTGCAGCTCTCTCTCACTCACACTCTCCCTCTATCACGAGAAAAAAACAACATATTTACAGTCAGTTCAAGTGGGCGGGGGGCGGGAAACTGAGAGGATGACATCAAAGCCAACGGAGATGTGAAATCCTTTATAAATGACAAATTTTTCTCGCAAGACAGTTGGAGGCCACCCGTCCTTGTTTAGCCCCAACTTTAAGTGGCACTGAACCTAACCAATAAACCAGGGAGCAGCCTGGAATTTAACAGATAATAAATGAGGGGTTAGTGAAATTCGGGAAAAGGAGTTTCTGAGGAAAATGTAACATGTTCCAGATTTCCCTTGTCCCAGAGGAAAGTCCTCATCTGACCGCCAGCTGCACTCAGTGACCTGGCGAGAAGTGGCCAACAGACCTTTCGTGCACCGACTGATTACAGGAGCACGTGAGTGCGGCTACCCGACTCCCTGTCTTGATGGATGTACTCACACCATCTTGAGACAACTTTGTCAGCACTTTCTGCAAGTACTGCAAACAAGAAATATACAGAAAGTTTGTGAAACTTTGTGCCATGGGCTCAAACACTATTTTATTGGCGTTGATCGCTGTCTCGTTAAGACGTCCCGTGTCTTGTTCGTTTGACGGAAGGAGGATCGATCATTTGTCCGGAGATAAAGAGATTTCATTTAACTTCACATATGATGCCTGAGGCTACTCCAGCAACAAACAGCTTTACTGTGGAGCGTTGTTGTCTTCAGACCGCAGCAGTTCTTCAGTCAACAATGTTTTCTGTCTGCACGAAGGATGTGCTGAGACAGACAAGCAAACATTAGGTGACGCAGCGCGCACCAACACCATCTCTGTCCACCAACTTCCGTAACACCACAGCTTCCGGCTTGCCCCAACCCTTTCCGTGATGGCTAAGCTCTCGTAATACCCGATCTTCCGCAGAAACATGCAGACAAAAGTTTAGCCTATGAAGACCAACATAAATGTCGAAGACACACGCACGCACGCACACATAATTCATTTTGTGACAACATGGAAATCAGATGGTAAAGCAAATATCACATTCCAGCTTATGATTTGTTATTTTGGTTTAAATTTGTAACATTTGAAATACACTAGTTTTCTGTTGATAACACAGGAGAGCCTACACTCGTCTCACCCTCCCACTCCACACACACATCAAAAAGACAAAACAGTTTCGCTCAAGATGTTTACTCGCAGCCTCATCCCAAGTTACTAACTTCTGGCAAGGCACAGTGTGGCAGAACCTCATGCTTCTGGATCTTTCTGAGAAGTGATCTATTTGTTTATTATCTTAAATTTAAAAGGTTCAACAATAATCTTTTTAACAGAAAAAGCCAGCTTCGGACAATACAGACTGATGAGGCTATAATTTCTCTCGTACTCCCCTCCGTGCAGTTCCAGGATTGAGATTTGTTGAAACCAATGTAACAAATCGGTGACTGGGTTTACAATACAGTTTGTGGTGTTTGAATTTTACAATACGATTTGCAATGATTGTACCAAGATTACAGTTTAGTTAGCCATTTGTTTTTGCTATTCTGGTACCGGCCAAGTCACATCTGTTCCTTGTAAACATCTAAGCAGTGGGATGGGAGACCAGTATGTATTCATTACGATTAGGTGTTACAACATTAACCATTCCATTACTTTGAAAATATTGTATTATCTGGGCCAGCATGTATAGTAGTTATCCGAGGGCGATGCTTACGTTTCGTGATAAAGAAACCAGAAAGAAAAAGTGTATATATATAATAATATAAAGACGAGAAGGAGGCGTCAGAAATGATACCGATACAATATAAGTAATAAAACTATATCTACAGAATGTCTTATGAAGGCTTGTCGTGCTTGGATGTATAAAAGCAATACAGTCCACAAAATAATACAGAAGTAATACGTAACATGTTCCCTGGTGTGAGAATTGGCTACAACTTGAGATTCAATGCGCACAGCCTCTCCAGTCGTTTCTCATGTACCCAACACACTATAAATAGCTCCCCATGTGACATGCCAGCTGACACTCCACAAATAAATTAGTTAAGATCCACACAGAACTCCAACGAGCCCCAAGAAGAAAAACAAACTAAATGCAATATTGAACGGTTAAACATAAAGGCATTATGTACAAACAAGAGAAATGAAGGTTTTTGCCACCATTGCACTCGGTAGATGAATGGATACAAAGCTCCGCCTGGTTGTCTGTGGCAGAAGTTACAAATATACACACAACATCCTAAGTGTGGCAAAGATCTCCCCGAGAGGCTGCAACCTCTAGACATACATCAAAAGACTATATCCATTCATCACGACTTTTAGAGTGTTTTTAGACGATTTTTAGCAGTTTTTTTGTTAATTTTAAACGCTGTTCATTATAATAAACTGAAGCTTTAACTCTGAACAAGTCTTCAAACGTACACAGGACATTCAATGTATTTGTGCTTGCATATCAAAAAGAGATTACTATTCTAACATGTATAGTAACTGTTATTAAGATTTACACACACCTTGATTAGAACTTTATCATTAAGTGATATTTCCTATAAGCTCTTATATTATTTACACCTACACCTATACTGTTTTTATTGACTGATTCTTAAATATTCATGAGTTTTCATATTACGAAAAACTGATCATTTAGAATCAAAAATCCCTTTATACTGGTATGGATATTCAAAGACATCTGTTTCGCGGTCATGTAACCACCTTAGTGTATCTTTATATACTTAAAGTTTATTTTACAAATACGTGTTAAGGCATAAGTGTTATTTTATTGTATGAAGCTAAGCAGACATAATAACTGCTGTTGATACACAGGCATAGCTGAGATTAAGTTTGACTGGCTGTGTTTAGGCTAAAGATTATACATGTGGTCGTTCATAACGATAATAAAAGGAGTAGGAGATAGAACTGCTCCTTGTGAAACACTTTTTTGATGGTTTTTTTTTTTGCTGTTTTGATGCTTCCTATATTTAATAATTCCTTATCTTCGTTTTTCTCTTTCCGTGGTGGCGGTGCCCACCTACTCTAACTTGCTGCATTTCCATCCCTAACCCTCTAGATGTAAAGGTACCCGTTTAACAGCTGCCACACGGTGCCTTATTCCTCGACTACTCGTGCTGTGACTACCTATCAGCAACCTCCCACAAACCCTTAACCATGGACCTTAAGCACTACTGGCAAAGCGTGGCCTTTGACACAGGGACAGCACTCTACAAAATGTAACAATCATACTTGGGCACTCTTTGGGGTGGGTGTGGTTGATGGTCAATGTAAGCTACGAGTTTTATTAAATTAAAAGCCTTTCAGACGTGTTTTACAAGAAAATGACCTAGTGGGTAATGTTCTTTAGCAAAATATTTTGATATAAGCCCCAGTGTCTGTAGAACAATATCTTTGGCAAAGCGAGGACGCAGATTCCAACAAACATTATGTCTGTCCACATTTACAAACCAACGTCCATCCGCATGTTCCCACTGAACTGCACGGTCGCACAGAAACACACACAGGCTAACCTACAAGAAAGCAGACAGTTAATTAAAGACAAACAGTACAATAGCAGTTAAGGCCCTTGTCGAGTAGCTACTATGATGAGAGGATAAGAATACGTCAACATTACTTCGATAACTTCAGTCCCTAGATTACAACAGCCACTGGTCAGAAATGTGCATCAGCTGAAATGTGAAATAAGTTAATGAACACGTTTGCAGTTACAATCTGACTTTTTTTAAAAGAAAGGAAATGTAATTGCTGCAACAAAAAGAGTGATGACTACGCTGATTAAAATGACAAAGACAGTGAAGATAATCATCGACGAAAATGTACACCTATAAGTACGAGAAAATTTCACAGACACCACAATGACGGCAACATCAACAAAGTAAAGAACAACACACGTCTCCCTTTCTCACACTCTATCCAGTTCATGGCCTTTGACTGAGCAGATGAAAAGGGACGAAAAGAATATCATATCCTAAAGATTTACAAAGCGTGTGCAGTACTTGTCCAAAACATACAACTGTTAATGCTGACGTTGACGGATATTGTTGACAAGTACTTGTGCACTTAAATGCAATGAGGACTGAAAATAGACATTAGGGCAGAGTATGCCCAGGTCAGAAATATTGTTTGACAAACAGCGAATAAATGAAGTGCACCTGACAGCATTAAAGACAGCAGACAACATTGAAAAGATGTCTCCACGCACTTCCTGCATGCTAAAACTGGCGAGTTTGAACAGTTTTTTTTATATCTCGAGTGGATTCTGAACCAGGTAACACCATTCAAAGCCAGGTACTCAGGCAGTTCTCGTGTGAGCTGGCTGGGGCGGTGAGAGGGGGCTTTTTAATGCAGCACCAACAATATCAGAACAATTAGGAAGTGTTTTTCTCGCCCATCTTACTGTTCAGCCGTCTGGCGGGCTGCGTGAGTGTCCAGAGGGCCGACTCCTTTTCTTCCAAAACAAAACACAGGGCAAGATTATCGCCGCTATACTCTCATGAGGTACATACTCCCAGTTGGATGCTCCGCCATATCGATACAGAAAAAGAGATGCTACAAAGTCTGGGTCGTGGCATTCACGCTTCTCCTGCCAAATTGAAGAAATCCATCTGACGTGGGTTTTCCTCCCGGTAACAAAACTGCCCTCTTTCAGGTTCATCTCATTTCATTAGTAACACATTCACTATTTTTACAGCGCTGAGGAAAGTGGTCTGTTATTAACGTACACAAATTAGTTTTGTGGGAAGTTCACTCAATGAACTCGATCTATGTTGCTAGCCATGACCCGAACGTGGATCCTCCTTTAGGCAGCAAGAGTTTGAACTGCAGACAGGTGTACCGTGTTTGCTCCTAATAGTTAACTCAGCTGATGCCCTCTGCGAGAAAAGGTGTTCAGAGCTACACTGGCAAGTTATGTTTGTCGGCTCTGTCCCTGCTCGATGTGCATCATGAAAAAATATTCTGTCAGGCTTGACAGAATACCGAGGCTTCACGCTGTCATCTGTCATCTGTGTGGCGACATCTATGTCCAGGGTGCGTGTGATCAGTATAGCTGACGCCAAGTCTTACAAATTTCAGGTTAATCACGTTCTTACTGCACCACCACCTTCACCATGTTCTGATATGTCACTTCACGCACGGAGCATTGTCTCCAGTTTCCAGTCTCTGACCACAGACACACACGAGTGACACACGCGTGACACATGGCACGCAGCATATCACACATCACGCAAGACACGTGTCGTTGGTGTGTTACAAAACAGAGCGTCTTAAGATCACAGAGTCGGTTTAGTCGTCCCCGGAGCCTTCTGTTTGCGATTTTCGCTTGTGACGAGGGCGGTTACTCAGACGGAGGCTGAGGTCATATTCGTTCTTGAGAGGGCAGAGGCCCCCGGAGACGTCGAACTCGCCAACGGAGCATGCCGGCTTAATGCACTCCCCGCTCTTGATGCAGCTGTAACAGAGCGACAGAAGGAATCAGTGACGGGTTCTCTGGTTTGAAATGGCTAAGGATAGGAACAATAACATTGTGTGGACTATTGTGGGGATGAAGATAATGATGACGGGTGGTGCTATAGTTAAGAATACATTCTATAAATAGATATTCTATAGAAGATCAAGCTAAGGCATTTACTTAAAGCACATTAATGTAAACCCATTAGAAACGCATCATGAGTCACAGCTTGCACTGGTGTATTAAGTTGTGGTATTAAACTTTACTCCGGGGTTTGGGCTCTTGAAAGTACTTGCACAAACACATACTGAGGGTTTATTTGACTAAAACGGTCTGAACGACTCCAGTCACGTCTGGCACGAGCAGTTTTACATAAAAAGAGAAGATTTTGGGCAGAACTGGGCTTTTATGAAACCAATTTGAGACTGTTCCGTTGTGGTCTAGACGAACGTGTAAGTCGTCCAAATAACTCCCTTGCCCCAAGTTTGAGAGCGCATGGCGAGACAAGAAAACAATCGATTTTCTCTTCTGTCACGTCAGAATAAATTTCAACCGTAAGCGGACACCTGACTGACTGGAGACTCAACCTTTATTTCCCAATGGTCTGATTTTGTTTATGTCTATAGTCTGGTCGGTTCAAAAGGTACGGCTCTAGCCATAGTTTTTAACTTGTCTTTCTCATTTTCTGATGTCATACCTACGTTTTCGAGTTTTGCCTATTTTCCCACAAAATGTCATCCTTCATGTCGTTTAGTATGTATTTAAACTTGTTCTCCAAATCAAGCTTTAAGAAGGATGTTTACAATTGATATTTAAGGGAGAGATGCGTAAAGCGTAAAATGCTTTCCTAAAAGCTGAATTTTCTATTAGTTGCATATTTTAATACAGTGTTCTGCTTCTCTGACTTGTCTGAGTTTTATAGTTCTTTGGTAATTTTCAATTTTATTTTGTATTTATTTTTTTTGTTCTCTAAGATATTGATAAATGAGCGGAGAGGTGTTAGACGTGGTGTATGTAGTGAATGTTAGACATGGTGTATGCAGTGAATGCTACATGTGGTGGTGTACTTACACCAGGTCTTTCTCCCCCAGTGGTTTGATGCCGTTCTTGACGTTTTCGCACTGTTCGAAGATTTCGTTGGGCGCCGTCAGGCAGTCGCACATACATCGCCAGCCTCGTCGGTACATTCGGAACACACCCGGGCACTTCTGGTTACAACTGAAACAGGACCGACAAGAACAGGTAACGGGATGTTCCGCTCACTATTTCTTATCAAACCAGCAACTCATCAGTCGAAAGCCGGTGATATGATTGTTTACAAGCACTCTGTCACAAACCCAAACACAAACTGGCAGTCAATCAATTACAAAAAACGTAGCTGATAATTCAAAAATCATTATTCCATTGGTCACAAACTGGCTTCTCGTAATAGACCAAACAGTGATTTTTCAATAGGTTAAGGACAGCTTTCCCATACGACTGCCATCTGATTGAATCACGTGTATAATCTGATATTAGCGCACGGAACATCACGAGCGAGGGTGCGACGACCTCACCTTCAAGAAGTGTTAATGGAGTTGTTGTACTCGAAAATGAAGAAACATGCATTCCTGCTTCTTTTATCAGGATCTGTCTCAATTCATTTGCTTAGTCGATTGCGATGGAACTTGCCACTTAAATTGACACAAACCAAGGGCCCTTCTAGGTGGCTTACAAACTGTGAATGTTCTCAAGCTGCACGATTGAGTCTTCTTAACTAGAAGCAGGGTCAAAAAATTACAAACAGCTGAACTCTGCGACATTTAAATTGAGCCAGAGACATTTAAAGTCATTTTGGGGGGCAAACAAAAAAAAAAAAAAACACAAAAAAACACAAAAAAACCCCAAAAAAAAACCAGGGAGCATTGTTTTGACGTTTATTTCTGGTTTGTGGTTTTTAACAAATTATTTCAAATAAGTGTGAACGAGACAATTTGTTCAGCTTTGTTCAAAACTCATCCTCTAAATCATCCCAACAATCGCGAAACACGGTTTTACTTTAGCCGGGAGTAAATGAATGGTCACTCCCTTCACCATGAGCAAACACACCGTACTACTTTCCGTCGCCTTGAATCCCAAGAGCGTTGGTCAGGCTGGTGCTTCTGTTGGCCAGAACCTCTGGTGTATTTCTAGCATTTCACAACTCTCGACATCTGATCTGAGGTTTGTTTTTCGGTGAGCCATGTCCGACACCTTCATTCTGTCGAGTGTTTGTTTCAGTCTGTGGCTAGTCAGTAGATGAAGTACAGTATTTTGACTATGCCGGTCCAGCATGCTAAAATGGTCAGGCTGTGGCTTGGGACCTTTAAGCACGATTACAGCAAGCATATAGCGAGATTGTTAAGCACGAAATCATCGTCTCTCTTCCATGCTTTTAATAAAAATGTTTCAATGTTGGGGATCTTAGCGGCGATCTAGCCACTATCCCCGTTTCAAATTGTATTACTGGTACTGTTAACTGTTGATTAAAAGTTCCTTGTGGTTGCTTTATATGATAGTGTAGCGCTTGCGAGTAGGGATATTGGCTTGTGGGTTAAGAAGTGATCAAGGAAGAGGAAACCAAAGTACCCAAAGAAAACCACTGACTGGCAGAGCCTTGAACAGTTTTCCCATCCGGTAAGGTGCTTGTGGCCCGAAATCTTTAATCCAGAACCTTATGTGGTTGCGACAAGAAAGCCTGTTTCCACTGTGCTACCAGGCAGGCCCAAACTCTCGATTCTCCCCCTTCCTACATTTTAATGGAAGACAGCTGTTTACGAGGCGCAGACAGTGTAATGGCGAAACAGGGGAAAGAAATGTCGTTTTTTTCCAGATGGGATAGAATGCGCTTGCCTACCTAATGATGCCAGCAGCTTGGACACTGGGGTATCTGCAAAGTGAAGTGAAGACTGTGCAACCAAGTTCGCTGAAGATTTTGTGCAATGCAATGAAGGTCTTGTGCAAGGTGATGTAACGCAAAATGTAATTTAAACTGCGTATCCTTGAACCCCATGAGGTCTCACACGCGGGGAAAAGCAGAATTACCAGAACGCCGAGGTCAACAGCTCAACAAACAGTCAGACGAAATCAGGGAGGAATACAAAGTCGTGCAAAACACACACACACACGCGGGCGCTCTCTACCTTTGAAATAAAACCTATCTCTGAATATACCAGTTTTCTTTTTCTCTGGTTATGCCAGCTCTTTTTCAGTAAAATTAAGGTACTGTATATATACATATAGAAATGATTCAACCATGATCGTTTCAGCGAAAGACTGCAACTTCGCGGACACACCAGCCTGTGTCGGGAAATACAGAATCAAGCCTCCGTGCACCTGCCAGTCTCAACTGTCCGCGATAGACAACGGCGACTGGAGATGTCCCTAACATAGTAACACTTCCAGCCAGTACATCACGCCTCATGGCTCTCGGTCTTTGAAACCTGCCAGGTCGCCCTATAAGCCTGATGGCTTCTGGACAGGTTAACAGCAGTCGTTTAATCAACTGTGAAACACAACTGTGAACAGTCTTCAGCAGGCTTTAATAATCGCAGGCGTCCGCGACTACAATGAAGTACAGATTGCGATACTCCTGTGTATCATGGCTAGGTGAACAAGCAGATCTTTAAGAAATCACATGATATTAGCAATACTTCGTGATGTTAGGGGTATGTTTAGAAGAAGAATCAAATTAACAAATCCAAACATCTATTTCATTAAAGTGAGTCGTGAAAAAGTTTCATTGTTTAAGACCGTCGTCATAAAACTTTCTAACTAGCGTGGATTTGTTTCTTAAAAAAATATTTTGTGAGAATAAAAGAAGACTTGGGTGATTTTTGTATTTGTAACATGAATAATAAAATAATAAAAAAGAAAGTGTCAAGAGAAGTTCTTTAATCAGCAAGACCTGACAAACGCTACTCACTCGGGAAGGCGGGGCTTGTTGCGGCACTGACACTCAGTGTGGTTGATGAAGGCCACTTTCTCAATGCTTGTCAAAGAGGCTTTGGCCGCACGTTCTTGAAGTACCTGATCATCATCATCATCATCATCATCATCATCATCATCATCATCAACAACAACAACATCATTAATAATAATAATCCCTAAATCAGCGTTTCGACTACCGGGAAAGCTGTACTCCAGCATTTCTCGTGATTTAAGAGTCAACATGAAATAGATATTACAATAGCCATGGTGTGCACGAAGCTCACTGTAGCTCTACGCCTATCAACGTGCAGCTGCGTGCATTCATGTGTGGATAGACTGATAAGAGAAGGAGAAATAAAAGAGAATAAGAGAATGAGTTTCACGTGCAGCTCCCATGACCAACCTGCAAGCATTTTCTGCTTGCCTTGCTATTAGTACAGCGCCATAAGATGTTCAATGCCAATGACATGAAGACAAAATAACGTTTACATATATTATCTCCAAGTGCTCCAGAACCTTATACCAGCAATTCTAAGGGTTTATCTCTCTATCTCTCAGTGTGTGTGTGTGTGCACGCACGGATACATGCACGCTTGTTCTTGGGCGCCTACGTCAGTTTGAGCTGCTGTTGTGGGTGAAGCTGGAGGACATCAATCAACTCAGGCCTGCCGCATGACTGCCCCCGTGTAGCATCGAAACTAGTGTCGTCATATTTTACGATAAGCTTCACTACACACCAATCGATGGGAAAACTTTCAGTTCAGTGCTTTCTCGTGTCCAGCTTAGCAGGCCACTATTGCCATTCGCTTGCGTGCTGTCTTGGGAGGACAACAAAGGACTGCTCTGAATATTACTTTTGTCTAAAATTGGCCATAAGGCTATTGCCAGCTAACTGAACCTATTGCTATGTGCTCTAGAGCTGACGTAAGCATTGTTAATTGCGGCTTCACCCAGCAACATCATGGCTGGATGCACAAGGCTTATACATAAGAATCGCAAAGTGACCATCTCCGAATTAAAGAACCTCCCTAGGGTAATCAAACCTTCAGAGACCGTCGTCATGAATTAGAAATAAAATTACCGCACTCATGAAACAAGGATAAAATTGCCTCAAGGTCTTTGCAAATATCGGTGTTTGTGTGAGAAAAGGAAAGATCGTCTGTACATTCCAGGTTTAGCAATGCCTCGTGTACCTCTAAATCAGTGGTTCTTAACCTTGTTTGAGGTACCGAACCCACAAGTTTCATATGCACATTCACCGAACCCTTCTTTAGTGTCATCACGAATTGCGGGTGTGTCTTGACTTCCGTGGTGGAGGCTCCACCGAACCCCTGAGACCGACTCACCAAATCCCTAGGGTTCGATCTAACCCCGGTTAAGAACCACTGCTCTAAATGCTTCGTCGCTGCTTCTTCGTAGCAATCATGGCCAAACCAACCATGCTTTTTCCTGTGAAATGTTTTTCAGCTGAACTCGAGAACTGGACAGCCAAAGAACCCAAGAATCAGAGAACCTGGATCAATTTTCTAAACGCAGAAAGGGGATAGAACTTGGACAAAATGCCATCAGAGAAAAGGTAAAATTTGAATGATATGTCTTGGCAGCTCGGTAGAATCTGGTTGAAATGTTTTTACACGCAATGATGTCTGTCCCGAGATACGTGTTTCAAACAAATCAAGATGAAACACAGTGTAGGATAATTTTAAAGCATGTTTTGACGGAAAGTTACTTTAATCTGGTGAGATTTGTCAGCAATAGCACCACAGTCCCACCCGTGACCGTTCAAGCCTCGGTGACAAATAGTGTAGGCGACAATACAGTGAGAACATGGTAATCATCAACTTGCAACCTCTCTTGGCATAAAATGTAAAAACATTGTTTTGCAGTTCACGAGTTAGCGAGAAGCTCTCAGACTTGTAAAAGATGGCCCACTGACGTTTCGTGAGAAAACCTGACTCAAGGCTCTAGTACAATATTAAAAAAAGAAACCTGACTACTGAGACTTGCTAGTGGCACATGCAAAAGCTGGGCGAACTTCTCGTGTAGACCGACCTTAGCTCAACCTCTCCTTGCGACTCCCCGCTGCGATAAGGATTAATTACTTTCTGTATCTGATGAGATTTACTGAACCTTTATCTATACTTTTGTTTTCCCTTACCTTCAGTAACAAAGACACGATCGAAACTAGAAATCCTGAACTAAAGTGCTTTTAGCAAATCAAATTATGGCCCTTTTGATAAAGTGGACGTCTGCGCGTGTGTGCTAGAGTGATACGATACCCACCAAAACTTCACTACACATCACCAAGCTCCACGCCGATAAAATGAATGAGATAATTTATAGTCAAGCTCGGAGTATCACAGAGCGGAAATCTGACAAAGGATATCAGCAACAGACACCGGCAGGTAGCTTGTGTTTGCAATTTATTGCATAAATGACAAAATTTCTCGTTCAGGCGATCTTACAAAAATATCTTTCACCTTTGTAATGGGGAAGTGGATAGCTGAGTGGTTAGAGCGCTAGAGTCGGAATTGAGACGTAAACCAGTTCGACACCCGTGTAGCGCAGATCATTTTTCCTAGTCGATCCAGCTATCTGGAATGGGAACCTGGGTGGGAGAGTAAGGCAGCAAGGGACAGGAGATCGCCCTCACGTAAAGCTTGCCCCCTAGAGAAGTGAGGTCTTTAACACTCCCCAACGACCTGAAATGGTTAGGGCACGACCTTTACCCTACCTTTTACGTTAATAATATTCCATCAGCATCAATGTCGTCGTTGTCGCAGCCACCGCCACCACCCTCACCACCACCACCACCACCACTTGTTTTACTAAGCAAAGAGAAAAAGCGAAAATGCGGTGCTTTCCTCTTCGATCCGGTTTTGTTAGCAAAAAAATGTTAGCCTGCTAAATGGACAAAACAAGACAAAAAGATCATTTAAGCTAAAATGACACCCTGAGCATTTTGTCATGACCCTATCGATATAGCTCATAATGATCTCAATTTCCGTGTCCCATAGATCACCAAAATGTCATTTCATCTCCTTCCGGCCACGCGGTCCTGGCAGACATTTAACTGAAATACATTCTTCGGTCAAATATGCTGAAACTATTTGCTGGAACCAATTCCTCCTTTAACGGCACAGTCGCACCTCGCTTTCAGCGGTTTTCACTTTTTTTTATCAGATCTGCTGCCCTTCTTGCAAGAAGTCTTTTGCCGTAGTTTTTGTTTTTGTTTGTTTTGCTTCTTTT
Organism: Pomacea canaliculata; assembly: GCF_003073045.1. NCBI lineage: Eukaryota > Metazoa > Mollusca > Gastropoda > Architaenioglossa > Ampullariidae > Pomacea > Pomacea canaliculata. The sequence goes on along the minus strand of NC_037592.1, from coordinate 41,491,080 downwards.
GGTTTTTTTAAAGTGCAATATCTTTCTTCACAAAGTACAAAGAGAAATCACAGCTACTACCGTGAGATCATACCGTCGTTAGTCATCCGAAATCTCGTGGTGTCTCGTTAAGTCACGTGCCATGACCAGGCATATCGCGCGCGCGTTTAAAGTCCGTGGGTGTAGTTCCCTGGACTGACTTGTACACGAAAATGTACGATTTGTGAGGAAAGACTATCTTCTCCAAACATGACTAGGATGTGTAAGCTTCTTTCGAATCCTCATTCTATTTCTTTTAGGTTTCACAACTCAAGATTCCTGCATCCAGATTAGCGCAGGAGTAGTGCATGATTTTAAAATCATGTGCTTCCGGAGACTGCTGCGAATCTCTTACACAAAATAAACGACTTTGCACGTTTCGCCTTCTCCACCATGGTCGGCTCCCAAAAGCCTCTTTGCTCGCCACCGTCTAGCAGCGAAAAATGGCTTGGTTCGGTCATATCACTCGTAACGACACCGTGCCTTAGACAGTCCTCCCGGGATGTGAGCAAAGAGGTCGTCGGCGGGGTAAGAAAAAGAAATTGCGGCTAACACCAAGAAGAGGACAGGCCGATAGACGACGTACCAGTCGTACCTACCTACTCAGAGGGGCGTAGAGGGTATGTTGCCACTTAGCCTGCAAACTCTGTACTTGTACGTCTTGTTTGTATGTGATTTTGTGTGTGCAGTATGTGTAAAAGAGAGAATGATATTTTGGGGCACTCTTGATTAACAGCAATTCCTTTAAACAATTTAGGAAATGTGCTTTAATGTACTGCAGTGTGAAATAAACGACTTTAAACAAGTCATCAGTCTGAGTCCATATAACATCACAGAAAAAAATGTCTTTGCATGCAAAAAAACACAGTAGTTATCGTCTGCAAGTGCTCAAGTTTCTGGGAATGCATAATGTTACTACGGTTTCAGATAAATAGGCAGTATCGTTGAAACACAGAAAACACACACCACCCAATCAGCGAACCTGACGGAAAATAGTCGATACACACCCGCTTGTTAGCAAACCTGATGGAAGATAGTCGACACAACAAACAAGCCTGTCAGCGAATGCGACGGAAAACAATCCACAAACGCTTTATTTCCGCCAAAAGATCGCAAAGTACGACGGGACACTTCAAAAGTTTCAACAAGGCGTGATATTGGTCTTGGCAGCAGGCGGGACACTTAATATAAAAGTGTCTACAGTGCGTGATCTGGGTCTCAGCATCAGTCAAGACAGTTAATATAAAAAAAGCCTCTTCAATATAGCTCAAATAATAGTGGTCGACAGAAATATTTTGGTGATAGCCAAGCGGTCACTAGGTGAGTAGCAGCAAAAAGAAATGATTCGCTGCCCCCAAAAGATAATGTCTCCGAACATTTTTGTGACCAACAAGAAAACAGTGAGATGCAATAGGCAAGGTCCTATGCAGTATGATTCCTTAATAAAAGTAGTCGACAATTTCCTCTAATTAGTGTTGGCATCTCTCAAAGATTCATGAAGACAACTATACTTTTAAGAAAGGGGAAAACATTTCACCCAGAAAATGCAGTTGGCACTCAAAGCGATGCCGACAGCTAAGACCGAAAATGTGAAATTTCATCTCCGATCACAGCTACTAGAGACGTGCAATCTTTGATTCATGATTGGATACAACTTAGTGCAAGATACCTTGACTTATCTTGTGAATACCCATCTTCCCTTCTCTAGATACACGCCTACAAACATCAGCATGCACACCAAGACTGAGGTCACGACAAATACAGAGATATGTTAATATTCTGATGGCCTCGGCCAGTGGGAGCGCTGGGACCGAAACAGAACCTCCGAACCACGCTAGTCTGCAGCCTGAAGTAGCCACACATCTTCCAGAAATTTCTATCCAAAATATTCCTGCTCAATCCATTCATTTCAGATTGAATGCTGACATTTTTCGGGAAGAAGAAGAGTAAGAGACAGGAAAAGGTATACATAACTGATAACACATGCATTGTATTGCAATTATTGATACCAAGACTCGGCTGGCAAAGACTGGGCAACAAAGATAAGAACTGACCATAAACGTCTTGAAAACTACTCGCTCAGTCTTCGGACCGCACTCTTCGCGAGGGCCACAGCAGCCACTGTCGTTGCGACATCGGTAGATGACGGTGCATGACGGGTATAGTATCCTGCCCTGCTTCTTAGGGTCTTCCACGTTGACGATTTGAGGCTGCGGGACCCGGCATTCTGATACCGGACTCATCTTTACTTCCTCGATATGGTGGTGAGCTTCAGCCAGTTCTGTCAACATAAATGTGATTCGTTCAATATTTTGTCTCTAATTTAAATAATAAACGATTTGAATAATTGATCTAATTATGAAGTAATGTATAGTCATTAAGTCACTGTCAATTAAATATATTCTACTATTATATTCTGTTAACTGTCAATAAGGACCTTCAATGCAGTGAATGTCCTTCGATCATAGTACTTCGGGTTTCCCATCGTACCCTCTAATTCTACCCACCTTTACGTTCTCTGCTGAAAGGTGTGTCTAATGGCAGACCCGAGAGTGCTACCAACCAGTTGCCTCCTTCACATTCAAGGAAACTAACAACTAGCCATGCCTTAAATGTTGCCTACCCCTGCTGACAATATTAACAAAAGCCTTACACAGTTATAACTGTGGTGCATGACACACAAAAACTAATCTGACAATTTTAACGATTTAATGATACCTTGGAGAGACCATCTGAACCCGCAGGAGAATGTACCGCAATGAAAAGAGCCTAATGAGTGACTGCCTGTCTAGTCTCTATCTACTTATTTACCCAGTTACCTATCTCTAAGTGTACACTTGTTCTAAAGTATGTAGTTGTTATTTCTCTATTATAAAGAGGTATTGAGCTGTGGGCAGGGACACTTTACAGAGTATGTATAACAATGTCAATACTTTTTTGTATAAATAATAATTTTTTCAGACCCACATATACACAAGAACATATCTTCAGTAATATGTGAGACTCTAGACTTCAGAAACATAGTCCAGTACTTGCTGGTTATCGTGAACACACGTTTCCGGAGTTATGATGCTTATGCCTTTAGATATGCGGTGTTGCCAGTTGCAGTCATCGATTTACCACAGCAGCAACGGAAGCAGAATAAGTACATTTTTACTGAATTTGCAACAATTCAATACAAATACAAGAAGCTTTCTTTTGTTTTTAACTTTAAATATTATATGCCGCTATATTAAAAAGAACAAAACTAAACGTGGTTAAGCCCTCATTCGCATGACTGAAAGTTAGTCACCATAGCAACATGAAAAGTTTGTGGGGTCTTTGAGATGAGGGGAGAGTTGCAAACGCTTCATCTTCTTGCCTTCAAACTGAACCTGCTGCTCATCAAAGTACAAATGGGAACAAATATCATGCATTTTCTAAAGGGCTTAAGGAACAAAATCCGCAGAGGCCTTTCATTACTGCTCAGCACATATCGGACTCAAGTGCATTACCTGCCCCTTGTGACCAGACTCATGTCATTTCACACTCTCGCGCCAGGAAATCTCAGGCACCCAAGTTTTACTCAGTGAGCTGTCTTTCTATTTTTAGGACCTATTTCTTTTCTAATAGTGTTTCGCTTCCTCTTCTACACCGATTCTGCATGATGAGATTAAGTGTCCATCGCAGGCAGACCAGTCTTTGTAATCCCACAGACTTTGACGCCAAACGAGTGTCGCAAGCGGCCTCTGGACTTACCAAATGCAGGAGCTTAGACGAGGCGCTGAGAAACTACTGAGGGTGAGAGCATCACGGGGCCAGGCACGTTCACGAGGGTACGGGTAGGGGTATCCCATAAGATCTGAAATTCTGCCCACGGTTACGCAAACCAAACGTGAAATGGCGTGCAGCTGGCTGGCACTAATTCCATCGAGCAAGCATGCGTGGGTGCTTAAATTAAAAACGTGTTGTGAAGACCACACCACGTGTTAAAAAAGATGACCCACCCTGTTCGGCAGCCTCACAAGATATTACCCTCCTAAGCTCCAAGTGAACCTAGAATTCCCAATTCTTCTCTTTCAGACAGAGCGCCAGGGATTATAAAGTCTCTTCCACGCAAAAGCATTCTTAGCGCTTTCATCTAATTGATGCCTTATTTTTATTGTAGGTCCCTTTCGATTTTGAAGAATTTGCTGTAAAATTAAATATACTTATAAATATGAACTTGCATTAAACCCTTTCCATGTCTCTAGAATGTAATTAAGTTAGAGGCACGCAAAACAGAAATGGCAGCTACATCGCAAAATTCCAGTTCTTGCTGTGACTTGCTGCTGACTCATACCAGTTCTTTGATTCAAGCTTTCTAACCTGAATTCCTGCACATCTACAAGATATTGAATGTTTGGTTAGAGAATTGGTCTTAATTTAGCGTCGCCTTATTTATCTGTAGCAAATGTATCTGTACACATCTGTCTAATGTGTTTTTTAACAGTGTCAGTTAATTGTCAAAGGAAGCTCCTGCTTCTAGGGCAATACTGGCACATCGTGTAGTCTTTATCTCAAAATCAAGGAGTGGCGTTTTGAAGTACCCAATCATCCTATCACGATCCCCTGCTGTCCCTTCAGTGGCTGCAGTAGGGAGGCCCCGCGGGCCACTAGCTATAGTATGGAGGCCCCGCGGGCCACTAGCTACAGCAGGGATGCCCCACGGGCCACTATACTTGCAACACTTTTCTATGCCTTCCGCTCAGCTGCGAACAGACACACTATCTTTTAGTAAGGGTTAAAGGCAGTGGGAAGAAAGGGTTAGGCTCTGTCTTGCAAATGATTTCCCGAGACTTGGTAAATCACTTTCAGTTCTTTGGCCTGCGGCTATTGGGCCGCAATCATCATTTTAAACCTAGACACAGGTTGTGCCTTCAAATTCTAAGCCTCCCCTGCTGTTAAACAGTCCAACCCAGATGAATTTCTTAAACTTCTTTTTTGTAGCTGGCGAAAATGAGTGAATCAGAACAAACATTTTTTATTTCTTCGCTAGCACTGCCCTAAACACATCTCCATAAATAGCCTGATGTTTGGAGTTAAGCTTTTAAGCTAAAAGGGCGCCAGTTGCAAGAAATCTATGTCCATAAACGGAAGCCGCTCAAATCGATAACAAAACTTTTCGGAAGCAGCGGCCTTCAAGGCTGAGGCAGGGTAAGGGGAAAAAGCTGTGGGAAAGAGGCAAGCTGAAAAGCATGACGCTTGCTGCGGTCAGCCACACAGTCTTGGCAGCAGTTTGGCTTTCGCGGTTCTCAGCTGCGTGTTTGACGAGTCCACAGCGCATGACAAATGGTGGACAGCAGAAAGACAAACTTCCTGTGAGAGACAAGGCCGCCCACAGTGCCGTAATCAGAAAAAGACGAAACTTTCCTTGACCAATGGAAGAATGACAGGAATGGCTAAAACAAACGAAAAGTGGACTTACAAACAGGAATGGACAGAATGTAGGCTAGAGACAGGGATGGACAGAAAGTAGGTTGGACACAGGAATGAACAGAAATTGGGATGGAGAAATGGATGAACAGAAAGTAGGCTAGACACAGGGATGGGCAGAAAGTAGGCAAGCGACAGGGATGGACAGAAAGTGGACTTCTTTTCCAGAGGAGAACCGCACATAAGGAAATTAGCAAAGAGATCGGTGCACATTACATACGACAACGTAAATACCGCTATGTTTTAAAGAAAATGGTGATAAACATATACGTACATATTAAGGGGCAGTGGTAAATGCAAAATAAAAGAAAGGAAAAGAATTCATATTCACATTTTTCATACCAACATAAATTCACGTTAAGTGAATAATAACAGTAACGTAAATTCTGAGGGACAATAAAATAAAAATCCTTCACGGGACAGACATGACACATACGAGTACATGACGGGACAGACACTATGCTTCTCGTCGGCCGCCCGCGGCCTGTGTGGACGATTTTGGAGAATTATGCATGCATGTGACCTTTACCCTAAGCCGAGGGTAGACCACTTTCTGTTTGATCTCGGCTGTTTATACGTGTAGCATTTCTTCGACCATGTCGGCTCATACAATTAAAAAATTTGATCGTCAGCGTTGCTGTGTATCTCAGTGTACAGTCCGTCTAAAAGTGTCCCAAATTATGGATGGATTTCCAAGGGATAAGAAAATGAAAAAGCTTAGGCTGGTAAAAACGATGCTAAAAACTGCAAACTAATTTTTAAGTACATTACTTTTCTATGGACTGCGAATGATGTTTTAAATACTAAAATAGCCCTTGGATGGAAAAGGATTCTCCATCCCTGTTCTAGAAAGTACTGTATCACGAGTTCAACGATTTTCATGTAGAGGTCCTATAGCAAAGTTGGAATATGCAAACCTGATGAAAGTACTGTATCACAAGATTAATGGTCTTCGTGAAAGGTCCTCGAGTACTGTTAGAATATACAAACCTTCGAGAAGGCGATCGCTGCGGCGGTTTTCATCATTCAGGTATCCATCGTATTCTCCGTCCATGTAGCTGGATGGGTCTGAATCTTCGTAGTCGTCATCCTCAAACTCATCGGTTGACTCGGTCCGTTTCTTCTTTATTTCTACAGGCTCGTCGTCATTGCGTGACATCAGAATCTGCCTGATGGCTTCGTTACTAAGGTCTTTGTCTGCTAAAAATATCCGGAGAATGTCATACTCATCGTCGACTTGATTGATTTTCTCCTGGAACTCTCTCAGTGGCACAGACCGCAAGTGCATTTTCTGAAAATATAAACATACATACAAAGAAAGAACACACACGACACACACCGACACGAATACATGTATACAACACGAAAAGTAAAATATTAATCCGTGAGATATCAGTACATCAAACATGTCACCAAGATCTACAGTCAACAAACTTGTCTTCTCTCTGTCTCTTGCCTTACCTATTCACTTTCTCTCTAGCTACATGACTCATTACATTAGAAAAGTGTGCGGGTAAGCAAATCAAGATCCACACACTAGTTATAAAATGTAATGTGTTACAAGTCACCGACAATATTAATCACGTATACGTGATGAACCAGCTGTATATACAGCATCCAATTGGGGTGTTTATCATCGGTGGATATACTGTGCCCTTTGGGGTGTGTTAGAGCAAACACCTGCTCATACATTCGCCACGCAGGAAGAAAGGCTTGGACACATACAAAGGGAGGCAAATGCTCTAGCTTTGGCTACCAAGACTTTCGCCGTTAGCTTGTTATCGTTCTTTGATTCCACAAAACATGATGGGGTGAATATAGATATTTCTCAAAGAGTGTGTGTGTTTTTTTACGAGAGAGCGAGAGGGAATGCGCTCACCTACCAAACACAAAACAAGCATTTAACGCCCATTTTTATCTTGCTATATGCAGTGAGTAATTTAAAATGTAACCGATTTCCTTAAGATCCAGTACTTCTGTAATTTTTAAATTGTGTGTAAATATTTTTTCAGTGTATGATCAGAGAAGCTAATATGACTCGTTCTTTTAGAATCTCCAGCCGGTAGGAAAATATGGGGATTTTTAGTTTTATTTTTGCTCGACACCTTTCTGAACCTAGGAAATGACAGTGTAAAAGTTTCAAGCAAATAAAGTTCATAAGTTTAACAATGATGATAATTATTCAAAGAGAACGGCGAAGAACTCTCCTCAAGAAACAAAGCGATTTCAATTTATGATGACTGAGATAGAAGGTTAGCTGTCGTGTTAAACTTGTGAGGACCTTACATGAGATTCATAACGACAGCTTACAGAGACGTCGACTCGTTGGCACCAGAAGGCGGGCATAGGTCAACCAGTCATCTTTTCCAGAGGAAAATCGCAGAGAAAAAAGTGGAGCGAGCCACACTATGATAACCAGATACTTTGTGTGATTTAAGTGTGAGATTAAACTGTGAACTCTCTTCTCATTACGTGAAGATACAGCAGCGATTCACTTTAGCCTTATAAGCACGAACCGAGGAAGAGATGAAGGACATTCAGAAAGAGCGGGCTGGAGCACTTTTATGAGAGAGGAAAGAGGGTTGTAGGGTGCACTTGTTTTCAACGTCCAATTCTACACGTACAACGGTCCCAGTGAAATATAATCACCGTTTTATTCCACTTATGTCAAAGTGTTCGATAATATTACAGGGAAAATCCGACACTGAAATACGGAAAAATTTTAGCTTATTTATTTAATTTATTTAAATTTTGACGTACTTTACTTTGTCAATCCTAAACTTTTTTCTCGTTTTATTATAATTTTAACTACTACACTGTCAAACAAAACTATGGCTTACTCACCATTAACATATGTGCCGGTAGTAAACTTTCGTATCCATCTCCGACCTTGACCCCACCTGCGAACCCGCCCGTGACCATGCCACCGCTAGGTTTACTGTCGATCCTGTGGTCTCTGAAGGTGGCATGAGCCAGCAGACCTCCGACGGCTGTCAGGAGCAGGACGAGCAGACAGCGGCCCACGTAGCGCAGTCGTAGCATCCTCGACACCACCTGCCTGAGGGAGCAGCATCGACCTCTCCACAGTCCTCGCGCCCTGGTGTTCACAACCGCAGCGTCAGTCGAGCAAGCTGGGGGCAGTGTTCCGGTGAAAAGTTCTTCTTGGCTGGCGCGTCGACTGACGGGAGCCGAGTGTCCAGGACGCGGTGGATCGCTAGCAAGTGGGGACTGGTGTCGGGGGCAGACAGAAGACGTGGAACTGGCCTCCCATGGATATCGTTGGCCACTTCGGTAGCCTGTTAGTTGCGGCTGTGAGCCGTGCCTGTGCAGGCCATCACGATTCAGGCTACTGAAGTGCTGCCTGGTAAGGAGGAGTCTGAGGCGCTGATCTGTCGCAGGACAAGAGACTCTGGCAATGGGTTCCTTCTACACTGATGACTGTTATTGCCACTATCCGAATTGTCGTCGCATATTCTGGATTCGGAATTCCATTGTCTGGTCCCCCTTGCACAAAGGGGACTGCAGACAGATTCGAACCGAAGTTTGTGGACACACTCACACTCACCGTACGGCGCCCTGCGGTTGCTGCACCGCAGGTATGAACAGGTAGTAACCTGCAACCCTTGACCAAAACGGCAAGTCGAGTCCTGCGAAGTTCTGTGAGAACAATAGTTCGCTTCCGATGTTTGACTATACCGGAAGTGACGTATATTGCGAACTGCACACGCCCCTCTATCTTCGCTGGCACACCTGTTGTGGGAAGAATCGCTGAGCGGCAGTAAAGGTGTGGAACGGAGTGGGTCAAGGCCACGCTCAGGTGACGACTGGACTGTGCTGACCAGTGAAGGCGTCGAAGAACATGGGTGAGGCAAAGTCTTCTCAAGGCCACTGCTAGCTTTGGACAAACTTGTGCGATTGATTTGGCAAGGCGAGACGCCTGGACATGCTGCGCGCCGACTGTCGATGTGTCTGGGTGCCGTGTGCTGTGTCGGCAAGATGCTAGTTGGTGCGACTGCGTTGATGAAAGGGAATGGAGGCTGGGAGAAGGGCAGATGGTACCGCAGATCAAATGGGCTTTGAGTTTCCTGCAGTAATGCCTGTTCTTCTGGAAGTCTGGCAGCAGGCTGGGCTGTGGTGCCAAACGTTGAAGGTCTCGACCGTTGAACTGGTGCCCTGCAACAATCGAACAGCGATAAGTCAGCGCTCACTTTGCTTGACCTCCCAATGACCTGCCTTTCAAGCGTACTTCTTTTCAACCAGACCACAGACTTTCTGGTAGTCGGAAGCTGTATAGTGAGAATAACTCAGCATTTTTTTTTCCACACATTGCCTGTAAAATGCAGACTCTGTTCCTTGAGGAGCTGGTCTACTAATGCCATAAAACTGCGAAAATGCTTAAGGCATTTTTAAATATTTAAACAACGAAAAAATGAGCAAAAGGACGTCGAGTGCAGCGCTTAAGCTTCAAGACACAGTAACGAAAAGATAACTCAACTGTTCCTCATGTTAGACAAGCGAGTTGTCTTTTTAAAAAATGCCGGAGGATTCTGTGACTCAGATGTGCTAATTACGTCATAATGACTCGAGGTAGTCTTGACGTCCCGTCACTTTCTGTGACGCACGTCATTAACTACGTCACGATGACAGCATTAAAATCCCGTCATATTTTGCGTAAAAAATCCAATGCTAAGGAATTGCGCATCATCTCAAGATGGAATTAAACAAAATATTTTCATAAAATAATTCCTGCGTACACTACATGTTGTTTATACAGCACATATACAACGATTTAGATTGTAATAAAGTGCCTTACGATTCCTATGCCAGAAACCTGTCTTCCTACATGAGGCTGCACAGAAAGTCTTGTGATTTCACTGACACAGCCGGTTTGAAGTAAAGATACAAACCAGCGGCCATAACGAGTTTACCGCGCCAAGAAAAAAGTCTGACCCTTTTGCAATCTGACCAGAAGCAAACCATCAGGAACGGCATCCGTGTTACTTTTGCCACAAATTATCTACAAATGATTCGGCACGGTTTTTTTTTAAACGAACCCATCTACAGTGGGAACTCTCATTGTTATCACCACGACACAAATCGTCGACTTAAAACCTGTAGAAAAGGAACCGAGAACTGTCCGCGTAGTCGATAAGCAAAATATGAAAAGCCTGGGCCAAGGTAAGAAATGCATCTCTCCCAACAAAACGATAACCCTGGCAAAGAGATTTCCATAATTTATCGCGATCTACTCTTACAATGGAACCTGCCGTCAACGTCGGCTCGAGTATACAACTGTGTGTGTGGGTGGGTCTGATAAAATGTCTGACTCCACACACATGAAGTCTTCCCGTTATCCCAGTGACAAAGTGGACCTACGAAAGATGTGAGCACGAGATGTAGAGTTTCAAAAGCCTCTACTAACATCTTTGTTGATGCAACAGAGTAAATGCGAAAAGCTAATAGTAAATAATTTGACTACTAAAATTCACTGTTTCAAAGATATCTTTTTGTGTTCCTTTATACTGAAATAACTTTCTGTTCTGAAACCAATAAAACTAACACAAATGTAATAAAAGCTTATTTTAAACAACACATTTTGCGAAAGAAAAAGGATTATGTTAAAAAAAACCTGAAGCTTTCCGACGCTTTCTGAAAGAAAGAAAGAAGGAAATGCAGACAGATAAACGTGCTCCTGGAAAGAACAGACTATTCTTGGAGGGTAGTTGCAGAAAGGTCTCCTTGTCCAGATTCTGGGGTGGCACCTGATAACCGTTTACTTGTCGGGCGGAAGGTCAGTGACATGTTGCAGACCGCCCACAGACCTGACGGAGATTGAAATGGAGGAAGTAGATGGATTGGGGGGGATGGGAAAGGGAGAGAGCGATAGATAGAGAAACGCGGACGGGAGAGGAAGTCATACGGACATCAAGTATAAAATATGAATAATCAATTGGAATGTGAGAATGCAGAACCGTCTGATTTGACAGCAAGTATGGTAATAAACTGGAGCACTGTGAAAGATCCAGACACACGTCCTAAAGATTTCTCCTCAAGGCGCTGCCAAGCTCCAACCTGCTTCTCTTCCACTAGCCATGTACATCTGCAAATATTATTTTACGTCTTTTATATTATTTTTATTTAACTTTCCTTCGATATTATTTTCACCAACATTTCGCATTTCTGTTTAAGAAAGCATAAAAATGGAAAATATATATATATGCATACAAAACAACGAGTTTGCAGTAGCATGTAATCATAGTCACAGAATGTAGCTGTCGCGTTTAGGTCTACTGTCTGTTGTAAGATGGATATTTAAAGGCTCACCGATAGAAAAAAATATTTTCAAAGAAAATCTGATCGCATGACACTACTTATCTCGTTACGCTCTGATTACATGGAACTGTTTCTAAAAATTAGAACGAAAAAACTGTTTTGTTCACAACATACAAGCTTTTGGACATTGCACTTGTGACAAATATGTCAGAATGACAATCGACAAAAGTCGATTCGCTAAATGAACAAAACCTACTACGCATTTGCTCCAATTTTTTTTATGCAGAAAAAAATGTTCTATGAAAGAGAAGGAAGAGAAAGCGAGTGAGCGAGCGAATAATTTTCAAGAAATAAAAAAATGTACCAAGAGATGAGAAAGCAAAGGTAGGAAACTGCAGTTATCTACCCTTTACTCAAAACGTCCTAGCCCCGTTGCCCGAACATGAGCCGTCAGCCTGTAGTTACAGCACTGCCATCCGAAACCGCAGACGCAAACGTCCCCCAGTCGACCCAAATGTCAGGAAGGGCTGCCTCACTCCATGGATGGTAAGGAAAAGTCAACAGCGAGAGGACGAGGAGATGGGGACCGCCCTCACCAAAAAAGCTAACCCCAGGAGAAGTAAAATCTTAACTCCTTGCCCGCTAGCGACCTCTCGCACGATGTAGGGCATATCAAGAGTACACGTGAGTCCCTATTTCAATACACCGCCGCGAATGACTAAATGAAGCGACAGATCGAAATTTGACAATAAAGTCCCTGCTGTAAGACTGGCCTTAAATAGACTAAATGTAAAATGTATAAACTGCACACGCTCGATTGTGGGACCTTTACTGTAACATTCCGTGTACACATTGCCTTCATCTCTCACATCCAGCAAGTTTTCCTTCAACAGCTATAGATTATAAAGAGAGGAAGGAAAGTTTACTTAATCATCATGAAAGCGTGTTTGACTAACAAAAGTACATGTATACAACAGGACTTTCTAACTTCCATACAATCAAACAAACGTAGAAACTTTCAAGTGCTAATCATGACATTATCATGATATTACTATCAGGTAACACAACCCATCATCCTATCATACTGCTGGCTGGTAAAATATACTCACTAAGTACTGCAATGATGCACAATTAACATTTTTGCTTCAAAGTAAAACTATTAAGATTCCCGCTGGGTTTGTTAAATTGGGTATTAAGAATATAATTGCACACACACGCTCGCGGTAATGTTTACTGCACGCAGGGAACAAGACTGCAGGCGGTGAAGATGAAAACAAGACCGCACAGATCACTCCTTCTCTCCTCTCTGGCAGGCAAGTGATGTATGATGGCACATGGAGTCACCTGCCAGATATCTTTAGACATAACCTTCCCCTCCAGGAAATAGCTTACCTGTACTCAAAAGAGGGTATGCATTATTTTGGATGCCCAGCACAAGAGGAACGGCTGGAAATAGAACAGAATGCAGCTATCGCGAAGATAATCTCGCACAGGGGCAGGTAACTCATCACCTCGCTAGCACATTGTCTTCTAAACAGAGCTGACCTTGCTGGTGTCAGCACTTGAAGGTGCAGCGTTTCACCGGAACTGCGTGACCTTATAATAAACAAGGTTTTCATTGCCATACATCCTACCCATCACCCTCCCTCCATTCTTCTCCCTTTCTCTACGCTTTCGACCACCCTCTCTTAGAAACACAAACATTCTCTCTCTGATCACACGCACTCCTTCTGATACAGATATTCACTCTCTTTCTCTGACACACATGCACGTTCTCTCTCTCTTTCCTTTTCATTCAAGCTAGCACTCTTGTTTTTATCATACAAAATGCGTAAAGCCAAACCGTTTGTGGAGTATGAGGGTTCAAAACACAAATTACTAAAGGAAAAATAGGAACCACTGACTGTCTTCATGTGTCTGCAATGGAAGAGAATGAAAAGCTGGTTTGGATCAATGCGCAGTATGACAAGACGTGACCTGTGCATAGGGTGGCGAGGTCAGCTATAGTGGCAGAGAAACTCTCGCAACTCTAACAAGCGACTAACAACCCATCGCTCGGTCTGCTATACTCTCTACTTTGTATATTACAGGAAAGGAACCTCTCAGCTCCAGCTATCCTCGAGAGGTCTGTACTTCAACTGTCATTGGTTTGATAATGAGGTCTTTACTCCAGCTGTCCTTAGCGTGATTAAGTTCTCTGAGACAGCTGTCCTTAGTATGACAGAGTTCTCTGAGACAGCTGTCCTTGCCCCAAGTCAGAAAAAAAAGCCTTTTGAGAAGGAGACCCTGTTCTCTAGCTGTCCTTGCTTTTGAGACTTAGCTGTGAGACAGACACCATCTACTCCAGCTGTTCTTGCTTATGAGAGAATGGATTTTTATCTCAACTGTATACACTTTGAACCTTACATGTCACAGACGGGAATTTTCTTACTGTGAGAAAGGGGTTAGGGTGGGGAAGTAATCAGACAGAAACAAACAAATAAGCAAACGCAGCTGTAAAAACCACCAGAAGCTTTCTTCCATCTGCTCAATCCAGAAATACAAGGTGATACTTTGAATGCCACTAATACAATCTACGTGCAATTAACACAATATGGTTTGGCATTGTGTATGATATCAAGTTATATCAAGCATACTCACTAGTAGCTGCGAAGACTTTATATAACCGTACTACAGACCCAATCTGAGGTGGATATTTCATTACAAGTGTTCAAACGGCCACAGAAAAAAACCATTGCAATAGTAGACAGGGCGCAGACACGACAAAGAAACTGGCACTATTTGGTGTAGGCCCAGAAGACATCTTGCAGCTGAACGATAAAGGGAACTGCGGCGAGTCGACAAAGCATTTGGCTGGAGTGCCATGGTGTGTATCATCCCTTCGTCTTGGCCAGCATGGCCTACTTGTCACAGTCGCCCAGCACATCAAAACACACAACCTACCTGCTGTTTGGAGTCGAGTCTTGTGCAGACCGCTGTCACCGCAATCGTTTCTTCTCCTTAGTGATGGTGTCATTCATGGCGTCCACTGTCGTCATGTCCGCATCCATCAGCAGGCAAGTCAGAACTGGGATTGCGGGTAAGGGTGTGGGCCACGGTGGTTGAATCGAGTGGCATCTGTCCTCCAGCAACCCCGCGACAAAGTATGTGTGTGTGTATTTTCTCGTCTCGACAGGCTTTCTTTAACAGCCTGATTGTCTTTCACATTTTCCCAAACCTCTGGCAGAGGCGTGCTTGCCAGTGACCCTCAATCTGGGTTGTTTAGGAAGCACCGTGACCTCTGGCAGTTATGCAAGCCTTATCTTCGCGTTCCGCAGCTGGTTTCCCGCCTTGTCGAATGGCTGTCGGCTTTGGTAAAACTTCTGATGTCACGAAAAGCGTAACAATACATAGTGATAACGTCTCTCCCATTTTTTTCTGCCTACGTCCGGGAGCGTAGGCCGTCTAACAAAACGTTCACAACGATGCGTAGCAAGAAAACCGGCATGTTGCTCCAGGAAAGTCTAGCCATTTTCTTTACTGTTAGCGCTGGATGTTAGTGCCTCGCCCCAATTCCATTGAGGACTCTTAAAGTATAGCGTTAACATCGCTACTGAACCCTGCTCTTTGGACTCATCCTAGAGGTGTACGAGAAGAATGCCACAAAATATGCTTTAGCAAACAAACAAAACAAAAAAAACCCCACTTTTTTGCACCCGATGGGAGCAACAGCTTTCCACCGATTATCAGTGGTGAAGAATCGTTTCCCTGTAGTTCAGCAAACCACGTGACCTAATCTCCCATGTGCGAGGCGACAGCTGTAGTGAGCAGCTTTCAGCAGCACTCAAGATCCGTGTGCAAGATACACTTGTCGCGCCAAACAAAACAAGGAGCCGCTTATCTCCCGTTTATTTGCGAGAGCTCTCTCTCTGGGATGTCAAGCATCCTTCCATTCCGCCCAGAAATCGATTCTCTCCACTTGGGAGGGTTGCGAGAAGGCAGATGTGACAAGAAAAATATTCTTTAATCAACAGCCCATTTTCCTGGAGAAGACGCTGCACTATTTTGTGTGCGATATGCAATTCCTTTGCTCTGGCTTTAAAGAACTTGATAACCAGTTCTTCAACGCTTCTAGCACGCAATTTTGCGCTTAAGCGTACGCTCTTCTTAAACTTTTTCGTTCAGAGGGCATCTACACATAGTGACATGCGACAGTACAGAAAATCAGGCCGACAATGACGCAGGCAAGTAGGTACATAGAAAGACAGACTTTAAATATATACATGTAAAATATACATGAATACTCAATACATACCTATAATGGATGCAGACATACATTCTCTAGGACCTCTGTTATAACTGATAGACATGAACTTCTGGTGTTCAAGACGATGAAATTGTTATGTACAGTGGAACCTCGGTTAACGAACTTAATCCGTTCTGGAAAGTTGTTCGTTATCCGAAATGTTCGTTATCCGAAACAATTTTTCCCATAGGAAATAAAGGAAATAGATTTAATTGGTTTCCAGCCCCTGTTGACTCGCTAATATTTGAAAGTTACAGGCTATATAGGTATTTGTTTTAACGAGAACAGTTATAATGCAATAAAAATGGAATTAAATAAATAAAAACTTAACGAAAGCATTAAACATCAGAAAACTCGCCGTTTTGACGGCGTGGGTGGAAGCAGGTGTGGGAGAAGGGTGGAATATTGCTTGGATTCCCCTATGAGCACATGTGACATTATAAAATCGGGGATAACTTCCTTTTTCTGTAGCTTTGAGGTTAAAGGAAAACTTGTCCAGTGTCTGTTCCTTCTGTCTTTTGTAAAACACTTCGTAAACGACATCACATATCCGACAGACACATGCATACTTTGATCATTCCTTTTTCAATTCATTTGTAGGCCTCTTCCTTGTCATTACCTCACTGCTATTAATTGCTCTTAATCTTCTTTGGAGCCATGATTGAGGATTATTTTATTAAAATAAAGCATAACAATCACTAAATAAGAAGGATGCGCATAGATAAGGAACGACTGATCGTAACTGTGTCTCGAGCGCGAATGATGACATGCTAGTCGGTCACGTGTGGTTCACGTGGCTGTTCGTTATCGAAATTTTGTTCGCTATCCGAGAAAACTTTTAACGAAATTTTTGTTCGTTTACCGAAATATTCGCTATCCGAGGCGTTCGCTAACCGAGGTTCCACTGTATTTGAAATATAATATTGTAACAGTTCCATATAATACGATAAAACTACTATGCATTTGGTATAATAGTTTGATGACATTTGGCATAATAATTTAATGACGTACCATGCCTAGTGTATACCTAGGCAAAAGGCCTCGAAGTGGCGAAGGAAACAAAAATCTCTCTGACACAGCTGACTGCCGTCAGTGACCTGCCAATGACTCAATGAAAAAGGTAATCTCCATTTAGTTTGCGGAAAGTGTGTTCACCTGTCCATTTGTCAAGGGTTTATTTTATGACGAAGTTATTAGGTAATCGCTGGTACAGTAAGACTTGGGTCAAGGTCCAAGACGGCCATCGTTTTGCCGATGCAGCCGCCGCAACTGCTGTTAGGACGTTACACAGTCTTTTGTTTGGCGTGAATCTGTGTCCTGAGAACCTAGCGACTACCTACATTGCAGTGATATGTCAGCAAGATTTATATCAGGCTCTGCTGTCAGTAGCATGTCTTCCATATCCATCTGTTCCCTAGTTTTTACAAGTTGCACCACCTCTTCGTGCGGGGCTTCTGGGTCCTATCAGGCTTGATCACTAAAGAAAAGGGGAATGTCTGTTCCATGGCACCTAGCAACATTTTTCTACTTCTTCTAAGAATATGATGTATTAATAGTATGTTATTTCATTATTATATATACATTAATATGATGTGTTTGCATGCCTATATGTTTGCATACCTATATGTAAAGCACCTTGAGTCTGACTGATGCTTGAAAAAGGCGCTATACACATGTGTTGTCATCATCATCATCATCATCATCATCATCATCATCATTATTACTGTTATTATTCAGTTGTTGTGTGAATGACATACCTGGCATTAAGATCTAATCTCGCCATTGACTCAGCACTTGTTGGATTGGTGATCCGTTGACGATATGATCACAACTGAATACAAATTTGAGGGTTTGATTCTCAGTTCGGTATCGTACTCTAGAGATCGAAATCCACTCTGGGAATTCAGCAATCATGGGAAATTAAAGTCTAGCCTTGCCTGACAACCTGCTTCTCCTTGTGCCCAATGCTCTCACTCCAATCAATAAAAAGTAGCAAGCATCTATGTGGCTCTCTTAAGTGCACACAAGCAGCCTTTTTTAGAACCCTTCAACAGCAATGACAATTATCTTCATCACATCTCGCAAAGGAGAATGAAGAGGTCATGTTAACAGTAGCCCCGAGTTGACATCATGAAACTTCGACAAGGGGAGATAATTGCCTTGGTACCAGAAGCTGACAGTGTCAAGTGGTTTTGAATAAAGTCTCACTTCAGCTACTGAAAAAAAAAGCCCTTTGCCATTGCAGGGACGGGTATACTATTCTATTGATGTTGAGGCAGACTTAGAGATGGAAACAGCCCTGGTGAATTCGTTGAATTCATTATTCAAGAAGCTTAGAATGTCCTATAAGGACTACGAGAAATACCTAACAAATCGACACAACGGGCCTCAACAGAAGCCTCAGTATACAATAGAGTCATCTGTCAACAAGAATTAGGTCTGTTTGGCTGTAAAGGTCACTGATGGTAGAAATCAGCTGCTTGCTCACACATCTCGAGGATTGTTCCGCTTGCTCGCTGATGCAAAATGAGTGTTGCGAATGACTCTTCCCTAGGAAAGTCAGCTGTGAACTCTAGACTTGTCAAACCATCTTCAGCCGCTGTCACCTTTATAGACAGTCACGAAGTCGCAGACGAAGGCCCAATATGAAGGTCAGACACAAGTTAGACAATAACCTCGCCGCTTCTATCATGGCCATCAGAAGCTGTTTGTAAAACTGTGTACAAACATGACTGAAATTAACTTTAAATTGAAACAATCAGCTGTGCATAAGTCAACCTAGGCAAGATGGTGAATGGCGTTGAGCGTTTAGTCTGCCAAGAAAGCACAAACTCAGGTGTACCCGGAACAGCCAAAACGCGAGACAAGACCCACGGTCACCACACCACAAGCGACTTTTTTTCCCATTAACATTTACGCCATTACAGTTTCTGAAAGGGTTAGGACGATGAAAATAGGTAAGGCGATGAAAAATACAGAAAATTCTAGGGCTCCGCATCGTCATTGAAGTGACCCATGTCATAGCAGTTAACCTCGCCCTGTTTTACCCGCCATTCCTTGCGAATGTGTTTATCCCGTCACGCCACGTTTCCTTACTGGCAATTTCGTTCAGCTTCTGCTTATTTATCTTTGCCTGCGTAGAAAGTATAATTTCTTGTTTTACATGGGCTTCAATTGGATTCACTTTATAAAACTCTATAGTCAACAATACCCACTTGTATCCACACGGCCATCAACAAGCGTTAAAACTCTCTATACTGCGCAGCCTGCGTCAATGTTCCAAGTGTGTTTTTATTTTTAAATGTTTACACTTCACGTAAAATACACCTTACACCGCCGCTCACTTAAAAGTTGTCATAAAAATAAAAATAAATGTGCCGTCATGTTTACCGTATTCTCTCTACTGCGCATTTGAACTTGAGATATTTATATTTTGTGGCTCTTTAGATTTATTTTGAGATTTATATGTTTGTATATATGTGTGTGTACTTTAACTTTAATATACTTATATTTTGTAATACTTGAGCTCTTTTTCAGGAAGATGGATGTTATTTTTTATATTTTTTAAGAAGGAAACAATTCAGACCAGCACCTAATGCAGCAACTTAATGTGTAAGATCCATCACTTTACCTTTTCACCCTATCTTTTACCCCTCCCCTTTAACCCCCTTAACCTGCACCCCCCCTCCCCTGCGGGTCATTCTAATTTTATTTACGCCAAGCCAAGTGAGCTTCTATCCACCTTGTCAACCTCACCTGTTAGTGGTGCAAGCCTGCCCTTCTCTACGCTAGGGCAGCGGTTTTCAAACTTTTCCAGACAAGCACCACTTTCGGAAATTCGAACTGACCGAGTAGCAGCTCCCAACCCTACCCCCTACGAATATCTGTACTAGTCTAGGACGTACTCATGGTGTTCGCGCACCACCCGCCATACCTTCGTGTACGCGTACCACAGTTTAAAAAACGGGGTGCTAGGGCTTGAGTGCTGGAACTCGACTTACCTAGCGAGCTCTACTCCACGAGTACTTGAGAGACACTTGCTGAGTCCGTCGGTATGTATCTGAACACCCAATTCGAGGTCATCAAAATTTCCACTCAAGACCTAACGCATTCCTCCATGTTTTGAAACATCTTGAAGGAGAAAAACGAGACGGAAGAAAGAGAAGAAAAAAGTGCTTAAAAAGTAGTCTGACCCCGCACATTGCAATATAAGGTGTGAGTCATGCTAACGCAGAGACTAGTGCTCGGTGGAGCATAACGGAACACCTTCACCCACCGATTTTAAGATTTTAAGATATGAAGTAGGCGTGAGTGGCTATAAACTGACTGTCCCAGATGGTGACAGGAGAAGCTACTTCCAAGGTATCTACAAACCAGACTCTTGCTACTTTAGAGGCAACCATCCATTTGGGAAAGCTCAGTAAGCGACATTCTCTGGGTGCAGGTAACTTCAGACCTTGGACATTGGCAATTAATCGTTAGGTTTATACCTTCTATCTGGACCAAGTGTATAACCACCACTACAAGAAAGGTATGTAGGATATCGGCAGCAGCAATGGGCTGAATGTCTTGAACCCACGAGCTACAGCACAAGTTCATCTCACCAATCTACTTCCTAGGCAAAGTGTCTCACAAAACTACCCCTAAACTTAAGTGTCACTAATCTACTTCTTACATCTATGTGTTACACTGCATCCACATCTATATACCTGTCAAATTTACTTTCTCTCGGACAAGATCAATTTTTTATTTACGAAATTACGACACGAAATGGCAAAAAGAGAAAACAATGTTCAGTGTTTAATTTAGCAGCGTCTTGTTTATATCTAATCAGTGAAGTCAAACTGTACACACATTTCTACTTTATATAGGCAGTATATTTGACATCTTATTCCTGATTTCGCTGTGTGTTAGTGCTATTTTAGGTACTGTGTTATTAGGCATGATATGACAAGCTATGTTTGGTTTTTAAGAACGCTTCAAATTAATGACAATTGCTTCTTTGCTTTATTTCAGCACAAGGAAGGTTTCATCGAAACGCTGTTCTTTGGGTTCGTAGAGGAAGGTCTACTCATCTCAGGACAAGGCCGAAACCGTTTCACAAGTGCTGATGCAATATGGCGAGACAGCGACAAGGGGACGTAACCACATTATGCCCGCCTACCCTCCTGTCTCAACAAGAGCAAGAAGGGTGTGGCTGCTTAAAAAAAATGTAATAATAAAATAGATATATTTTAACGGCAGATACGCATCACCTTATAACTTTGTCCCAACTTGCCAGCAATCAAAGAAGCAAGAGAAGAGAATCCACTGTGATGTCAAGATACAGCGCAGTGCAGTGGCAACACCACTGGCGATGTCTTCAGACGCAGATTTTTACTTATAGCTGTGATTATAAATCAGCTCTAATCTCTTCACTCAGTATACCAGTATCACTAATTTGATCGATCTACAGATAAATATACATTTTACTTAGTGTGTTGTGTTAATCACCCATGTCTCTAATTATAAATATTATTCTAGTTATTTCAATGCAAATTACAAAGTTATTTAAAACCAGATCACCTCACTTCACGTGTGCAAATTGATTTTCAAGTTATCAATACACATATATACACACACATTTTATATAAATTCATGGAAGACAAGGTGTAAGAAGTACTTCACGGTATGCTAAAAAAATCAGTAATACCGAGACATTCGCACAAAACCGTGCAGAAAGGTAGGAGAAAAGGTACATTACAGGTTGGGGACAGGTGACTCGCTCTGCTTCCGCCAGGTGCGCCTCAATCTCTTGTGCTCGGTTTGCATCGGTGACACGGTGTCTTGATGAGCAGCAGCGACAAGCCACGCGTGGGCCGTCAGGTGCGCGATGATGCAACACTGCGCTTCTTTGCGAAAGTCCATGCCTTCGCCGCAGTGTCAGCAGGCTCGCGGCGCGCGGTCGCTCGACCTGGGTTGTGGGGGAGTGGCGAGGGGCCGGGGGACACCTTGGCCGCCAGGTAGCAGGCTTCTTCAGCATCTTACGGCCGGACAGTCTCGCCATGAGTCTTATGATCATTGCCATCTCACCTCGCACTACTTCCGGCGATTTAAAAATAAACTCAAGCCTAAATTCCGACAGGCAGACAAACAGACCTGTGCTTCCTCAGTTTGTGGTAGGTTTTTTTTTTTAATTTAACTTTTTAAAAGAAAAAAGGACACGAGGACTGACCTAGATTCTACTTTCCGATGTCAATGAAGCCCAAAGTGTTATACCATAACGTTAGGAGGGATCGAGTCCACGTTTGTGGCGTCGTCAAAAATGAGGTCATGACTTCTTTACAAAGCCCTGGTGAAAACTGCGATCTTCAAATGCTCGCATCGGGCGAACCAAACAGTGTTTTTTTTTTTGTTTTTTTTTAATGTTCCTATTCCTCTTTTTCACATAGAGATGGGTACGGAATACTCTTCCGGTGAGCTGCACTTAGTCGAAAATAATTCTGCTTCTGGGTATGCCTACTATAGCCTGCAAGCTTACTGCCGTCGAGTGTCTGCAAGTCGAAAAGACATTCCCGCGAGGGAACAAAGAGAATTCTCATCACTGGTCTTTAGAAGCATGTGTGTGTGTGTGGGGGGGGGGGGGTTACTCATGAAAGGAGAGATCTGCTGTCGGTGAGCTGACAAAGGAACTGTCTTCACAGCGGGTTCGAGTGAAGGAAGGGAAGGTGATGTCAGGTGATTATTGCGCGGAGCAATAGGACAGCGCCAAACCGGGCATTCCCAGTGGTCTGATACAACCGACAGGTGACACCATCACCTCACGAGCACTTGCAATTGAGTATATGGATTAAAAAATAATGAAAATAAAGACTGCGCTAAAATAATGGTCATATCATACAAGGTACACTTTAGATATCTGCGGTCTCCGCTCCTTTCCCCACCCGCACCACCCTTCACCAGTTTTGTTGTTGTTGGTTCAGCGCGTCAAAGAGCTTTACCTGGCTTGTGACGAGTCGTCTAAAAGGGGACGCCCGCCGAGACGGGCCACAAAGAACTCCCCCTCTTCCTACCGTTGGCTCTCACTTCGCTCTGTCTAACGACTCCCCTCCCCACCCGCCTTGAGCCGGCGACATTCATGAGAGAGTACCCGGTGACCGCCCGGCGCTCTGCCTGAGGAGGCTGGCTATTTATAGCACGGCACGCGGTGAAGTCACGTCACGCCAACACACGCGCCTACAACGGACAATAACATCATGGGGGGAGGTAGCATACGGGGACACTAGATATGTGTGAGAGAGAGAGTTACAAAAATAACAGCTGTAGAGCGATGTCTGGAATAGAATGGGAGGCGTGCCAGTCAGGCCCTAATTCTTACTGCTATATCTTTACTGCTGGTGCGTAGCGAACTTTCCAGAGCAAATCACCCTCCAGCTATGTTGGTCACAAAGACATCCCCGCCGCGCACTGGGCTGTCGTTTCAAAGAGAACTTGGAAGAAAGAGAAAGAATACTTACTGTCCACGTATAGTGACAGGTGCAACGGCAGGTATAGAAAAACACACACCAAAAGGTTGTATGGTCAACTGCTGCCTTCATAACACTCCGCGACTGACTCCTGAAACACGTGGAAGGACTGTGTCGTCAAGTGCTGTCCTCTCAACCCACTGCTAGACTCTAGGAATGTCAGGCGTTTGAGCCGCGTTTGCCACTAGCGGCGGGAGCCATCCACCTTCCTGACTAGCTGTGATTTACCTGAGTGCCGTGATTTACCTAAGTTTGGCGAACAACTAGCCGTCAAGCGCATCGCATAGACAGGCGCCACGGTAACCTCCTCTCCAGCTGTTTCGCCTCCGTAGCATGAAGTGGGGGTGGGATGGGATTGGAGGTTCTTGGTGAGTTGTGAGGGTCGTAAGTGCTAAACACTGAAAGGCCATGAATGAAATAGACGGATTATGTAAGGAAGGGAAGGCACTTTAAGGAACCACACAGGGAAGTCATTCAATCCAGCGTTTGTCATTACAATGACAACAATGTCAGTGAATAAGAAAAAAGTGACCTCAATGATCTTAAGGCACCCTGTAGAATATGCGCATCTGACACACATGTAAGCACTCGCATGCAAAAGAGTAAATATCAATATTTTATTCAATAGGGCACTCATATCAAACAAAGCAAGAAAAGACAGAAGAAATAAAAGAAGCAGATGGCAAAAAAGTTGAACTTGCGAAAGGTACTAACAACGAACTGCATGACCTTACCAAGAGACTGAGTGGCAGCTGGAATGCATATTAAATAGGGACCAGCACTGACAAGAGCAAGGTTATGGGCAACTGCAACGGCAAAGCAGAAATCTACTCGAACAGAGTACAGCTCCAGTACAACAGCTATAAATATTTAGAAGCCACTATCTTCAATGAGGAAGCTCAACGGACAGCATCTACATTAGAATCGCCACAGGACAGTGGCAATGGTTAGGCTGGCGACCCCCACCACACCCAGACATCTAGCACGCTGATGAATGCTGATTAGCATAACCGTTTATCAATGGTCAAGGAATGAATGAATAAATGAACGATGCAGACAAAGTAATGGAAGTGAAGCTTTTCATATTCTCAGAAACAGCTTTTACTCTAGTGACGTCTAGTCACTCATTCGCCAACTGCCTTTCGTTCCTAAGTGCTCACGGGAAGCAAGTATGGTGTGTAGCAAAGGACAGCATCCGTGGCTTGCGTCCCTTGAAACGAAAAAAAAAAAAAAAAAAAGCGGCAGCAGCGACCCGATGCATAGGCCTGTGCCAGCAACGGAGGCTGCTTTATAACGACCATAGAGATAAAGCCCAACAAAGTTAGGCAATTGCGATCTGTGCGATCTCAACAAACAAGATGTACATCAGCTGCACCCTAACTATTCAACAGAACGGTTGGTGAGAGATCACAGCCTGGTGCCATCGCTTACAGTCGCGTCTGTTGGTGTTCCTCCTACTAAAAAAGAAGGATAACTCCAAAGACAGAAAAGGACAAGAAGGTAATTTCAGCCAGTAGGACGCAAAAGGAAATTTGAAGGTGGGCAGGTATACAGAACAATGTGATGCCATCTCCAAACCTTTCCACTCCGCGGATGAGTTTCTAAGCGAGATGTCCCGTGGCCGAAAGGACTGAATGGTACTGTTAAGGGTGAGGAAATATGGTTGGGGCGGAGAAAAGCATACAGCCCTATGTATGAGTGTCTATCAGTGAGAGTACAGTAGTTACCTTTTACCTTTGGCACAGCTGGCCCCGGCTCCTAGGGCCCGTAACCTCTCCTTCAGCGGCCTGATCCTGCCCAGGCGACTTCCGATGGTTCGACGCCGTACACTGGAAAAATATAATAACAATCATAATAGAGCGTCGTACGCTGAACTTAACAGCAATGTAATCATATTGTAATATGATTCACTATAACCATAAACATCTAAAAATAAACAGAGCGCTAATAACATTAAAAAAACACATTCCGACAAACAGGAACAGGGTTAGCGTTAGCTATTGTGGTACAGACAACTGACACCAGTGACATGAGACACAAGGTGGTTAGAAATCGTACAGACTAACGACACACACGTGGTGCAGCGGCTGCATGTACAGCCCACGAAAAGGAGAAATTTCGAAGACACCAGCCTAGTAAGCTCGAGCGAGCAGTTTGCTCAGCCCCGAGTATGAACCAGGTAAAAACGCCTAATGAATAACGAACGTCAGACAAGCACGCCTGATGTATAATGAGCATGTGAAAACTACGCCGCATGAATAACAAACACCAGGAAGTAAGTGTGCATAGTACATAAAAAGCAATTTTTGTCCCTAATAATTTTTAGCATGATAGCTCATTTTACACACAATAAAATGTGTGTCTATTTCGCCTGTTTTCAAAACTTCAACATCATGGCTGCTTTATAAATTATGAAATTCCTTAACATGATTCTTAACCATTTTTTTTTTTTTTTGAGGGTTCGCTCTTCTAAATTAAGTATAAACAGACGTGCGCACCTGCGATCCGGAGGTGCAACGGTTAGCACCAGTCACCAATACACTGAAGGTTGTCTGCCCTGGGTTCAACTCTCATCTCGGGCACGCTGTTCTTTCTCTGTATGTGGCATTTGTTTACAGTGCTGGCTGTTGCCGTGTTATAGCCTTAGTTGCTGGCGGCGTAAAACACCAATCCCCCTCCCCCCTGCGAGCGACATCTCATTTTTGTATCCTTCGTGGTAGGAATGCCTAAGATGCCATCTGTGCCTGTTTTATAGTTCCTAATGAAATCGCTGACAACTAAGGCAGAGCCCCAGTCACCCCTTACGTCATAGCAAACTGTAACGGAAAGCACTCCACGACGTCACAGTTCTCCCTTCACCTTAAGTACACACTTGGTGACTGTGCTCGGGCTCCCAGCTCCAAGACTCTTGTCAACTACAGAAAAAAAACACGAAAATTTCGCGAGTACCTGAAGAGTTAATGGAGAAGAGTTGTCCAGCCTTTAGTCCATACGACATATTTTTATAGTTAACTGAAAAAGACATTTCTTCAATAGCACACTAATACAAAGTAACAGAAAAAGTGCAGATGGTTCCCGAAGTTTATTCTCCTTGTGTATATTTTGTTGGGGATATACCTCATTTCTTGGCCAGCAACTTCTCTGCCTCTCCCTTCCCTACAAATTGCGTAGAAAAGTACAGGTCGACTGAGGAGAAGGCACGGAGTTGTGGTTTAGAAAAATAGGCGACTCCCTTTCTGTGGTGTCTACTCCACCGCATCCACCCACCATTCGTTTGTGTTTGTACAGATCCTTACTTCAGCCGCTTGTCATTTTTTTGTATGAATAAAGACAAACCAGTGAAGGTCTATCTTCCAACTCAGCTAGATAAACCAGACATACTTGGCTCCGTGCCAGACTGGAACTGTACATCTGACTTGCAAGCTTCCTTTGATGACGGTCTGAGGTCAGCTTATGTAAGGTCGTATAAGTAAGCCTGCAACCTCACTGAAGGAAAACTAATTGCCTACAGCGACATACTTACGATAGCATTACTGTAAGTACTACATGAGCCCCGGTGTAGCCTTCTATCACACGTTACTATCATGTGTCAGACCCACATGGTCTTCAATGTCGAATTGCCCCCCCCCCCACTCACGCTCTTTCTCTCTTTCTCATTCCCTCTGTGTGAGGGTTTGTGTCTGTCTGTGTGAGAGAGGGAAATATCGGTGTCGTCTTAAAGTACATAGTACAGATATGAAGTAATTTCTTCTGCTTTCATTTGGAGCTAGCGGCAACATCAGAGAACTGTGAAAGTAAACATAAAAAATTACATACACGTACCAAACAGAGCCAAAGTGGGAAGAAATACTCCTGTCAAATCTGGTGGGGTTTGGACAAGCTGTGTGGATCTGCATCAGTTTCAAAACACAGAGAGAGAGCACCGCAGGTGAACAGTCAAAAAAAAAAAAATGTGTTTATTTGTGAGAAACTCTGCAATAAGCAGTAAAATGGTTACTTAACCATGAAACATTCATTTTTGAGATATCTGTGGTTTAATATTTCGTTTCATTTACGGTCTTAATTTATTTTGTACAGGGTCATCTTACTAATTTACCAGCTATCACATACCACCTTTACTAGTCTCGTGTTACAGACTGCTAGCCTTTTTTCATTAGGTTCATACTGTGTGTATATTTATATATGACTCCTCAGGGCAGACTGGATTACCATGACTGACATGATGGACAACCTTGTCAACAAGGGATGGTATTCCCGTCCTGTCTCCATACACTCTGAACTGACTATGCTGTCTCAAGATTCCCGCTATTCGTTTCTGTCTCCAGAAGCGTGTCGCGCACTATGCTCTATCATATGCCATGTATTATTACATATTACACATCAAAACAAACATACCTTGCACCATATGCAAAAGTAATGTAGTATTATAACAGCGAAGTACACACACTCCTATGTCGGTAAAGTGCAAACTTTTGTCGATGCTTATGTCGACGAGAGTCTCCTCATGATCTCATAGAACTCGTTGTCTAGCACTACATTCAAAAAGGGAGGTGTACACAAGCTCATATGAAGTTGAAAATGATTGTCTCGCTTCACTCAAGTTTTATTGCGGCCGCATAAAGTTCATCTTCTGTGAAAGTACAGGCCTAATAGAAGTGGGAGAGGTTCTAGAAGAATCTACAGGGTGATAACGAGGCAGCAATGTAAGGTTAGCCTGAACGGATTTCGAACATGACGTCAACAAAGGATGGACAGTGGGATACGGCAACATCTCTCCCCAACCGCCACCATCACTATATACCTTGCCAGCAGACCCTTGGGTTACGTCTGTATAGCAAACACTTAGCTTATCAGGCTAATGGCAAAGCATCTCTAATTATGACAGATTTATTACCGCCCTTGTGGAATGCCACGGCACGAGATGGCGCAGCAGGTAGCAGCCATCTTGACGAAAACCAGATTCACAACCACAACCACACACACAGACAACTCTTTTTTTCTTTCATTTCCCCCCAAGTGCTGGTAGTCGAAGTCGTCAGGATATGCTTGTCATGGACGAAGATGACTTTGTTGCTGTGTGTCGCAGCGTTCTACAGCAGACATCGAGGCTGTGCGCGGAAGGGGAGTGGTTAAGACTCGTGAATTCGTGGTAATCTTTGGGAAGAGTACGAATTCGGCTTCCCCATCCACGTTGAGGCTGTTGTTGTTTTAAACTCCGGGCAGCACTGAGAAGAGAAAAAAACTGCATATTCCCGTAATTATCTGCTTGGGGGAAATGTCACGTTGCTAGAAGCTAGGAGTGTTCTTCAGTTCGTTTATGAGCTTGCTTTTTATGTGCACGTTGCACTAAATGTGTGACTGCATGTTGTGTGCGCGCGCGCAAAACGTATTGTATCGAAGTGTGCGATAGCGGATCTAAAACTAATTATTGAATACAATTCAGTGCAAAGATATACATAAGAACACCCTTCTTACGGTCCCCAGATATACGCCTTCAAATATAACATAAAAGGGGTAAAAAAATTTACTTCAAAGATGTGCCTAATTAACATATATTCCCAGCTCTCCCACTGAATCAGGCTCTCAGAATATAAATGTATCGATGCACTATCCTGACCCTTGTCTTCTTGACCTCCGCACTTCTTGACCTTTAACAACCTGGGTTTATCTGCGTCATTGTCAACAACATGATTCTCGGCGTTTCTAGGCCATCATTCACGTGACCGTAAACGGCAATCGACTGTACACAATCTCCAGCATTACAATCAAGTCAGCATTACTACTGGTCTGTGGGACATCAGCTCTGAGACCACACTGGGCGATCAGGCACTGGCTTATCCTCGTATGCTGCTTTATAGTATGAAATGTGTTGCTTATCAATTACCTTTGACGGCAACATTAGTCTGTAAAATAGTTCAGTTTAAGTGCTAGCAGATGTTGCTGACTTGGTAAAAGTAGTCTCGGTAACTCTATGTGACAAATGACAGATATTATTACACTTTACTGTCGGTCTTAATTTCTTCCCCTCACAC
Source organism: Pomacea canaliculata (assembly GCF_003073045.1). Taxonomy (NCBI): domain Eukaryota; kingdom Metazoa; phylum Mollusca; class Gastropoda; order Architaenioglossa; family Ampullariidae; genus Pomacea; species Pomacea canaliculata. The sequence goes on along the minus strand of NC_037592.1, from coordinate 41,461,513 downwards.
GCTCGCATCTTTCTTGCCTCCGCCCTCTCTCTCTCGTTCGCTACTCTCACGAGAGATCCAAGGTAGCCGGGAGGTTACTGCTTCCTTCCTGTAAAAGAAATGGGCGTTTCGTTTTTTTCTGGGGGGGGGGGGGGGGAATTACAACGGAGTCATTTGAAAAAGATTTGCGACATATTCGCCAGCACCCTGTTCACACTATCAACACCCTGCATGTAGTAACTTTTTATAAAAAATATTTATGGCCGAGGTAGGTAGTGTGGCAATGCTGCACTAAACATTACAATATACAGATAAACAATTCGAGATGCCGGGCACACAAATCAATATACTAGGCAGGCAGATACCTCCCACCCATTCCTCACAGCCCCCCAGGCGTTAGTTCCCTCTCTTTGCAAGCAGCTAAGCGGGAAATAAATTTCCAGAAGAAAAAAAAACAAACAAAAACAAACACGGCAGCCTTGACAGTTGGCGATCAGTGGCTTAGAAAACACAGTCAGGATTACACCAGTGCAGCAGCTAAAAAGGCTTAAATTGAATACACCTTCAGTCAGCCACGCAAATACATGTATATATATGTAAATGCACAGAAAGCCATTCCATCGCTGCTTAGTGTGAATGTTTAAATAATGGGGAGGACAACAGTTTAATTAAACGGGCAATGAAGTTACTCCCACCTAACTGGCTCTTTATAATAATAAAACAGCTTTTTCTCTGAATGATCCTGTCTTTTTTGCTCGGCTGCAGCATAGGTAGGGGTGTGTGTGTGTGTGTGCTTTGCATTGTCAATCTATCGTGACGGAAATGTTAGCCACACGCGACACAAGATGGCTTTCTAGACATGTAGCCCAGCAGCCAGCAAACTTGTCCGGAGATTACAATGAGATTATGGTGTTTCACAACCCCCACCGGAAGGCTGCTCTGTATACCTTTTCCCTGTTTCAAACGACGACCGAGATCTACTTCTCAAGGTAACGCATTTTTTTAGGGCGGACATAACCTTACTTTCAAAATCATCTTTCTTTAGAAGGACGTTGCTGAAAATTGTACCTCCTTCTCATTCCTTTGTAAGGCGGAAGCAGGAGGAAGTGAGAAAACCTTTTAGTTATGGACATGTTCTTTGTCGTATCTCAGAGAATACTGTGATGTCCTTTCCGCAACTCAGTCTCTTCTCAGTCTGGCTGATAGTAGTGATGTTTCATAAGACTCACATTGCCATCAAGAAGGAAAAGAAACTGCACCGAGAGGATGTCGCGACGTCTACTGCAAGGATGTCGTAATCAAGACAAATGGCTGCAGAATTTTCTCACCTTGAATCTCTCTCATCACTTCCCTTTGTTTTCCATCTCACCTTCCCTCTGAACACTCATACATACCTCCATGAACACACAACCACAAAGAGATGAAGGCAGAAACATCACCCTACGGTTTTTCTTGCTGGCGTTAAAAAGCCTATCATTATTCCCTAAAGAACATTCCGTTTTGAAAGTGCTCTTTCACCTGCTCAGCTTCGGCATATTATTAAAGCCGTTGTCTTAGTCATGACTGCGCAGGATGTGCGTCCTCACACTCACTCGCAACGTAGTACGTGATGTGCAGCGTGAACGTCACTACACAGTTTTTAAACAAGCGTAACAGGTGACAGCTTACACTCCAAGGTGACAACATGTACACAATCCTAACAGAATGTAGACTGACGTGACAGCGTGTGACGTACGCAATATAACGCTCCTTCAGCTGCTGATTTCCATGAAGAACTGAAAACGACGAAAGAAGCTAACAGTGCCATTTATTGGCTCTATACACTCAGTGGACCAAAACCATACCAACAATAAACTGATGACATCATGGCCAGTGAAATGAAATTGCTGCTTCAGAAACGGTCTTTCTAGGGAGACTGAGCTTGGGTCCGGTCGGTAAGAACAAAATAGCTTTGCCGTATCCGATGCTGTGTCCTAGTTACAATATTAGTGCAAATGTAGGAGATGAGTAAGGGTTAGGTTGTTGACATCTGGAGTCTAGTCGCCAGTGATTCAGGTTGTGAGGACAGACACAACTTAGCGTTGCTAGAATAGAAAAAAAATCTTTTCTACAACTACTAACAAGAAAGTTAGGAAGGTATTGTAAGCTTCTTCGTGCAGATTCCTCTAAGATAATCTCCTTCAGCTTTAAAAACAGCCATTAAACCGAGAAGACGTGGACCAAAGCTTGTTCAGGTAAATAAAGGCAAAGAATACTTTCCTACACACTCCCTCTGTATTCAGGACGGCAGCAGTGACAGCGCTCCTCACGTCAAGCTCCTGTCAGCCGCTAGGGTGCGCTGAATTATGGAGACAGACGAGAGCGCTGTCACACCCATGAACTCGCAGCTTCCGGCATCATGACGCCATGTTTCTAGCAGCAAGCATCGTCACTTAACCATTCAGTAACCACGATCTCGTCAGGACCACTCACTGTCAGATGACATCATCATTCCCGACAAGGGCAGGAGAAAGGCCGCAACCCTGTGGACTATTTCCTTTTTCCGGGATTATCTGTCTGCATAGTGCATGAACCTAAAGGTCACTGGTTTGAATGACCTTTAAAGCTAGTCTTTTATTTTAAATTTTAAACCTAACTCGACACTGAAAGGAAAGACAGCTTCGCAAATTCTTTCTTCTGATCTCTCACTGCCCTCCTCCTCACTTCCCTCACGATTACTCGTCAGACACGACTAACGTAAGTCTCGTTTACGGATGACCTACCCCACTCGTCCTCAACTTCGGTATATAATTCCACCCTCAAGACTTACTTCTCCCAGCAGTATTTGAAGGAAATATTGCTTCTGTTGTCTTCGGTTGTTAATATTACACTGTGCATATGTTCATTGTATGTAACGTGTTGTATGCATAAAAAGCCTTAAAATATACTTATTATATTTGTTCGTGTAAGTGAACAAGCTTATCTCACTACCTTTGCCTTTTACGTACCCAATCATTGTACAAATAATAACTTTTTTGCACTTTAGTAATATATAGTCCTTTAGTAAACATATTATTCTACATATGTAAAACACTTATAAATTTTATTATTCTCAATATTACTATCTTATGTAACTGACCTGCACTAAATATTAACGATGAACGATGCCTTACCTACTCTCATGTTGTGGTTAAATAATTTGACACCAAACTCCACTCTAAACTATAAATAATGTAACATAATTATCAGATAGGAACAGTGAGAGAAAGTGTGGGGAGCACGCATATAGCCATCGTTATTTTCATTTCTGCACAGCGTCTCTCTCAGAGAAAGAGGAAATATAAGGGCTTCTAGAGAGGACATGCAAAATTGCCTAATGTTAACAAAAATGTTTCTATCAACATCCAGGGACGCATCGATAAGAAGTTAAACTGATAATTGCTTAAGTCAAAAACACCTCGTGGACCGAAAGTTAACTTCCCTAGTCATCGTAAGATCTGCTTGACCGAAAGCAGCGCCGTTAAAGTCGAAAGTAATAACACTTCTCTGGCTGAGAGTATCACATCTTACACTGCTTGTTCACTTTTGCTTCTAATGCACAGTAATAACTTTTATGTCGAGAGCAACGCTTCTATGTCCGAAAGTAACAACTCGTAGACCAAGCGTAAGAATCTTCACATCAACAGTAACACTCCTCAGACCAATAGCAACACTCCTCAGACCAGCAGTAACACTCCTCAGACCAATAGCAACACTCCTCAGACCAACAGTAACACTCCTCAGACCAGCAGTAACACTCCTCAGACCAGCAGTAACACTCCTCAGCAACACTCCTCAGACCAGAAGGATACGAGTGACGTCTCAGCCTCAGTCACATAACTTTCGAATGAAAAAAAAAAGTGTTAAGCACTTGTTGTGAGATCCTCATTAAGATCACAAGACATAATTATTTCCAACATGAGGCTACACGTGGGAGGATGGGGTATTCTACGAACGACTTTTTAAAAATTGACTTTGAAAGACTTATTGACGTGCGGGCTGTGCTCTTATGCTGAAGTACCTTCTTGTCCAGTGCTTTATGTGAGGAAGAAAGCAGTCTTCTTGAGAAATGCTCATTTTTTAAGTTTGTAAGTGCTGGCGCTTCTTTTTGAGGATTTCATATGGTGATGATGAGGTTAGTGCTTTTATTTCGCTTTCAGCTACTACAACTCATATTCCGTCACAACGACTACGAAAGTAAATAAAATCATAATACAAAATTTTACACCAACAAGCTGAGTTAGTTGATGAAGATGATATCTGAAGATGCTTATGTTTATCTTTCTCTTGGATGAAGGTAAATATTGTTTCCAATCGCCAGTCCATTGACAGGAAAGGGGAAAAACCACCACAAACTCATGTCGTTAAGTCCGTCTTCAAGGCAAAGGTGTTTTTTTTTTTTTTTCTTTCGTCCCATTGAAAGTTGCAGTAAGGCAAAACTTTTTCTGCTTCTTGAACTCACACGAAGGGAAGGAAGAAAGTGTCGACAGGCAAATATTTTGCGCCCATACACATGCGCAAAGCTCGTCCATAACCTGACAGATATGGAAAACGTTTGACGAAGTTCAGTAAAGGATTTATATAACCGTCATCTTCAAAACGAATATGTGTGCCCATGGTCTAGTTAAGAAAATACATCTGTCATGGTAAAAGAAATGAAGCCGTTGTGTGTTCCTTGCAGCTTATGTTGGAGACTGCTTGGCGTTGCTTCCCAAATGTATGCGACTTTTGTTGAAATAACAAAGTTTGGGTAAACTGTCATTCCCACTTTAGGACCGTGGCAATTTCAAATTACCTCGCAACCGCAAACACAGAAGCTGAGAAAATTTATATTGTGTGAACACTTTAACCGACGTTACACTGCAAATCATTCTTTCAACAAACACTTACACCAGACATCTGCTGTACATCTTCCGCTTGAGGGAAAAGCTCTGAAAGTCATTCTACAAGCGAGTCACAAAAGGAAGGGTGTGCTGGCGGGTAGGAAAGCAAGACTGCCGGAGAGAGGTACGTCTCTTTCGTACGGAAACGGGTGGGCAGAATTAATAGTAGTGACAAGAACCTTGGCGATTTACTGTCTAGCCTGTAGACATTGAGGAAAGGGTGGAGGGTGTTTCCGATCTCACGAGTAGCGCATCCAGATCACCTTTCGCAGGGCTTTTCCTTGATTCTTGGCAACTAAAACTCCTCGAAATTAAATACAAACAGGGACAAAAACTTGCACTGTTATTCTCTTGTGTAGTTTTACAGCCTCTTTCCGGCTGTGTGGTATTTTCAGTTACTTTACTTTGTGGTTTAAAAATGAAACTCCCCTGTCATTATTGGAGCCAAAGTCAGTGCGAAGTTTAGGTGTGCCTTTGACAGCAACAACAACACCTCTCAGACTATCTCAGTGAGCCCGGGGCTCCAAGCCATGATGCCCACACAAAATGGGGATGGTGAAAAGCCCTACCTTATTCTGATGTCACTAACAATCCTTACGCAAGGTGTGCATGGTGAAAAAATAGACTGCATCATATGTCACTGGCATGCTGAGAGTTTAGTCACTGGTATACAGGACAGTTGAGAAGTAAATATAAATTCGAGGTATCACCTAAAATCCTACTCTGAATAGTCATCACACTGTTACATACTTGATAATTTATAGCAGCGTCACACTCACAAACATACGGAAGCGCGCACATCCCCATGAGTCCACACACGCACACACGCAAAAATACACGAGCGTGTACTCACAGCCACACGCCCACACAAACATGCAGACATACACACACGAACGAACGAACATACACGCGCATACACGCATGGAAAAAACAAACGGGTTTCGAATAGAGAAATCAAATGTACTTCTAATAGAGAAATTAAAACCATTCGGCAAAGCCCGCTTTCCATGCATCGTTACAAATATTGCAGATTCCTTTTTTCACAACTCTTGGCAACGAGCGCTCAGTCAGTAAATTCGCGTGTGAACCAACACAAATACATCCGCACACTTGTAATTGCCTTCCTGCCTACGACATTAGTAGGAACATACTTATTCACACGAAATAATACATTACATAAAACACCACTGATCTGAATTTAATGGACTGATCCTGGGTTAGCTCTGCTTAAAACCGATGTCACAATGTTGGTACTCGTAAGATGATACTGTTTCCGCATTGGAGATGCTTTGCCATGTATTTTAGTATTTTTTATAAAGTGTTAATGTTGCATATTTTGCGTTTTCTTGGACTGCTTTACTTGTTTTCTTTGAAAGCTGAGCATGCAGGTGTGAATCTGTACATGTCCATGCTGGTTTCAATGACGAGTAGCAAGACTGACGCGGGATGGCTTCAGCAGGTTCTATCACAGTGCGCATGCAGGTCTATCCAGCTAGTTGAGATCAGTGATGGAGTGACCAGACACATTACATATTTCTATTACACATATATTGTACGCATACTGATATGTATAAAATAATGATTGGTTAACGCACGCGCGCGTATACACACACACTCTTCTCTCTACGCATCCACGATCCCATACAAATAGAGACAGAGTCTGGAACCCGTATTTTGTTTTTAAATTTAAACCTGATCACGACTTCAAGCATGGCAAAGCCAAGATTACATGTGAAACGTGTGCACCACCTTATCTTCTTCTTGGTGAGTTGGTGAGCGCATTTTCACTGCTTTTTCGAGGCTGACTTGTTTATTTTACATTTCGTTTAACTGCCAAGAAATATCTGCCAGATCTTCCACGTGCACAGCCGTACAGTTCGTGTGTGGCTCTTCCCAAAGCCTATTACCTTAACCCCTTGGGGTCGATTTCATGCTTTGTATCAGCAAAGTATAAAGCTCATCCATGTCGGTGATGTCAGTAGTTTAGTCTCGGCTTGAATGTGGTCGGAGTACCGATTCCTTCTTGAAGGGATCAAGTTTAATCTTGCTAATAGATGCTTGGTTTTCATAAACATGCCCAAATTGCTTCACAGCCGCAATAATGTGACATTTCTGCCCACGTGATCTCACAATTCCCCACGCAACCTCCTTTCAATAAACAAGATGATAATGGGTCTTTTTTCTTTTCATTTTACTTCTTGTTTTAGTTTTGTGTACTTCCAATTGATGTGCAACTGCACAACTGTGTCACTTCTCTATGAGCCGATAAGCGGTAAACATACCGGTAAACATATTCCACCAGTGCAACAGCTTCATCACACAAAGGTATTAGTAACTGCTCAGTAATACCAAAATGTCAACAATTATATCGTGCAAGTATCCTCTCTAAATTAAGAGGAATGTAAAGTTTCCTAATGAACGCCGACATTTTTTCTCTTACTGTACGCAACCAAACACCAAAGACTATGATTCTTTCGCTACTGCTGGTTCTGCATTACGAAATATGGTGGGAGATGCGTTAATGACAGGTGTGTAGAGACTCTTTTACAAATGTTTTGTTCGCGACAACGTGGTCGACTCCCACAGCTTTTCATCAGCACGGATAGCAAGTCTCCCTGACTATTCTTAAAGGAAACCGCCAGCAATAATGATGTGTATGTGACCCACACCCAAAACTACACAAACGCGATGTAAATAAAGAAGTCTGGTGTTTTCTGCAGCGGCAGACGACAGGTAATTTGTGGTTAAGTTGTACAGGGCTGTTTTCATCACGGAGAGACGGAAACAAGATATCTACCTCGCACAAACAACTTCAGGCAGACAGAACACGGACTAGCATTCTCTTTCACTCCTCAGTAAGCAGTAGTATGTACGTCACACACACGCACACACTGGTGCAGACTGATGACGTCACAAGCTTTGTGTGGAGCACGTGGGCCCGTCTCTCTCGTTAGAAAGCTCAGATTGCGTGACGACAATGTCGCCACCTCAAACAACTCTTAGCCCTGATGATGTTATTCCTTCACTTCATTACGTCACAGTGCACCGCCAGCTGCTGGGGCTGGCACCGAACTAGCAGCTCGCTTTCGTCCGTTTGGCATATCGGGTGTTGGGGGGTGGGAGCTGCGTGCACTGCCAGCCCGGCAAGAAAGACCACTTCCACCAAGCTACAGCCAGTTGCATCAAAGCTACACTCCGCCACATCCAGCTCAGCCACTTTACAATGGTCAAGTCTAACGCAGTTATGCCAAATGTCGTTAGAGGCTTGAAGGGTTTGTACTTTGTAGTACATAAAAGGTGTCAGAAACTTCAAGCGTTTCACGCGCCTTATGGACACTTTTATACTTCCCCTGTTCCGCTTTCATTCTCGTATAAGGTGTAACCGTGAGAAAGACACCTGTTCCTGTCGCGGGAAGGACACGATGAAGGAAAGGTAAATAAGACAGCACAGGGTCACAAGCTGAAAGTCCTCTTTTCGTTTTTCTTTGTCCTCTGGAGGTCGTGGCTCACTTCCACATCTACGCAGTGCGTTAACGAGTCAGCGAAAAAGAGAAAAACTCACATTCAACATTTCCGCGTTGCATTTCCACGCCACTTCCTTTTCCAACCACTCCTCGTGACGCGCGTGAAAAGAAGAAAATAAAAGTCAAGCGTACCGCTAGAAGGTTGGCCATGGAGTTCCAGTCATCATGGCAAAAGGTAAAAAGGAACAGTCAAAAAGATCGGTTGTAAAAGACTGCACGAGTATAGGAAGAGTCCCAGATCGTCAATGTGTAGTCCAAAGTGCGGCTGGAGACGAGTTCCCTGTGAAGTGTTGCGCTCTCATTTTCCAGGAGGAGGGGTCGAAGGCGAAGATGGTGGTTTGAACAAAACAGTCTGGAACATGGTTGTAGCTCTTGCTCACTCCCACACTGACACCAGCGAGCAAGAAGAAAAACACTTGCCATGAACACACGGACAGCCTATGACGGCATACATCATCTTCTCTTTGAGGTCACTTGTCTTTTCGTGTCATAAAAGTGTGACTTGATGAAACATGGGGACACATGCGCGAGGAGTTTTATTGCTACCACCGGATGACCGCTATGCTCTGTCTATGCCTTCGTAAGTTTAATCTACAAGGTTGCGGGAGGGTGTTAGACACATCAGCAGACACAAAATGTTAAATGAAACGGGAAAGTGAGTGAAGACCGAGAGAGAATGGTAGGAAAAGGCGGGAGTGTGAACAGTAAAGAGTGTGCTTGTGTGTCATGAAAGTAGAAACTAACAACATGGCTTATAAGCAAGAATGGGAGAGGGAGGTGGTGAAATATGAAGAAATACAAAAATGAAAATGAATACAACAAATTTAAACAACAGAAGCCAGATAACAACCGTAACGACGAAATAGTGGAAGAAAAAAAACAGCAAGACAAGAAAAGAGAGAAGGGAGACATAAAACGATTAAAAAGGAAGAGAAAAAAAAAGAAACCATGTAAATTAGCCAACTCACAATGCTCGTTCTGAAGAAGCAGTCAGCTCTCGCAGAATCTCGCTTTGATCACACGACGCCATTTCCGCGCTGATTGGTCTCACACGAAGCAGAACACACTAAAATGTAAACAGATCCCAAGGTTTCCGCTCTTGTGACAACAGAAACACTTGAAGAATGCGAATTTCCCTCCTTGTCTGCAACGGACGGCCTTGGCGCCACTAGAAGCACGAGTCACAAAAGCAGTGCGGATCCAACGATGGCCCGTCGGCAATTACTGTGAAATACACTTGCCTGTCGAAGGAAACGCGAGGATTAAGCAACTGAATTGAGACACAGGCCGCAAAATGTAATCTGTGAACGCTGCGAAGGTAATTTCTTTTGAGAAGTTCAAATAATTCTGGCTCTTTGGCGGCACTGCGTGTAAATGGGTTAAGGGCACCGATTAAAACTTTGCTGCTATCGAATGTCCCAGTCACTCACTGTTATACCCATCTGGTTCATGTGGCAAAACTGTTAACCATTTCAACACCCATAGTCGTGTAATAATCCTTGTCGCGAAACCAGAGGCCTCGGCAGGGGGAAATAATCAGCATTTTGCAACGCACTCTGACCTCTGAATTTAGCGGAGAAGCCGAACGCTTGAGGTCCGTTGGGACGCGCTTAGAACGACCTCTAGTTGATGCGCATGTGCAGGATAGTGCTATCACCACCGACTCCGCATCCCAGACTTGAAAGTTTTGTTGTTTTTTTTTTTCCTTTGGTAAGACGGTTTGCAACAGAATATATGTTTAGAGGCCGCGCAACTGGTAAAACATCATCTTACTTCACTTTTACCAGCGGGCTGCCGTTGATACGTGGCCATCGACAAAATAAAAGCCTAAAACCTTCAAGAAATGACTTCGCAAAACTTTATTCTGCTCTTCTCTGGCTGAGCATCTGCTTATATAAACTTATGAGTAGTCACACACCTCCACAGAAAGTCTCGTATCTACAGCATGCGTCTCAGCTGACAGTAATGTCACCGAGTCCGCGCTCAGCCTGTGACAAAAATGTTTATCTCCGTGACATGTGATGTTTCGGAAACAAAGCCATCCTTGCGAGCAGATAACAGTGCATTGACAGCACAGACCACACAAGTGCTGGATCCCTTAGTACCAACTCCCTCTGTTTACTAACAGTTTCACCGACATCTTTTGAAGTTGGTTTACTTTCTCAAGCAGAGCAAAACACTTCTCGACTTCAACGAATTTTTAACCTGATCTTATCTAGTATACTTCACTTGCAGCGATCTAAATTCTTCCGCGCACGATCTGACTAAACGGTGAAATAAGGACGGCTAGGTATGTGCTCTCGGAAAGTGTTCTTCCACTATGACAGGCATATCACATGACAGGTGTGTGGATGACAAGCTCCACACACCCGATCTCATTTCGCTGGTACGGTTCAGTAAGAGTGGTACAACCCCCTCTTATTTTCATAGAAGAAGTTTGTATGTCTTCACCTCAAGCAAGCACTTTGTTGTCTATAGAAGCAAGCAGACAGAAGAATGCTGACCGCTGCGGGTATCTACAGGTAACTCCAGGTGTTGATACCACAACGTCTGGATGAAGCGTCCGTGCGTCAGCAGCTCTTGGCAGCCTCGCACTCTCCGGCGGTCGCCACACGTCTGGTCCAGGCTGCAACTTGATCGAGAATCTGAGGCACGCCAGCCAGACAGGGGCTCCGATTATATCAGCTGAGTATTATGCATCCCTTGTCAACCAAGCTTTGTCCTTATTGTCCGCCCATTGAAAGGCAACACCTGGATATTGTCTTCTAGGTTTTCTGTTCACACTTTAACGAAAGGTGTGGACTAGTGGCACAAGAGAAGGTTCTTTTTGGCTGAGACCCAGAAACGGGATCTCGACACTCTACTCGAGGAATTTCAAGATTTTTTTTTTTTTAAGGTTGGTAGCGTCCGGCAGATTTATTACGCAAGGAGCAAGAAACCTAGCTACAATTTTATAATACAAAGCTTGGCCGCGCGAGCAAAAGTATTTCAGGAAAATTCCTAATGAAAACTCAACCCGTTGTGTTTCGCACACCCACAGCTCGCTACAGCATCCACGTGAAAGCTATGTGAATAAAAATGACTAGATAACACCTTATTCACTTTGTTCACATCTTGATTACACAGCTTTTACATGAAACAATACAAGATCTATCTACGGTAACGACACAGTAAGAATACACTCACGCTGCACAGCTACTCCCCGCAGGGTCTCCAGACTCCGCGTGTAGGTTATCACAGTGTTCTATACTCCACGTGGAACTGTTACAGATCACCCGCACTCGCAGCATCCACTCGTTCCTTCATGTACCAAAACCAGCCGTGAATGCGATCCGTTTCGGCGAAGCCATGGCACAGCTGACAGGGTGAAACAAGGTACCAAGCCCTTTTGTTCGTTTGTACAAACCCTCGCTTGAAAGGGGTTGGCTTAATGCCATTTGTCACAGGATGAGAAGCCCACGGCGCTTAATTCTCTCTCGGACCCAAGGGTGTGCGTCCCTTCAGCATTGGCGGCCCTGCAAGCCGACACGCTATCTGAAGCTCTCTCTCTGTGGTGGCTGTTGCGGTATGTCAGTGGTGGCCACCGACGTAGGGGCAGTGTCAGCGGGTATTGCCCCAAGAGCGCTCGTGAGGTCAGACGGCCCAAGGGCTGCAATATGCACCTGCTTTGGCGGTCTTCTAGGTCAGCGCACAGTAGACGCTTTAACTGCTGTCCTCCTCCCAGCCCCGGCGTGCTTGTGGAGACGTCCCCAGTTTGTCTTCAACCTAAAAAATAAAAGCAGACGTAGCACGGATTAATTATGACTCAGAAACAAGGCACGCGGGTTTTTTTTTTTTTTTAAATGGGATTCCTCTACTCGTTTCGTGGAGAGACTGTGAGGGGGATACTTGTCGTAAAACTATCTTGGTACTAACTTTACACTTGTTGCATACAAATGTTGGGGTTTCCTGCCTCTTTACTGTGACTTCTATCTCCTTATTAATTCCTGTGCCGCTGACAGTAACGGAAACAGGTCAAAGTCGACAGTACCTGTACCTGTATACTACAGCAGTCTTCTGCTACTTTGCCAAGATCTCTTTTTACAGGCTGGACCAGCTTGTTATATAGCTTCAGGTGCTGACTAGACGTGAAAAATCCCAATCAACATTCTTTTCATGACTTTATCGAATCTTCCCCCACAATTGCTTCATGATATCTTAATAAGCTACTTTTTTATTTTCTTTCTTTCAATCCACGAGACATTAAGATCATTTTCCTGCTGACGGCAACCAAGTAAATTGTAATCCATGAAGCCCCGAAGCAGAGTGAATCAGAAAGAGATTTTCACTTTCTTTTACTCTAAAACAGAACCAAAAAAACTTGATCAAAGAGATCGCACCCTTACAAGTCTGAACCGATAATTGGCCAGCGTCTGAAGATAGGAAATACTTTCATTTAAAATGTCGCAGTTGTAGCCAGCATGCTGAATGAAGGATTCCTGAAGATGACTGGTGGCTCAGTTCGTGACGTGGACAACCCAAATGATGCTGCTCAGCCATGTTAGACGAAGTAAACGACAAAGCTGAGAAATCAAAGAAATGTCTCAAAGCAGCACAGACTTCTCTTATATTTCAGCGACAGCACCCTTCACAAGCCAACGGGCGCTTGACGAAGCGCTCAACAGTTAGTTTTGGCGCGCGCTACCTGTCAGGGGAGCCCACTGTCGTATCTTTTGGCTGTTTGTTCAAGAGACGGTTGAGCCAGCCACTTTGTTTACTAACACTCAAATTTCAAAAGCCGCCGAAATCCATTTCAGATTGTTGTCTGAAAAATATACGAACGTACAGTGGAGGCGCAAAACCTATCAATAGTGCCACCAAGTGCATCCGATAATGGAAAACAAGAAGGCAGAAGGCGCCACTGTCAAAATAAACAAAGAGCTGCCACATGTAGTTTATTTGCAGTAATTAACACCAGTGCCTCTGTTTACTTCCGCGGGGGAACGAATTTGAATTGAAAAACGTGAAAGAAGATATAAGACTTGGGCATTTTTTGCTTGAATTTAAAAGTCTCTCCCCTCCCCCTCAACAAACACACACACACACATTTTCTTTTATCTTTGCGCTCTCACATACTACATAAGCACATCTAGAGATGTGCACGCATATTCATTCATGCATAAGAAACGCGAACGCCCAAGTGCAGACCGTTGGTAAGTACTGACATATACATCAACTACACACGTACATCCCTCGCGCTGACATACATATAAGGCATACATCAGCTAAACATACATCACTCGTACTGACGTGCACATAAGGCATACATCAGTCACACATATACATCACTCGTCTCACAAAAGGCAGCCTCTTCTTTTGTGCTCAATGGTGAAATATTATCTCTCTTTAAAAAATGAAAAGGAGACGGTTAATTATTGGTTAGAACGACCAAGAATCTAAAACACCTCGTGAAGCCAAGTGGACCCACATCTATCAAAAGCACATTTGCTGATTTTCTTTGATGTGTGAGAATCTAGCAAAGCTAGCACTGACATCCGTGTGCAGTACCGAAGCTACTCTCCCCTTCAAGTAAAAAAAATCCTTAATCTCTCTTTCTCATGTTTTTCTGTTTACGTTCTTCTGTTGATCTCAGAAAGCGGAACATCTTACTTGGCGCTGGAGTTACTGGTGTGGGTGAGTGGGGGTGGGGTGGGGACGCTGCGCCCCTCCATCTCAATTTTCGGGATAAAAAGGTCACAGGTCCAAGAGCGGGTGAATCATATGTTCCTATCTGATTAATGGTGGGAAAAACACAGGGCCAATCAAGAAGACAGGCAGGAGAGAGGAAAATGAGGGAATGTAACCCTTGAAGTAAGTCTAGCTAACAAGGCGCCGCCAAGGGAAGCAAATCATTCATCTCCCCTGTCTATGCCTCGTCCACCACCACCCTTCAGGTTGCTGTCAAAACGACTAGCACAAAAGGCTGCCTTTGTACTCCGATTAAGCGCCGCGCACATTAAACAAAACGCTGGTTTCACAGAACTCTGTTAGGTATGCCTGGAGTGGTAGATATTGTGAAAGGATTATCCTTACTCCCTGGTATGCACACATTATACCGCTCACCGCTCTTATTTTTTAGGCTATTTCCCCCTTTCCCATCTCTCGTTCACCCGCACATCTTTCATTCATTCAAATATTTTCGAAGAATTTTGCCCTTAGCTTATACCTAGATTCGCTGACAACCTCTAAATCTCTTGCCACCGGAAAATTAAAGGGGTTGTGAAAAAGGAATTTATTCAAGAAACTCTAGAGAAGAAAGTGTAGACTACGGAAGGCTGAAATAAAAAATAAGAACGGACCAGCAGATAAAAAAAAGTTATACAAAAAATCCCACTAAAGGTTTGGTTTGCTAGAGCAGTTGATAAGAGAAAAGATCATTTGCTTAATAAAATGTTATTTGTGTTTTCATCTTTTACTGATTATTTTCACCATTGATTCTACCTCTGGAAAAAGAAGCTTTGCACATTTCTATGCGCGTTATCGTTTTATAACAGATACTGAGATAAAAGTTATCATGTATTCTTTTTAGGAACAGATACAAATCAAGATCTTTCCTTGGAAAAGCACAAATCGAAATTAATGTGAGAAATATGCTCGTTTCTCTCCCTCTCTACGCGCCCAGTGGCAGGGGCGCATGAGTCACGCGAGACTGAGAGAGGACGAGAGCGGACGAGACTGCGAGAGGACGATGGTCTGGCGCTGAAGGCCGTCTGCGGACAAGATCAAAGCGAGCGGCTGGGAGCGTGAGTCAGGCTGTACTGCTTGAAGACAAACCCAGGAACCCTCCAGACCAAATTTCTCGACGAGGTGTGCCTCGCTGGAAACTGTCTTGCTCTTATAATCCGTATTACACTTGCTACACATAGGTATTCTTCATGTCCGTTTAGAATAATTGTAGGCAGGGCTCTAGGTCGTACATTGAATATATTATTTTCCTGACGTCGCTTCAAAGGATGTGCCCTGACGTCGTCTGTTTCACTGTCCCGTCTTTCATCTTTGTTACAGCTTTCTCAATGTCACACAATTCTATGTGGAGTATCTGCAATTACATAATGTACAATTTGTCATGCGAACAGGAACATTGCCTGCTTCGGGCAATACAGGCTCGTTTTTAATTAAAAGCCGATTAACACTGAACTGGTTTCGTATTGATCTAACTTCCGTTTCTTCATTTGTCCGAACCTACAGCTGACCCAACCAAGATGGATGCTCTAACAAGCGCGACTGATCTAGCAGACGACCTTGCGCAAACCCTTCTAAATTTACCTATAAAAGAAAAAAAAAATGGAGGATGGAGGGAACCTTAGGATTGTGATCTTAATGGGAATCCGAGTGTCACTTTTGAAAGAGGATGAAGTGTGTGTGTGTTATTGCTGCAACTCCGCGGGGTTGTTGTTGTTTTTTTTTTTCTTTCTTTCTTTCTTTCTTTTTCCACATTTCACGACAGGTTGATGACTTCGTTAGCACAAATGACGAAAATTCCCTGGCAAAGAAATGAAGGGCTTTGCACATTGAACAACGCACCTAAACCGACTAAAAGCACCACAGTAAAGAAAATCTTACTCTTCACAAAAAGAAAATGCAAAAGTGCATAGAAACTGCGGCTAGACGTGCTTTTCAAAGATAGTATTGGATCACGTTTACAGGTAAAAATTATCGGCCCTAGTGAGCAGCAATCACAAACAAGACAGAGCCAATCCCTAAAGATATCAGGTGAAAAAAGAACAGCAAATCATCAAACACGTGCATATCAAATGAAGTTTACATTTCAAAGACAGGCGGCGCTTGTTAACGTCGCATCGTTAAGCGCTGAAGTAATCATAAGAGTCCTGCAGTTACCTGAAAGATCGCCAGCAGACAGCCACACACCTGACTGCTTCACAGATCACGAAGGAAAAAGATCTTAGTTTTCACCTTTTTATCCGCATTAATGGTATCACTTGCTCGCCTGAGATTAGACTGCCCTCGTGTTCGCTTGCTTTCTCCAGCGCGCAGTGTGTGTTGTATGCTTGCTCTTTTACACTGTTTTTCCACCATATCATGCAAGTTTTGATTATTCAATGGAGTAAATTACATTTATCCCATATCTTAATGTTCTATAAATCAAAATGAAACTTTTCCCCGACATTATTTTGTTTTATGAACTTAGCATCGTGACCTTACAGAAAGTTTATTTTCCCACACACACACATACGCGCGCGCGAACTTACAGGAACATTTACTTATTCCTTCTGGGTCTCTTTTTCGCTCATTTGTTTGCTGTCTGCAGTTTTAGTCAGTGAGTGAGCAGGCACACGATGCTCTGTTGTATCATATCATGTCGAGATGTAAGGTCGCTGTGGGAAAACATGCGTCAGACATAACACGGAAAACAGTGTGAAGGTGACACGATAAACAGTCACTTCCTCATCAAGATGAAACGTGTGGGGACACTCCCGCCACTTCACAGCCTCCCACCCATAGCAAGAAATAACAGGAGTGAGACTTTTTTCAGATGAAATGTCATTAGACATGCGCGCTGACGTCCAGCCCCAGTCACTGACACCAAAGATCTTTTACCGTCCGTCTTTGAATTTCAGAGATGTTGCCAATAGAGTGTGTCGCTCTAACCAACCTAGACAAGTTTGTTTTGTATGGAACTGCCAAAATTCATGAGACGTTGATGATAACTTCCGTAGTTTCCCCTATCACTGACTTTTTGCATGGAGTGAAAGGTTGAAGTTCCTGGAAGTGTGTCAAAATCTGTGAATGCTGGCGTGGAGATTAGCTTAATTTACCCAGTTTACATTACACGATTTACGACAACCCACCTTGACGCTTATTGGAAACTGTCTAGACTCTAGACCTTTGCACTTTTAGATAGTCAGTAGAATACACTGTAAACAGAACATTTTATACTAAACTGTGGACATTTTAATTTTAGAACCATGTAATTTAAGACCTGACGGTAAAATATGTGCCTGTAAGCCGTCATAAAAAATTTACCCTTGGTAAGACAATGACAATGACAATGACAATTCTTTATTTACGAGAGGTAAAATAAGCAAGAAATGTTTTTTTCCATTTACCCCTCGCCCTTTACAGGGAAAAAAATTATCTAAGTAAATGAAGTAATTAAGTATTATAGAGTAAATTGTAGAAAATATAAAGGAATCAAGATCTGGGTCTCAGTGACAAAAAGATTGGTTTGCTGTAAAATGTTATGAGTTAGGGTTAGGTTCTTGAGTACCATGTGCTAGTGAGTAGTCATGCAACGTTTATACTTAGCTGCTGTTTGGGAACGAGACACCGTCTGCACGTGGATTCACCGGAATTACTTCGGTGTTCGTAAAAGCTGCGTGAATGACGGTGTGTATGTGTTTATGTTTGTGTTTTTGCGCTTGTTAACTATTGTATGTGTGTGATTGTTCGTTTTAGTCTTGCCGCAGGCGCAGCTCACAAAAACGCTTAGCTAACGATTACTGCGCTAACCCAATACATGTACACACTTATTCTTTCCTCTGAGAAGTATCTTTCCCACGAGTGTGACGTCACGCAGGTATGTCCGACCTGCCTGTGAAGCCCGCAAATGCTTCTGTCTATAGACGAGATGGAAAGCCCGCAAGGGAAGCAACAAAAGTGTGTTTTCGTTGCGAGTTTATTTTACGATAAGCTGTCGTTCCCCAAGACTGAATTTCATTATTGACACACTCGACTGTCACCTGACAAGTGCGACTTCGGCTGGTCCTTCAAACGTCTGCGGCAGTAGGTTCAGCAAGTTCTGCTTAAAGAACCTTTAGAAAAATATAATAATATGCAAATGTCACAACAGCGTCGCTGTGAGACTCACTACTAACTTGTTGCAGGTTGTGTACAGCAGAGAAAAGCCTTCACACCAAGCGAAATAGAAATCTTATTTCAGACAACTTTTTTTCACAAACCTCCTTCAGTATTATTCTTTATCTTCTTAGTACACCAATTTTGTTTTTCAAACAAAAAAATGAAAAAATAAAAGTTAATTAAAATTAAAAATAAAAGTTTTACATTTCTTTAAAATACATGTCTACATACAGCACACTGTGCTACATCTAGTATTATTTCTAACTGGGTAGGTTACAGCTATTAACAGCAAGCCAGTGTACCCGGCTTCGACCTTGTTACTTACTGTCGCTGACTTTTCCAATTGCAATTTTAATTTTCTTGTCAACTTTCAATCTCTTGCTTTATTTGAGTCACGCATATTCATGCAGGACATCAATGTAGTGAACCAGTGAAAATCTTTCACTGGCGATGTGCCCCTAGAGTGAGGTGCTGACAGTTTGATACGGGGGCACGAAGTGTCCAGTGAAGGAGGAGATAAAAATGCTAGGAGGAGAAAACTATAATGCAAGCAATAATACAAAAGTTAGAAAATCATGTCTGCGCTGAAAGAAACAGGTTGCAACAATTCATTCACATGTTGCTCTTTTGCCTAGCTGAACAGGGCTGTCAACTAAAGGCACTTTTTGCATTTTTGTTAGAGAAGGCATCCATCAAACTCAAAAAAAGACTTTTAGGCCTAAAGCAACTGATTAAAATAACTTCTCCAAAATGCCCCTCCCCAGAATGGTAGATTTTGCTTGTCACGAAACTCTTTCGTCGCATGCCTGCTTGTTTGCCCTTCGTGGCGCTTTGAACGAGACACTTAGCATTATGGTTTATCTCTTCATCTCACATTCCCTATCAGTTACACAAAGAATCTGCGATTAAGTTGCGACTGAAGAGGCAGAACAGAGGTGGCGCGGCATATGTATCCAGAGGCATCCAGGGGCTAAAACCTGTTATTAAGCTGCTGTTGAGGCACGTATCACATATGGAAGTGTACAAACACGCGCTTCATTGTGAGCGAATGTGCATCGTATGTGTCAGGAAACAAAGTGTTTGTCAGTACGGAGTGAGCGAGTCACCGGCAAGTCACTTTGACACTTCTGTCACAACCTTCTTACACCAAATCGTTCTCATGTCCTATTAAATCGATCCCATCAAGCAGCTTTAGTGTTAAGTCTAAACTGTAAATTATGCTACAGCAATCTCATTCTCAAACCGGGGTCAAAGGGCATTTAATCTGAAACATTCTGTCAGCAGCTTGAATATTTTGTCTTGACAAAAACAAAGATGCATGCATATTTGCGTGCACGTGCAAGCGTGTGTATGCTTGCGTTCGTGTGTTTTGTGTGTGTGTGTGTAGGGGGGAGGGGGAGATGTAGGCACGCGCGCAAACGGGTGTGCGTCGGTAACCCTATTTCTCGATGAAGTCAGACGGACATGATGGGTAAAAAGAGGGTGAATTCTGGGAGATGATGATCTGGAAGGCAGGGCACCAGCAGACACACCTGGTCGTGTTAGAGATCTCGGCGCGTAAAGTGCATGATACTTCTCGTTTTATCAAGACACTCAAAACAAACACATGCGCCATTAACGCAACAGACGCTTCCCCCATCAGAAACAGCGGCCAGAAGAGAAACTACTGGATTTGAAAGAGATGGAGAGAGAGACAGCGTGGAGGGACGGGGGTAGGGAAGAGAGAGAGAGAAAGAGATAGGACGGTGACATGTGTCACCAAAACAAAATATCTAAACATTTGGGGTATTTTTTTTTTCAAATAAACACAAGTATATTTTATGTATATCAGATACAAAAGCGCTAAGATGGATTTTTTTAATTCTTTGAGTTTCTGCTTGCCGTTATTTTCATAAGATTTTTATTTTTGTTGTTTTCAGTTTACTTTGTGCGCAACGGCCAAGTAAAAAAGGGGTTATCGGCGAATAAAAAGACTTTTTTATAAAGTAAAACTCTTAATCGAGAAGAAAAGCTAAAAAAAAACTCGATGTGCGAAGTAAAATCTGACTCGTGGCCAAAGAAAAGCCACCGCGTGCACATCCTTCATGCATGCTGGAAAACGATTGGGCGATTTCATTGGTTGTCTAAGGCTTGGGTGAGATACGGCCAAGGGCACAGTGCCTGACTTAGATTCCTGGGCCGGGTCGCATAACAACGCGTACTTGTTTCCCATACGTACAACCCCCTGTAATTTCGCGCGGAAAGCGGGTAGTATGGGTATTTTTGTGTATAAATCATTAAACGCAAGCGATCAGGCCACCCCGTCATTTAGTCCTACCTCTCCCGCCCGAATCTTATCTCTCTCTTTTTCTAGCCATCCTCTTTTCATCTACATTATAACTTATGGTTCTCTCAGATGTGTTTATATTTATTTAATAAAAGGGTCACAATCTCTTCCAGTAGTCAATTAATATTAAATATTAAAAATGAGTGACACATTCCTTGCTCGCGATAGCTGGAGAACGCAGGAATGCCAGAAGAGCTTGCCATCGATTCTGACCTTCTTATCCGTGACACTTGACCTTACATTCATACTGTGTAACGTGATTTACACCAATCACCGATGGCAGATGTTGTGAGGTCACTGCGGTTACAAACATCAAACAGCTTAGTGTCGGCGACTGAGATGAGGACTGAACTTGCAGTGTAGCAGGTCATCACACCTGTCTGCGTGTTGACCTCACTAGGAACGACTGTAGCCATGTCGGCAGTTGAAGATAAGAGAAAAAACAGATAAGAGCGACGACGACGATGATGGTAATGAAGGTGATTTAAACAAGTTCTTTAAAAAAAAACAGCAGCAATCTCGTGAAAGCCGATGTTTTACTTCGATGTTGCTTCGTTATGGACAACAACAAAAAAGTAGAAAATTTGCATTGTAAGAGCAGTCTACCTGGACAGCATCTTGGGTGTCATACGTCCCTATGATGGTCTGACATCGTCCTTTCACAATCTTTTCTTTTAACACACTCTTTTGATTTGCTGATATGCTAGGAAATATATAAAGTTTTCTTTCATCCTAAAAACCATGACCACCGATAGATTCATTTTTTTCTTCAATCCATTCAACGTAATTATAGTCATCGGCGTGCGGGAGACTGAGTAAGAAAAGATAGAGAAGACTGAGAGTAAACCTGACAGAAGCTCCATATACAGTGGAACCTCGGTTAACGAACTTAATCCGTTCTGGAAAGCTGTTCGTTAACCGAAATGTTCGTTATCCGAAACAATTTTTTCCATAAGAAGTAAGGAAATAGATTTAATTGGTTCCATTCGCATTTGTTTTAATGAGAACAGTTATAATGCAATATAAACGGAGTTAAAACATAAAAACATTAACGAAAGCATTTAAACAGAAAACTTGCCGTTTTGAAAGCTATGAATCCCTCCATACGTGACATTATAAAATCGGGGGAGACTTCCCTTTTCTGTAGCTTTGAGGTTGAAGAAAAAACTTGTCCAGTGTCTGCTTCTCTGCCTTTTTTTTGTAAAATCACATATCCGACAGACGCATGCATTTCTTTTTCAATTCATTTGTTGGCTGCTTCCTTGGCTCTTAATCTTCTTTGGAGCCATGATTGGGATTATCTTATTAAATAAAGCACAACAATCACTAAATAAGAAGGATGCGCACAGGTAAGGAACGACTGATCGTAACTGTCTCGAGCGCGAATGATGACATGCTGGTCGGTCAGTTCACGTGGCTGTTCGTTATCCGAAATTTTGTTCGCTATCGGAGATAAATTTTTAACGAAATTTTTGTTCGTTATCCGAAATTTTGTTCGCTATCCGAGACAAATTTTTAGCGAAATTTTTGTTCGTTAACCGAAAAATTCGCTATCCGAGGCGTTCGCTAACCGAGGTTCCACTGTAGTGTCTATTTTCTGTAGTTTATCCTTGGGTTTTTCCGTGAATCTTTCTCCATAGCATTAATTGAAAAACCCAGCATTCACCTCCTTACCCATGGCTAGGCGGCGCCGATAGGCAGCTTAGAATGTTGAGGGACTGCCAAGAAAAACCCGTTAATGCTGAACCGATAAGGCTGTGAGCAATCGCATTAATCTGAAACCCTTGGGACCTGCTCTACAATGTCTGCTCTTCCGTCTGGAGATATTAGGGACCGACATACCAGCCGTCAGACAAACGAAGAACACGAAGTTCCCTCGCGCAACACAGTTTGCTTCGGGAGGGAACATGTTAACATTGTCGCTAACTACAGAAGACGGTTACACAAGTCACATGGCAAACAGATAATGCTGCTGTAAAAAAAAAGGCTACATAAAATTTAGAAACACACACACATGCAGACTGCTACATGGTGATGGTTTGGCTGTCCATCCACAAATCGCATTTTCATGGCCGCGGGATGAGGTTAACAGCACCCTGCAGAGTCCAAGATAAGTGATGTCTCTAGCATAGAGCAGGAACTTTTTTCCAACTATTAGCTGGAGACTAGTACGATACTCAGTCTACACACTCAAGTCTGAGAAGTCAAGGGGGTGAGAGAGTAATGTTTTATGTTTATTATTTCTTTATCGATTAAGGGACAACAATCAGCTTGTGTGTAGTCGTGTAATGTGATGAAAACAAACGCATACACGCGAACAGGGAGAAAGAAAGAGATGGTAAACTAACGACGAGAAAGGGGCTCAGTAGATATATACTTCTGTGCCGACAACACTTCAAGTTTTAATATCTTAAATGACTAAATCCTGATGGTTTTTTTCCTGAGAGGCTCACATAGTATAATCCTCCATCAATCTTTACATATCTCAGACAGAAATTTCTCCCCTCCCGCTGTGTTTGAACGATATTTGGTTTTGAGCTATGATGTCACCATAGACCACCATAATCGATGATATCAAAGTGTAGTAAATAGCGTTTATGAGTTACGATACGACGAATTTTAATTACTGAAAAACCAGTAAACTGAATTGAGCATGCGACTATAAGTGAGTCGTTAAGTCAAGAAAAGAAATTTAAAACTTTGATAAAACTAGAATGTTGCTCGCACTGTCGCCAGACGTGATCGACACAAGCAAGCTGTTACGAATGTTGGCAAAATATTTGTGTGTGAGTCCTGTGTTGACCGGACATTTAGTCCCGTGAAGGCTGGCCATCTAAGGCATAATATTCACTTTCACAATGAAATGTTACTTGATATCGGTGATGTCACTGACCGTGATTATTACATGTTGGATACTCAAGCATAATATTAGCAAAGCAAAGCAGAATTTTAAAAAAAACAGCAAATAGGAATGAACATCCTTGTTCCATTTAATTCCAGGAATACATTTGTGACCATCAAGCACTAAAGATGTGTTTATGCCCATCATGCATTTATACTGTAACTGGAGGTACATTGTTTTATCTCTTAATGCAGGGATATAAGCAAACACCCTAAGTAATACTATACTTGTTTAAACCTTTTTTTATCTACTCTTACATCTACAATACCCTTAACTAATGCCCCACCTTGCACAATTAGTTTTAACTTGTGTCAACTGGAATGGCTTTTGCCCTAATTTTGCTTGCTTCAGTTAGGTATTTTGCTACAGAGATAATCTGATGTTAATTTGTTAGTTTCAGTGCCTCCTCTACTCTGTGTGCTAGATGTTTGGAGGGAACTGTATTTTTCACAAGTTGTTTTGTGTGTTTCACCAGTGTCTTGAAAGTAACTTTCTTCTTCAGTGACATCTGTTTTATTACGGGCTGGACAGTATTTTGTATTGTTGCATCATAGTCAAACCTCTTATTAGCATTATGACCCAAGGTTCTAGTTCTCAGTATAGCCATCTGGATGTTACAATTAATAAATATTTCTCTGGCTACATATTGCCACTAAAAAAAAGAACACCATTGATATTTTTCACTATTTTCCATTTCAGAATGTCTGGTTTGGTTTAAAAAGCAGTTAAGACAATCTTTAATATTCCGTTATAAACGTTTCATCATCCCTTTAATCATGGTGAAGACTATGCCAGAACCATTGGCTGTCAGTACATTTCTTATGTCTGTACCCGACTTTGTTCTTT
Organism: Pomacea canaliculata; assembly: GCF_003073045.1. Classification (NCBI taxonomy): domain Eukaryota; kingdom Metazoa; phylum Mollusca; class Gastropoda; order Architaenioglossa; family Ampullariidae; genus Pomacea; species Pomacea canaliculata. Next base: position 41,437,177 of record NC_037592.1, on the reverse strand, counting down.
TTCAGACTCGTGCTGTTATCACTTGACCAGCTGTCTGCATTGTTGATACTAGTAACTTGGCTAGCTATCAATATTTAGGTATCTACATGCATACAGATGGTGTTTGTCCCTTAGTCATCCAACATCACTTCTGAAGAATAAAGGGGTACCTCTAAGATGTTTTATAGTAAAATAAATGAATATTTTCTAAAGAATTAATTTCTGCACTGTATGTCAGTACTGGTTTCCCCTTGGTGTTACAGAGTTAACAAACTTCAGTTTTTTTGATAGCCTTTAAAGTTTGTATCACTCCTTTCTTTCTTTTATGCATGATTCACTCCACATCACATTAAAAGTCATCTTAGTTGAGAATTACATACCTTGATATTTATAGCTATTTGTCACCTTCACTTCATTTATTTCACAAAATCACTGTTTAGGTGATGAGAGATACCCACTTTCCTGACAACCACTATATTGGCTTTATCAAATTCACAGTACCTTTTAATCTATCAGCTTTTTTGAAGCACATTTCGTTAGTTTTGCGGTCCAACGGTTTCAGAAATTATTGCATGTCAGCAAACAGCAGCGAATAGGTTTTAGTAGCTTCGGGTAGCAACTGTACACCATGCATCCCTCTTTTACTTGTGTTGTTAGTTAATAGTGAGAGAGAGACTACAAAGCAGTAAAATACAGAGATAAATTATCTGGTCAAAGTTTCTATCTAGCGCACAGACCTACCACAAAGGTTGCTACACACAGTATAGCTTCAAGCTCTCTAGTGTCCTGTTCCCTTTGTCCACATTGTGGGCCTCCACATGCCCTGTCAGCTGTCAGCTCAATTACAGCAGTAAGCCAATGGGGTCTACTAGGCTTTTATGATGATTGTAAGCTGAGACTAGAGACTAGTACACTTTTTATCATGACAGAGCTGTGACACTGCGAGAGACTAACATACTTTATATGATGATAGTAATTTGACGCCAAGAGTCTGTTCCCAACTTTGACATGCCTTGAAACATCTATGTTTTCCCTTGGACTCTCACTGAGCCACTTCTAACCTGAGCGGTATTAAAAATGAATCGGTTATATATCAGTTAAAAAAAATAGAAGCAATTAAGAAGAACTAAAAATAAAAAACGGGCTGTTATCAGCGTTTCAAAAGTTACAAAATTGTCCTCTCTTCACTCTTCTTGTTTGTAAACAAGTAAACAAAACTGCTCACTGGCTGCTGCTGGACATCATAAACAAAAGGCAGTTTCAAGATATTACAGTCATACTTATTCCCTGCTGATAGGGCCAAGTTCTACCCCGTGATAGCTTTGAGACCCCTTGCACCTTGTCGTTGTACACCTGTGATTTTACTATAGCGTCAGCCCAAGATTTCGTATGCCTCCTTCCAGCTTGGCTTTTCTTGCCCAGAAATTCACACTCCTAGTGAAAGTTTCACGTCTTGGCAGTGCGTGGCAACAGCTTATGAACCGGATACAAAGCCACGTTGATAAGGAAAAATATACGTTTCGGGTTTTCCACTTAATCAATAAACTCTACCCCTTTTTCCCCCTCCGAGTCCTGGAGAACGTTAAGGTTTGAGAAAGCAGTTAGCAGGGCTTCCGGGATGAGAAGTTTGAAAGGAGTGGCGGAGAGCTGCCTATCTCGGCACACAGTATGCTTTTCTCGTGAATCAATTAATGTTATCAGGGCTATGAGACACAGAACAGTTAGGCCGGGATAAATCTTGCCAACGGGCTGGGTAGCCACGCACGTGTAACAGACCGTACAGCACACTACTTACAAGCAAGAACGCGACAGCACGTGCAGAATATTAAATTTTGCACGTCCATTTCACTTATCAGTCGCTTGATATGCCGGCCTCTCTTTCCTCCATTATCCATGTAATTCATACAATCTAGAATAGACCCTGAGGTCAACAGAGGCTCACACTGTTAAATGCTAGTAAGCATAAATCAGAACCGACCCGTATCGCTACATTCATTGCTTGAGTAGAAAATCTACAACAACTTTTGACAAATATGACTGTGTTTACTACAGGTAGTGTAAGGGGATTGATACACTTGGCCTGTTTATATTGCCGTTTGTAAAACTTTTTCGCTTACCCCAAACACTGACATTGCCCTTCAATGTAGTTTCATGGTGACCCTTACTATCGAGAAATGGGTCAGCGTGGTTGCCCCTAAGAAGCAGTTCGCCCTTCATTCACCTTTCGATCTGCAAATATACTCTTCTCAAAGCTAGAGCATGCTGTTTCAACACTGCTCGGACTGGTGCTCTGTTGTGCGCATGCCCAGACGTCGGAGTGTATTGTAATGGCGAGTTGTTCAACTGCTTCAGTCTAGTCAGTCTGGGATAGTGAGCCATTAAACAACTAGTCTGGGAAATGGCCGCGTGGAGAGCTTTAGCCAAGGAACGGTTAAAAGTCTGTGTGTGCATAATCACGGTTTGCACTGATGTTAAAGGGAAGGGCAAGTGAAGCAGCAGGTTGAACTTGGACAGAAATGACGGATACCGACACTCTAAGTGATTTCCACTCAAATCGGATTTCACTGTCTCCCTACTCTTTCGCGAAAGAAAACAGACTGTAATTTGTGAGGGAGGAGGTACATTTTACAAGACATCCTCTGTCACACCAGTGTACTCCTCTCATCTCTTGCTCCCTGTACTTGAGTTGAACATTGTATGATCCCCAGATCCATGCTGCCAGTTTCGACGATAGAATTTTAAAAACCACACAGAGCGAACTCTGGCACCTGATGGGTCTGATGATGTGCTTCGAAAGATTGAAATTTTATCGTATCACCTCATACCTGTGTTTTGTTGTACAGCCCCACACCTGAGTTTTATTGTACCGCTTGTGTTTTAGGTGTGGTTGGAAGAAGATTGTTTTGCAAGCCGAAATCATGAAGGGGAAACGATAGAGGAAGTCAGTATCTATCAAAAACGCTCAACTCTTTTAATTGTCATTTCCCTTTAAAGTTAGAAATCGTCAGCCAAGTTCTTAGACCGAAAGGTTCCCAGAGACAGAAGTGCAGAAATGCAAGGGAGCGCACACCCACTGACCCAACTTTCCACCCCTCTTCCCTAACACACAGCGGCTCGCAAGATAGGACATGACTCTTCATAAACAGTCCAGACATGCCATAAACACAATGACAGGAAACAGACTAAACATTCTAGACATGCACTCATGCAGAGGTGAATAGAAAAGGTTTAGCACTGAGGTGTTGAAGAGCAAATAGTCACAACGACTTACATTGCCACTACCAATTGAGGTCACTGCCAACGGACGGCAAATACTCGTGTGTCATCTCGTGAACTACTCGCAAACAGCTTAGCGGCCAGTTAACACTTGTGAAAGACTGTCACAGGCACATGCCAGACTAAAGCAGCCACAGAGTGGACAGTTCGTGACCATTTCCGGGAAGACCAGGTCGCTGCGAGTGTAATTTGTCACAGCAACCATAAGTGTGCCTCAGTGACCGACGCTGAGGTGGAGGCCGATGTCGTGAGACTGGACTGCGTGGCGGCACCGTTCACACGGCACACTTTTCAGGCCAAATAGTCTGTGGTCATGTGACCTTTAACACGCTTCTCGTTCAAGCGCGGCGCTCGAGCTAATAGTACATCCGAATTCTCCAATACTCAGGCTAACACGTGCGCACTCAATGCTACTTATCATTAGCTTGCATGTGGCTGTACTTAAAGGGGAAGGACATGTAGATCAGACATGACATTCTACATCGCGCATATGCGCATCATCAGTTCAAGGTGATTACAGAGACGTTTCAAAATAACATATTTTGATCAACTGTTCAAATGTGTTATTAACATGCGGATCAAATGTGCTTATGCTTGGTGTTTTATGCTTCCCCAACTGCTTCTGCCTAAAGGATATTAAAAAAGTACTCAAAGGACCATGCGACCAATTTCATCTCGCCATTTCGACTATCCTGGGCGGTTGGGAATATCTTCTGCATGGAACGGCCAGTCCACTTCCTTCCGTTTGTCTTCCTCGGTGTCTACCCCTCTTCAAAGCTCCCTGTATGATGGTCAAAGAGTAGAGTGCTGGCCAACAGCTTCCGCCGTCTTACAATTACGAGAAGGGGTTCCTTTTGTCAGTGCTGATCTTCATTCTATTTGTTGTGTTCGTTTGTTGGTAAAGTCTCTCAGTTCGCAGTAAGTGCTTGCCGTCAAATGGATGTCGTCTGCAAATTGTAGGTGGGATATGGAGCTCCATGCCATGGTCGATTGCTTTGATCATCACTTTGCTAAAATGGCTGATGAGGCTTTTGATTGTGTAGGTTGTTATTGTTTACTGCTGTCTTTTGTCAGAGAGTGATTGTATTCCTTCCTTGGGCTGTTCTTGGCGTTCCCAAATCTTTTGCGCAGAACGGTGCGGCCCTTTGTTGTTTCTGCTCCTCTACCTGCTTGACCAGCTCAGTTGTCAATGCCGGGTGACTTTCCTCCCGTCAGATTTCAACCTATTCCTTATGACGTAGGTCTGCAGGGTCGCAGGTTCTAGTGTGTTGTTTTAGCCACCAGGTTCGCGCCTCATTTTGTTTCGGCTACAATATACTGCTTGGTCTCGGTAAGCATACACTACAGGAACTAGACAAACTCTGCAGGAGGACTGTAAAATCCTTCTATACACGTGTGACTAGTACGTTGATGCACGGTCGTCACAGCACGTGAGAGAAGACCGTCAACGAGGCAGGATGAAAAGGCGGGAAAAAGGGTACAGTACCTGGATAGTGGAGGTAAGTGGCTCACTTTGTCTAGTGCATGACTTGAGGAATGCGGAACTTAACCCTCTTCTGACCGCTGCCTTCACCTCCCCTGATAAATAACATGCATCTCTGCAGAGCATAGGATATTTTTTATATCAGAGCAAGCATCAGCCAGCGACCTTGAGCTCAACGCTAGCATGTGCAGCTTCCCATTCAAACAGAAGGCAGCACAAACGTGGCCAAAGATAATTTATTTTATCACTGGTGTCGAGCTGTATCTCGTAAACTAAGTCCGCCGACATTGCAAATTGAACAGCCTGAATATATCCCTATCATAGATTTTTACGACGTAGCAAATTATTTTTAAATAATATAAACACTGGAGGAACTAAGTTATAAAAAACATGGAAACAGAACTATTCACGAATGAACCCATATTTCTTATTTCCGTCAAACTTGTTTTTCCATTTAAATTTCGTTGTTCGTTGTCTAAATAAAACTTTCTGCTCATTGCGTGCTCGTTGACACTGCAATCCCGACGGGTCACCTGAGACGTTTGACCAGGTGAGAACTGTTTTCACTCGCGTGGCAGTATCGTGATTCAAGGCATGCGTCGCCCGCTGTAATGAAGCACGGTGAAAACAAAACATTAAAACTTAACAGCTAGCTCCTGTCGTGTTTGTTAATTCTTTCTCACTACATAAAACCCTTCATTCCCTTCAAAAATGTTTCTCACAAAAGTATTACCAAGATCAACATCTATAAGCCAAGTAATTTGGTGCTGTTCTCTCTCCTCTGAGCCTGTCCCTAGTATCGCTAGCTGTTACCTGCTGGTGCGAAGGAAAGGCAAGAACACCCGTACACAGCTGCAACAGCAAGACAGGTAAGCTTTGCCCTGCAACATCTGAATATGTAGATGCTGCACTGACATCGTCGCAGGTGAAAATCTCCACTTCCTCCTGATTGATACGGCGTAAAACACCAATTCCCCCCCCCCTCCTCCTGATTGATTCCCCAATCACTGCGCTCGACTGACTTCACCTAATCACTGATGGTTGTACCCAGTGACAGGTAAAACTTCAGGTATTCTGTACCGCCGACTGTAATGTACTGCCGACTACAGAGAGTTTGAAATAATGCTGGGTGCCTGGACCCCACCGATAACTAACAACTTTATGTGTACAGCAGCTTTTGACATGTATGTTAGGACAACACTTAATCCCAAGGTGAGAACTAAAAATAAAATACATTTTTGCCTGCTTGCTGTCAGGGGATCAATCAATCAATCAACCATTTAATCGATCGTCAATTGACCGATCGAGCAAGTGATAAGGTTGAATGCAACTATGCCGTGCAAACTTTTCAAAATCTTGAGACTGTCTCCGACAGCCACAGAAAAACATTTTAGCATCTGCGGCGGCTTTTCTCCGAAAACGATCTAAGACTAACCGCCGTTCGCAAGGGAGTGGGGGTTCCTGACGCCTGCTACGACTCCTGCTTGCCAGAGACGCCCACTCACTGCCATGCCTGCACGTGCAAACAGATGCACGTGAGCATGCGTGTACCTACAGGTATGCGTGCCCACACGTGCATGTCAGCCATGTGGGGTTTAGTCTTGGTTTCCATCATTCATGCTGAAACGACATAAAACCTCTCTCATGGAATACATACACCCTTTCCATAAGTACAGCGGTAAGCTTCTTTCTTTAATTAACAAACACTATCTAGCAAGCCGCTCTTGATTGTGTGGTCAGGCATAAAGCTCAAGTTCTGACCGTACCTAAAAGTACAGATATACTGCAATTTTCTCTTACAGATAGTCCAGTCTATACACATCTTCAGTGAAGCTGATGGTCTATCTTTATTCCTGAAAACAAAGAGAAATATCTTACTGGTAGCTTGAGGAACGTGTCGCGGGTTGTGGAGATCAAGTTGCCATTACTCCTTGCAGTAGAAGTCCACACCTACTTCAGTGTTCCATTTCCGCTCGCGTCCACGTGTTACGGCAATCCCCGTGCCCGCCAACTGGCCAGCCACAGGTATTCCACATACTTTACTCCTGTCGCGAGGCTCTGGATGAGGAGGTTGAGGGGGGAGGGCAGAGTACAACGGCTATGGGCGTCGAGCGCGCGCCGTGCAGCGCGGCACGTAACTTACGTCATCAGCTGCAAGGGCGACGCCGCTACTGATTGACTGCCTTCAGACTGACTGACCGTCCCGCAACCTCCCCACCTGTCCCCTACCCGAGCTTTGCACGGGGTCTACGTGCCGATCGGCTGCATACGCGCACCTTCGTGCAGTAACGCAGTACAACGTCAGTGTGGCGTAGATAGGACGGCGAGCGAGGACACAGATAGAGGCCCTTAGCGGTTGAGGCGACGGCACCACGCGTGACCTTCACTTCGTCATGTCGAGCAGGGTGGCACAGGGCGCTGTTAACATTGCCGATTATTTTTTTTTTTCTTCCTTCTTCATCGGAATGCCGACATACAATGGTGGTTGTGATGAATCTAATTTTATTATTATCATCATCATAGATGTCGTCATCATCATTCAAAACCTCCCCATCCGCCCTTTCTGTCCCGACTTGAGCAGAACAGCAACAGCAACATCGACTGGAACTGACGATGCTGTACCAGCCCAACACAAAAGTTCCTTTTGCACATGTGCTCTTTCCTCCCGCTCATGTCCATTGTCTTCCCATCATCACCCCTCACACCCCTAGTATGACCTCCCCTAACCCTGACCTCCCTCCGAGACTAGTATATCGCAGAATACATGAACTTGACAGACCGCCAGCCTGCTCCTGACAGTACAGTGGCAAGCTCTTGTGACAGAATATAGAGTTCTTGGTTAAAAGACAGATGCGCAGGTATGAACCGAAAAAGCTGTAGAAAGATATTGATGCCATTCACATGTCCTTCTGTCGCGCATCACGATCGGATGACACTACATTTGTCCTCGACACAAGGGAGATCACCAGCGCCTTTGACGAAACAAGAAAAGAATGGAAGGATAGTCTTTCCCACGCCGAATGCCCTTCAGTCAAGCTTCGTGACCACCAGACTCGGCCGGGGGTTGGGGGGATAGAATGTCACCGAGACGTGGTTGCCAGGATTCGCTGAGAAAATACCTCATTGTGTGTGCAAGTGAACGATAGTCACTCCCAGCGTCATGGGAAAGCGGGCACGGCGGGACACACACACAAAGGCCGTTCCCTACTCCTCGCCTTTATACAGATGCTTCAAATGATATTTGTAAAAATAAAACGTTTATCTCCTAAAATCCTTCCGCCACCCATGAAGTGATTAGTATACGCACTGTCGTGTGCGAAAGGAAATTATCAGTTTTCCAACCAGCAAAAGAGCTTATTACAGTTTGTGTTTAGCAATGTATTTCGCTCACGTAATAACTCAAAATGCTGTAATTTCAACAATTGCTAACTTAAAACATGACTATTGTCATTCATCAAAACAAATATAAAATAAATTATAAATATACATATAATGAGCGATTTGTAGCTACAAAAGAACATAAAGATCAAAATGAGTTTGCGTTTAAGAGTAAATACATAACAGAAAAAAAAACCAAAACCGGTGCGTCGATCTGTAAATGAGATATAAAATATATATATCCTTTACTTTCATTGACCACAATCGATGTCCTCTGTTCTCACTGTCCCCACTGTTCACTTTGGTCACACTAAGCGCCAAACTCTCGCTATTCACATACAGTAAATATTGAAATCTCACTATTCACAAACAGTAAATGCGTTTCACTATTGCGTTAAAAAAAAAAAGGTTCAGACAGCTCGCAGTGTATCTACAATGCTTCCTACTTCCCAGCCAGAAAATTTTAAAATGAAGCTCGTCTCTGGTCTGATGATGATGATGATGAGAGGAGGAGGAGGAGGAGGTCCACCTTAGCCTCGGTAAATGTGAGTAGGAAAACTCAAGGCTGGAAAATTCTTTCGTGAGAATGAACCAGCTTTCTTTCATTGCTCACAGAATCCCACACACCTCCTCTCCCCTACCTCTCTCTCGTTCCAAAACTGGAAACTCTTCGTAAACAAACTAAGTTTCATAACATAATCTTAGCAACAACAATCCCCAATTAATGAGGCTTTACGTGTGATTTTGCACGAACAACCCCAAATCCCACTGTGTCATAGCTCGCGCGATACTACCAAAGAATCAGTGTCGCTCGAGATGAGTAGACACCAGATATAAGTACTACGTGCCACTGCTCACTCCTGCAGTGAGTCACTAAATTGCAAACTGAAAATAAGACGCAGTTGATTTTATTGAGTTTTCAACTCATCATACGCGATCAGTCTTGCAAAGGAAACGCAACATAATAAATGAGTTGCAAGGAGTGTTGGGGATCTCCCGCCTATTTCTTCCTTTTAACATCGAAAATAAGACACTTTGAAATTAACCGAGTGCTAAAAGTGGACATGATGTTTCAAGGTTGATCTACAGGGTGTTTACACTAACGCGCAAACGCTACAAAAAACTATCACTCAAACTCCACAGGTTTGGAAAGAAACATCCTGCTGCTGCTGTTGTACGAGGATTGCCAGCTGGATTATTCTGTCATAAGAGGAGGCTAGTCTATTGGTTAGAGCAGCTGATCACATTAGCCGGTTCGAAACCAGTGTGACGCAGTGTACCCCTTCCCTAGTTGACTCCTTGTGAAATAGGTATTCTAGTCCTTAAAGGGTTATGTAAGACGAAACAGCAAGGGGGAGATGGGCAACGTTTTGGGGGTAAACGAGGTAGGGGGAAACTTTCACACGCCCTCCTCCTCAATACAACTGCACACACATGCAGACGAGCGTTTGGTATATTAGCACCTTCGTCGGCATAACATCAAAAGAAAAGAATGAGGTGCGTGGAGGTGATTCTGCGTGTTTGCGTAGCCTCAGAGCTTCGCTATTTATACATCCGACTGCAACACAAAACGTTCGGCATTGTGTGTGTGTGCACGGTGAAGGTCAAGGAGGGAGCTGCCTGCGAGGAGCCATTTCTTTATGAAGCGAAATCAGAGGGCCTCTCTCCAGCTCCTGGTTGTCCTCCCTTTCCCAAGGTGAGCACGGCGCAGGTAGCGGTCGCAGTAACTTGGAGATATCAAAGTCCCCCGGCCAGGTAATAAATCAGGTCAACTCCACGAGGCCAACAGTTTCTTCATTGTAAACCTCCCAATACGCAACAAATGTTCTTTGGGTTTTTTCCCCTCCGGTATTATTCGTGCATTGTTCTTCTGTACCTGCAAATCTGTACCTTCCATAAGTCACGTACCGTGATATCACTGGCTTTGAAGAAAATAAAGTTCACGCGCTGCCCCGTATCGAGACCACGAGGGTCAGAGGTCTCCACAAAGAAATGCGGTAATCAAGATTGCGCTTCAAGCACAACTGATGTTTCTCAAAGCTATGCATTGTTCTCAATTATTTGTTATAGGCACCGAAGAGGCTGTGCCTGTTAAATTTATGAAAACAGGGGACTGCTGATGATAAATGAGACATTTTATATTTCTACATGAGTCTATTCAACATTTGCTTTTTGAATGCTGCTTAGCAAGATTAGTTTAAAGTTGACGTAAAAAAACAAAAATGCCGTATTGGTGTATTGGTTGAGATAATATCAACGGTCGAAAACTGCTGTGCTCACACAACGGGACTTTTACATATTGTTACAAGCGGGAGCAGACAGCAGATAACTGAGCTAAAGCATCCCGAGAAGGCAAGAACCCGATATAGCACAAAATATTTTTGTATCTTTCCCTCGAGACAGCCAAGACAGACTCAAACTAGGGTCTGTCTCAATAAGACAACGATGTAACTGTCACGTGAGGGCAGGTGTATGAGAGTGCCCAGACTAAAAGCCACATCTAAAAGAGTTCTCCTATCTACAAATTAGGTGCTAGAAATACAACATAGATATAGAATAGATATTAATGTTGGATATAAAATAGATGCTAAAGTTCATAAACAGGCACTCGCACAATCACGTGTAATCTCTCCATTTTTGTAACTTGTATGAACAACCTATTCAGAGCAAATTTTGACACTGTCATAATATGAGAGAATCCCATGAGAGAGCGAAAGACAGAAATAGGGAGGCAGAGGGGAGCATGGCAGATGCTGCAGTATTCCTTGTTTTTAATAGAAAACGTGAATACTGGCCCCGGGGATCCGGGCACGCGAGCGATAGTTAACCTTAACTCCTGCTGCCCACGTCAACATAAACTTGCAAGGGAACCACACATACCATTCTCACATGTCGATCTCTCAGTTCACTACGTGGCACACGAGACCCCATCCCTGCTGTTCCCGAACATAAGATTGAACGATGTGTGATGTAACGTATGAAAATAACAGATTTATTTAACATAAAAATATACAAATACAAAAAGTCTAAGGGGAGTCCCAGTCCTACCCGTGCTAAGCGTACTTCCAGTATTCTAGTGCTGTTACCTCTAAGTCGACCATTCACTCTCATAGGCACATCGACTTAGCTCGGATGTTACGCTGTTACGTACTTGTGGATCCACGATGGTGGTTTCGTGAAATACAAGAGCTTCACGATTTCCCTACACTGACGCCGCGCATAAATTAGCTTGACTACAGCGACAACTCGTAATTTGAAGATAGAATAGTTATGAGAACATAATAATCCGTGGCAGTGCGGAGGATGCTCGTCAGAGAATCAAAGCTGCGACGGCGGCGATGGTGAGATAGAAACTGGGACAGTGATAGCTTTGGCTTTGCCCCGAAAGTTAGGCTGTGAATATGTACAAGCCTCTAGTCTTCCAGTCATGTTGTGTGTCTGCAAGATGTGGTCAATGTTGTCACAACAAAAGCGGCGAATCTCTGCTTTCAAAGGACTTTATCAGAAGCGAAAGACGAACGCATTCGTACACAGTCTCGTCACATGTCCGGTGGGTCCTCAGATGCCCCTAATGACGATGGTCTAACGGCAGAAGCTAAAATGATTCTGTCATGTGACTTGGTCACCCAAGGTTTGTTTGAGATAACATACACTGCCTTGATGGAGTGCTATTTTACCACTTTTACTCCTAAGTGGTTTGAATTTAAGATTTTTTAGTCTGTTTTGGAGGAAGAAGGGAATGGGTAAAGAAAAGAAAGGTTTAGCGAATGTGGAGTGGACGGGCTGTTCATCAGCGGACTTTCACAGTCGAATGCACGATCAGACCCAGTTTCGTGGGCTCACTGCTGCAAAACTGCATCAGACTGCTCGTCTGCGACTGGTACAAAAGAAAATCCAAGGAAGAAAGCCGGTTTTGGGACAGTCTGGTTTATCCAGGTGAACCCATACATAAATTCATGCACACGCTGCTGCATACGCGCGAGCAATGCTTCACTGGCCTTTTGTAACGACAGTAGGAAACAGAAAAGCGAAGCTCCTTCTCATGAGCATGTATACATAGATACACTCAGTGTTCCTGTGCGAGACTACTCATTAGCATAGATACACCCAGTGTCCCTGTACCAGGCATCTGATGGTGTAATGCGGATTCTTTGATGTATCGTAAAAATATTTTTGTTCCTGGTTTATAACTTTTCGTCTGTTCTAAACATTGCCGTCTGAAGCTTGCGGCCTTCATGATTTTTGTTTTATGTCTTCATAAAGCACTTTATAAAACACGTTTCCTACGGAAAACAAAACATTTACTGAAGATATTTGCATTCACATAGTATAAAATGTCCTTGTCGTCATGCGTGAGACTAGGCTAAGCTACAATCAAGAGGTATTATTTTATAATGTATTCTTTTTGGGGGGTTTTCTGAAAGGTATATTTGTAGTGATTATCCTGCAATTAATTTTTTACGGTCTCAAAAAGTATATGTATCTCCTTGAGACCTGCAACATTACCTGTTTCAATGTAGCATAAGACTAGCGATTTTTAACACCACTTGCAGACGCAGTTTCCAGGGAGTGAGTCACGAAAAAGACACATTTCAGCTGTTCATCCCTGCAGCCAGACTTTAAGAGCTGTCTCATCACCGTAAAAAAGTTTAATGAGTCGGCCGAGAATGTCATCAGTATCCTGCTCTTCAAACTCATTTAAAACTTCAGCTGATTGTGCGAAACTGGATTTTTCGCAATTAAAAGTGCCATGCTGCAAAGTGAAAAGTTTTGTAATACCGAAAACCTACACTTTCGTGCCTTTTATGACTTCAGTTCTTGAACAGGAAGTTCACACGCGTTGGGAACATAAGGGGCGTCCGATCCCGTCGTCAGAGATAGTGAGTTCATCACAAGCTGACCACGGCAAAGAAGGTCTCATCAGCGATGAATTGTAGGTGGTGCACCATCTGGAAGGCTGAGCCAACATCTCTGGGTAAATGAGGTATTCACCGCCTCTAAGTAGAAGAGAGTTTTACAGTACATTTCCTAGCGGACACCGAACATGTGACCTCCAAAGTCGAGCGCCATTTTAACCAACATGGCTAAACTGCAAATACTTGAAATTATTATGAAGATGGAAAGAAGAAATAGTTCGAGGAAGAACAGAAAACGCCATGCTTAAGACTGGTTAAGTGTTCATTTCATATCAAAAGAAGGATCTATGAAAATCCTTTAGGTAAATTTTTAGAAGACAGGATGAAAAAAATAAACTCTTCACAAACTTACATTAACTAAAGTTCATTTCATAATTTCATTAGTTGAAGAACTTCAGGGCCTAAATTAAAACTATTTTGGAGGAAGGAAAAAATTTTCAAGCATCATCATGAATTTATAAGAATGTGCTTAATATAATAGTTTTATAGAGCTCAGAGATGAACGATTGCTGGCTGTTTCGCGACTTATAACATTCTACGAGTAATCACACTTTCTTCTGTCATTTACTGTAAGCCGCCTGACAGCGATACTGATAGGTCCAAGTTATAAACCCGTATTTACCTTTTGTTTTGCAAATATTTGTTTGAAAAAGGTCATGCAATATTTCCTTTTTACGGACCAAAAATCGGAGGGGTCAGGGCTTGAAAGCTTACACTCTCTAATGTCCATAAAGGAAAACGCTTAGATGGGAGGCTTCACTGAATAAGAGATTTTGGAATAAACAAGAGTAATGAAAATGCCTTACTTGATATCAAATATTATTGATTCTCTAAAACACTAATACTTGAAGCAGTTATTGATGCAGTTTTGCGTGCATGAAAAGATAGTTCTAATATTTAGAGCAGTTTCTCGACATCATGAAAATATGAACACATGTTCATTGTGTGATTTCTCTACGAAGTGTGGATGAAATATTCGAGATGCCCGAATATTTAAATCTCACCCACAATCAGTAGGTGGAATGTTCAATTTCTGAGCGACTGAAAATGCCTTGCAAACTCATGCAAGATGCACTACTGGAAAGTGTAATTTGTTTCCGCAAGATGAATGGCGTCTAAGTCAAGCATACACTTACCTTGCATACGCACGACGTATTACACACAACACAACACGACGAGCCCCCGTAGAGGACGATGATGAAGAAGAGATGTGTAGGTGAATCGAATCAAAGAGGAACAAGGTCAGAGGAATGTCACTGAGAGTCACAAAGAAGATGGCGGAATAAGACCGTTGTTTTCCCGCTCACTTGGCTATTTTTAGAGCGACTGCTTTTCTCTTATATATGACGTCATTTTCTGCTTCAAGTGACGTGGAACAAATGACGCACACATGACGTCAGACAGAAGACACCATTCATACACGAGACACTACGAGACTTATCACAACTCATTACACAGATGAATATTTGGCTATTGCGCGTGTGAATGTAGACCTGATCATTGACCTTTGTCAGAGACAGGTAACGTACTTCAGTGTCCGCCATTTCGGTTGTTGGTGACGTAGCACATTTTTCGTGTGATTGAGCTGACTGCAAGTCAGTGGGCTTGGGAAAAATAATCTTGCTGCCCCAAAAAACTTTCCTTCAAGCGAGAGAGGAAACACGTGTGTAACATGCGGATAACGTTTCTCTGTAATGTCAAGGCATCAGCTGCTTCCCGTTAGCAACGATTGGGGAAGTGGGTGTTCACAGCTGTTAGTGACGCGCCCCATACATGCGGATATCTGTGCGCATGCATGTGTTATGTGTCTTTTGATTGTGTGGATGTCAGTTTATGTTTACGAACAGTTCACGCAAAGTACATAAGTGGAGAAAATATTCAACACACACACACGCATGGACACGTCTGTCAAAAAAAAAAAAAATGTGCACTCACGAAGTTTTGGCTATTCTGACGTGCAGACTTGCCAGTGCACGTAACATCCGTACTCTGACGGTCAGCAGGTCACACACCTGTCCCTCCAGTCATTCCCCGCCCTCCGCAGCCTCGTTTTAGTTGACGGCGCGCCTCGTTCGTGTTTTGTAATGACGCAATTTAATCCACGCGCTAATCACCAGCCTCCTGGCGCCACAAAACAGTTTCATTCGTGACGGGCAGCTGCTGTAGTCGCTGGTCGCCAGGTAAAGACTCTGCCCTCAACACACGACACGTCCGGCTCGACTGGCGGTGGTGGTGAAGGACACTGCCACCCATTGTAACCCAGATGATGGCTTAAAAACCAAGATGAATGCTACTTGTCTTCTCTTTCACCGCGAACACAAGCGACTAAGAGGGCGGCACCAAATAGGGGAAGACATTTGTCGGGAGTAATTTTGTTTCGAGAGATACAAAAAAAGTTTCTAACAGCCTCTCAAAATGGCATTCTGTAAGGTAGTAAGTGTCCACACGGCCTCTGAACATAGCTAGTCTGTCACATAGCAAGTGGCTAGACGACTACCCTGCCTTACCAACTGCTAACCTTGCGGATTCTGAGAAAGGTAAGGGAAAAGAGAAAGACAACTAACCGAAGAGATTTAGAAAGAAAAAATATATGTAAATGAAAGGAAATTTTGTGCTGGCCATTTTATGGTCTGTGCCTCATCACTCTGCTCTGATGCAAGAAAAAATGTTGACAGTTGTTTTGGATACTTGAAAGCAGCCAAAACAACAAATCCTGTTCTGTGGGAAAGGCTAAATGCTCGCTTTTCTAAAAGAGCACCTCAGCCTGAAGAAGGACGTGTAACGGCAGAATCTCATCAACGGGGTTTTGGAATGGGTGGAAGTATTTCAAAAAATAAAAGCAGAGGTCACCGATGATGTTAGGAGTTTTTTGTCTTCTCTTGCTCTACATGTTAGCCATGTCACCGAGAGCAGTGCTGTGCAGCCAAAACTTTGATCGTTTGAACAAAACATTAGGTTATTTTTAATGTCATAGTCACTTCCACCGATCATAGTCAGCCAGAGTATACTTTGTAAACCTGTACAGTAAACACGGCAGAGAAGGCTAAGGATGACAGAAGAGTTTGTAACGGCTTGTAGTCTGCGCATGTACGATTGCATGCCAACCGTCTCGCCCCCAAAGCCGCTGATTACAGGGCTGAGGCCAGATGTTCCGCCAGCAACATCTCCCTGCCCACATTCCACACATTCGGGCTCCTCGCCGGAAAAGCCTTGAGGACGGAGTCTCTCAGCTATGTGTCGGACGCACTGCATCACACGAGCGCACCCCGCGCGCGCACACACACGTGCATGGAACATGCATGTGTCGCAATGTTGCACGTGCTGGCGTCTGTAATCATTTCCAGCTGTGTACTTCATTCGAATAGAAAAGTTAAAGGTTCTATGTCATTTCGCACCCTTTAATACAGACTCGAAGCAGTTGGTTTTTGCAGGTAACGCCTGTAACTACCATCTGCTTGTGTTGCGAAAGCATCCTGCTGTCCTGAGCTTGTGTAATGCTACAGTCACCTGGCTACATTGCATCATGCTACAGCATCCTGGCTACCTTGTGAAAGGTGCAGGAAGTCAGCTAAATATATCGCATTCACGATCCACAGATGGGTGCTACACATGAAAGCTGCTGTTTAATGAGGCTGGCTCGCCATTTGTTTTTCACGTAGCTATGAAATTACTTCAACATATGAGAGGGAGGGTGTGTTTGTGTGTGTGCGCGCGCGGGTGTGTGTATGTATGTTCTCGTACATTCTGGGCGTAGTTTGAGATTTGTTGGAATATGAGCCTATCGTGGAAGTGGCTTGACAGCACGTTCCAGCATGTTCTCCCGTGAGACCCAGCTACCGACCCTATAAATCCACTAGTGCAGAAAGCTGGCAGTCATATATCCTCATCCAGCGTCTGCATAGTTCATCCCTCTTGAATGACTCATTAGTCTAGCTCTGGCACAGGTATATCTCTTCTGCCTGCCATTGCCACATGCTGTGAGATGTGGACATAGGTGAGGCTGTCTTTTTCCCTGTCCTATCAGGCTTACCAACCCTACCACCCGGATGTTAGCTCAATGTTCTTTTAGATATGTAAACGATATTATCTGACTGTTATTTTCACGATGCGAAGAGGAGTGTTCTTATCTCCAAGCTATACCATTGGCTGTTACTTAAGGTCTTTACATTCCATCAGGTACCCGTTTCTTCTCAGTCATCTGCTAGGAAAGCAGAGAAAACTTTCAATGAAAAGCGTGTGCAGACCTCTAAGCAGCGACCTTCTATATTTTGCCAGAGACAGAGCATTGGAAAAGTCGTGTGTGGCTGTCAACTGGTGAAATGTCGAACTGATCGGACTGGAAGCGACAACTCGGAAACATTAGGAGATTTATTTTAAAAGGGGCTGGGCCTTTGTGTCAAACACAATGACTGTAAGTACTCACCTTCAGCATCAAGTTTACTCCGTTCTCTCCCAGTAGTCAACTCCAGCTCAAAACACTTTTCTGGCTAAATTCCACTGAACGCAGAGACGACAGTGTCAGTTGCAAGCCTGTCCCGCACAAAAGGAAGATGGCGACTTTTCCTTACTGTATCAATAGTGTAACACTGTCAACACGTCCAACATCACCGCAAACTATTCAAAGTTTTTAAAATACAAGAAGTTTTATAAAATTCTGTTACCACGCGAGAACAAATCATCAATAGTTTAGTCAAGGCCTGACATTTTTTTTTCCTTGCAGTGCAAGCTGAACTTTGCCACCTTGCCGACAGCTGCGAAGTGCACAGGTCATTGTCATGTACAGCTATATATTTTTTAAAGCTCCCTTTAGGACAAAAGAACATCTGCTGGCAATGGACAATCACGGACGTGTAGAAGTTCGTTGGACAATCGCTCACGATTATTTCCAAGCTGAGGTTGGCGATCTAATGCTGATTCAGCCCGATGCTGACATTTTCCTAGCACTCCGCCTTCGTTTCGAATCTTCATTCTGACTTGTACTGTTTATTCTTTTATTTCTCTCACATTTCATGCCTCATTTTCCCTTCAGAATTTTCTCGAACTGCGTACAAACACGTACCAGATACCAAACTGGTCACCACTAAAATAAGGCAAAGAAAAAAGTTGCTAAAAGAACCTGACTGTAAAGGAAGGACTTCCGTAAACAGAATATCTCATTTCACGCACGGGCAGTCACCCTGGCCACGCCATTACACAGAACAACAACTCAAAAAAAAGTATTGCTCACTTCCTCTTGGGCCCCGGCTCGACACAAGTACAGGCCACTCGGCGGAAGAGGCTGGGTCATCAACCACAAGTTTCGCTACGCAAATCTGAGGTCAAATGCCACTTGACCTTTGACGACATGGGCGCTAACTCCATCCTGTCACTGTATTTGCACCTTGTGATCGCATCTTTTCAGCCATCACTTGTCTCGCGGAGTTTGTTCCGATTGTGGGCAGATTATGTCGCCCTGACTGTTTTATTTGTTCGGTTTTGTAGCGTTACCATGACAACTCAACAGATTGGGAAGGTGTAGCTCCCCCTCCTCGTTCATCGCCGTTTGGAGCTGAGCGATAAGTTAATCTGGCATGCATACGACAGTATCTTTCCACATACAAATGGGCCCATAAACATCAGAAGTAAGAAAAATGCTACAAACATTTTTAATGCAAGGGAACAGATAGAGGCACTCTGGATGTTGGCGTGTCGACGGTTCAAGTCATCTGTCAAAGGAGTTTTTAAGGTTGATATCAGCTACACTGCAGATAGACAAGCTTTCTGTGTTTGGGATTCACACCTTTTAGGAGGCGAGCAGCGCCAGGGTAAGAGTGGTGGACGATTCAGAAATGAAATCTTACATTTAATGTTTTATGTGCATGTTATTTCTGATTTGTTGGATCAGTCCTACACATACTCTGCTTAATCTTGCTTTAACGGCATTTTTACTGTCAGGCTCGTTTTGGATAGTCATCTACTGTGTGACTCGGGTGACTAAGCTCAATATTACCAAAATCAAGCCTTTCGTGGTGACAATACGAAGCAAGATAGTTCAACACACAAGGGGCGGCCTTAGGTATGTGCAAACTGTGCACCAGCTAAGGGCCGCCAAATTCCAGGGGCCACCACGCCAATATATATATAAACAACAGAGTGGAGAAGAGACCACCGATTCTTCCTCTCCTCAGGACCCCCACGAGCTTATAGCCGCCCCTGAACATACCAAAGAGCTCGGCATTATCTGTGTCTCAGTGATGGCGAGTGATTAAGGTTTTTATTCGTCAGACAAGTGATTTTATACATTCCTTTTTCTCTTTTTTTTTTCTCTCACACACACTAGGTTTGTCTGTGCCTATGCCTCCTGCTACCTCCACCCAACTCGGATCAAATTGCTTACCTTTTTGTTTCCTCTTTCTTTAATCTTGCGTTTATCTCAAGTTCCACAGCACTTTCCTGTTCTTCCACACTGACGCAGTTCCTGCAAACATGCGCACTAGAGACTTGTCAAGGGAGATAGTGTAGAGGCTGTAATCTGTCGTCCCTCGCTATCAGTGACCGGCACGCGCTCACCGCTGTGCCCCGAGTCATCTGACGGAAGACACTATCAGCGTCAGCCATGCGTCTCGCTGACCTCACGTGACCGATGGACGTCTGGGCGACGTGACCCATGGCCACAGAAACGCTGTGTATGCTTGTACCTCGTCAGTGAAGACTAGGTGTGAGGACTGAAATTAATATTCATTGACTATTTTCTTCTTCCGTATATTATACATCCTACATCGTAAATCATTCAGTAAACATTAACCAGGTGGGGTTACATTGCTGCATGCAAAGAACCTTGACCTGCACACTCCAATACTCACAGAGTGCAGGGTCGAACAGGTACATACGTATTTGGTATTTACATACGTATTTACAGGTGCACGCACACACGCGAACACATACACACCTACTCCCTTGAACCCCTTCCTGCCAAAAATACGTGAGTTCTACGTCAGTCAACGTACAGTTCCTGCCGAGTTGCCCACTGGGATATTTGGGGATGCGTCGTTTGAAGCTTAAAATAGCCGGCGCAGACACGTGCCAGGGTCAGAGAACTGACCTGACGTATGCTTTGTTTTGTAAATGTTTATGAATACTTCGCATCCTGTTGCGAACGAGTGATGTCAAGTGTTTTGGCCCTCGACAATCGCCCAGTGAAGCTGACTGTTGCATCATCATAGACGGCGCTGTGAGCCTCGCAGGCCCCTTCCACAGCCCAACCCAATTCCCCACCCAATAATTATTCGCGATAAGTCTCTGGACATACACTAGAGAAGGGTACCGAGAAAGATTTTCACCTCAGAATAAAGAACATGTTTGACAAGTACTATTGTCTGACTATGGGTGGCGGGAGAGAGGTTTTCTTGTTGCTGCTGCTGCTGTTCCACAGATACATTCAACGAGAGTACTACAAACTTGGCTTCAACCGTTTTGAGTGACTGCAGCAGACAGGAAGAATAAAATATCCACAAAAGATAACTGTTCTATGAATGCCTTTTTCAGAGGGTATCAAGTGCGGAGCTGGTAATCGCTGTTTCAATGGAGCTTGTATTGTACAGTCCTCCCTCCACCGGCGGGTCAGCAAGCCCATTGTCAGCCTGATGCAATGAAGTATGGAGTATTTTTATGATGAGGATATTGTATCAATGCAGTGATGTTTTATTGCACGAATTTTTATACTTTATAGTTAATCGTTAATCTTGAATAAGCCTTTTATTTGGCGGCAGTCTAAAGAAGCCAAAGCCAATAAACCGGGAATCCCCCACCAGTCCCCCTGTGCTGATGTGAATGACCGCTAGAAGGGTATGTCAGTGTGTCATGGACCCAGCCTACATATTACTAATTAATTATTGTTTCCCTCATTGAAGTAAATTCTCCATGTCCTTTCCTGATTCGATGTCAACCGTCTTTCAATTTCTGTTTGTTTTGTTTTGTTGTTACTGAAGCTATTATTGGGTTTACAGGGTGCGTGAGAACGGTGACGTCGACACCCGAGGGAAAGAGTTGATGCCAGCCGTTGCGACTGAGTGAAATAATCTTTGTGCTTTCACACGGAAGACCTACAGACCTCGGCTGCTTATATTATCCGATGAAAGCTTTCATTGCCGAACTACGTGAACGTAACGCTAAACCTCTGAGGCATGCTGTTCGTCACTACGTGCTTTTAATATCGGCTCAGTTGGCTGTGGGGGGCTAGGAAAGCTCGCACTCTTTTTTTTTTTTTTTTTTGTCAGAAACCTCGAAATCCTGCCTGCCTGCCCAGCTTTTGTGTGGCGTGTAAAAGACATGACTGAGATGAAAAATGGGATTAATTTATGATTCCGAACTCTTCATGGAATAAATTAAATGACAACAAACACGCACAAGATTGATGTCGTTTCTTGGGCCAGCAATCAGAGCATGAACTCGACATATGCCAATGAACGCCAGCACTAACACACCTCGGTTTGGCTGTTAACTACACATAGCACACGGTACGATAATAAAAAGTGGGTTCAAGCAAAGACCTTGACCTCAAGTTAGTAGTTCCAGCAAATCTTCCTAAAATAAAGTAAAGTGTTTCTCCCACCCCTGAGAGGACTCCGTTTGTCAAGATTATGATGTTTCCTTCCATGAAGCACTATTATGTCTGCTGCTGTTCTCATCCTGCTGATTTGAGGAATTTTCCGCTCAGCCGATGACTATCCCAGCCTCCCCATCTTCGCGCCAACGAAAGCACTCAGAGCCACCGGAAATGCCGAGCTTGCTTCCCTTTACAGAGTTCCAGCCATCCGCTATTTACTGCTACCTAGCTGACGATGGGCCAGTCACTGGCTGGAAGGTTAAAAACCCAATTTAGTTTATTGTGGTGGGTGATCTGGGTCACGTGTTTGTGCAGGTCAAAACGTCTTGGTACGTGCGCGATTGCTGATCTGTCTACCGTTTCGTGCATGTGAACGCACACATTTTCTGCCGATTTCTAATGATTTTATACTTGATAAATTACATTTCAATACAATTAATCTAGGCTGAATTTAAAAAAAATTCAAACAAGTGCACTTCTCATTTTGGCAGATGGCCGGTCCTAAGACGTGTTCGCGCCGTACTTTGCCCTCTCTGGTGTACACGGTGCAAGCGGCTCTATACACCAACCCACTGACTTACCTCTAACTCATTCTGCAGCATGCATTGTCTTCACAACCAACAAATACTTCGAGACATTTTCTTCTTCAGCTGACAGAAACAGTAACAGCACCTGAACAGCAAATCTTTACAACCGCTAAACTAGTGCCACGGCATGTGACGTAGAGTCGACGTGAATGCCACGTGACTTGGAGGTTACTTAATAGTGTGAGGTGAAAAGTAGATTATATAAAGCTCTCTCCTTTCAAAAAATATTTTCCAAACAAATTTATGCTTTCTAACCTCTAAAAAATCAGTTATATTTCTCTTTATAGATGAAGTATAGGTGAACGCCTTAGTTCTCCAGTTCCCATGAAGTGCACACGGTCTGGATGTTTGGTGATGCCTCGCCATACCAGAGCAAGCCCGAAAAATGGGGTGGGGAAGCTGAGCATAAGGTTGCAATAATCATTGTCCCCATTGCTTCACGAGCAGGTGTATTGCGTAAGGATAAAGGTCAACAGGCAGTCTTCACCGAGTGCAGACAAGAGGGAGAGAGAACACAGCTGAAAGTCGTCTCCTTCAAGACAGAAGGCAGATAAAGGACTAAGATGCCAGAACTGTCCCTATAATTGTTGACCACCTCAAAGTGTTCAACTCTGTAGCTGATGACTATCGATGTTCAACTTCCTGTTCTTGCGCTCTCACTCTCTATCTCTATCTTTTTTTTTTTACTTTTCTGACGGGGGGTTAGTCTAAACCTGAAACATGATGTCGAGAAGGCAAGCATTTTTCACTTGGATATAAATGGTCTAATGATTTTATATAACGCCCACAAACCAAAATTTACGAAGTTAAATTTCACACGGCTCAAGGCCTCGTCTCGGGTCATGTGACGTAACACCAATACAAACACCACGTGGTTGCGTCTGTGGTGTGTGACGTCACACCACCCATGGCGAGTAGCCGTGTCCCTGGCTGTGCCACTCACGGTTCATGTCAAGACAATATTTTCCCCGGCGTACACACACGACTCGTGATCTCCCTTCGAGTCGCGAACCATGTGACGTCACATTAATCACCCACAGCGCGTGGCCACGTCTTGCCTTCATACGTCACCTGCTTGCGTTGGTCTGTAAGGTCAAAGGATACTTTCCTTTGGTCGTGTGAACATCACAATGGAGAGTTCTGTTCATGTCGTGATTAGTGTCTCAATCTTTTTGAGGTTTGTTACCTGTCCTCAGCCATCTCTCGAAGCAATAACCTGATTATGGGGTGGAGTTATTGCTTTCTGTTTATAGTAGGAGACCCCCCACTGTCGTCACGCTTGTCACTTTCTCTGACCTTGGGAAAAGTACAAGCAGGTGAGCTCCTGTCAATCAAGAACGCCCCGCCCCCCTGACCCCCACAACCTCCTCAGCAGGAGGCATGGCGACAGTTCTGGACTCGGCGTCGCTGAGTCAAAACTCGAGACGGGTGCCAAGAAGGCAAAAAATATTGTTTCCGGTCCACAAAATTTGACTGTCACCACAATATACCGTAATAAAAATAAATCATTTAGGATTTACTTCTGGCACTGAGACTGAGCGCAAGTCGCCGCAGGAGTGAAATGAGTGAGTGGTGAATCACTGGCACGTACTGGAACGACGGTAATCATACAGAATTACTTATAGCTACCACAATAGTGTCATTCTGAAGACAAAGTAGATATTCAGGTTATTTTAAGGACATGGAAACCTGTTGACATTAGAAAGAAATGCAGATGGTGTCGTTGCTGACGTGAGTAAGACTGGCAGACACCGTGAGTGCCATCTCGCCCTACTCTCATCTCATGTTGGGTCACGTGCTACTATTTTAGTCCGCAATGGCGAGTCATAAAACTTTGTGTGAGCGAGACAGAACACATGGACTGTGCGTGCGTAAACCCTCGCGATGTAACGTGTTGACTGTTCGGTGCGAGTGTGTGACATCACGGTGTCATGTGTGTGCAAGGCGCGAGCCCGTGACCAACGAACCATTGTCAAGTGTCACCGCTAGTTCTCGACTCTGATGTCACCGTGAGCGGTAACTGGTGCACCGTCTTTAGTCGAGGGTAACATTTATAACGAGGCCATCTTTATGTCGTAACAAATCCCTTCCATAAACTGAAGCACTCCGTCAAACTCTCATTATGTGCACGGCACGGAGTCGTAAGGTCGCGTGAGGTCACCTGAGCAGAACGAGGCAGTCAGACTTACCGACGTAGACATGCTGACAATCATGTAATTCAACGGCGCTACAGGAAACATCCAGGTGAGGTAGAGAAAAGCTCACTTACCTGGACTGTCCGATGTCGTCCTCAACGACAAGAACCGGTTGGCCCAGCAGGTGAGGTACAGCTTTGGCGACAATAAGTGACGGTGCCTGTGTAGACAGAAATGAAGAGACAAATAAATATAATTACAAAGTGAATATATCGCACGTTTCCCTGTAGACACACAGAAAGACAGCATTCAGATCACACACTGACTACAACATGTCCGCACCCAGACACACGTCCACAGCTGTAAACACAAGACATAAAACCCTGAAACCTGCACACAAAGCATTCCGGGGCAGCTCATCATAAAACGGTCTGGCAGACAGCACAAGTGGAAACAAAAGTGAGGATAAATAAGTTTCAAAGGTGACATCGCAGGGCACGTGACTGTCTCAAGGATGAGTGGCATGGTAGCTATGTCATCACTCAAAACAACTCAGAAGTTTCAGAACAGAGATTGAGGGTGAAATCTTCACTGCGCACTCACCTGCACACAGAGCTCACACCACACGCATGACAAGATTCAAACCCTCTGACGAAGAGGACAAGAGACGAGAGCAGTCACACGCTAGTTAATTAGGCAAGGAGAGATCACTTTCTTCTAATAACCCTCAAGTCACATGTAAGTAGTTTTTCTCGAAAAAGAACCCTAAAATGTCAATACAACTTTAATGAAACTTTAAACTTCCGTGTATTGATCTTCCTAGTGTAGAACTGATACAACTGTGTCGTCAGTAAAGATGTTTTTAAAAGCAAGCCTACATCTACACCAGTTTTAATTGAATATTATTTTACCAAACAGGCTAACCCTAAATTTTTATTTTAAAAAACTGCTATATACACCGACTTTAGTTTGGGTATACCATGAGGGAGAAAGAGGGACGGTCGGTACAGTTACCTTCCTTCACTAGAAACGGTCGGCAGCATGACCCGCGCTTCCCTTTCAACCAGTCCGCGAGCACACTGACCTTCTCCAAAGCTGTCAAACCTTTCTAGCAGTTATCTTTATGTGCAGGTGGCGCTGTCTACAGTGTTCTGTGTATCAGCATTATGGTAACTGGAAGATTCTACCTGGCTTCACATGTCCATGTACTATGGCATCAGATGATGTGAACTGAGAGAGCGCGAGTCACAAACGAGCGAGCACCAGACATCAGGATGCACTACACTAAATCAGTCACCTCCCTTCAAACAATTTTCGGGTGAGGGGAGGGGCCAGCCGTGTTTTGACCTCACTGAGAAAGAAAAAGATGAAGGCAAGCAAACTGTTGAACCGGCATCAGTAGTCACCTTAGGCTTTTACTTGTTGCATGTGAATACAGAATTAAAGAAGCTTATCTCAAAATAAAAGTATATCAAAAGTTGACAATAAAATCCACTTTGGCAAAGTTCACAGGAGAAATCAAGTCCAAGAAAACATTGTTTATGTTGTAATCGTTTCGGGCAACACCAGTTACTGCCTGCTGCTAGGTGAATAAGAATGACCTGAAGCGCTCGTCCTTGTTCGTGACAAAGATTAGAAAGTAAATGCTCCTACTGTTGGACCAGTCACTAGTAGACCGTGACTGTCACAATTCATTAAGTGCTCAAACCTGGTGTATATGTTTGTGTGGCTCGCTGTCTGGCTGCTGTTTGTGTGTGCAATGGCGAAGCACATCTGAGATGACTGTCATTGTCTGCCTCCTGCCCCACGCAACCATCTCTCTGATGATGGTGACAACAGCGCTGCAGGCCACCTGTGACCCGGGGACAACACGTGGCACACACAGCCAACAGGTTAATAACACAGATGCTTCCATCAGTACTTACCTTCACATTGTGTTGTGCGTCTGTGTGTCTGTGTGTCCTCGCCGTGACATTGAGAGAGATTTATGTACACTTGTGTTTCTGGAGTGCGAGACAACTGGCGGACAATAATTGAGCAGACGTGTATATTTCAGTGATTTTGAGTCAATGAGTAAGGATTGAGAGGCATGAGTGGTGCGGTAAGACAAAACCCTGACCTGAGGAGTGTCCGGACACAGATCCACGTCGTCGTCGATGTCCCGCGCGAAGACAAGACTGTCAGTAGCAGACGACACGGTCAGCCGCTGAAGTCTCGCGGTCCTCTCGTCTGGCACCAGTCCATCTCTCCTGCCTCTCGTCTGTACTCTCGTCACAAAACTGAATCGTGCGGCGTGTAACCGCTGGAGCCCCGCGCTCCCCACCAGGCTGTCAACCACAAGTTGTACTACGTTCGAACTCGCATGTCCCGCTGACGGATCGTGAGAGCCGGCATTCGAGTGGCCCCGGCGTGGGATGATGCAACCCGCTGCACATTCGCCCCATGGAGGTGCCTTAGTATGGCTGCCAATAATAGCACACGTGTTGAGTAAGCCTGGCCTCTCACCCACCCTTCTCAGTCTCCCCCTCCTGCCCACCCCACGCCGGCTGTCTTCCCCCTCCCTCCCTCCTACCCAGATACCCTCGGTGATCGACTCCGCGTGCGACGACGCAGCCTGCGGGCGGCGACTCCGTATTGTTCCTGCACTACGCTGTGCAGCGCATGCGCAGGAGTGTAATTGAACCTCTCATGGCCATCAATCGATTAATTGCAGTAATTTAACTCGAGTAATTAGTGACTGATTGGATGAAGCTGTTACAGTGTCGTGGGTAAGCCCAATGGTTTTGAATGGGAGAGGTCGTCGGTTTGTTGTCTATCGGAAACTTTGTGGCAGGGGTTGTAGGAGGGCGATACGCTTTGATTTTCACGGTTTTCTGTAAGGAAGAGCTTGTGGAGGTGGTGGAGGTGGTGGAGGAGGAAACTGAGTTGTTCACGCATGAGTAGACCCGGCACATAGCAACACTTGATGTGAATATGAGTTCTATATCTATTGAAGGCACTCGTGTGCGAGATTAACTGTAATCAACCTGCCTGATGTCCAGTCCGCCAGGGGTCGCTTATCGATTTGATTCTCATTGATAATTCTTTAATCTCTTATTGTTCAGTTTTAGTGCCTGCTAAATGTGGAGTTAAGGAGCTCTGCATTCAGACACTGATCAGTGTAGAAGACTAGCTCCAACTTTCCTTCCTTTCCCACATGAAAAAGGAAAGAAAGAATGAACGAACGAAAAAAGAAGGTTGGTGACCAGGACGATTGCTATCATCTGCTGTCACAACATGTGAGGATCTCACTGCATCCTCCTTGCACACCCGGATGTCTCGGCTGATGTCTGGTCTGATCCCACACTGGCGGGCCAGACATGTAATATTCCTCTATTAAATTTCTGTATTAAAAATCTTAATCTCTTAACCATCAGTGTAGGTAAGCCTCTGTAGGAAAGATTGACACAGTGAAAATGTGCCCGGACAGTAATGTATGACTTGTGTCAGAAAATTCACACAACAGCTCATTCATAGCATACCGCCCGACAGACCTGAAATTTATACTCAACAACATTCGCCAAAAGAAAATAAACAAATAAATCGTGAGCACAAAAACATTTCTGGTGTTTTGTGGTGGTCACCAGCTCTAAACACTTAGTAATCGTCCGCCACAAAGAACTGGCCTCAAGAATCCTCCCACCAGGAGAGGAGAGACAGGCGCGCACACAGACACGAGTATTTAATTAATTAACAGGATTAATTAACACACAACAATGACAATGATTTGCGGTTTCATTCATCCGTGGCAGTCTCACACTGTATATGTCAAATATCTCTCCCCCACCCCAAATACTTTGTATTCTTCACTTTTAAGGCGATTGTTTGTATGTTTATTAACATTGGTAGGGACATTCGCTCGCCAACACCGATATCTGCAAGTGGGTGAGAGGAGAGAAGAATTCTAGGTGAAACCGTTGATACAGTTTTCATCGGCACATGATTATTTATTTTGTTACTATTTCTGACATCATGCTCTGATTTATTTTAGTCATATTTCACGTGTCAGTACATGTGTTTTCACACACACGCAAACACACACACACACATGAACACACACGCGCGCGCGCACATTTCGAACATTGTGAATCTGCCACATATAATAAAACACAATGTGAAAACGAGACATTTATCTTGACAGTTGAACTGTTGGTGTCACAGACTTTCACAGCGAGCGGGAGGCGGATGCTGGTGTAGTGATGACAGACATGTAGACGATAATTCAGCCGAATGGCCTTACTTCCTGTTTCCTTACACTTCGTAGAACACTTCCACTCGCTCCGGAAACGATTGCGTGGTATAAAAACACGGAGTTGTGAAATTCAAGGAAAACGAAGGCGACGATAAAAATGGCGACAGTGTATTGCGCACATGAATGACTGGCTGCATGGACAGAAATGGCAATGATCATGGCTCTCTTGTTTGCTTTCTTCTTCCCAGGGCCGCCGAGAGCCAGCCCGGGCCCCGGGACAGACCTCTCCGGGCCCCTTGTACTTGTAAACGTAAATTATTTTCCCAGTATATAATGTATGTTTACAATTCGAATCTCAATATCTACACTCAAACTCAACTTCTGCATGTGTAATGCTTGGGTGTTCTGTCCTTAGACCTTTCTTTAAAAGAAAAAGAAAAGCCACATGCTGCCTTTTTTCCTAGTGGGGGTGTGGATGTGTTGGGGGGGGGATGGCATTAAGTGTTCGTCGAAATTTATGTCGTGATATGTTTTATAAACTTCTCCATCCATCTCCACAAGCCATGACGGGCTGTTATCACTGATGTCGCCAGCACTATTCCTGGCATGTCGTACATGCAGACATAAAAAATCAGTTTATGTACTTGTGTCGTAAAACTGTCCTCCTCCCAGTGACTGTGGATGGCTGTAGGCAAGTGATTTCTGCTGCGAAACAAAGCTGGCGACAATACGTGTGTGCGTGTGCGTGCGTGTGTATACAGGTCAACCTGACCTGAGGTCACCCTCGCTGGCGAGTGGCGCTGTGACGTGGGGGTGAAAGGTCGTGCGGTGCCGCGCGGCAACAGGCAGTACGTCCGCGGCAGCACGTCGTCAAGCAGGCTGCATCGCTACAGTCGCCACGTCTTCTTCTTCCCCTGACTGACACTATTCCTCCACATCATCTTTCCTGTCTCACACATTCCTCCACATCATCTTCCTGTCTCACACATTCCTCCATATTCGCTCATTCATTCAGTTTTTTGCTACACTCTGTTCTCAGCGTCATTCTCTACTTAACAAGAGAACAAATTCAAAATGTCGATGTAACTAGCATATCATCATCTCTTCATCCTGCCTTGTTTTTTTCTTTAAACAATAGTTACTTTTAGTTTAAATGTTTCTTTAATCCGTCACCCACTCGCTCACGGTTTGATTATTTTTTTTATTTATTTCTTCTTCATTCTTCAGCCCATCATTTTTTTTTTTCTTTACTTCTTTGTTTTATTTCCTCTTTTTCTGTTTTTCTATATATGTCTTTTCGCTTTCTTTACACTGACTGATAAAGCTACACTTTATTGGTAGGAAGACAAGGATAGAGTTGCACTCCAGTTGGGTTTTCAGTCCAGTAGGCAGCACTGAGTTAAGATGTGGATGTGTAAATGTGCGATTATCCTTCTTGTTTGAAGAAATTATTTTCATCTGGCAACATCTGACCTCCTTGAGACCGAAGGTTTGAGTATTTCATTGCCTGTAAAGGTCTGTGTCTGCATCGTTGCCTTGACGATGAGCAGTCTGAGTCACAACACCAACTATAAACAATTTTATACCAGCAGGACGGGCGTTTACACAACGAGTGGGCTTTATTGTTTGTTCGGAAATCCCATCTTTTACATTCTAAAAATAATTCCTTTTGATCTTTAATGGATTTTGATATTATTTATAGAGAGCTTATTGAGTTATAACAGCTGTTACGAAATATGACATTTTACAAGAAATAACTCTCTCCTTTCCTTTGTCTCTGTCTCATTACTGAGATGACGATGCCTGGCATATAAAGCCCAAGCCATGCCCCCTCATGTCCCCTCTGAGTTCCAACTGATATAACAGCCTGGTGACAGAAACACAAGCCGGAATGTTATGGCTGCAGTGCATTGATAGCGCAGATGCCTCCTCTCCTAAAACAATAACATAAATATTCATTCTTGGCGTATTCTTTCCTTCAATGTGCTGATTGAAAGACATGATGGACTAAGCACAAGTTTATAGCTCTCTGTTCTTTTCAAAGCTAACTGTCGGGCAGATGACTTGCTAAAACAAGTGAGTGTAAAGGTCACAGGTTCAGGAGGGACAAGAGGCTAAAGACAGACAAAAGTCGTTACAGACAAATCAGTAACAAAGTATTGTGATTGTTCCTAATCTCAACTGTCTGATTGTCCACGATCACCTCAGCCTTACATCACCTCCCACCATTGTCAGAGAACAAGGTAAAGGTCACTCTCAACATCAATGAGTCATCGTCATCAGAAGTGGTCATCGTGCAGTTTGACCGTGTGGCCTGTGTCTGTCAGCTATACTGCTATAGACAGCAGTGGACAAAGGTCACAAGGATACAGCCACAGTTCATCGAGGTCAGCACTGGCCAACACGACTGCATACATTACTGTAGCTTCGTTCATTCCCATCAACTGTGGGCAGTCATGCGTAACGCTTTGAGCCCGCTTTTAACGGTGGGGTGATGCTATACAATTCAACATATTGTTGTTATTATTATTACCAAATTAAAACACATTGATTGATTGTTTTGTTTCCTTTTTGAAGTTTGATCGACATCCAAACCGAGAGTAAACTTAAAAGTAGCAGTAGATAGGACTTGATACAGTGGCTTTATTTACTCCAGAGAAGCGGCGTTGATGGGCAGCTCCTGGACAGTCAGACTGTAGTGTTGCACTCCACAGGGGGAGTGTAGAGCTGTGAGGGTTACAAAAACATGTCCCCAACCGCCCACACTTGACGGTTCGATACCCATGTAGCGCAGCATACTTCCCCCCACTTGACCCAGCTGTGGGTACTTGACTTGTAAGACAGTTGGGGTAGATAAGGCACAGCTTGCCACTCCCCACCCACTCTACCTGTCACCTCGTGAACTGTCTTCGCGGTTCGATCAAAACGCGAGAAACCAGGTCACCAACTGTTATCAATCAGACGGCCATCTCGGTCAACCGGAAGCAGAGAAGTTATCTCCAAAGAAGAAAATGATGTAGGGGGGGAACCAGAGGGTGGTGAGGGGAGATGAAGCAGCTGAATCGCGCTGTGGCAACACCTGTAAATCAACTCACTTGCATGCAGCTAACAGCAGGTTCTCGACCGACATGCCATCCCACCCTGCTTTCATTGAATACCTGGGTTTCGTTCAGCAATTTTGGAGAGGATGAAGACTCCGCGAGTATCCAGTAGCTCGTGTCACTTTATGAGGATTTACCTGCTCATTCTGTTTTTGTTAAGAACTTGCTGAGTCATCTTCCACACCTTTACTCTCAGGGCTCCATGACGTCACGCCGAAACAGCCCCCCACCCCCAACTGGTCTCCACCACCATCTGCAAATCCTCCCACACCGAGAGAGACAGACTAGTGCTGTGGCGGGCAGTGGGTCACTGGAGTGCATTGTGACACGACCGATGACGGCAGGCAGGGGAGGAGGTGAGGTTGACGGGAGGTAAGCAGGAAGTAGATGGCGCTGTTTGCTACCACGTGTGCAGCAGTCACCGTTCATCTCGTCACGTCTCGTCACGTTCGCTCCTTGGCGGGTTTCGCTGCGCCTGGTTGTCACCCAACAACGGAGCCGGGTGGACACACACACTGGACAGAAGCTGCAAGGTCGGAGACATGGAAACCAAAACATCCCCACAGCCAGTACAATGTGTTAACAAATAACAATTCACATAGTTATGAGTTAAAACACAAAGTAGCCTTCCGCCATAAAGACAACTTAGTGTCTACCTATTCCCTCCTCCTCCATCAGTCGTTGGACTCGCACTGTGTAGTCTCTGGCGTGCGCTGTACACGAGAATCGAACCCTAATTGGCCACAAGGGAAAAACACCCTGTGTCTACTGTTACTTTTAGTCCCCTAATATTTGAGAAAGGCTATTGCCTCTATTGAATAGAAAAACTTCCCCATGTTTATATAAACTGAACAAATATGATAGTCACTCAACTGGTGAACGTGCATTCCTATCCCTTGCCCTGAGCTGTTTACCCAAAGGTGCAATATTTTAGGCCTTGGGAAAGTCTCCAGTGTTGCTACAATTGTCGACACGCGGGTCAAAGTTCGCCAGCCCCTCCTTCACACGTCCTTCTTCATTCTTCTACTTGTGTACTCTAGTCCAGGACTACGTCAATGATCACATGGCAGGAAGGAGGGTTTTATGGAGGTTCGGGAGTTGGGCCAGCTCTGTCTGGGACTTTGTGGCTCCATTGTCCCCCATCCCACCCCACCCCACCCCTGACACATTAGGAAACTGCTACGTGATGTCTGCAGCATCGTCCTCCCGCAACGTGACAGATGAGCCACGCATATGGCTTTCCTGCTTCCTCCTCAGTTAACGATAATGATGAAAAGAATGGCAAGAAGGAGAATTGTTTGATATTATTAGCTTGCGAGGCTGAAAGGAAGGTTAAAGGGCACAAGGGTTCAGCTGTTGCCATGATGGCGGTGCACCACCATGTACTGAGGACTGAAGCCTGGCGCTCAGCTGACACCGAGTCCATCAGACGAGGGACTGACACTTCCAGTGACTGACACCAGAAGTCCAGGACGTCTAGAGTCCAGTGAAGACACAGTGAGTTCATGTGACCAGGCCCGGTTCTACCTATTAGGCGAACTAGGCAACTGCCTAGGGCGCAGCGACCGAGGGGGGCGGAAAAAATGGCCTGCTTTTTTTTTTTTTTTTTTTTAATGAAAATTTTAGGGAAAAATGTCATTTTCACAAAATGATATTAGCAGGACACTTTTCCTCTGCTTGTAGACTGACCACCACGCTAGTTTCTCAGTACATGTATGACAGGAAAACCCCATTATCGCATTATCCCATTATTACAGGGCGCACCTGCAGTGACCACAGCTAACCAGCAGGCAAGTAGAGGGCGGGAGAGGGCGGGGAAGGGCGGCGTTGGTGGAAGGCACTTTTTCCTCAGCTTGTAGTTGACTTCACCACCGAGTGTCTCAGTTCATGTAGTGATGTAGTACAGGAAAACCCATTATTACAGGGCGCACTTGAAGTGACCAGCTAACAAGCGGGGAAGAAGAGGGCGGAGAATAGACAGCGGAGGGGCGGGTTGGTGGATGGGGCCTGGTCAGTGCGGACCCCTATGATGGAGTGGACCGCATTCCACTAATACCAAGCTCACCTTTCTTTCCTCTATCTTACTATTGAAGAGGTTCCACACTTATGTATTGAAAACACTGCAGCTGATATCAGGGACAACAAAACAGACTTTGTGGGTATGACAACAGTTTTATGCTCAGTATTGTTTACACTTACGAACTTTTAACCCGAAGGAACTTACCTAATGTCACCAACGCGTTCTTAGTTAATAAGAGTATTAAAGTCTTTAGCAGACAAACATCAAGGTAGAGCCATTTGAAGTTTATAGCATATCTATTTACTGACACTGATGGCCTATAGTCTTGTACTTTACTGTTGTGACTCATGGTCGTGAATATTTAACTTTCTTATTAATTATTAAATTTCTGTTCGTTTGGTGTATTACGCTTAATTTAGTTGTCAAATTGTAATGTTTATTTTTATTATCTAAGAGTGCATCTGTTTGTCTACAGTTTGAATGGCTAGCTTGTTGTTATTCTCCATTGACAGAATATTTGAAATGGGTTATTAAGAGATAATGCGTACTAAGACCTACAGTCTATATACTTCTCTTGTTTTCACCTAACCCTATGCTGGACACCACGCAGTGTTGATCACTGGACTGTGTGGGGAGCTGCCCTGACACCATGATTTACAACTTTGCATTGTTAGTGTCCAGAAGACTCTCTTGACAAACCTTGCTCCCCGCCCACCTGTGAGGTGTGACTGTGGTGTGACTTTGGATGGGAACAAAGTAGCTGCTATCAGGGTGGTCTAGAGGCTGGAAGCTGTGATCAGCTTGAGTTTTAGACCACACACCAAACTAAGACCAGAGCAAGGTGCTACAGATTTCTTGTCTCCATCAGTGTGCACTCCATAAAACCTTTTACACGAGTGTTTGAAATGCCTCTACTCATAAGTGTAGGTGTGATTTGGGAGGCATGCAAGCATCCATGTGTGTATGATGCACGCCTGCAATTGAAAAACAGACCTACTTTTTCTTGACAAAAAGTAGTTCTTACTTATAAGTTATTAATCAAATCTGACAGCAAATTCTCGAAAAAGATTTAATTTTAATAAGCCATTCTTTGACACTTCTGGGTTCTAACGCCTCTGGTCGTAATGAGTTCTTGTAGAAAACCACTTTTCTACTGTTTTTAAGCAGCAAACATGTAGACAGTTCGGTTTTACTTGTTAGTTCATCTGTAAGATGAGAAAGAAGAGAACCATTGAAAGCACTTGCCGATGGAGGTGCTATAGGTGGACAGGCCCACAGGTAGCGATAAATCTGTCACAGTTAATGACCAGTCGGATCAGACTAGCAGACTGGACAAAGAAGGTGGTGGGATGTTACTTGATAGTTGTCCTTGAGAGAAGAAAGAGAGATGAGAGAAAGATTGAAAGGACCTAAGTGGGGTGGTGGAGAAGGGTAGAGATAAATCTCTACCACTTTAAAGAAAGTCAGATCACATTACCAGGGCTGGACAGCCAGTGGGCAAGAGGTAGTTGTAACTTTGAACTTAAACCCCACAGGACGATGTACAAACCTTTTCTGAGCGGCTGCAGACATCTCGTGCTGCTGTTTGAATTGACTTTGTAATCGTCTGTTCGGGTGCTTGGAGCTATCATCCTTCCACAGCTGAGTCAGTAAACTAAAGGTTGTGAACTGCATTTAGCCGTGCCAGACTGAACAGTGCTACTGTCTACAGCCACTTCATGAGAGTTTGTAAAGATAAGTTCGCATGAATTTTATACACTGTGACATAGCTGTATATATTTTACTAACACGATTTATGTCTTTCTTTACATTAATTTCATTTCCTTATTTCTTACAGTGCTTATTTTGATTGTGTGGATGCAACGGGTTGCGATAGCGGTGGTGTAACTTTTTACAAAACTGTTCATTGAACAAACGGGTCCGTGACAGTCTGGTGGTCTTTAGCACATCACAAGCGAGTTGAGTTCTGAGACAGACCGCCGCAATCATTACTGGTGATATTTCAGCCTAGCTTTCTTGTTTGAACTGCGTCCATTGAAGACAGATTTAAACAGATTCAGGAGCACAGTGCATTATTTGGATTTCTTTATGATATCCAAAGGATTTCCGAAAAACCAAGGAAGGACATTCTACTATCTTGCGAGGTCTTGGAAAAGGCACTAATGCACAGAGACAGCAAAGACATTGAAGTGGAGGAACTCTGTTCTGAATGACAGGTTGTGGCTAGAAGACTTCCCAAGCCTAAAATGAACCCCAAAGAAGAACATTCATAATCCAACATAAGCTATTTGATATTGTGCCGAATGTTGTAGTGTCTCTCAGAATTTTATTGACCCTTCCAATTTCTGTTGCCAGTGCAGAACGGAGTTTCTCAAAATTAAAATTAATTAAAAACTATACGAGATCAACAATGTTGCAAGAGAGACTGACTGGGCTGGCCACCATATCTATTGAGCATGACTTGGCAAATGAACTCAATCTGAAGGAACTGATAACTCGTTTTGCACAACAAAAAACAAGGAAAGTGAGGTTTTAAACATCAATTTCATGACCAGGACTAAATAAATTGCAAAACAAATGATATAACATGGTTCACTTTTTGTGAGGTGGGGGGGGGGGCGCAGAATTTTTCTTTCGCCTAGGGCGCAACACAGCCTAGCGCCGGCCCTGCATGTGACACCTCCAGGCCAGCAGTCACATGACTGGCACCGACTGTCCAGAGGGAGTATGACACTTATAAGTTCTGATGACGAACTCGTGGCATTCCTAGTCCCGGACTGGGTCACGACCCACAGGGGTGAGCGTAGGGAGGGTGGCGGGGGTAAGAGGGAAGTTGACGGAGGAGTTGTCTTTCCCCTCATCACGTTCACCCATCGCTGCGGTTTCACAGTTGCCGCCCTTCCCTTTCACCCAACAGCCTGACAAGCCCCAACAGGCCGGAAGCTGAATGCAGGGAGAAGATGGGAGGGGAGAGCGACTGAGACGTTCAGACCAAACAATCAGGGAGTAAAGTATAGAGCTAAGGACTTACAACACAAACAAATCCCCGAAAAAAACCCTAATGGAGATAGCCCATTGTCTTCAGGCTTCTTTCAAGTTGATGACTGTGACGGGTAGAGCCCACCCGATAGACTGACAGCTCAGGCCAAGCTGTTCTCTTGCAAGAATGAAGGCGGTGCACCTGCAGGGCTTGAGTGAGTCTGTCCGCTTTTTTTGTTGAGGTTTCTCCAGCCTTTCCTCCTCGTTTCTAAGAAAGTAGGTGCGGGGGAACAATCGAAGAGTGAATCGCGTTAGCTTATTTTTTATTTATTTGACTGAAACAGGACTTTGACAAAAAGAGTCATGGGTGTGTTGAAACAGGACTTTGACAACAACCGGCTTCTGGTGAAAGGTGGGAGAGAGTTTGATAAAAATAAAACTCACTTTAAAGTGAACTCTTTTCCCGAAGGACTAATGATACTGAATTTTCCAGAACCAGAGATTTGAGTAACAGCACTTTAAGGACTGACATTTTTAAAAATCAGGCCGTTTGAAAAACTGGAACCTTTATTAACCGGATCATATGAGAGCCAGAACTTTCGAGAAGTGAAACTTCTGAAGCAGCAAACTAGTGGATGATGATGACAGATGATCGTCACTCTGACCGTTGGTTGCAGCTAGCAGCTGTGTGAGGTGGCCTTGCGAATGATGATGGGGACAAGCAGTTTAAAAGCTGAGCTCATAGCTGTGTCCACGTCACCCTCAGTGCACCTGGCAGTTGGCTTCAGCGGCAGCCCCAGCCTGCAAGGGGTCGACATGAATGTGATGGGGGTCGGTAAATGTGAACTGAGGTCGATGTACAGGGAAGCAGATAGGCAGGTGGATGAACAGGATGGTGGGGAGGTCATACTGATCTCTACTAACAGATAAACATTCACTCGCTTTTCTCTCTCTCACATCACAGACACAGGCACGCCTACTCTCACTTCACTCATGTACATTCACACACGCATATTCAGGTGTACACACAGACTGACCCAAGACGAGCGTGTAATGTCAGTCCCCACATCTCTTTACTATAAACGTGGGACCATCCACTCGTCAGCTTTGAAAGTTAGGCTGCAACCACTCACCGTGCCAAGCTCACTAACGGGAAACTGCTGTGTGTATCAGACCGGGAAATGTAGGAGGAGTAGGGAGAGTGAGAAGGGAAAAATAGATGAGGTGGGGTAGGAGGTATATCAGACTCTCCAGCTTCTGCATAACTCAGCCTTTGCCCGCCTGATACCTGTGGACTCTGGAGGTTCCAGACGGCAGGCACGACTTCTGGCATTTCAGTCTGGAATCGCCGCCCTGTCCCCTCCTCCCCATACTCCGACCCACCCACCCACCCTGACACACACACACCACCTCCCATGACAGATCTCTCACCCCATTATCGCACCTCCCTTGCCATCCCTTCCTCCACATACAGAAAGAGAGAGGAAGAAAGAGATTTGCTAGAACACAACTGTTGACTCGGAGAACTCATCTGTAAGTTAGCAAAACAATAAGATCAACAACACAAACAAAGTGTACAGCACCTCCCTCCTCCCAAAACAATCTGTGGGTCATGTTGCCACAGCAATCAACATGGTGACGATGGGGTTTATTTACCAGTTTTGGTCATACAGCATCGTAAATGTTGTTGCTGGTCAACGACATAAATTTCTGTTGTCACAGACATACTCCCTCGTTCACACACACTCGTTTGCGTGCACGCGCACTGGCGTCTGGCGGTGTGATAAGCTCATTTATACAAAACTCAGCAATCTGAGATTGGCTTAGTGACCTCTGCCCACTCTGGCAGGGTTGCTGACACCTCCGATGACCTCCCCTCCGCAGGTATGAGACCTCTGAGCCTCATTCTAATATGTTTATCATTAAAAGAGTTTTTTAAAATAATCCACAGACGTGCACGTGAAGAGACCAACCTTCCATGTGCTCCATGACATCGCAGATAGTGTGATGTGGTCTGGCAGAGCTTTTTCGTCAGGGTACAACAACAGGTGCCATGTTATGCCTACATATCTTGCGTACATTGAATGACAAAAACCTTATTTTGCATGGTACCCCGCAAACTTACTTGAATAGTCAGGTCACGTGACATTGTAAACTGCTTTATACGCCAAACGTACCAAGACTTGTGAATGCCATGGTATGGTATGCAAGCCAGTCACTACACGAAAATCCTTAAATAGGTATTTTAGAAACTACTAGAATGGACAAAAATCCTACTAGATGAATAGAAAGGACAGAATAAATGAGCCGCTGACTATCTTCAGCAACCAGCAAAGGACAACTTCACTTGCTGGCAATACACTGACCACCATTAAATATCATTCTCTTTGGCTGAAACGAAATGTTGCATAAAAAATAGAATAAATAAATAGTATAATTAAATAAATTTTATTATTATTATGAGTCCAATGGCTAGTTACTTACCAGCTAGCAGTAGAAGTATATCCTACATTCTACAACTATATCAGCACATTTCTTAGCTAACAAAAGCAAACATTTTATTTAAAAAATTGATAATATAAAGCTTAATGCTGCACAAATAATGTATTTGTTTATTATAAAAACTTGTCAAGTAGCAACAATAAGCATCACTAGGAAATACAAGTTAAATTGATGTCAAGGAAGTATTATACTGTTTGATATATATTCACTCACATTTTAAATATGTTTTTATAAACGCTCACAAGACCATAAAAATGTGTTTTATGGAAGACATATCTAATTTTAAAATAAAGTAGGTGAAATGTCTAATAAAAGTTGACTTCAATCAATGAGATATATTCGGATGTCCAATAAAAGTGTTTTTATGAGTCTGTTTTTACCCCTGTGTGAGATTATCTCCCCGAGCTAACAATGCAATAACACTACTTCACGAGTTATCTCCCCAGACCTTAACACGGATTGACTCTCGTTTGCTATGATTGCCTGCTCCTTGCAGGCAAAGTGAACTGATCAAGAAAGCAGCAGGCAGCTGATAAGCATCCTCTATTTTGGTCTCTCCAGTTCATGGCAGTACGTCTCCAGACTTGCTCTCAACCTTGTCTTCATTGGCGATAACAGTTTAAAGGTTTACTAGAGTGCTATTTCATAAACAGGTAAACACCAGTCCAAGTACTATTTCCTGGGTGGAAACCACCTCTTCCCGTGATCAGACACGTGAATGAACGGAGGATTGAAGGAAGGATGGAAAGATTTCACTCCCTTGATAAATTGACAAATATATTTCATTAATTATTTTAAAAATTACAATTTAGACCGATAAAACTGTGAAAAGGTGAGGTTTGGATTGCTATTAGCGTGGACCACAGCGCCCTCTAATGACATGTACCCCATTAACACTGGTCTGGCTAACGGGTTGTGTCAAGACCACGACAATGAGCGAGAGTGTGTTCTGCATGTCCGGACGTAAGACGTTCACCACCCGAAGCAGATGAATGGGTTGTGTCAGGAGGATGACATGGGGACAAAAGCTTTGCCACGAGCCGAGATACCAGCGCTGACATCTAGCGGCCGTTACCCTCCGGCTCCAGAGTTATGGCGCATGATTGTTTAAAAACAATTTTAGAAGTAAATTTTCTATTTTAGATAATTCTTATTTATATATATATATGTTCAGATAACCCGTAGCTCAGGGCAGGAGGACTGAGTGAAGCAAACTTCGATCTCCGCAGCACGTCAGGAACTGTTGATATTTTCATCTACTTTCATCTTATCTTAGGTCAGGGCATCAAAGCATACTTTCATCCTGATTGCAAATAAACATTCAGTTGTGTTCACTGACCTGTGAGACGACTTGTGTTCAATATGACAGTTAAACATATATCATGGCGCTGCAGTGCTTCATGACTAGTGCTCACTGATGCAGCAAACAACTCGTGTTTAGTGTCCCTGGCGGAAATGTCAGCGATGCTCTTGGACCGGGTCAAGAGGGCATTCACACTTACAGTAAGTACACACGAAGAGGCAACGGAAATAACACTTGATCTATCAAGTAGCCATGTTTTTCAGCAGCCGTGAGTGAGCTGAGGGGACTTAATCGTGTGTAAACAACATTTTATCCATCGGCGTCTGCATGACCTCCGTGAAATCATTTCTTGCGGCTGACAGCGGGTGGACCCCCTTCCAGCAGAGAAAAAGTAGCCCCTAGCTTTTCTATCGTGAATCGTTTTCTAAAATGAGGATGGTGGATGCGAACTGTAGACAGTGTAGACGGCAGTGAGGAGTCTGTGAAAGTCATACCTGTGTAGATGAAAGTAAGGTAGGCGAGGGCTGGATTCCTACCCACGACGCCATGGCTGAAGTAATACACTCATTAAACGCTCCAAGTCAGAGTAAGCGAGCAAAGTGAATGAGGTCTTAATTAAAAGATCGGTGATCTAGCTTCTGCTTCATTATTTTCCCAAACCTTTAGATGATGCAGCGCACTTTATCTCCATCCGCATGCGGCACGAGAATAGGAAACGGCAGAGAAAGACGTCACTTCCTGTTTGCCTTTTGCAAGATGAGCATCGAGTTCAGAGTCCTGCGCAGTATTTCGTGTGTGTGCGCTCTACCATTAGTATATTTACTTCGTATTCTTATATATATATACTCACACTCATCTACACGTGTGTAATGTGTGAAGTAAAATTTTAGCACAAGTAGCCCAGAGACAAAAAGACATAAAACAGAGAACAAGGATATAGATACCCGGTAAGCACACACTAAACTAATTCAAATGACAACATTTACATGCTAAATGGATAATTACATGATATTCTCTAACTAATTACCAACGTATAAAGCCTGAGAGACAAAGGTAGACATTGTATGACGAAGCAAGAGGAGAGAACTGCGAGCTCAGGACAGTGACCCTCCCACCACCGGTTACTTGCCCTTTGTTGTTGTTTGATGTTGCCCCTACAGGCCACTTGGCACTGTCAGGGTGATGAGGACGTGGGAAACATGGCTAAAAAAATATGAACGGGGTAAGGAGAGGATATGGGAGGTAGTGGCAGGGTCAAAGGTCGGTTGGGGCGTTGGTATTAATTACTGAGTTGGTACCGTTCTCTGCAGATGGCGTTCCTCGTCTGCTCTACAATCCTGGAGGCCGGCCAGGCTCTCAGTGGTGACCTCTGCTGTTGTCAGGTTCAAGTTGTTGTGTTGTTGATGTCAGACAGACTTGCATTTAGTTGTTAGTTTGTGTTATTATCTTGTCTATATTGTTTATAGAGTGATTGCATGGACTGAGCTTATGTTTACCCTACCTTAGTGGGAAGTTTCTAGTTAAAATAAGACATTATTATTAGTATTATGGTTTTTTTTAAATTTATGTTAAATGCCTCATACCTTTAAACTTTAGTTTTGTGTTTGATTTTATTCATAGTCAGGTATTAATATGTTGACAGTTTAGACTTTATTTCTGCTTTCTGCTTAAAAATTTGTGTCTCTGCAGGTGTTAAATAACAAAAACGACAATTATACATTTGTCTGAAGTAAATGTTTAGTTCTTTTAAGAGAATGCAGTAGAGGAAAAACACGATATCTTTCTTTTACTATTTTGCTCGTGAAAATATGTTAGAAGGCAGGCACGCACACGCACACACAAACACAAACATGCTCACACATGGTCACACACACACACAAGCACACAGTCACACACGCTTACACACAGACAAAACACACACACACACACATACACACAAACACACAAGCACACACACACACATTTCTGGCACGTGGAAAGAATTTCATGAAGACGTTTCCATGGGTGACAAAAACTGACTCACCTCCATCTGAACTCACGACGCAGGCTCCAGCCTGTCATTGCAGACAGAAGAAGGAATAGAGAATTTCGTGTTTCTTTGATCTCGCTACCTGCAATTTTTGCCTGCTTGGAAAACTTTTCAGCTTGTTTATGAAAACACCTGGAAGACAGCGGGCAGAGCTGGTGTTACATTCGACTCTGAAATGGCAACAGCAAGTTTCCTTTTTAGCAATTTACATTTTAACTCACTTTTTTTCTGTCCGCTCTTCCGGTTAGAAGACTAGCTTTTCCAAATGTTTTGATCCCCCCATCTCGTTTTGTTTGTTTGTTTTGCGTCTGTCAGCGTTTTGCGTACAGCCGTTTCTAAGCTCGTTGACTTGCTCACAGACACAGATCATCCTTTGAGCCCATAACATTAAAAAATAGTTTTTCTTAACAAGAGATTTGAATAAACGGAGAAAGGAATAAAAAGTAGTAGGAAAAAAAGGAAGATAAGTCATCAGCATCATCCTCATCACCAGCATCATCATCATCAGCAGCAGTCCCTTCACATAACCGGCGAGTGACGATGTGGGTGGCTCGGTGGCGCAGTGGTTAGCACCTGTCAGCACTACAGGGAGGGTTGCCTCCCCTGTGCTCACTCTCGTCTCGTAGAATTACCTTTGACAGCTCTCGTGATGTGAGATGTGGCGATACCATTTCTTGAATCTTCTCCTTGCAGAGACAATTATTTGCCTGATTCTCGCATTCTCTTTCGCACCTCTTCACGGGCAGTCTGTTCTTTGTAGGAATGAAAAGATCCTCCTCCGCTCCACGACTTTACCTTCCTTCGCCAGTCTTTTATTCTTTTTCTCGTCACTTGAAAGCTAATTAAATTTCAGCACTACTCATCCACCCGTTTACCTACCTGAGATAAAAGCCATAAACCTGAAGTCGGCACGTGGTGGCCTGCTGGCAGCAAACAATATATTTTCACTGTCCCTCCCTCGTTGTAAGCACCACACCCATTAGACAACCATCAACAACCTATAAAAACAAGAAACCCAAGCTCTCTGGCAACTCATTTTTTAATAGGCAAAATCGTTTGTACACAAACCAGACAACGCAAATGGTCTATAAAAGTGACATTTTCTTTTGTCTGTCGTTCGTTCTGAAGAAAAATATATCGCCATTTCCAAGGACGGCCTTTGTCTGAGTACAGGTCGACTGGTGCACAACCGGCTGTGGGAGGGGTTAAAGGTCGTCTTTTTCTTTCTGAGTAGTAGATTGCCTGAACAATATAATAACTTTAAACACTTTTTACCTGTTTCACCTGTAATATTTCAACGGAAACTCTCTCTCCCTCTGCGTGTGTGATTAGACTGCTGTTTGATGTATGAGTGGTCTGTCCTTACTGCATATAAGAGAATATCATTTTCGATCTGAAAAAAATGTCATTGTTGTT
The DNA here is from genome assembly GCF_003073045.1 of Pomacea canaliculata. Taxonomy (NCBI): domain Eukaryota; kingdom Metazoa; phylum Mollusca; class Gastropoda; order Architaenioglossa; family Ampullariidae; genus Pomacea; species Pomacea canaliculata. The sequence goes on along the minus strand of NC_037592.1, from coordinate 41,393,258 downwards.
GTCACCGTATGCCGCAAGATGTAGATGTAGATATAACATCTTAAATATCATCCAAATATTAAGAGATAACGGTCGAGCTAATTCACAGACCACGTCAGGTTGGTTTCCGGGCGCTCGGTGGTGTAGTGATTACAATACTGGATTGTCACTGCTGCAGACAGAGGTTCTGGGTTCAGATCTCGCCTCGGGACACTCTGTATGTGACACCTGTTCGCAGAGCTGGCCGTCGGGTTTTTTTTGGGTACTCCGGCTTCCTCTGCCATCTCTCACTCATCACAGTGTGAAAATACCTGGAGGTGGAAGCAGTCCCATCCGGCCAGCCAGTCGGCTTAAGTGCTCAGCATCCCAGAGGAAGTTCACACAGATGTTTCCACTCTCTACTTGTTAGTTCACGATCACGTGCTGTCTGTTAGTTCACAGGCTCGTGTGGAAATGTTATTCTCACCCCATCAGCAGGAGGTAATTTTAGTCTCGCCATCACCATCAAGAGACATCAACATGGCAGTTGTCATCTTCACTGTCTATAGCGTTATAAATAGCAAAAAAACATTTATTAATTTTTTCAGGAAATTGTCGCTCTGTCGACAGTCAGTAGTATTAGAACATCAACACAAAACATGAAATGTCTACATCCAATTCTAAATTCTCCGTTTCTAATCATCTCTGTTGACACTTGCAGTCTCTCTCTCATTCATATTGCCGCTTATACAAATACAAACAAACCGACACGTGTGACTTCAATTAACAGACTTACATATAAACGGATGCCCCGTGAGAACAAGCAGTCTGCCCATCTTCCTCCACATATTTGTCCCATCCATCAGTTGTCTGGCTGGATGGCAGTCGGGATAGATGAGGGCAACAAGGTGTGGTTGTATGAACTCCACATCTACAACTGTGTGCACGTGTGGTGTCCAATTATGTTTACTGTATCATTGTAGCTTTGACCTCCGGCATATAGCCTCAGGTGTATGTGCCCTCCTTCTTCCATTTCTAAACTCAAGCATATTATCTCATATCTGTACCCACGTGGGTTCCAGTTCTAAACTCTGGCATCAGCTCTGTATTTACCTGTTGGAGTTCCCAGGTAGGCTGCACTGCTACTGCGATGACGAGTGTGTCGTCTGCACATTGTTTTGAAGAAGATATTTTTATATGGCAGAAGTAAAATAAAAAAAGAGGAATTTTAAGAGACAGAATGAGCTCGGAGTCATGATTTAGGCCGGAAGTCGTCTGCGTCTGGGTGCGCGACGCTGGAGTTACCCGCCCGCCGTCTTCCTGTTGCTAAGGCGACCTTTGACTTGACTCTCGCTGTATGCAGACGATCCGCCGTCAGACGCACACGTGTACACACACTTCTCTCGCAGAAAGAGCAACCTTTGTGCACTCAGTCGTCCTCAAGAGAGAAAATGTTAATCAAGTGCAGGGCGCACAGACAGCATTCACACTGAGCCTCCATCGAGCGATAGATTGGCGGGGGAGAGGCAAGGACCTTCTAGACATTAAAAAAGTAATAGCAGCGAGGAAGGAAGGAAACACAAATAGAAAGAATATAAGAAAACTTATTGGAATGAATAAGTGATACTTGTGAAGACAAAAAGGTAAAAATATAGAACACGCTCAGTCAGTTGTGACCCTCGTTAAGAAAGGTGACAGCCTGAGTGAATAGCTGTAGAATGACAATCACTAATAATAAGAAGATTGTCAATAAAGATGGATGTCTGTGGCAAAAATCGTTAACATTTCCTGGCGAAGGGTATTTACAGGGAGAAGCAAAACGAAAATGACTATAGTATACACAAGCAAGAAGAGAACAGAAGCATCCAGAGAAGGCGTGAGTGGATTTCTAAGTCTGTGGACAAAAAAGAAGGGAGCGCAATAAAGTGAATGAGGAAATAAATAGGCTTTTCACAAAGAAAAGGGAAGGTAAGACAAGAAAAACAATCATATATCTTAATACAAAAGTAGAAATGTGGTTTTTCCGTGCAGGGATCACCGGAATGAAGTAGACCATGTGGTGACGCGGTCCCCTAGTGACGTCAGCACCTAACTGTCAACTGTAGACTGCGCACCTGGCGGAGGCCTACGTGACATCACGGGGGAGTAACCTTTCCCTCCCACCGCGCGCTGCACTCATCTGCCGTCAATGTGGGTCACAGGTCAGCGAGCTGATTGTCTGTACGTGTGATTCTGCATGTTGCACCGGACCCTGCTCCCTCCCCTGTCCCCTCCCTGCTCTACCTGCACAGTGACTGGGGGGAGTAACTGTCACTTCCACTGCTGACACCAGGTGTGACATGACGTGTCTCCGCAGTTCCGCCTACAAATCACACAGAAGTTCGTTGTTTTACTCCTACTTCTCTTACACAAACACGTGTGCGCGTGCATGTAGAGACATAAAGATCATCACTTGACGAGTTTAGTTTGAACATTCTGTATTTATGCCTCTCTCTTCTTTCTTTTCTCTCTCTCTCTCTTCGTTTTATTTCTGCTTTCTTTTTCCTCTCTTTTTCCTTTTCCTATCTCTGTCTCTCTTTCCTCTATCATGACCCCTCTCTTTATACTCCCTCTTCTTTCTCCTCTCTTTCCTCTTCTCTCTCTCCGCTCTTACCTCCTTTATTTTTCTGTCTTGCCCCCCTCCTTCTCCTCTCTTTTTCTTGTTGTTTCCTCTTTCTCACTCTATTTTTCTTCTCTCTTCTGTTTCTTATATTTCCTCTCTATCTCCACACACTTCCTCTCTCACTCCTTTCTGCTCTCTCAAAATATTTTGCTTTTCTTCTGGAATTGTTCGTGTGTTGAGAGCGGGGGGGGGGGAGAACTCACTTGAAAGAATGTTTTGCTGCGAGTGAGTTACTCAAATGGAGCATCTCAGTACATGAAAAAAGAAAACTAAACTAAAACTAAACATGTCAAACCCTACAGAAAATGTCGGAGCTACACTCTGACCTCGGTGTCTGGCGCCATACCGTGTACGTCACGCGCTGGCGTCACAAGACTGCCCCCTACCCAAACACTACCTCCTCCCTCCCCATGGCAGATGTAAATCTCCCAGTGCACTGAGGGGGAGTTCTGACAGAAATGATGCTGCAGGCAAAGAAAGTTGGAATCGCGCCCCACGTCCGGTACACCGACACATCCTTGCAATCGCGATCTGCAACTTGAAGACAAAGCTCTCTTTGTGGAGACACTGTCAGTGCTCCAGAAAAAAAACAAAACACAAACACAAACAAAAACAAAAGAACTATTACGTCAGTGTACTGTGCAAGGTCGAGTTCAAGATTTCTCTTACTGACGCTGCACACGCACACCAACAGAAACACCAACCGGAAGTGACGAGAGCTCAGTTTAACCAATAGAAACGCAGCGCCGATAGGTCGGGAAAATCCCGAGGCTATCGTTTGTGACGTCATATCTGTCAGTCTTTTATTCCTCGTCTATGTCTCGGTTCCAACGACCTTTAGTGTTTGGCGAGATAATAGTAATGCTTTATGGTCTCTCTGTGTGTGTTTGTGTTTGTGTGTGCGTGTTTTTTTATGTGTGCGTGGTTTTTTTTGTGTGTGTTTGTGTGTCTGTGTATCTGTGTGTGGTATTTTTTTTATATCAGCAGTAATGCAAAAAAAGCAAACTTGATCATAGCGAGTGAAACTGAGATCATCAGGTTGGATTCCCGTTCAAAATACTTGGATTTTTGAATGAGGATTAGCTCCCCTTCTCTCCCACACAAGACGTTACAGGTAAAAGACACGTGACCTGACCACTTCGCAGCAGCAGAGAGAATACTGCTTACCTCCCCATCTGTCAACATTGTCAGCCACTATTACTTCCCCCTTCAGCCTGTGATCACTGCTCATTCATTTCACCCCGGGTACATGACATGCCTATCAGGAATGTGCCAGACGTCTCGTCGTCATACCCATGCTCCTTCAACGGGTGGATCGTTCCACACCAGCGCCCACCCCAGTCACTGGCTACAAGTTTCTGAGATCATGTCCTTCTAACATTTCTCAATGCTTGTAAAGGTCACTGAACTTTCATCTTTCATCTCGTTTTACCGCCTCCTGCTCTGGCGAGAGACAGAGACGAGAGAGAGAGAGAAACGAATGGAGACAATACAGAGGGCGAGAAAAATAAATCGGAGAAACAGTTTCTGTAAAATTCATCACCACTGCACCTGGGGACACTGTGTTTAAGAAACTCTAGACAGCAACGAATTTTCCGCATCACCGCCAGTCGCTGAGTTTGTGCTCTCGACATTTATTTGACGGCTCGGGTCTACATCATTGCTGCTCTGTCTTCGCCTGAAATTTCACTATTGCGACTCCCCGGCAACACTGGATCCAAACTCTGCCCTTCGACTTCCAACAAACAGCATTAATAAATACGACATAACAAATGCTTGTCCGTTTCTCAGATAAAAAATATATAAATTACACTGCGTGATGAGAAATACAGAGCAAGGTATAATGTGAAATATTGTTTACGGTAGAGACTGTTCTGGAAGATCATGCTTGCAGTTGACAGAGAGCGGGAAGAAAAGAGGATTCGGAGGCACAGAGGTCAGCGAGAAAAGTGTGAGTTTTACAAGTTCACATCCATCACTCAGTCCTGCTGCTGCAAGATGAAGTGTTGTACAATGGGCCGGTGTGGTGCTGGCCGGCCGTGACGTCACCCCGGTTGCTGAGTTGGTGGTAACGTTCGTGGTAACGCACCCTGTCAGGTGGGGGGACGTCCTGGAAAGACCTCGTGGCCGCCCTTCCCACTGGAGGCTCGCCCTCCGTGTGACGCCTTCATTGCTCATGTAAGTCAACAGATCAGCAGGCTACGTGACTCCAGACACAGTCACCGCCGTCATCAGCTCCCCTCGTCTGCTCCCCCTGCTCCTCCTGCCTCCTTCACTAACCGCCTCTTCCTCTTCCTCCTTCCATCCCTGTCTGCCTCCCAAACTTATCAAAGTAGAACGAGCGAGATGGGAGGCTTATCTCCCTTCCTCGTGGAGCGGTCCGCTGGTACATCGCCAGTCCCACAGCTACGTCACCAGGGTGTTCAGTGCTCACTTGCCAAGACATGTCAGTGCAGTATGACAGCGACCGGTCAGCTGGGGCAACAGCTGTCACTCTGTGACAACACCACTGGCTTACATTGTGACATCATGGTAGAGGTCGGTGTGACAAGAAGTCCATTGGTTGTAGTTGGTTGTAACGGAAGTCAGTATATTCTGCATAGAAAAAAAAAGAAGAAAGGCTGTAAGTGTATTGTGACAGCACAGGGTGAGCATCACATGACAGACATCACATGACAGGTCATCGACGGTACACTGAGCAATAAAATGGCAGTGCGCTGGAAAAGGACAATGTCAATAGAATGTGACACCATGATGTTGATGAACTGTGATTGGACAGCACATACACGTGTGATGAGACGATGTTTAGTGCAACGACACGATGAGCCCCGGCATGCGACATGATGATGTTGATGATGACGACGACGATGAGGATGATGCCAGCACTGTCTCGGAACATATCAACGCCATTAAATCCACGTCACGCTTGTTACAAGTTCACGTGACGTCCCTACACGTCCACACGATCTGTCGAGGGGTGGATTGAGGTTTTGGTGCAACACTTCTAAACAGTATCGTTGAAGTTGTTATCAGCAGGATCGTTTAATCGTCAGGAATCAAGGGCGACTGTTTCTCCTAAATTACTTCTTCCCTCTTATCCTCCAACGGTGTAGTCAAAAGGATGTGTGCCTCTAGGGATGGGTGGCCCTCAACTGGCGCCACACTGGAGGGACACTTCAACACGCTTTTGCCTTTTCCTTATTTTCTTTTTTAATGTAAATTAAACTCATTTCGGAATTTAACATTTCTATGTATAAAAGTTTTTACATTCACAGCAATTATTCGCTTAGTCATTAAACCCTCCCCCACCCTTGATTTATTTTCTGTTACAAAATGAGTAAATAGTTTCCTGTCTCTTCCATTTCATTTACTTCCTCTTCTATGTCTCTTTTTTCCTCTCCTCCTCCTTCAAGACAGCATAAAAAAGTTTCAGCGTTAGTCAGCCTTGACCTCAGATACCCTCTGACCGCTTGTACACCCGTCACGCTGTTGAGGATGTGGGTCACATCGCTCCCAGACCACGAGGGTGCGTGCTGCTGGCGATGACCTCCTTTCGGGGAGGGTGGGGATAGTTGTGGCCTTGAGGAGGAGGATGGAGCAGGTGGGAAGGAGTCTGCAGGGGGCGCTGCTCGGCATCAGGCTGACGTCCGCGCGCGGCAACTTGATGTCCTTACTGACCCCACCGTCTAAACTGCTGATTGCACGGATTACACCTGTCGAGATAATGTATCGACAATCAATGAAGAATGTTTGGACTCCGTAGGTCACAGGTTATAACCTCAACATTCCCTAGCATCATAGTATAATAACTTTTATTAAAGCGGGGATCGGTAGCGAAGTGTCATATGTCAGCTGGTTGGGCCACGTGACTATCCAAGACTGTCCTCCAAGATGTCGTAGGAAAGCTCTGAGGAACAACTAGGTAATGAAGGTGAAGGAATGGATGGTCAACCCATGCAGGACCTGCTTACCCTCGCTCAATGTGAGTGACGGCCTTGTCACGTGTGCTGCCCCTCCCTACCCAACCACCTGTCGACTATGGCTGCTACATACCCTGGGTGAGTGTAGTAAAGTCTACAGTGTAGACTCTACACCGTTGATAACACATTGTCATGTTCCTCAGCAAGCTATGTGGACAGTTTGAAAGGATCGCAATCAGGCAGAGAGGATGGGGATGAAGACTGGAAGCTGAGAAGAAACCTTTGAGAGACCACAGGCTCTGTTCATTAGAGAAGAAAGTAAAAATTGAGCAGACTGCGACAAATTAGCTTCGCTTGAATAAACAAGCTTTGCCGCATTTCTCTCCCTCCCTCCTCCCCATCTCCTGGTGTTTTTACACATACACACAAAGAACGAAAGCCTCAGAAAGACTAGCTCATCAGACCTCTGCCTCTCAGGATTGTGGGATGTCCGCGAGAAATTCGGGTTTTTCCCTGACAAGTGGGGCGACCGTTCGGAAACCCCTTATCCGTATGAGGCAAGAGTAGTGCTTGTGTACCGGAGTCAGGCTTCAGTCTGTGTCGTGTTGGCCGTCCGTTGTACCCTCGGAGGTCCTAACTCCTAACACTTGGGGCCGTTTTTGGGTAGACAGTGGCGCACTCAATAAGTGGCTCATCGAGTCTAGGTCACGCAGGATGAAAGGCATATAACTCTCACTGACGGGTGGGTGGAAAGTGTTATCCAGATCCGAGTGAAAACTTATTCGTGTGCCTGCGCATCGAATACAAGATACCTCTCTCATAATCCTGAACACACTTCGAAACAAAGAATACTTCTCATAACCTCAACACATATCAGGACACAAAATACCTCACATCACTCCCAACACACCGCGTAACACAAAATACCCGTGTGTGTCTGAACATACCCCGGAAAGGCCGCTCTTACATAACTGCTATGTGGGAACTCTAGGTGGGGGTAGAACTTGCTCACAATTAGTCTGAACTTGTCGACGCGTTTACAGCCACAGACACCTTCGGTAATCAAAATGCCTGGTGAACAGGTTTTTAGAGGGACTGATGCAGGGTGGAACACCTCAGTGGCTAGAGCCAGCCAAGCGTGAACAGCGGCGCCAGGGGTGGCAGCTACCACAAGCGAGGTGCGAACGACGGCAGACAGGACGAGACAGACCGAAACACCTGAGCTTATGTCACACCTGATCAGACGATGAGAGACGGTCTCCTCCATCCCCGGCCCACCACCTTCCTTCACCTGAAACGCGGGTGGGGTGAGTCACTGCTCAGTGGGGTGTGGCCATCCTCTCTGTTTGTCTTTGCCTTGGGTAGTTTCGACTCGATCTGAGATCAGTTCGTCGGTTGTATCCTGTGAGTGTATGGAGACTAATGGAATAAGAGTTTTGCAAACACTTCTCCGCACATCCTTTCAATGCCAAGAGACTTGAGCTAAGAGAGCAAGGACTCGGGTAAAAGTGGAAACGTTTTGGGTTGCAACACCTTGACACAAGGGACCAGTCAGCGACATTAACCGGGTAGTCGGGTGAAGAAGCAGTCGTCCAGCAATGTTGCTGGACTGCTACAGCGCTCGGTATCCGTGTCGCCGGGGCAGAGTCGCTCTGTTGGTGGAATGGGGAGGTAACCACGGACAGTCGCATGGGCATCTCGAGAATAGTCGTCGGCATGCGGCCACTGTCCACTTCTGAATACTCATACTCATTACATGAGCGGCTGTAACAGCGGCCAGAGATCAGTAGATGTGAAAGAAAGAGAGATGTGTGTGTGTGAGATGTGTGTGTGAGATGTGTGTGTGTAGGACAGGCGCGAGGCTGTGTTGAGTCCTCAGTGAATGACAAATACTGCGCCCCCTCCCTCTTACAGTGAACCATTCATCAACAAAAATATTGCAATAATTATACGTTTAGGTTTAACTCTAAATCGTGTTGATAAAATATATACAGCTCCATGACAGTCTACAAATCATTCAAACATCTTTACAAACTCTCCTGATGTCGTGGTTGTAGGACCATGGACGTGTGTCCACTGTTGAATCTTGATTTGTTCACATGTTCCTCCCTCGGACACTAGTCTAGTCAAGTAATATATTTCCCTACAGATAGTCTGTCAATAGCGCTTAACAACAAGCTGTCCGTTCAAATAATACAAACAGATGCACTCTTAGATAATAAAAAAATCCAAAATAAATAATTACCAGTCCACAACTAAATTAAGCATAATACACCCATTGAACCGAGAATAATAATAACTTTAATAATTAAATAAGAAATTTAAATATCACTGAGTCACAACAGTAAGTACAAAACTACAGGTCGTCGTCTCCATCCCCAGTAGTGTCATCGCTGTACACAGACCTAACGACAGAAAAGGTTCATGATAGTGAATTAAATAAACTAGTCGGACATTTGACAAGAAAATAGATGATATATTATTTAATTTCAACTGACTCTATCTTGATATTTTTGGTTACAGGCTTTAATATATTATTAGGTGGATCAGTCAGCCTTTGGTTGCACACAAGAAAAATTCCAAAAATAAACAGATGTTCTTCTGAAACATTTGGATGGAGCAGTTCACAAAGCTACAAAAGTATTTCGTCCTGTCTGCTCCCCGGTGGGTAAACGAAAAAACATTCGGCAGTAAAAAAAAAATGTGTTAATTATCTCTGCATCCATACACCGGCGTCAGTGATGAAAAGGAAGAAATATGAGTTTTCTTCTGGTAGCATCTCCTTCATGTTAGGATGTCCTGACTGCCATTGACAGGCTGATCTGCTTGGTCATGTCAGGGTGACCTCACCTACATGACAATCTGTCAACACCACTGTCTGAAGTGTGTCAGAAGATTTCCTCCCAATGATGTTGGAGTCCAGCTTCCTGTTGTGCCATCCTGTGGGGAATTCTTTGATGGAATGCCGGAAAGGAAAAGTACTGCCTGTCCTACGTAAACCTCTTTATCTCCACTTCTCCAACACACCCCAACCCCGCCAACACCTCCGCCACCCCTCCCACACATCCCCCACCCGTCCTACTCATGCCGATGTCGGGTAGTAACCCTTTCCTAGCCACCTCCACCCCTACCCGCCCAGACCAGAAATGCTGACGCGAAAAACTGACGACAAGTGTAAGATATGTAAGTTTGAAGTCAGAATGAAAAATACATCAACAGTGCTTATTTCAGCCGAAAGAGCGAGCGGGCGGACGGACGGGTGGGTCGGGGTGGGAATAAAGGGTTGGGAGACGGCGTGCACGTGCACGCAGCTGCTTTGAGTGTTTTTCAAACTTTGGAAGTTGGGTCTTGATGCCACAGGTTGAGCACACCCGGTAATACTCAGGATAAAAAAATATAATAAGCTACTTTGTGCTGTATAGTCATAATAATAATAATATAGTCATCATCATCATCATCATCATCACTGAAGGTCTTGTAAGTCTGTATTTGTAACTTCCGTGTCACTTCCTTTATTGCAGCATTGGGTGGCTGTCACTAGAGGTTGGTCAAAGGCTGTGGCTGGGGAGCTGGAGTCAGGCTGAGCCAGCAATATCTACATCTATCTAGCAATATCTTCATCTATCTAGCAATATCTACATTTATGTATGAGGGAAAGTAGATGGCGCTGTACACAGGTGCCACGTGCACAGAAAGAACATGTCTAGAAGGACGCTGGGTGCTCACTCCTCTAGTGACAAGTGTTCAGCAGTCCCTCCACCTCCACATCCCTACTACAGACCATCATGAGGTTGAAGAAAGGACAAAAGGATTTTGCAATGGAAAAATGTAGCCTTGACTCTCTCTCTCTCAAACATCACACGTAAGCCTGACATTTGTCTACGAATACTGTTTGCCCCATATGATGCCTCCAAATAAACAAGTTCATCCAAGCTGCGAGCAAGCCGTATCTCTCTCAAAAGTCTTCCACCTCAGGTTGTCATTAATATGCTTTCTGTCCAAGAGGAGACAAGTGTTGTATTCATAGCGAAAGTGGCGACCACATCAGTAGGATGTCCGCCAAGCTGCACACAGCTGTTCCTCGCCTCATCAGTGTCGGCATTACCCATGATGCACGTGGGACGTGACCCAAAGGTCAAGGAGGTAGGCTGATGGCAGGGAGGTGGGTCTTGCGTGTTCTGAGACTTGCTGAAGTCACACGGAAAAATGACAGCGAAGCACTCTAGTCCGTGAAGGGAAAAGCAAGTGAAAAATTCATGTATCCGCAATGAGGCTGGGAAAGACGTGAATGTCAAGGTCGCATTACACCAGGATGCACAGCACCCGCAGCATCCTCGCCACAGTTACAGGGTTTGACTGTGACTGCCACCATTACAGGCTTACATTTTTCTGCAACTGTCCATTGAAATCGAGACTTTGGTTCCGGTCGGGACTCGCTGATGTTTGGGTCCTTGTCTCAGCCTCGGACTGACGCTACACCAACACAGTGAGGGTCGGTGGTCCTGGGTTCACTTCTCGTCTCGGGCACGCTGTTCTTTCTCTGCATGTGGCATCTGTTTACAGGGCTGGCTGTGTTGTCGTCATATAGTCGGTCCCCCACACAGTAACAGGTCTCCTTATGAAGCTTACAAAAGTACAATAGTTCCTCTTTTGATCCGGTGCAGCTCTTCAGTAGTTCGTTTACATTAACCTGCTTGCTTCTCTGTCAGTCTTGGGTGACACACGTGTGTGTGTGTTCTCATATGTTCTCATGTTCTCCATTTATTATCATAAAAAGTTTAAGGATTTTAAATAGTTTGTCAAATGTAGCGAGTGTCCGTGAAACACATTAAATGGTGTAGAAAACTATTCGGATTTAAAAGTGAGGCTGAACTGTTAAACTCAAGAAAAGGAAACCAGTTTCAAATTAATTTCTCGGGGCGTACAGAGGCTGCCACGCGCTCGCATTCCTCCGCGAGATGTACACGAGGACGATGTCAAGGCCACCTGAGGTGATTTATGAATTGTTATCAAGGGTTTATCATCCGTTAACAGACCTAAATTATTCGTTAACATTCGTGAACCGTGAGTTAGCACATGTTTACAATTCGTGAGGACGAATTTAATGGTTACAAGTTATCATTCTTTAAAATTCCGAAATAAAGTATGGTGTGTGGGAAGAGTTTCCTCTAAAGTTGGAAGTGTGGAAAAAGAAGCAAATGAGTTAAAGTAAAGTTGAATTCAGATGAAACCTTTCCCTAGCCAGCTTATTCCATCCGACCACACGCCTTCTCTTTGCGAAAGCATTCCAGGGAAACAGGCCCGTCACTTAATTAAGCACCACTTACTTTCAGACCAGATGGGAAAATAGAAACTTCATCTCACAGCATGAGAAAGTTTTGCTACATGTTTGTTGTTGCTTTTGGCTTTTAAACCCAACAAACACCTGCCAGAAATGTCCGTCTGTATCGAGAAACCCAAGAGAGGAATTATTGGATTATTTTGAAGTGATGATGCCTGAAATGTTTGTATACGATTATTTAATGTTTGTAATAGAGACTGATTGTGTTTTCTCTAAACCGACAAATGTTTTACACCAGCCTCCGTATGGTGACCTTGTCTTATTTGGTTCCACTCATACTGGGGTCAAGGTTTTCCAGAGTTTATCACATATGACCTCGGAGGTGACAAAGGTTTGTCGCGCAGCTGCAGCGTCTGTTCTTCAAAGAGCGAGTGGCGAGGGTCTGGAGACATTCCGCCAGATGATGGCGGTGACTAATGAGGAGCACAGGTGTGAGCATGCTGGTGCTTGTTGTCACCTCAGGAATGTGCATTTTTGTCTGCTGACATCTGTGTTTAGCTGTGATGATGAGATAAGGCACAGTCTTACAGGCTGAGTGGTGGTGGTGGTGGTGGTGGTTAATAAGACCATGACTTTTATGGCGCATTTCCATATAAACGATAGAGCTTATAGCATAAACTATATTTTGTACACATACATGAACACAAAAAACACAGCATGCATTGCACGCCTGCTCTTTCTAATCCACACATACAGTTGTCGGTTTTGTGGTTCTAGTTTGAGTGACGTGTTGTAAGGACGTGATAGATGAAACTTTTCAACATTGAAAAACATCGCCCACACTCGGGTGTGGCATGTGTGTTGTAGTTATTACTAGCAAAGGTACCCGGCTCTATGAGCGGACTGTAACATCGTTATTTATAGTATGATGGATGATAACGAAGAGATGTCATGACATCATACACCATCCACTTCAAGGCCCCATAAATCACATTTTACTATTTTAATGGTATCTGCCATCTCTTGGACAGGTTATGACCTGAACTTCATGGCGTTGCAGGAGGAACCTGACCGTCACGTGCCACTTCCCCTGAGGTAGGCGCATCTTTGAAGTTGAGGGATTCATTTAGTGGCACATGTGTTTTCCCACAAGATGCAAGGAAATAAAAGTGCGGGACCGTTTTGGCTGAGAAACCCGAGTGACTTCTACATTGAATCCAAGGCGTCGTGAAGACGGAAAATACTGTGGGTGGTCTTTGGCCACAGTCCCATGATGCTCCATTCTGTGTGAGTGAGACAGAGAGAGCGAAAGAATGAGATAGAGACGTGAAACGTCATCCACTGAGAGGTATTCCTCGTTCACATAGACGATTAAGTTATGTGGTATGCTACGAAATTCGTGTTACTGTGGGATAATCCTTGAGTTATTCTCTTCATTTTTCGAAGACATCAATTTCTTGCACACTTAAAAATTGTATGGCTAATTAGGTAAATGTTTTAATAAATCAAAAACGTATCAAGTGCTCAACTCCAGCCCTCTTCCGTTCATAGCTCCTTCCCTACTCGTCTTCCTCTACTGATTCACGACACTCTTAGTTCTTGTTACATGATTCACCTTTGCTTTGTCTATATTTGTCTTTTATCATTCCGTTCCTTCATCTGTTGTCCGTCTCTTCCTTGTCTCAAGCGCTAAGACCACGCTCCTTACTTGCGTGAATATGTCTCTCCAAATCACAAGTTTAATTATTATTATTAAAACTTAATAACTTTAAATGTTTACATCGTGAGATAAAGCATAAAAATAATTTACATATTGAATGTTTGCATTTTAAATTGCTTGTTTATTTTAAGCTAGGGGTGGACTTTGTGCTGACCGTAGTTTAATTCCTCTCTAAAAATAAAGTCTGACATTGTGGTGACGTCAGTAATCTCCCTGTTGATACCACAGCTATCCTTGAGATGTGTGCGATAATTCTTCTATACATTAATTTTTTTCTATAAATCGAAGAATAGATTGCCTCTTGCACAAGGCTCTTCGGTTACACTCTAAGGGAGATTACTAGCAGCAGGCGTGATATGTGACTTTGACAAGATTATCTCTCTTTGTTTGTAAATGCCGGGAACTTACCAACACAATTTCTGCTTAGGAAAATATTTCAGAAGAAAAGAAATCAGAATTCTCCACCGTGTCCTATAGCTGTCATTCATGGCACTATGGAAACTATTCCTACATTTAAATACCTTGGCACCATCTTTGACACCAACACTCAGGCTGTTGGAAAAATAAGCTCAACAGCGCTTCTTCCTTCTCCGTATCCCAGAGATTTCTCCAGCTACTTTTTACATTTCATATAGTGTGCTTTCCTACTCATATGTCTGTTTCTAAAATGGTTTATTAGCAAAGAACAAGCAGCTTGAATCAAACACCTGCTAAAAAGTTACTGGGACAGCTCGATCAGTCCAGACTGTTTAACAGGCAGACACTTTTGAAAGTGAAGGTGTCTGCAAATCTGTGTGATGTCAGACATGTCTTGTGTAGTCTACCTTTCCGCAAGACCAACAGCAGGAGGGTGTCCTATGTTGTCTCAGCCATCCAATTTCTGAATGCTACTGTGTGCGAATTTATATGTAGATGATATATGTAAGCCTGAACCATGATTATGTGTCTGTTTGGTGGAATGGATATGTGTTGTGGTATTGTTTTGTTGTTGTGCTACCATATAAAGCTGAATCTAACTGCCCTCTGGGATAAATAGTCTTATCTCGTGATGGCAGAGACAGATTAGGAACCAATAAAATGATAAAGAGAGGACAGCCATCTTCTACATGAACCACAAGATTCAGGGTCTTCCACCAGAACACCAAGTCCAACAGACTCACTCTCAGCCCCACAGGCACAGAACAGGTTGCCTTACTTCACAAACCACTATCCAACAACACATACAGCATACATAAAGCACAAATGGGGCATTCATACACACAGACAAAAACTACAAACATCCTCCTGAAAAGCAATGAAAACCAAAACAAACAATCATAAACAAAAATAAATGAATTTAATGAGTGCTTGGCTAGAATAACCATTGAGCTGTAATATCTTTGACATAGGTTAAACCATAGACTTTCTTCACTGATCATTTATAACCAGAACTTTATTGTAGGATAACAATAAATAAAGTAAAAAAATGCCCCCCCCCCAAAAAAAAAAACAAAACAAAAAAAAAACACCTGCAGCATCACAGAGCAGCTCACGCTCCCCTCCAACACCTGCCCCTTCACTCTCCCCATGTATCTCCTTCCTCACCCCCACAGTACAAAATATGTTTTAGTGGAAGAAGTATCATAAAGCTAAAACACATTAATTATTTGACAATATTTATTTCGTTTTGTGCATCCTTTTTGACGATCTAATTTTATAAGAAGAAACATCTTTGTGAAAATTTCCTTTTTCTCTTTTGCAAGACTGTGATCAAGAGGGTCCAAGGTTCACATGCATGTTGGAAGATGGAGATTACCAGGAAGCACATTAACATGAGTCATAAACTGGAGAGAAATGTCAGGATGCATTTCAGTTTAGTCAGCCCTGCTGTTCGTGGCACTATTCTGACGGCACTTCTGACTTTCATACTTTTACCTAAGACAGCTGATGCCATGTATCCTAAACTGAAAATAGTCTCTCACTTCTTGCCCTTCAGTTATCAGTGTCTGTGCTGTTACCATTAATGATGTCGTCAATCATCAAATTAGCCTTTTCTTTGTTGCTCTCCATACTGTAATGATACTGATGCATTACTGAGGTCAACAAGCTACTCTAGATCTTCTTTACCGACTAGTCTGTCACTGTAACTGGGATGTGGCAAATTAATCATTGTCCCATGGCTAAATTATTTCTTCCACGTGCCACTGCTGCTGCTAAGAGCGAGCCAGTTCCTTCCCCTTATTTATCCTGTAGAGTTTGCACAACAGTCACATATTTTTGAAATTTGTTGCCTTAGCTGGAACTGGTAAGTTTACCTTTACAGCTGCATAAAGCTAGAGAATTTTTGAACTGTGCCTCATTCAAATATATTTGTGATGTAAAATTTTACCTGCAGGGCATTAGATGGTATCAACATAGTATCTAGCAAAATTCATAGTCATTCATAGTCATTCATTCATTCACTTATCTATTTTCCCAAACCCTTCAAGAAACAGGAACCAAAATCTTCATACTGTTCTTCATGTGGCACTAAATTCATCCATGGTAACAAACAAAAAAATGTTGAGTAGAAAAGGCACAGTAAAGCATAAGAAAACAAATGCAGTTTTTGTGCAAAAACAAAGGATTCAAAATGAAATCCTTCCACACCTGCATATTTTTGTAGACAATGTATGAAAGAATAAACCACACTTTTTACACAAAAAGTACAAAAAACTTGTCTGTAACAGGTTTCTGGAGACACACAAAAACCTTTGTCATTTATGAAATGTTTCAAATAAATAGAAATAGGAGTAGCTGCTGCCAGAGTTTGTGTAAAGAGATTTTATCTTATGCCAGTTTGAGAACATTAAATGCCTCCCCTGAATCGACTGACTTACATCAGTACTCACACTTATATGCCATCAACACTTCATTCCATCTACAGAATGTCATGGATTAAAACATCTTTGGTCTAGCTATCATTTAGTATCAGAAACTTTATAGACATTAATTAACAAGGGATTTATAAATGTAGAAAACATACTTGCAAGCAGTTTTGTCTCTGAAGATTACAGACATCCCTTGACATAGAGTGAAGATGGACATTTTGTGCAGTAAAATGTAATGAAGTCTTGAGATTAATTATGTGTCGTAAACTTTGTGCATTTTTTTACCCCACCAATTCCTTCTCATACCAACATGGCACATCAAAACACATTAAATAAAAGTCAACAGATGTTATAAACTACAGATGCTATCAGATGGTATAAGTGCACATCCTTAGATGCCATGCAGTACATGCCATGAGAAGTTGGGAAACCGGATGTGGACCTGTTGGTATAGTGGTCATACCACTGGATGTGGATCTGTTGGATGCTAGAGTGGTCACAACACTGAGAAAATCTCAGAATGAAACCTTTGAGCAAATTTGTCAGATGATATACTCATCCTCCATGTTCTGAAACACACAGGACACACACGTGACATTAGACACATACAGGACATTAGAGTCACATGACATTTCTTAGCTAAATGGAGGAAAGCTTGCACACTCACGTTCTTCTGAGAGTATAATCACCACTCACGTGATGCGTATCATAATTAAATAATTATAATGCTGCTGTCTTGACACTCCCTCATATCCCTATTTTACAAAAAGTACATCCAGAAAAAAATGATATTTTAAGTTCATCAAACCTTATGATTGCACAACATAAATGTCCACAGAAGGTTGTCAAAAATTCTGTAAGAGAAAAATGGGTAGAGAGTGAAGAGAAAAATAATTTCTTACCTTAGGGCAAGGAAATATCAAACAACATGGTGATGACCAGTGGATGATTTGGGGCACACTCCGTTCAGTTTCCCACAGTTTAGAGCCTTGAGCAGTAACATCCGACATGCTTACTTCATCCTGTTTCCTGATGCTGAATGCAAACGTAAATACTGCGTGTGAATGCCTTGTGTTCTGATGTAAAGAATGAGTGTAAACAATGTCTTAACTAGTGAGTCTATATAGTTACAGTGTACTTCTTAGTTCATCTCACTTATGTTATTATTAGTTGAGTGTAAAATATTGAAGTACATTGCTTGATGAAAACATTGTAAATATTGCGTAGCTGTAACCAGTGTAAACAGTGCATTGTTTAGTGTAGACACCAATATAAATACATCTATTTATAAATATACACACAACATAAATATCTTTAGCAAACTTGCTGCGTCTGAATAAGTAATACTGACTATGCATCTTTAGGATTCTAAATACAAGCGCAGCAAGTCTCAGCACAGTTAACATACTTTACTAGCTCCATGTTTTCTGTAATGTCTGTGCTTGCAACCTCAGGGTTCTTGCTGGAGTCTGTCATATGGTCTCTGTCCGTAGCCTTAGAAGGACTGATGTTATGCTTCTGCATAAGGTCAGCGTCAACTGGTTCTTGCATATTGTTAGAGTCTGAGCTGTGGGAGTTGTATTAACACGTTGTACATCAGTAAAACAGGGCCAACAACCAGCACACCACAGCAACATTAGCTTAATAATACTTTTGACAGGCTGGTAACATGTAGTAGATTCACAAAAGCAAATAGCATAATGCACTTTGATAAACTAAGATCAGCATGCAGAATATTCAAAAGAAAATCAACCACACATCAAAGGAAGCAGAGCATAATTAGCAGCATAAACCAGGAACACCAACATTGACAAGAAACATATAAGTAAACCAAATTGAGAGACAAATGAACATTAACTCATTGACAGCATGTCCTTGACCTTCACACTGATATTCTGATCCACATGAACTTGAAGTATTTACAAAAAATAATAATGCCACTATGTATGAAAGGAAGACCTATAAAAAATTTTCATTTACTGAATTAATTTCCAATAAATATTTTTTTAATCAGGATGTGTTCATTGATGATCTCATGCACTGATTATTTAGATGAAAATCTGTTATCAGTAGCAAGAACAGATTGTTTGTTATTGCTGGCATCTTCCTCAGCAAAGCTCTATAAGCCCATCTGATCAGCTGTCTTGATGTCAGCTGTTGTGTTGCCATCATTTTTTAAAGAACGTAAAGCACACCAGGAAACATTTTAATTTTGAGCCAATGTTTTCCTGTTTTCTTGTGAGGAGATAAAAATCTAATCAAATATGGTTCGTCTAGTTAAATAACTGGATTTCATCCACATTTTTGCTTACATAGGGCTGGAGTAAAAATTATTGAAAATGATGGACATACTTTGGTGGCTTGGACCTGAAGGGACTATACCTATTTGTCCTCCACAGCCTCCAAAAACCAATGTGCTATTTACATAGAATCTTAATTACAAGGTATGAGGTATGTTGCACAACAGTATGCAAGAAGTAAATTTAGAACACCATTGACACACTGTTAACAGATAAAATAGCAGGAAGCTAACTGACAACCCATCTACACAATGTTTACCTGAACACTCAGAAGTATTTAGTCATATAAGCATAAGCAAGAAATGTATCAGAAACTCCAAAATAAAAAAAATAACAAGAGCATTCTTGATACTCACCCAAGAGCTGTAGGCCCTGTGATCTCACTTGACTCTTCCATCTTCTTCTGGATTAGGTATCGTTCCTAGAGTCATATATAAAGTAAACACTAAATACATAATAACAGCTCAAATAAATGTAAAAAAGTACTATTAACAATTTAAGGAACTATCAAAGTAAGCAGACATTAACTAGCTAAATGTGTTAAAGACAGGTAAGGCCCAGCATACTTACACGTCTCATGGACAGCTGAACATGGCCTGGGACATCAGGGATGATATAAGCCACAAGATACTTCAATGCAAATACTATATGCTGTAATAAACAAGACAAGATGCAGCAGCTAATGCAACACATGTGGTTCTGTACATATTTACTACATTAACTATTATATATCTATTTAAATATAGTGATGGCATCAGGCATCACAAGGGCTGCTGACTGCTACTAACTTTTTTAGCTGTTTTTTTAACAACTTCCTTTCAGTCTAGAATATTCATGCAGGCAGAGTAGCAAAATAGTATAACACATGTTTTCTTGCTGCTCCAAAAGATAACAATTAATAAGCTGACAGAGCATTTGGCAAAATTGTAAATGAAGGGGGAGATAACAATCGTGATGTCAGCAACTGCTCTTATTTCCCAAGCCTTCTGCAAAGCACTTATCTCCCTTTACACCACCTACCCATATTCTTTTTTTGTCTCTAAGATTACAGGCACAAAACATTATTAACAGCCATACAAGATTGCAAATGTAAAATAATATGAAATTATTGTAACTTTGATCAGTATAAAGGTTAGATTATTTGTGCAGCCACAATGATTCATCACAATTGCAAAAATGTACCTCAAAACCAATGACAATAATGAGCTTCCCGGCTATGGAGTACGATGATCCCCAATGTGAAGTGAAGGCAACGATAAAAGCATTAGATACCACACCGCAAAAGTTCACAAACAGCAGGATATCGTACCACATTCCTGTTGACACAAAATGACAGAATATCATACTACATTTCCAAGAACATTAAAGTTCAAGAAATTGAATCTGTGAATATTATATAATAAAAAACAGCATATTTCAATAGATAATATATAACATATTATTCACGTGCTATGTTAATAGGATGCCAGTTTCCTTAATCCAAAGACAATGAATCGCAAACAATTATAGTAACATCGAACTGTTGGCTTTGTTTTAGTTAACAGATTAACTTATCTTCAAAATTAGTCCTGACTACAAAGGATAGCAAGGCTCTGCCAGCTTTGATCTATGTGTCCTGACACCTACCTTTTAAAGATTTATGATGACTACAGATATATATATATATACACACACACAAGATATACATTAAATTGCATATATATACAGATACTCCTTGCCTTGCTGGTTTCACAACAACATCTATTCTCACCTATGTCCTGCGCTACATATGCTACAGGTCTGCGGTACCACCATAAGAGTCGTAAAGCATCCACGCGTAGGTCGAAGAGGTTGGTCAGCAAGGCCAAGAGTGGTGCCAGAGGAAAAGAGGTGGCAAAGAGCTAAAGAAAAAAGATATCACTCATGACAAGGTTCCAGCTAATTTTTAAAGACTAAAGAATGGTAAAGAACTGTGAACAGGACATCCTATAACATTCTAGACAGTAAATGTTCAACAAACCAAAGAGGTTAACCGAGTACATTTCCCTACTCACCATTAAGAAACCATATTGGAGAATTTTCTCCATATATTCATCAAAGGTGAAATCCCCTAGGGTGGGTTTCTTGTGCTCATGTTGTATAAACTGTAAATGTGTGTTTGCAATTATTTTTGGAGCCTCCAAATCATTGATCTGATTAGACGATCTCCAGCATGGACATTTGCTTTGGAAGCACAGGCACCAGTTGGGATGTTTCCTCAGTAGCTTAATAACACCACTATTGGAGACAAAGAAAGAAAGTATATAATCAGTACAATTTTCTGATTTTCTAGTGAAAAGGTTCATAACCATAACATCAAAACACAAAACTTTTAGAACTGTATTCTGTAACAAAAATGATAACAGGCCATCAAGATGTAATAAAGCAATAAGTTGTCAAGAACACATCATGGGAGGAAGTATATATTCAGTCTGTTTCAATCTTTTATTACTATGTTCACACAGTAACACCATTCTTAGTTATGGTACTCACACAATAACAACATCCTTTATAAACTTTGGCAAGGGTTTCATCAGCATGAGCACAAGGATTTGGAATGAGAGCTGAGCCATGCAACTGCCCTCGCAGCTGTCATCATACTTGCTATCTCCCAACAGACCTAAAGAAGAAAATCTCTGAAACAGCAAAATTTCAACTGTGTTACTAGTACTCAAGGTAAAAGGCCTTTAGCAACATATCCTGCTTGTTTCAACTATAGCATAGTCTCTTTTCCGACTGCAAAAGAATTTACTTTAAACATGATGGTGGAAACTCCTTGCAGTATAGCTGATGAGCTATGCCTTTAATCTCGTTTATGCCTATACACAGTGAAGTTTGGTAAACTTTATGTTGATCCTAAGATACAATGACGTGCAATATTTTTTAAATGATCATTGCAAGGTACTAATTTCCTGAATCTAAGGGGAAAACCTCCTGGCTTGATGTAAATATATCCTGTTTTAACATAATATCACAGATTTGTTGTTCTCTGCACAACAATGTTTAGAAGTTTGTATTATGGATTGGGGCTAACATCACAAAGGTGTTATCACAATCCAGCCTTTTACTTTAAAAAGCAATCTCTTACTTACTCCCCGGAAGAAGGCAATGTAATAACAAGAGGCATAGCTGTTGACAAACTGGAAAGCAAATAACTTAAAGATGAGGGCATCATCAAACTTGGTCTGGGTGCGGTGGTTCTCTGTATTAACAAAACAAGTAAAAGTCAAATATTATTGTTGGGCTTCTGCACCATTGCAAAATTAATGTACAGTTTAAGCAGCATACAAAAGCTACACAAGTTATAGATTTTACCAAAGGAGTAAAGGAAAAAATAAGAGGTATTCTAGGAAAACATTAACAAAACACGTAAAAACATAGCAATTTTTTTTTAATCCTACTCACCCCATTCAGTCAGCTTTCTGGCCAACCATGTGTAAAGCTGTGAAAATAATTTTCAAACATCACATCAAAATTTTCTGCATCCTTGTGTATATTTCTCACTAGCTCTCTCATCTCAATCTTCTGTTTACAGCATGTGCATACATAAAAATTTGAATTTATCTGCCCACAGTGCAGCTTTGCTCTTCATTGTCCACTTTAAAGTCTTTTACAAGTAATGAACCCTTTCCCTTAAAGAACTTGACATTGAATAATTTTATTCACCTGGAAATAGGACCTTTGTGTCACCATCAATGCATTGCTGATTCTTTAGAATTAGTAGGATTTTTCCTATTCCAGGAACAGGCAAATTTAACATTTGCAAAACACTAAGCAAAAGGTTCACTAGATTGTACGAACTTTGATGTCTAATTGCCTAGACTGAGTTTAGTTTTGCAGTGGAATGCCTTACTAATTAGCCAACAACGTCCTTGTAAGGTGTTATATTTGTCATTTTCACTCCTCAACATGTTCTGTATCTTGACTGAAATGATATGACAGATAAAATGTTTCTGAAATTGTATCACAAGATCCATGCCACAATCTAAACTTTCCAAAAAAGGGAATGTTTAATCATAGAGACATCCCTGAACTCACCTTTCCAAGTATGAGAATGGAGACAGCATTGAGAATGGATGATACCACGGTGGCTAGCATCAAGCACTTTGCACCTCCAATATCTGGACAATAGTCGATGCTGATGATGACTCGATAAACGATGACGCCAACAACGCTTCCTATCACCAGCAGCACCTGTTGTGCATCATTCATCACAAATCTTCAATCTGTAGGTGATATGCTCACCATACATAATCTGCATATAATATTACCTTGAATAAATCATTCTAGTCTGAATATTAAAATATGGATTTAGCTTGTCCTTTAAAAGAACTAAAATAAAGAATGCTCAAAAATAAATGAAGACCTGAAGTTCCTAGAGCAACTGATATATATAAACTTTCCTATATTCTTAAATGCAACTTTGTTATCTAAATATGCTTCAAAATAACTATATATTACATATACTGTTACTAAAAAGCATACAAAAACTCAATCATTTTCATATGAAAAGTATTCACCATAAAAAGAAGAACAGAGGCAGAAAAGGTGAACTTGATGATCTGGCGCTGGATTGGGTAATACCACACTTTATCATCAGTGACTGGATCCTAAATGAAATATTAGCAGTCAAAAGAGGTTTACCCTTGAATGAGGTTGTGGATCACCAATATTAATGGTTCATTAAAAAATCAGGGGTCATCAATCCCATTGAAAATCTAGATAAAACTCCAGTCCATTATGCTATTTATAATGCTAACATTTCTCACACAGTTTAAAAATGATGAGATGAATTTGTGTAGTTATCTTTTTGTTAGAAATGCAGACAGGTATGTCAAAGAACACTTTGCAAAATATGTACAAGAAGCTCAAATTCATAATACAAGCAAGGCAGTGGGATATACAAGGTAAAGGGTTTATAATTTCCCCTGGTTTTATTTTCTGTCATTGTGTTCATTGGAATAACACGAATTCTCACATAATATTAGGGCATGACTATTACCACGACCCAGCCATTAATATCACTAATTTATCTTAAAGCTTATGACATCTTTAATTTTTCTTTCAGAAACTAACGACCATCACCTGTTTTTGCTTTGTGCCAATGAATTCTGGCCGATCAGGTTCATTAAGTTCAAACTGTTCCACATCCCATTCATAAGCAAGTTCAGCATTCTCCCTTTTCCACAGCTCCAAAAAGATAGTACCTAAAATATTGATTTTTGAAAGAAATAAGTTAAAAATCCTTGACTGAAATATCATGCTGCAGCAAAGAAAATGAAATAAAGCAAAGTAATAACCCCACCAGTTTTTTTCAAGGCTGACTTACCCCAAATGCATATCACCAGTCCAAAGTAAGGTGTCAGACTGTTGTCAAATGACCTCTTGAAGTCATCAAAATATTGCTTGAATGACTCTGTTAGTCTGGAAAACAATATGTTAAGCTGATATAAGAAAAAAAAATCTGACCACAAAATGCCGTCATAAGCAAAGTATTATTTATGTGTGTACTAAACAAAACAACCAAAACATCTCAAAAAGGCTAAATGATCCCATAGCCTAGCGCTCTCGATCATTTGTCCCTTGACTAGTACCAGTTGTTGGGGAGAGCACTTGGATAGCTATAGCAGCTGACATGGCCGCCACTCAGGTCTGAGGCGATGGTGAGCAAGTTCTACAGGGGAGACAACCAGTTTTCTTTCGGTCACGAGGCTGTCACCCAGCCAGTAATTATCCCCCACTGCCAAGCCTGTGCCTGTCCTGTGTGCGTGTGTGTGCATACCATCTTCCATACTATGGAGTTAGAATGTCTTTAAATGAAAAGTTAAACAAGAGTATATCAGTCCTGATATTATGGACATACCCTGTCTGATTTGATCCACTGATGTAGGAAGAGTCATCTGTTGTGCTGCAGTCATTGACAATAAACATGTGAGCACCAGCAAACAGACAATTATTTTTAAAAAAAACCCTCTGCAAAAGTCACAATATTTTCAACAATTCTGAATGAGTGCTAACTGACATGCGGTAACAATATTAGTCAAGTACGTGTAGTTAATCCTTCAATATTATAATGAAATGTTGTGTCAAGTACATACTTTGAAAATTAAATGCATGTTACACTAACACATCTCTTGTTAGCACCTCCCTATTTTCCAAACTTTCACAGATCCTACCTTTCATAGAGGCCATATATGAAAACGCTGATTCCAAACAAAGTCGGAATCCATAAAGATGTGACAAGCAATCCTGACCACGCAAAGTACAGTGCAATTCGCTCTCCAAAGTAGTCTCGAATCTTCCACATTGGCTGGAACTTGAAAGGCTTTGGCCATGTGTCGTCCAAGTCTTTGCGTGGATCTGATTCCAAGGGATGTTTGCTTTGTGTCTTTGATTGTGCTGGAAGATAGTTATCTCCCCTGGTGATGCTTTTTTCTGATTCTTCATGTAAACTGAAGGCGTCAGTGAAAGTCCCATCCATTAGGAGGAATGGAAGACCTGGCAAAAGTTACACTTTTATGGCTATAGTAACAACAATCCATCTAGATAAGACTTGTTCAGATTTGTACTCTACACAGAAATATACTTGGAGTTTCAGCTGGTTTGACTGTTAAACTGGCATGTCTCTAGATTTTTAGCACCAGCACTCTGGTTACACATGAGGCTTGACCCCAGCAGACTTCCACATAAAGCATATAAGATGCTCACCCTCATTGTTAAGGCCATGTGAACTAAGCAATAAATTTTGTTTGTTCATTCCTTAAAACACAAGTACTCTAAGCACTTGGTTATCCACCTTCCCATCTGTGGCCCTCTCATCAAAACTCCTTTATCAAAGCTACAGATAAGTCGTATGCTATGCACTATTTCCAAAACACAAACTTATAAACTGTATGTGAGCACAAGTTAGTGAGAAAAAAATCACTAAATTCCTCAAACACCATACAAATAAATAGCAGTCTGTAAAGAACTATTCATAAATTTAAAACAGTGACCCGCAGAATGTACGCATATAGCCTTTCATTGACTGGAAATGATATATTACAGACCACACATATTTTGAAACCAGCTTTTTTTGCGAGGGTGTTGCCTATCTCCTCTCAAGCACTGATCTTCCACAACTATCTACAGTGCTTAACTACCTTCTCAACAGCAAGATCACTTGAGAAAGTAGGCTTCACTACATCAACAGCAAATATGCTGTACATTTCACCAACTTAAGTGCTCTAAATACTCAGCCTCACTTTGATGACTTTAGTTTATTCCTCACCCTCAGTTACCAAGTTTAAAACTACAGCTTTAATGACTTAAACAGCAAGACTGCTTGACCGGTCTCTTACAATACCTTTCTTTTTCTGAGGTGTATCTTTCTCGTCTGCTGCATCATCAATGTTCAAATTGATGAGAATATGGTATGTCTGCAAATATTGTCCATAATATCAAATTACATTCAGCAATTACATTTCAAATAACATGACACATTTATTAACAACAAAAAGGAGCTAACTACAACTGAAACATTTTTTAAATGAATGTAAACATATTCAGATTAGTGACTGACAGTGTACAATATGTAAACAAGCATGTGTACATAGTATGTGTGTTCCTGGTTTTGTATCTGTGACTATATGTGGTTTGTATTTCGGTGTTTGTGTGTCTATGTGCATTATTTGATCTTTATCAGCCACATACTAGCAAAACCTTCCTGGATATGCTTGGTATATTTTGAAGGTTACATTTTTCACAGCAAGTGATTAAATTTTTCTGGATACTTCCATGATCGAGTGACTAAATTTTAACATTTACTTACCAATAATGATCGAACAGATGGGCGAAAAAATGTGTCTGGATTTTCATATCCTTCAAACTTATCTATCTTGTTCATGGAAAATCCTGTAGTGATGAAATCTTCTGCAAGTGTGCAAATATTTAAAAATTAAGGTGTTGCCTTTTATTAAATTAAATTATCACACACACACACATTCACCTGCATGTAGTGGAGAAAACCAGGGTACCCAGCGAAAACCACTAATGGATCTACCCAGTAAACACATCTGCCAAATCCAGAGAGAGAAGGTCAGAGCAGACATGGAATCCACAACATCTGATTCTCTTTGTCATGGTGACAGGGACATTACCCACTGCACCACATCACAATGCATCGCAAAAGGTATGTATACTTTCAATTATAATTGTCTTTCATATACTTTGACATCCAAATTTTGCTCTTTAAAGATCGGAAGGTAGACAATAAATACAGATGACAACCACTGAAAAGTTTCTTTCTTGTTGGGACAACATTTCAGACATCAGTGAAAGTGTAATTACAAAGTTCAATTTACATTTGTATTCAGGATATAAATATTCAGAGTATGCTTTTGGAACAACACTCTGTATGGCTACCACCAGTGCTGAAAATACCACGGAAAAATTACAGAACACCTACCTTGATTATCTGTCTCAAAATACATTTTAAGTTTTTGGAGACATGATTCATTTTCAGAGGGAAGTTGTGGACACTGCCAAAAGAAAAAAGACAAGTTAATATTTTTTTGTAGTAAAAACATATTTTCTGGATCCCATATTAAACCTACAGTCCAAAAATAAACATTACTTTACCTCAGACATGAGTTATTTAGAACAGTTATTTATCATTTTCCTTCAAAAGTTTTCTTATTTCACTAGCAAATAAATTTTGTGTTTATAAAATTCCCATGAAGTTCTGACTTAGTTCATGACTACAATACTTAGTTTGATGATGCAGGAGTAAGTAAAAACTTACATGAGCAGTCAGATACCCTAGCTCTTAGCTCATTCATCTAGAAACTTTGAATCAGAAAGTCTTCTAACTTTAAATACAACCTTGCAATGTGTTCTACAAGTACCCTATAGTTATACCCAAAATCGGTGTTAGCTAGGTAACTTACACATGCATATGTTCACATACAGGCCTGCATGAGTGGTACAAAATAAACTTACATTTTTATTAAAATCTCATAGTTTACTCTGACTTTTCACACACACATATACACAAAATAGTACCTACATCTTTAACAGGCATTTCAAACTTGACTCTCTCTGCCTCCAGACAGAGCCGCTTGAAGGGACAGTGAAGGCAGGTATACACTATTTTGTCAGCAACTGTGGTCTGTACTATAAAGCCCTCATTTTCTAGCAAAGTGAAAAACTTCCTTCTGAGTTCATCCTGTCCTCTGTGTTTCACATTACGCCTGTCATTTTCATCTTCAATATCCTCCGAAGGTCTGTTCTTGTGCACCTGGAGAAAATCATCTTGCTAATTGTTTGTACGTCTATTTGTGAGATACAAAAACATTTTTAAATCAATTTAAAAAGCTCATGTCTTTTCTAGAAAAAAGTAAACTATAATTTCTGATTTAAAATTGAAATAACTTCCATTTCATGATAATGGGTTCCAAGTGGTAAAACCTTACCAGCACAAAGTCTATTCGCCTTTTTTCTGGTGGCAATTTTGAGTACCTGAAAAAAATCAGCAAAAGCAGCAATTGTATCTCTTTGAAATGCTGGAGATCATCACAAATCAAGTCACAAATCACACTTCTTCTGAAAAAAAACGTTCCTGAGTGTGACATTTTATTCCAGCACCTGAAATTTCCTTTTTAACAGCAATGTGTTAGGGTGAAACAGACATCAGTAGACCTGTGGGAGAGTCAGTCTTCGATGCTTTCAGGTCAATTTTTGTATAGCTCATGACAGTATTCCTTCATTCTGTCATCATCAAAACTTTTAATAAAAGCTAATAATTCATCAAACTTGTTCAACACCAAATTACTTTTTTTTCAATCAGTTCTAAGCCACAAATGTGAAGACAACGTTCTTGCTATGAAAAGGTATTGTTGGTGCTGAACCCTGAATAATAAATCAATCAATAATTCCCATCCACTGAAAAACTTAAGCCAATTTGTTATTGGTGAAGAAACAAATTTAACTGTGTGCCAATACTGAAAGCTTCTGTATTGAATACTTATTGCACTTTCATGAGCAGAATGACAATCAAAACTCTGCAGTAATATTACAAACTTGTTAGGTTGATGCCAGGCTGTGGATTTCTGCACACTTCTCATTTCCAGTAATTCACACTCCACAATACCAGCAGCCATCATCCTAACTAAAGTATGTGCTGTACAGTACATTGCTCATCGTCATTGCCAATGGCTCAAGCACATGCAGTTAACTGCAAACTTGCAGAGATGACCAGAGAAGAGAATCAAAATCAATGCCTGTGTATCCATAGCAACAGTTTCCATCCACCACAGCCAACAAGACCAGCAGCACGAAACTCGAACGAGAATGAATCAAGAGCATAACAAGGCTATGACTGAGTGAAGTATGCCCCCTCTGATGGCTCTAGGCACTGAGCTAGATATCATGACCAACTTTAACTGAATCAGCAGAACTTTTGTCTTATCATCGTTAAGATTCAGTTTGTTGTTACAATCATGCAAGACTTAAATGTCAACAGATTACTCTAAATTCAGAAAAATGGGGCACACCATCAGATGTGAGACAGAATATGTCGCTAGCACAGGACTGAGTGGAAGTAATATAAAACAACTCAGATAAAGGGTTTGTGTATGAAATAAACAAAATCAGCCCTAATATCGACCCCTGATGTAAAGTTGTCCATTAAGAAAAACAGTCTGGGTCCTACCCAAAAGGTAAGACTCAAACCACTGTGCGATGGCTAAGCATGATTAAATAATCGATTTTATCAAAGGCTGCTGATTAGTGTAACAAGGGGAGTATCAACACTTGCCCAGCAAACAGAAAATGTCATTCATGACCTTCAGGAATGCTGGTTCAGCACAGACTGAGAATCAGATTGTTATACTCAAGAGTTGTTTCAGGACAATTTTTTCTGAAATGTAACCATTGACATGTCCAGAAATTATCTTGATGTCATTGACCCTGATCATATTATGATAAAGTAATTCAGACTTTTTGGGGAAGTTGCATTCTTTCCCAATGATTTACCAATTCCTAATTATGACAGTACAGTTGTCATACAAAGCAAAAGCAATTAAATTATACTGCAATTATTTCAGCACCAGCATGAATGAAATAAAGATGTGAACCATGTGAACACAACATTCTATCCAACCAGATGCATTTTGTCAGTTCTCTTGATGTGAACAGAGCCACAAATATGTAGATTAAATAGTGATCTGCCTGAACCGAAGGATTAAATAAATTTTGCAACTCTTTCCACACACCCCTCAATGTCTCCAAAAAGCCAGGCAAATTATGGTCAGTAATCTATAAGACTGCCGGCAGACATACCCCTGATGGTTGTGTAAAATTTGCTCAACAGTCCACAAGCACTGCATCGAAATTAACATTTAGTGCTTGTGTGCAAAACACTTCACTCACACCATCCCATCAGACAATGTAATAGCTCACACCTGACAAGAGTGGTTTATAAAGATTTGTCTAGCATGCTTTACAAATCGCTCCAATCACCTTAAGCAATTAAATTACATTAACCATTACATTTCACAAATATCATTCATTTATATGCTCTTAACATTGTCAGCATATATTTGCATCCAAGGGTCCATTCTCCTTATGTCTAAGCAGCTGCAATTGTAGCTGAAGACAGGCTGAGTAGCGTGGGGTGTTCTGAAGCAAGCACTTACATTAGTTTGAATTCTCTCTACATCACTGTCAACTTTGTCTGTATTCTCTCTATATCACACTAGATATTCTATCTTTTGTCCACATTCTGTCTACATCACTGTCACATTTCGGCCTATCTACAATTCAGTCTACATCACTGTCTACCTCACTGTCAACCAAAACATAAAAAATAAGAGGGGATGCATTCTTTGTGAAGAAAACGTACAAAATCATTATTTTCAAGTATGATCTGCTTCATGCAACATGCGACATGCTTACAGCTAAGTAAGAGTCTCACACTTATGCACATGTCAGAAATAAAATATTAGCTTTGGCATGCTCCTCCCGACACCACCCTCCACCCATCCCACCCTACACACACATGTGCACTCAGGTATATTGAAACAGAAACAAAAACTGCTTAACTGAATATATTCACACAAACACAAGCACGCAATGAACTTCTAAACATTAACATATCCACATATATTAAACCTTTGCATATACATGCAGACAAACAGATATTTGCATGCACATGCTCTTCCTCTTTCTCACAGACACACAATATCACTCACTCTTATTTTCTCATACACAAAAAAGTGAAATTGGTGAAACTCACACTCGATCAAAAGGTGACTTTCGCTTTTTGTGCTTTTTGCGGTGTCTATATTTGTGCACACGTGAGAGTGCTTGTGATGCACTACTAAAGGTAAGGCTATGGTGATCTTTAAATGCAATGCCATTCTTCTCAACAGCTTGATATCTGACATGGCTGATGTGCAGGTCTCACCAAATGGTCTCTGATGAGTCAAAAGTGTTTATCTGAAATATATAACAAATTACTTAGTTGATATGGATAAGTTCTCACCATGGCACAAGTAAACACAAGTAAAATAAGATTCATCACTTTATTTTCCATATTTAAACAAATAGTCTCAGAAAAGTTCCTAAGCCAAAATACAAGATAAACCTAACCTCGTGCCTCTGTTTATCTGAAAATGCATCAACCTATCAAGGTAATATTAACAGCTAAGTTAAGGCTGTTTTCTTTGCAAAAAATACATTTAGTGCCTTGAAGACATGGATCATACATGAATGTTGAATATACACAGTGCTGTTGTACATTTTGTTTTATTTATGCACATATTGCTTGGCTTTCAAGTGTTTCCTTCCTGTCTGGTGCGTCGAGAGTCATACTCATTGTTTAACTACTCATGCAAGACCGATATACAAAGTCCATATTAGTGTACAAATGTACAATTGCACGTGTATATTTAAACATAAGGCCTCTGTCAGAGCTCAGACCTCGCAATCAATTTGTCATCATGTATGGTGAATTATTATCCAACTTACTGCAGATCGATGCTGAAATATATTGATCGATTTTTATTTTTTTTTGCTACTGTGAACAGCATCCGCAGGAAGACGGCGAAAGGATGTTTAAACACAGACGAAAGATTGAATGTCTCTGATGAAAACGTTTCTGTGCATGTGACTATGACATGACTATGACTTTACAGACACACACTCGTCTGACACCAATCTGTGATCGAGGCTTCCATCCACCCGTCGATCGAGTGTTTAACTGTACTTGAGCAGCCTGACGACTGTCCAACACTTACCGTTTCTAAGCTCTGTGACGACCAGGCGAAGTAGTTGTTGGGGCCATGCCTGCTGTGTGCAGTGTACACCATGTCCGTGCTGCTGTGTGCCTCTGGCAGGTCAGGAGTCGCGAACATCACACGCACCCGTGCACCCCAACAAAAGTTGCCGACGACTCAGTGACAGTGTTTGGGTGGTTGCCATGTCCTATGGGAGGCTACTCGCTCTTGTCTTATCAACTGATAGTCTCATACCCGTCAACATACCCGGCGGAGGTCTGACGAGATGAAGTCAAACGCTGATCGCCACCCCGTCCATGTAGGGCGGTTAAAAAAAAAAACAACACCAAAATTAACAAAAACAAACTAAATAAAAACGACAAACAATGCAACTACAGTCGGTCGTCAGTATTAGTGGGTTTCATTTTTGCAGCCTCGATTTTTTGCTGGCTTACTATCAATGATTAAATGGGAGTTCAGATTATTTTTAAAGTTTCAATGGACTAGACGGATGTACCGGTCACAGGTCATTTCGCCTCAAGACCATATCGCTCACCGACTGTAAAGTCGCCCCAGCCCAGGCGTGATGGTGCATGCATGGGTGGATACTGTACCCAGGCCCGCAGCTGTATAGGGACCCAGCCTTAAGGGATTGTTTTCCTTTTTGTTTCCCTTTTAATAATTTACAATTACAATTACGTGGTGGCTCTCGTGGCCCTGTTCCAGCCATGAACATATCGTCCCAAGACTATTATAATTGTCTTTGAAAGACAAATCGTCCCAGGCCCTAAAGACGAATTTAATCGATCACTGACGACACAAACAACTGTTAATATAAATATTCCCACGACAGCCATGGGTTACTTTGCATTTGCAAACGCAGCCGCCTATTTCAACAGAGACATGTGAACAAGTTCAGCCACCATTCTATACTAAAGCCGATTGTCTCTTTTATAACGATTGTTTTTAAAAAGTGTCATTTACTCTGTATAGTTTGGAGTATCTATTTTACTTATTTATTTTGCCTTCTTATGTCTGCTGCTATGTCTCGGTACAACTGATATATTTGGTCTGTCTTATTTATTTTGAATTTGACTTTCCACTTATTTGCGCATTGAATCTATATCCTGTAATCTGTGTAAAGTTGTCCTGACATGCTTGTAGTGATGCGGATCCCACAATCTACATGCAGTTGCCCTGACGTTCACTGTCGATATTATAATATTGTCATAATAAAATGTGGATATGGAATTCTAAGTATAGCTGTCTTAATTTTTTTTGTGATAATTATTATACGATATTTCGGAAAGGTTATCTCATTCCTCTACCCTGGAACGTGTGTTGGTTCCTAGCAGCACTTGCTGCAGAAGAAAAATAATGTGTATGTATGTTTAGAACGCTTGAAATCCCAGGAACCATAAATCTATTTACAAGAACCTATAAACATCTTTTCAAAAACATGTGACGAGCTGAAATCCTAACATACATGAAGGGAACTGGTACAAGGGAACGAATCCATTTCATGATGCAGCGATGTGCACAGACCCCGAGCCAAGGGTTATCTCTCTTAGTTGTGGATCGAATGGAGAGGTTGTCACATTTAAAAAATTGTTCTAACACTTACATCGAAGCTTGCATCTCGGAAGTAAAGCCGGCCACGTGTCCTCTTGCCATCAGCTGTCCAATGAAGGGGTATTTTGGGTGCTGCCTCTTTCGTTTTGCACCCAAGCTCTAGCCATCTCCATTTGTCTTTTGTTTGGTGTGTGTATGGATTATTGTTGCCATATCTGTGCAGCTGGCTCTGAAGAGGATTTGTTCGTGATTATTCGCTGCCTTTTATTACAGATGTTTTCCGGTCAGACCCTGAGTTAACTCCTAGCCCACTATCTCTTGTTCCGGAGTCTGTTGGACGCACTAGCCACCAGGTGCATATAGTGGGGACGAACGACAGTACGACCCGTCCTGTACTCTTCCTCCCTCTCTCGGAAATCTACATAAACAACATCTGTTGTATACATTCCTCCACTACACCTATACATTAAACAATGACAATGAACTGTGGTGATCATGCTTCTGCAGACTGTAAGAAGAGGTACTCGTGGCTGTTAATCTCGTATGTGCTACGCAGAGAGCAGCTGCATGCCTTCGTCATATTGTTTTCACTTATGGCACCAGGTGTCTTTGTCTGCAGATTTTATTTAACTGAGAGAATTCTATGTGCGGACAGGTAAACGCAGATATTTATGTGATCACCATGTACATGCAGGTTTCAGATAATTTTTTCTGAAACTTCCGAATGTTTATGGCATCCTGTAAGCTAACTCCCACAGCAAAAGCCGGTTTTTACGGCTTCCGACAGGATAACATGATGGTATGATAGTCAAGCTGCGTGCCTTGCATCCTGCATCCACAATCGGTCACAGACAACAGAAACGAAAGCTCCTTGTATGCGCTGTTTATTGGCTAACTGGTCCTCAGTCTGGATGTACACTGTTCGCAACAATATCCCGGCATGCAGTGCCGGCTACTCCACATTACCAACAAAACCTGGCACTCGCCTAGCGAAGGAAGTCAAGACAGGAATTGAAGCTGAGAAACCATTACACAGTACAGTGATACCTCGGTTCTCGAACATAATTCGTTCCGGGAGGACGGTCGAGAACCAAATTGTTCGAGAACCGAAGCAATGAAACCCATAGGAAATAATGGAAACTGGATTAATTCGTTCCAAGCCCCAGAAAATGCCTATTTACTGGCCTAATTTGTATATAATATGTAGAAAAACATGAGTCTCAACAAGAAATAAGAAATAAAAGTGTATTATTAAACAAAAAAAAATAAATAAAATGTACTGTACAGTACAGTAAATTGTGTTTCATTTACTGTACCTGTACCAAACTTTATGGCAGGAGGGAATGAATGTGGAGGGAGGAGGGAAGGGGGATGGTTATTGTATTGAAGGGAGTCCTCTTCAATAAAAACAGAGGGTAACTGCTCTTCGGGTGTTTCTGTTCTCTGTATCTTTTGCTGAGGAGAATCAGAATCTTGCTCTGCAGTTGCTTGTCTGATTTCTTTACGGAAGAATTTGTCAATTGTTTGCTGTTTTTTTCTCCTTTGCAAAATTTTTGCGGAAAGTGGACATAACATTGTCATTAAAAATGTTAACTGCTCTATTTGCTACCACTTTATCAGGGTGATGTTGTTCAACAAAATTTGCGATTTCTGCCCAATTTGCACACATTTCATGACTCTCTCCACAAAAACGTCACTCTCTCTCTCTGCACTCACACTGATGACGCAAGCAAGGCGCGCTGGGCTGAATCAGAGATCTGTAGGTCCCTACAGATCTCTGGCTGAATGAACGCCATTCGGCTCAACTCGGCTCATCTCGGACGTTCGGATGTTCGAGTTCCAAATATTTGTTCGGATTCCAAGACAAAATTTTCTCGAATTTCCTGGTCGAATACCGATTTGGTCGAAAACCAAGGCGTTCGAGAACCGAGGTATCACTGTATATGGCAACTAAGAGATTTGCTAAACCTCCATGACAAAGGCCAGTTCATAATTTAATGTTATCTTTGCTCAACAAATGTGGCTAACAAAATAGGAAGCTCTAGTGTCGGATGAAAAACAACAGATCTTTCCACAAAATGTTTCATATCTAGATGTCCTTGACATAGAGTCGAAAGCAGCTTATGGGAGTCTTTTAGCCTTGAAAACAAAGGGAAAATGAAAGGGAAAGTGGGACCGTTTAAAATACATAGGTCAGCAGGATCCTGCTACTCATCGGTTGGCTGGAAGGCATCAGTTCACTGTGAAACTTGAAAAGGTTCACAAGCAGGTGTTAACAGGTGCAAGTTCTTTGTAACGGCAGCAGTGCTGATGACAACTGACAAGTTAGCATAACTGGATTACAAGGCTAACTGAAATAGTAATAACACGTCTTTCGTACCAAACGCAGAACAAAACAAAGAAATTCCGTCGTTGTACAAAATGGACCCCGCTTTAATACTCGCGCAAGAAGAAGAGAATAATGGAATATGAACCAAGAAAAAAATCCAACATGGATCCGGAATTACAAAAAAGATAAATGACAACAGACACGACTGAAAAGATGTCAAAATGCATGAGATAAGCGACGATGATGAAGGCCGAAGCATCCGTCACACACCAAGTCT
This sequence comes from Pomacea canaliculata, assembly GCF_003073045.1. Lineage (NCBI taxonomy): Eukaryota > Metazoa > Mollusca > Gastropoda > Architaenioglossa > Ampullariidae > Pomacea > Pomacea canaliculata. The sequence continues at coordinate 41,357,116 of NC_037592.1, read as the reverse complement.
TCCGGTTGCGCACGCATCCAGTCGACTGCCACAGACAAGAGATCAGCGGCACGCCCCAACATGATTGGACGCTCTGATCGATGACGTCACTAGGAAGCGCTCTTCTCCTGTTCAATGGCTGAAACACATAAACCAACACAATGTTCAGTAACAGGTTAGTTTACAGCTACAGTTTGCGGCAAACACAAAGTTCCACAGATGACATGCAATAGACTCGCGACAGGTATTGTCTACAGACATCCACCACCACCACCACCACCCCAGCCCCCAACACCTTGGCGTGGCATCTTGACATGATGAAGGCAATAACAGCGCGTATTCTCATCTCAGCCGTGTCTAAACACTTAAACTAAGAATGCAGTTGTTCAGCAGTCGTAACTTACCAACGCTGAACGAAAGAAACAACAGTTTGGCATATAACATGCATGCAGCCTGGCATTCCCGGCAGAGATCATGCGCATGCGTGCGTGTGGGGTGGGTGGGGGAGGAATGTCGTTGTTTGTAAACCTGCTGTCGTAAATAATTACCTAATTACATGCAATGCCTGGTATCACTACTAATCACACGCGAGTCGTAACAAAGATCGCCAGTAAAAAACACGATCGATAATCTGAGACAAGCAGACAAGGTAAGATTATTTCCCTTCACTAGAAACTTTCCCATATTAACATCAGCTTTCGCACTTTCACATTTATCGACATTAAAAATTGCTCGATCTGCTGAAAGCAAACTGGCTGTGTACAAGAGTGGGTGGAGGATGATAATGTATGCGAGGAATGTGTGAGGATACATGTCAGCGAGACACAAAGAACCTCGCCAGCTGTTTCGCAGGATGGGTCTGCGCTGGCAATATGATGAGTGCGCATGACTCTCTGCCAGCAACATTGCACGAGGGCGCACACACACGCGCACACTAAGGGATGTAGAAGCCAAAGAAGTTGCCATTAGCAGCCACATTTAAAAACTACAGTTGGCTCGACTTCAGAAGCCCTCCCGACTTTGCAGTTCGTTTTGAGCACTGCGGTGTGTTTGGCATATAAATCCCCGGGATAGGCACGCGCATTTTACATTACAATGATGGACTTGACCTGTGAAGAAGGGTGGTGGAGAATAAACCTTTGGCATGCACACACCAGGCACCCACGTAAAATGTCTGACTCATCAACGCCGAAGCCTCAAACCTCAGACACAAACAGGATTTCGTTCTATTATCGAATAACAGAGCCATTAATAGTCACACTATTATCTGAAGTAACGAGAAAACAATAAAAAGGAATCGCCCTGTTAAAATGATTTGAAAAAAAGGAGAAAATCTGCATAGATGTCCTGTGAGAAGCAGCTCCCGTTGTTCAGCCCCAGGACCAATAACTCGCTGTGTAGGGAGGGAGAAGAGAGAGAACAGAGCTCAATATTCATTGGTGAGTGAGGTCTTCACCCCTCGACAGTCGATGCTCGATCGTTGACTCACGTTCTTGAACAACCCCCCTCTTCACTTCTCTTGTAGTCTCGTTCCCTCCCCTCCCCCGTCCTCTCCCTCAAGGTCTTCAACTCGTGTGTACATATTTGCCATCACCGTCAGATTTTGCGGCAACTTTCACGGTTTCAGCTTAAGAGCGGTTGTTTTTCTATTGTCAGGAGACAACAAAAACTTGTTTTTCAAGCTAATATCCGGACCTCTGGCTGCAACCCCACAATCTGAGCTCCCTGTGCTACGGTTGTTTGTTCGGTCGAAGGAAAGTTAATAAAAATGACACAAACAACAGGGTTTATTATTACAGACCTTTCAGTGACACATGAATAGCAAAAGTGAGACAGTCGATACAACTGGTGATGTCGACAGCTTGCTGAACACTACTCACAGCCTAGTTACATGAACAGCCAGTGCTTACTGTTTACGACCTCTAACTCTGTGTGTGTTTATAAAAGACATTACTGCCGAATGAGACACTGTGACTTGTGTGTAAAATAAAAACAGGAAAAAATCCAGTATAGCAATACACTTAATTGTTATTTTCTTTTTATTATTATTTGTAATCCCTGAGGTCGAAAAAGGCTCGGAGCATCGAATGTGTGATGCCTGTAGAACTGAACGCATGTTTGGTGACGAGTGGTGGCCGAGGGTGTAAAGTCCAGGTGCCGAATATTACCGCCAATTAAAAGCGTACCTAAAGCAAACGCGTTGCTTCACCACAGCCTCCATTCTCATTAACAAGAACAGTTGTCCTTCTGACAGACTTCAAACTTCAGACCAGGAAGTTTTCATGCTACGCTGGAAATTTCAGAAAATAATGCCAACCGCCTAGGCACTTATTTTTTTTTTTTTGGTCTTTCTTTAGAACGTTTCTAGACTGGGAGATTTTAACTGCAACTCATAAAACACTTGTTATGAAAGCTGGTGAATGACTATTGATGCCATTGTTCCTGCAGACTAAAAGCAGCCATGTAAAAAACCAAGTTAACACTGAATGGCTTTGTATTGTAGCTGAAGACAGCTATCACTGCCAAGCAAGTGTATTGGTGCCTCCAGTACACGCTTCTGATTTCATTCTGCTGTTTGGCATGCACCTCTTGGCAGGGAGAAGGACACTGAATCGGCCTCCGAGTTAGAACTCGTCTAGCTTCGTTTTGCTTATACACGTGAAGCTGATGGTTTAACATGACTTGTTCAAGTTGTCGTCTGGCTACGGAGAGCAGTCAAAAGCGGTACAACCTGTAATACTAGCATTAGTTTCACTTGTAGCGATTCAGGACATTGCTGGCCTGCCCGGAAGACAGCGTGAAACATCGGCTGTGTGCATATATGGTGCCATCAAGAATTAGAACGAGGAAGTTTCGCATTTATTATGTTCTTGAGCCAGAACCGCTGTCCTTGTCTAAGACTTCCTTACACAGGACCTCTAGAAACCATGTCCCCGCGACAACTCAAAATACAGTCCCCAGGCCACAGAAATGTTATACGAGAGATGTGTGCGCAAGATACCATCCCCAGAGCGAGATTATACGAGAGATGTGTGCGCAAGGCGTGCAACGCGAAGGCGCAAGTCTTGAAAAGCTGAGGCGACCCTCGCGGAGTTTTCCTTTAACAAACATCGAAAGCAAGGCCTCGCAGTGACTCTCAATTTTGAACAAGCAGACGATGATGGAAGCAGTTGGGATGAGAAAGCTAAGTGGAGGGGGGAGGTTATGGCTGCACCATGAGGGAGGCTGTGGCTGTAGCCCTGCATGACTATAAGCGGCTTTGGTGATGAGGTCAGGACGAGAAGCAGCATGGTGACCTGCCTATCTAGGATATCGTGGATCTTCAAATGAGTTAGAGAAACATGGAGTTTACTGCAGCCAATACCACGTGTTTCTTCATTTTCCTCTCTCTCTTTCTCAGTAATGCAAAGTTTGATTTTTCACCTCATATGAAATGTCCATTAGCTGGGGCATCCTACGATCCAGTCAAACGCACGTTGACGCCGTTATGCATACCATGACCTTCACCTTGCCAGTATTCAGTTCCTCTTCATAATCTATCACAGTCCTGTCACAACACATTCAACTTTCAAAGAAATACCGGCGAGAAACAGATTTTTGGTGTGTGCATGAGCTCGCTGTAAGGCGGAACACCGTTTTTTTGTCTGAGCAGACGAGAAGCCTGCAGCATGATAAATTTTTGAGTGGGTGCCAGATAACTGTCTTCCCTTGCCACCGCCGCTTATTCTTAATTTACGGGTGTCTTGAAATCAGGCGAATTTCCAACACGTGGTCTCGTCAGTCATCAAAGTTGTTCGATGCAGTCATATTACGCAGCACCACAAGGCTAGCGCAAAACTGGGGCGGAAGTGTGAGAGCTGATCGCGAATTAATTCGCGGAGGCGGAAAGACACCAAATCTTGGGACTTTATTATCTTGCTGCAGTGGTAAGCCTAGAGTTTGGAGGTGGGCAGAAATATCGGGCACTGTACGCCACGCCTGACTGACACTTATCACACTTCAGTGCCACTCGCTGCTGACGCCTAACGCACACTAACTGCCACCTAGCACACTTGAACATTGTAGACTGCCACACTTGGGTGACACAGAACTTCCCCTTCACTGCCTTTCAGCCCCCACTTTCATTCCCCGTTAAATATACAGCAAGCCCGCGTTGCCCACAGGCTACATTAAGCCACCCACAACCCACTTTCTAGTTTGACTTCCTACAAAAAAAAAAAAACACTCGACAAACGAATGTCAACCGTTACAAAGTGTCAGTGGATCTTGTCAGCGAAACCGACACTTTTCCTTCAAGGACAAAATTTATAAAAAAAAAAAGTGGGAGGGGTATAGCTTTGGAGTTGTCTGACAGCCATAAAGGAAATGGGCTTGGCACTGAGTTCCAACAGGCAAGATGCCTAAAATCTTTGTTCCCTTCTTCAAAACACCGCAGTACACCTGGGATGGTGGCGATTATCTACCATTTCAAATACCCGACTCCTGCACACCTGTGTTCACCCGGTCCACCTAAAACCTGGAATAACATCTGACATCAAGTGAACATGCACATCCGTCAGGCTAAGACCAGCCAATGATGTCTCTGAGTGTACAGCAGCAAGCTGCTATATCCTCCCTGACCTTTGAGAGGATACAGTCACCTGTGGTTTTAAAGGTTCAAAACAGTCTGTCATTGTCGAGATTATCGAGGAAATGCAGACAAATTGCTGGCAATCTTTCTTTTTCCAACATACGCAAGCTTCATTTCCCGTAACCGTTTAACCCTTACCAGACAGACCTAAAAGAGAGATTCGTACAACGGTGAACTTTGTATGACCCTCTCGACGGAGGAAATGGCCGAGTGTCGATAGACTCGTGGTAAAAATCGTGGGCTGTTTAGCTGAGACACGTGACCAGAGCAAAGTCTGGTAGAGACCCTTAAGAACGTAATCAGCCTCATGAGAAAGTGTAGACAGCTAATATTTAGCAGAGACTGGAGATGCCAGTAACCTAAACTTCTTGTCACGAGGATTAACAGAGGGTAACCGAGTCGGTTCTCGTGCAACGAGACCTAGAGGAAGAAAAAAAGCTTTGGCTTATGTGACCAAATAATATTAATACTGACATGATGATAGATGTATAATCGCAGACCTACTCCATCATCGGGGTTTGCTCTAGTCTCCAGGGCTATGGCAGCACGCTGGCCAGGCTCCCCTGCTGGGAAATTCAAGCGAAGTCGGTGCCACTAGAAGACTGGCACAGCATCCATTCCCCTTCTCTGTGCTTTCATTTCGCTCAATAAATCGATTGACCATGGTGAAAATTGCCGGCCAAGAACTGTACATCTGGCAATGAGACCAGATGAGACCGGCGCATTTTCCTTGTTTGTGCCAGCCAAGTAGATCATTTAAAAAATTGTATTCTGTAATTCTCATCTTCACAACTGCCTGTACTGCGCATGCGCTTGAATATATATATATGCACCTGACCTATCCTGCCCTCTCGCCCACCCACACATTCGGGTCAGCAATGTCAGTCCATTCTCTGATTTCAAGTGTGCCCCTGTCGGCAGCTCCAGACATGCTGTTTTCAGGTTCAGCACTAAGGGAGGGAAAAGTTGAGTTGGGAGGGGGAGCAGATGGGAGGAGGATGGAGTCTTGGCTCAATTTCTGTGGGTTGGACAGAGCTGGTCACCTGGATACTGAAAACGGATTGACGGGGCGATACTTGGAGGCTTTCCTTTTCCGAGATTACCCTTAGCTAACGCCAATCTTTTTCTTTACAACAAAGATGTCTGACAACAACATGGAGACAACCGAGGCTGTTTGTTTTTCTGTTTGTCTTCGAAGACCCGGAGCTGTGCTGAGCCCGCTGGCGGCCAGGGCGTGTTTGCTGTTGCATGTTTGTGTGCAACGGTTAGGCAAAGCGGATGTGGGCAACACCAGCAGACGAGGCCAGTTTGGCAAGGAAGACGAGGACACACAGACTCGCCCACTGAACAACGACAGACAGAAGACAGACGACGAACAAAGCTAGCTGCAGGGGAGGGGGATGGTTAGTGATGGGTGCAGGGGGTTTAGGATGGGCACACGCGGGATGTCATTATTGAAAGAGTTGTTAAAAATCCAAAGGGACGTACTTTCTTTGGAAGGTAGGGGGTTCTTTTCCTGTGTCTCTGTCTTTTTCAATTTGCTCTTGTCGAACTTGGTGACCTCTTCCAGATCTGGCTTGTCAGACATGATGAATGAGTGATGGTGGTACGCAACAAGTCTGTAACATATTCCATTCTGAGGATAAGATTTTAATTAGTGCAACATTTCATCTAACTTTCTCCAAATTATGGACTTTGCATTCTAAAATAAACATAAAAAGGGAGGAAAAACGAGATGTTTGTAGTGCACGAGCCTCGTGTTGGTGTCCAGTTCAACGACATTGTTAGAAACTGAGAGGAAGAAGTAAAATGTGGCATCCACGGACCTGTCACATGATTTACTTCCTTCTAGCTGCGCCTGCAACTCGTGTGCAAGTTCACAAATTCTGTTTATTATGCTTTAATTTAGGAAGACCCACTATAGTGCTTTACAATCCCATGGCTACTGTTGTGTCAGGTTCTGTATTTCCCCGGAGGCTCCCATCATTTCTTAGAACTGACTACATCACACAATGGTTGCCTGTCTGTCACAAGTGCTTCGTGTTATCGAACAAAGCATTTATTGAGAGCTGACCGAGTTTAAACAATTTCGCTAGTGAATTTTACAGTGATAAGCCTTACAGTTTACAGACGACAAAACCCTCCGTACACCGCACCTTTTCTTTGTCTTTTAGCTTCTTTTCTTTTCAACCGGTCCTCCCCTCATTAGCTGCGTTTCGTGCATAATTTAATCTTGAAGTCAAAACTATAGTCGCCCTCGACAATGCATATCAAGTGCTAGACCATGCTAGGATCGTTAAGATAAAGGAAAATGAACAAGTGGACTCAGAGTTGCCCCCAGACAAAGACACACGAGTGTGCAACAAAAGATCGCTAAAGCCGCTTACCAAGTCGTCTGCTCTCGGCCTGGCCTCTCGGTCGTCTGCTTCCCTGTGTGAAATAGCCGGTGTGATTCACTGCGCGCACGAATACGTCTGTCAATTTGCAGCTTTCATCCGCAGATACAAGCAAGTATATCTCAACTCAAATTTTCTAAAAATATTATTGATGTATAATGTGTGCAAGTTATATGACCGTCTGTTTGTAAAAGTCTATTTTGATATGAGTAATTTGTTTCGATGTGCAGGGAACTATATTTAGTCATGAATCACTGACGGCGGCTGGAAGTAGTGCGAGGATGGAGAAGATCGCGAGTTTGTTGCCGATGTGAGAGGAGGGGAGCTGAAGACATGGGTTGCTCAGGGATGAGCTGTGTGTTACTCATACCATGCAGCTGGCTGGTAGCGAGTGTCGGCCATCACAACTGCTGGGAGCCCACTCGCCCCCGTGTCTCTACGCTTGACTTGGCAGTGAAGCGAAACAACACGCTCTGCTTGCACTCTCACTGCTACACTCTCACTACCAGCTACTTGCAGGTCGAGTTGTAGGTGGCCGGTGAATGGTCACAGTCGCCCAAATAAAGGATTGAGAAAACATTTCAAGCTACGATCGAGGTGTTGCTGGTGTCAAAGATGTAACGGGCTTGCCTTTTGTGTCTGTCTGGCGGTTGAAAGGGCAATGTAGCATGCTGTACACGCCGCGCATGTTTGTCCTCATTGTTGTCTGTTTGTTTGCACCTGTCACCAATACAGTGAAGGCTGGCTGACCTGGGTTCAGATCTCGTCTTGGGCACGCTGTTCTTTCTCTGCATGTAGCATCTGTGTACAGGGCTGGTTGCCTTGCTATGCTATATCTTTAGTTACTGGCTCGGTGTACAACACCTATCTCTCTCTCTCCCCCCAGCCCCCTATTGTCTGCGTTTCGTTGTCCTTTCACCGGCTGTTGCTTTACCTGTGGTGTGTAAAACGATAACTGGCATTGAAAACTTTTTGTGGCAGAAGGCTGAGTTGATTGTTGTTTCTTACAGTAGCACCAGAGCCTGCTACAACTCAGAGTGAATTTCTGGACACATCAACTCTAAGAGGAACTTCTATTTTGTGACTAAGCATGGCAATATAAATATAATTACTGTCAAATACTGCTAGATGTGTTGACTGAACATTCCACAGCTACAGCTTCTGTCAAATACAAGTAGACTGCACAGCGTTTGAGTCTCTCTCTACTCAGAGAGAGAGAAGAGATGGACAGAGTCGTTACAGGTGCCACGTGCAAGCAAGAAAAATTTGCCCGACACGAGATTTGAACCCAGTACATGCTATTTTCATTTTGTTGACAAGTGCTTATAATCATTGCGCCACCCAACTACCTCTTTGTTAATGGATTTTTTCACCCCAAAATCACCCCGGAGACATCATTGGTATAAGCAAAGATATAAGACTTTTTCCTCAAGATCACCACTAGAGAAATGTTTGTTATAAACTTTTTTTTTCATCCACATCATCCCCAAAGACAGAAGGTACTGACTGGACCAGGTGTGACACGTGGGCTGGATGCCAACAGAGCCCGGATGTGAAATCTAATCGACATGCAAGTGAACCAACTCAGTGTTTACATTTCAGATTTGTTGTCAAGAGTTTTGAAGGAAAGGGGAGTGATGGTAAATATGCATTCCTCAGGCGTTAGCGCCACCTACTGAAAAGTTATCTTCCATTTGCTTTGTGTTCAGGAAGTTATCGCCTTTTCCATCAGCTAAAGAGCTGATTAAGCAGAAAACATTAAATACAGCAACGGCCAACCAGTCCAACACGTGTTGTTGACTGCCATTTCCAACAGTACCTTTATTTTACCACAAGGCCACCATCACCAGTCAACAGGAAGTGTCTCGAGGACCCTGATGTTATGTTTAAAGATGTCATCTCAAACAGTAACGACTACACTGAAGGTATAGTCGTTACCCAGGAGACGTCTACAGGAGGATGTGAACATCTACATTGTACACATTTGTTTAATAGTGCAAATACAGGAGGATGTGAACATCTACATTGTACACATTTGTTTAATAGTGCAAATACAGGAGGATGTGAACATCTACATTGTACACATTTGTTTAATAGTGCAAATACAGGAGGATGTGAACATCTACATTGTACACATTTGTTTAATAGTGCAAACATCAGCCTTGAACATAGGTCCTGAGGTGAAATCAAAGTCGAGTTTGTTGACAGAAATCACGAGCAGTTGATGGCCAGGTTCACGTGTGGACAATGGCGGGCTGTGGGCAAGGTCAGTGGGGAGCATGATAAGATTTCAATGCATGCAGGTCTGACTGGCGACGGTGGAGCAGCTTCTCTGTGCATCTAATAGCCGGAGAGTGTTAAGATTAGCTGACAGGAAGTGGAATGTCAAGTGGGAAAGTGGTGTGACTATCAACTTCCGCCAAACACTTCTGGCGGGCGGTGCTGACCTCAGTCGCAAACACTTTCTGTGGGCGACGAGAGATGCACACGTGTCCCAGCATTCACACGGAAACTGTATTTGTAGTCGCCAAGTATGTCTCGCTGAAAGCTAACAGACACTCTTCCTCACATGCCATGTAGGTTCATCAAATCAAACAAACCCTTTTGACACTTTCTGATTGGCCCTTGCATCCAGAAACCTTTGGTCCATCACTTGTACAATCAAGCAGACGACATAACATACTGCCAACTGCCTCTGGTGTGTGATTGAGGAAAGGGTCTTCCATCAGAATTGAAAAAAAAACTTGCTGACGAGGATTAGTGTTGAGACTAATGGTCATTATCACTTCGTTTAGCTCTGCACTCAAGCAGTAGGTATGTAGGTTGTCACTGGGGTTAGCACTGTAACCAGAAAACAGGATTTATCATACCACCCTGTACACAAAAGAAGAAATAGTTTCTACTTAAACCTTGGCTATTTTCGCTAGGGTTCGCACGAACACAACGTATTCAGTCGGTTGGTTATTCGAATATTAAAACAACATTGTATATGGCATGTGATGTTTTACTTGATGTGCACAAACAGGAGGTCAAGGATGTGAAGGAGGAACTAAGAATTGTGAGCACAATGAGCATCTGTTGGGGCACCCTTCACTCGGTGCAAAATGTCGATGGTGCAAGATTCAGGAAGGTAAAAAGCAAGAAATGGTGCACCGTGGCACTTGGGTACAGATGCTTGGCACTAACTGGGTGGTCACCGAGCTGGAAGCTAATGTAGAGAAGTATTCTGCACTTGACCACTGACTATCGCTGGGACTGTGTACACTATTTCCTTCTGTCTTTATTTCCTCTTGCTGTTTGTACATTGCCTCTGAGTTTTTACACTAACAGATCGCTGCTTTTCCCGCTTGGCTGAGGTAGTTGAGACACTTCTCGTTCGTACATCATCATCATCATCATCATCATCATCATCATCATCATCATCATCGTCGTCGTCGTCGTCGTCGTCGTCGTCTCACACAGAGTGAGCGACGACTTGAAAGTCTCAATACCACAATGGAAGAAGACTGGCGCACAGCTCAGACGACATGAGTCATACAGGAGCTGCATCTGTCAAGACAGGACTGGGCTGACCCTTGACTCACAGTGTCACAGCTCCTGCCATGCAGCCACCCGTGCGTGGAGAGACAAAAGCTGAGAGATACATCGTAGATAACGGTACTCTGCTTTCGACAACCTTCACTGGACTGTGACGGCTCCGATGTTTCTGTCACTTTAATACTTAGTGAGGGTGTACACGTATTCATATTCTTTCTCTCTCTCTCACACACACACACAAATAAGTCCTTAAAGGAAAACAAAAATTAAAATTAAAATACTAAACAAGAAAGAACAACCGTAGAAAAACCATAAAAGTTAAAATTATTCTATTAAAGAAAAAAAATTATCTTTACAAATGAGGAAACATGCGTTAAGTACCAGCAAGTGCAAACGTGTATTGCTAGCACTAGCCGCCACCACCAGCTGCCATAGCAACAACAATGAAGACGCCAGCACTAATCACGGCCAGTCGCCGACACTGCACTACAACCAGCCCCCGCTCTTAGCCCCCGCAGGGCCCCCGGCATAGGGCAAGTGCGGGGCCCTCGACACATCACCACGGTCTTATTCAAAAGCCCCTAAGCACGGCCCTGACTACACCATCTAGTGCCAGCACTAGTCACAGCCCTGACTACACCATCTACTGCCAGCACTAGTCACAGCCCTGACTACAACATCTAGTGTAGTGCCAGCACTAGTCACGGCCCTGACTACTACATCTAGTGCCAGCACTAGTCACAGCCCTGACTACTACATCTAGTGTAGTGCCAGCACTAGTCACAGCCCTGACTACAACATCTAGTGTAGTGCCAGCACTAGTCACAGCCCTGACTACAACATCTAGTGTAGTGCCAGCACTAGTCACAGCCCTGACTACAACATCTAGTGCCAGCACTAGTCACGGCCAGTCACCGGGGGCAGGGTTCAAGGTGACCAAGGCAGGCAGAGGCTTTGCGAGGAATTGATTTTTTATGTAGCTACGATCGACGAGACGAAAGGAGTGAGCGAGGAAGATATAAAGAGCCTGAACAGCAGACAAAGTGTGCAAAGTGCAACTGATTGACACTTTATCTTGTGACGTAGCAACAGCGACTTTGGGAAAAACCAGTTCTGTGGTTAGAATGATTGACTGGTATTACCATACGAACAACAGTACACCGCTCCCTCCTTCAGTACACATCAAAGTCACTGTCGTATCGCCAGCTGTCTCGGTCAGTCTCCAAGAGAAGCCGGACTATGATACAAAGTGAATCCGTTAATGACCTTTCTCCACGCTCCATTGTTTCGTCCTTGACACGTGAGATTCCTGACTATGGTGACCTCGGAGCGATTTTAGCGAGAAAGCTGTAAACAGTAAACCTACTCTGAGAATGTTTGGCACACATCAGCTCCAAGCTGTCATTTCGTACAGTCCAGTATGTAGGTGAGCTTCATGGAGGGGTGGGATATATTTCTGTATCCGCTCCTCTCTTCCCCGGGTACAAGGTGCGTCTGGCAGACAGAACTTCGACTGCATCCGTCCTCTGAATGCTCGGAATTCTTGGAATGAAAGCTGTGACGTGTGCTGAGACTAGCGCGTGCCATGGAGAACACACGCCTCTGTGTGTGTGTGTGTGTTGTGTGGTGTGTAGGTGTGAGTATGTTTAGTGTGCGCAATGAAATGCAAGCAGCCTGTCGGCATGACAGTAGGTCCTGAGGTACAAAGACAATGTGGACTAGTGACAAGTGCTGCACGTGGTGCCCGTGAAATTTTGCAGACAGGAGCTACAGGGTAGGCTGATCATTTGTCTTTGTTTCCACTAACGAAAAAGTCCTAACCCTGACCCACCCACTCCTGCTGCTTGTTTATCATTCTGAAGCTTCCTAATCTGCTGGCCTGGAGGAAGGGGGGTTGATTACTGATTTCTGCTCTGTGTACACAAGCACTACTCGTAGCAGTCGTCAACTTATACCGAGCACAGGCTCAGCACATTCGCCAGCCCGCACAGTCACAAAGAGATGAGTTGCTATTAGTCTTAGGCTGAGCTGCCTCATCATACACGTGGGTTGACCATAGTCACCCTTTGATCTCAATGTCCCGTGTCCCGTGTCAGAGGTCAGACTTGTGGGCCCCGCCTTGACCCTCCCTTCAGGTCATCAACAGGAGCGGTGGTAACTTGACCAGTGCACTGTTGGTGGTCTGTACAAACTTCACTAAACTCATCCCATCGCTTGCTGTGCTCGACGAGAACTTTTCTGTTTTTTGCCTTTTACTTGTCGCCGGGCCATTAACAATGATTTACTAAAATTGTTTCGCGGGCCAGGTAAAATTTCATGGCGGGCCGGGTGTTTGACACCCCTGGTAGGCAATGGCTCTCTACTCTGAGTGATCCGTCCACCTCAAGGTCCCAACCCCTTCTCCCGGCAGTGGCTTCTCCCTTCAATAAGAAACACAATCCGCCTCCCCTCCATTAAGTGTCCAGTTTCACCTCCTCTCGCCCATTGCTATCTACCCCAATCTCTCCTCGCTGGCCTCTCTCTCCCTCGCCAGTCACACCTTCTCTTTTTCTTGTTTTACATCAAAGAGGTAGACATTCCAGAAACTCCCATCACTTACGACTTTCGCCCGCACACGTGCACTCAGTACTAGTAGTCTGACTAGGTCCCTGACAAAGGGACATCAGAGCATGTATGTGCAGATAGGCGTGAGTGTTAATAAACAGGGGCAAGGTCCTTAACAAAGGTTACAACAGAAAACAAAAATGGTAAAGGCCTTAAAAGCAAGTGGCTATCATGTTACCTTGTGGGTGTCGGAGCTGAGAAATGATTCAGCACCCTGAGGATCCGGTCCTGGTTTATTTACTTATTTTCTGTGATTAATCGCATACACAAGAGGAGATTTTTCCGGAAACCTGCCGGATGACCCTCTACTCTGAAGTCCTGGCAGCCTCCCCAGTCTGGACCTTACTGTACCATCAACTATGGCCTAAGCTTCTGACTAGTGGATCATGAACCACGACCGAAGCTTCTATCGAGTGCATCCTTAACCCTTATCTACCTAGTTCATCAATAAACCGTACACATTCGCGACGAGGATTCTGGACGATAGCTTTCCCGGTGTGTGTCAAGAGTTGGAAGGAGTACAGCGGGGATGGGTGAAGGGAAGAATAAAACAGCAGCAACGGCATGGTACTCAAAGTCAGGTTGGCCAATGGCTGAGACTGCAGGACGCACAGACTTATTCGTCCCGGACTAGACGCACCCTGCTCACAGCGTTGCCGAGGGTTTAACCTGTGAGGAAGGTCAAAATTACTTTCGTGATGTTTGTTTCGGCAAGGTCGTCTGCAGGTCAGGGTCGCTGACGTGGCTCTCAACTCTTTGGAACTCGATCTCGGCCATGAACCGCGCGTACGCACCGCAGCAGCAGCAGCAGCAGGCGGACAGATAAAACTGCTTTCTTGATGCATCCATCTGATGACGTTGGCTCCAGCAAGGTACCTTCATGATGCGGCGATAAGTGTGGGCCGTCCTGTGCACAACTCACCCTTCACCTGTGGTCCCTGACTGAAAGGCACCCCGAGGTGCCGGGGGTAACTTGAAGCCGCCTTCTTTCAGGAGAAAGGGGGGAGGGCGTGGGAGGGAATTTGAGGATGAGGCATGGCGGCAGATCCGGTTAGATATGTGTATGTGTGGTGGGAACGGTGACAATTATTGTCTTGACGGCGACACTAATATCCACTTGCATTTCTTACTCACGCTCTCGTAACTCTTGCAAGTGTGTAAGGAATTACCGAAGTACACAACAACAACAAAATACAGTCAGCACTGCTGGCGAAACTTTACAAACTTTATAATTGTTTGGGCTTCATGATCGAGTCCATGGCAACGTAAACAATTACTGCTCTGGCAATCACTGAAGTTGCACAATGCAATGTATAAAGTACTGACACGAAAACAATGTAATTCCACAAGAAAGGGAAAAAAAGACACTGACAACTGACAAGGCTGAGTGAGACCAGCGTGGCCAGCCTTACAAGTCAGCGAGAAGGCTCTCCTCTGGACGTCTACTTTCACTTTTCATTAGAAGAAGAAGAATTCGTTTATTTGCTAAGTGATGTTACACTTGGAATTAGACTTGATGATGGTCACTGTTGACAAATACCGATCACACTCACACCCATACATGCAGGCGCCACTTCTCGCACCCTGGGTTATACATCCTCTTATATTTCCTCCACATACATATGACTGTGCTTACATACACAATATCTTTCTCGCTTGCTTTCTCCTTCTCTCTCCCTTTCTTTCTCATATACACGCTGCTCACATTGATTAGACATTGCCCACACACACACTGCCCACACAGACTACACATTACCCACACACTTCAGTCACAATAGAACCAACACATGGATGTTTGCTCGCCACTTGCTCTGTGCGTGACCCTCACACCCTGTGTCACATTCAACTATTACTGGTCCCGACACGAGCTACGACGGAGTTCAGCAAAAGAAACTGTTTCTCAACCAGGAAGATGTTGCCCGGGTGAGTCGATACCTGACGATATCCGACGATACCTGACGATACCTGGGCCTATAAGCGCAGACATCACAATCACATTAGGTTAATCTGTGACATCATAACTACCTGATTATTATCTACCTTTTGTTCACGAGAAGAAAATGAAGACTCAACCCCACCTGAAAGGTATGAAACTTTAAAGCCCCGATGCCATGCAGGAAGAAAGAAAGCTTGGCATGATGGAGTATAGTTCATCACAAGACTAATTGTAGACGCGTCGTCTGCTCTGTACACAGGTAGGTCAGGTACACAGCCACCCAGCCAAGTCCTGTCTCTGTCTCTCTCTCTCCATGTTTTCAATGTAAAACATCACCTGCCAGGTGTGATCACAGAATGTGAACAACGCTCCAAGCTTGTGTCTCAACGAACTGATCGGGAAAATTTCTTCAACTTTTGTGAAGAAGCACATTGGCTTCTTTAAAATAAATAAAATCCCTTAAACTGTGTGGGTCATGAAGAAGGTAACTACATTTGTTGTCAACGGTGTATGATTGCGATAGATGATGCAGATTGGTTTGTCAAAGAAAATCTTACTTAACTTTTTAATATTCTTTCATCTCACATTCTTGTTTAACGTGTCTACGAACGATGTCATTCTAACTGTTCCTCTTGTAAACAGGAAGTCAAGCTAACCTCGCGACGATCGAGTTATTTTGTACTTCCTTGTGTAAGTAATTAAGTCGTCGTTTGTTTTTCACTTTCGTTTCCACTCGGCACGTGTCGATGACGAAAACAACTTTCATATCAGTCTGTCATGGAAAGACGCAGACGGAGCACGAACTTGTATGACTGGACTGCTGGCAGATGATTTTTTTTTTCCAGTTAACCACTAAAACGAGGCAGGCTTGTACAAACCTTCCGGTTTAGTCACATTGTTTAGGCTCGCCGAGACTAACAGCGGAGAACTTGGCAAGAGGCTAAGCGTTGGTCTCGGCAGACAGACAGCAGTCCACCTACACATCCATGGACGGAGGGTCCAGACTCTGTCAGACTCTGTGTCCAACATCAATGTCAGAAATTGCATTCTGGACTTCAGGAAGAAGAGTAACGCGTGTCAATCACGAGGATTTCGGTGAAAGCCTCTACAAGGAAGCTGCTCCGGGTACTTGAGACATGATAACGATGGAGGCTCGGTTCCTGAAGTGCAGTCAGCAACAGTTATCTGGCTTGAGTAGTGTGTGTGCTTGTGGTACAAGGAAGCATGATCTGATACATGAGTGCACAGTGAAAATGTCTTCCCAACCTAGGCTATGCTGTCAAATGTGGGACATTAAAGCATTTGTTTGAATTGACTTGTTAAATATTCTCGTATCTTCCATGTGTTTAATGTGGCTGTGGGAGTGAGAGACTTCACCCACCCGCTGTTCTTGTTGAGGGAACAGGGTGCACAGGTGAGAGGTTCACTCTACCCACTGTTCTTGTTGAGGGACAGCATAGCACAGAACTGAACTCTTGCTACAAACTCACTCAGATCATCTGTTTGTGTTTCAAAAGTAGTCTCTTCCCGCAAACAGCGAGGGTTTTAGTTTTGTTTCACTCCCGAAGTTAATTGGTTTCAGCAGGAAGGAAGCTAAAAGGACTGCGTACACAGGAGTCTGCAGCTTCCTTTTAAAAGTAGAAGCAGATGGCTGAGTCATCTGGCACAATGACTTGCAGGAAGCAACTGTCACCTTCAGAAATCAATATCACAGGTGATGCCAAGACAATGGAGCAATTATGCTTAGAAAATCGCAAAGTCGTGTATGTACGCCTACATCAAGATTACCTGAAAGTAGGAGGATCGCTAGTCAGCCTCTGTCTTTCTCGGAACTCTTCCTCTCTCAGAATCGCTGGTAGGAATGAAATGGGTACTCACGCTGCTTGTGACAAAATATTCTGCTTCCCCAGTAAATGGCGAGGGGTAAACCGTCTACAAACGGCGATAAACCATGAAAAGAAAGCAAAAAGTTGCGGCAAAATTGAGGTAATTACCAGGGAACACATCGATTAGGTTCTGTTTAAAGGTCTGTCTTTTCTTGTTTCAACAAAGAATCCTATCACCTTTGCTTTCAATTACTGTGCTTAATTCCTGGCAATTTATTTTATCAGACTCAGACGACCCGCTGCGTTTTCAGCACACAACCATACACATATCACCCTACACACATCACATACAGATAACACCACACATCACCTACACACTAAATATAACCACACTCATATCACCCTAGACATATCACAACATATCACCATACAGTTACCTACACATATCACTATTTTAAAACATAAATACCACAGACCTTTACAAATAAGTGAAAACCTCGTGACCAAAGTTGTTCCCTAGCGACAATTACTTGACCCACTGTGATTTTCACCACTAGCCGGTCAAATGATTTCCTGTTCTCGCAGGCTAAAAGCGAATTGTTCACAAGGCCGCGACCAGCAATCTCTAACATCAACGACAACAATCGCGCGCCGAGACGTAACGCTTGTACGTGCCGTGCAGGCCGGCCGCCATCTTGTAACCGCCTCTGAGTCGCGCGGCGGGCAGAGCAGTGCACGTGCCTCACGTGCCGTCCGTACTCCGGCTTTAATTGCATTTCAATCTGTCCCAGATAGAATGTCGGGCACACTGTGCTAGTTCCTTTCCACTTTGTTCACATTTAACTTTCAACTGTGACCCTCCATGCTAACATTTCGTTTAGCTTCTCCCCAACAAATCCACAGAGCTTGTCTCAGGTAGCTTGATGGTCTGAAGACCGTAGTTCATTAGTTCATTCATATTTTTGTTTTGACTGTTGTTACCTAAGCTGTTTCACATAGGCCAATGGACTAGTCACTAGTCTGAATTCAGTCGTGGGTGACCATGACAATACAAGATCGCGAGAGAAAGCAGGTGAGAAAGAGAATTGCTCAGATCGGCCTAAGAATGAAGACGAGGAGTGGGCATGACTGGACTTTGCGAATAGGTCAGCCATGGAGGGAGTGCTTACAACGCAGCGAAAATCGTCTTTAGGTGAGCTGTACTCTGTTTCCCGACAGACCATCATGTCTGCTACGGTACCCAGTGCGCCTCTAGCCGTCTGAGCGATCTCTCTCTCTCCACCCCCTCTGGTTTCTACCCCCGTTGAAGGCAGTAAGTAGAGGCGATAACGAACCAGGATGGTTGGGGGGAGGGCAAAGATACAAGAGCCTGCTGAGCATGCCGAAACAAACGCGTGGCAAAAGGAGAGTTGATGTGAGGTGGGCAAGGGGTGGGACGAGGGAGCAGGGGGTGAGGGGCTAGGGGCTAGGAACCTGCTAAAAGTAGAAACCAGTCCGCGAGGAGTTGCTCCGGTCGGTCAGCCCTGCAGTGGCTTCACAAGTTAGAACAGAAGCATCGCTCTCTCTCCATCCCATGTCTGGGTAGTGGTGGTGAGGGAGGGGAGAGGTCATGACCTTCGACCGCCGTCGTGACATGCACGCCGTGGCTGGCCCGCTGCCAAACATGCGCTGCAACAGCAAACATGGCGCGTGGGAAGATGGAGGGAGGCGCGAAATGTTGCTGCGACTGTTGGCGCTTGTGTATTTTTATAACCGTCATCGCCAGATGCCTCCCTCCTCCAACAGTGGACGCTCTGTTGCGCAGTAGTAAGATGTCGATGCTGATGGCATCACTCGATGTCGGGGTCCGTTTGTGTGCGTTTTCAAGATGCCACAGCCACAGCCACAGCAGAAAGTCGTTCAAAATAACTTTAAAAACAAAACAAACTTCAAAGCGGACTAGCCGCTGAAAATGTCAACATGAGGTCGTGGTCGTGACACTGCGGACAGCGAACGAGGTTGTCCTCGTGTCCAACACAGCACAGCTAACTACCTTGGTCACCAAAGACCTGCAACATGTCAGTGGTCTTTATGGCATAAAGTTCTAATATGTGACATGGCACCGGATGCTTCGCCTGCTAATGTCAGAAGTTCACACATTTTAAACACCTCTTGTTCCAGTTAAGAAAATTTGAGTTTATTACCAAGATATCGGACGTCCCTTTACGGTGGAAGCTTTTCTTCGCATTTACGAAGACCTGTAATTTGAATATTTGGAATGTTTACTCGGACATCCACATGTGTGTGAAATTTAGGGTCATGCTGGAGCTCAGCTGATAAATGTTTAAAGGTATTGAAATGAGAAATCTTTTTTAAAAATGTGTGTGTGTGTGTGAGAGAGAGAGAGCAAAATGATGCACGATCGAGTTTATTTCAACCTGAAACAAATTCATTGCTGAATGTCCCGTCCCCTATCCGAGAAATTCTAAAAGCCATCTGAAGCAAGCATATCCTTCCACAGACTGTGGCGAGCCACTGTCAACACGGCGCACGGTCAGCACTGTATGCGAGGTTGTCTTGCAAGTGTTGACATTGCTCGTCTCACTGCATCTGTCAACAAATAGTGTGGGAGGCACGAGCCAACGCTCACTGAGCAGTGGACCGTGGAGAGAAGCAGCCAACAGCTACCCTCCCATTGTCCATTGTCACCGTTAGCGACAGACGGCGACGCAGACGGCAAATGGACGAAGCCAGGTGTTTCTCTGTCCTGCAGCACCAGCGGCACGGCACACCTGCGCTTCAGATGCCAACCAACGAAGCGGAACGGCACGTGGCTTGCTAGTGTCTGGTCGCAGGAGCTCGCCGCACGTGAAGTGCAGATGCTGGGGGAGGGAAGAGGGCGTGTGAAGGAGGCAGAACGTTCACTACAGCGTTTGGGGGTTATTTTTTCTTGATTTGTTTAAAGAGCAGACACGGTAAAAACTGAAGTGCTGAACACAAACGCAAAAACAACAAAACAAAACACAAAACAAACAAAAAAAAAAAAACAACAACAAAACCCAACAGTAACGAAACAGAAGAGAGCAAGAGAGAGAGAGCGTCAAAACTCACCTTCCAAGGAAAACCACAACAATTTTCAGAAAATGATGCTTTCTATGCAGTGTTCAGGGATTCAAACATACATTTGTGGAGGTGACATGTAGGCTCACCCTCACCCCTCTAAAAATAATCTTCACATGCAGAAAATTTGTTTGTTCAAATGCTTCTCTTTGTCAAGAAGCTATTTTGTGTGCGAAGTTTTGTCCTCTACACCTCCTGTTGCTCAAGCTGCTGGGGAGGCTGTCACCAGACAGGAGCCGACCCTCGAGGTGAGGGCTCTTCATCACGACAGGCGCCAACGACTAGAGGCCAGAATAGCGCGATGTCACACCGCCTTGTGGGAGAAGGCGCTATACTGATGTCAAGTACTCGCGGGCTACAGCTGGATGTCACAGTAGCTCATTAACCATCTACTTAGCAGCCTGGTAATTAGGTTATCACGGAGACAGGGTTGTGGGTTAAGTTCACAAAATGTTCAAGTAACGTGACCAGACGTTTCGGGAGCGAAAGCGGGACGCGTGCCGATCATGGTGTGGTCATCGACGACGAGCGACGACAACAGCGAAACGAGGGGATGGGAATTTCCTCTGACAAGGAAACTAGAAGATAAATTAGAAATTATTAATCAAATGGCGATACATAAAACCAAAGGCACGGATGCTAATCAAACTAAGTAATCAGATCTTGAAATAAATGGCGACGTCTGGTCACCTTAGCTACAGTTTATCTCGAGGACAGTCAATTCTTGACCCTAGGTCAGTTGAATATTCATTCACTCAACCCTTGAAAGGTACCAGATGAATAGTTATGTCGATTGTTGGGGGTGATTAGGGGCATGTGGGTAGACGCAGAGGCTGGCAAGACTCGCCAGGTAAGTCTGTCTGGAGCGGTGGGGAGCAGGTCATGCAGGAAACGACCAGTTCACTCACATTTACCAACCAGTTTTTCCTGTGTCCTCTTTGGCATTGACCCCACCCCCCTCCAAGACAGGTGAAGTCTTAGAATGTCATGCCGACATCACAAGGCTGAACCAGACCAGCTTAAGTCAGTTGACCGTTGCAAATTGTATGCGTTACTGCAAGAGGAGAGGCGTGTGTGTGTGTGTGTGGGGGGTTGGAGGGGAATTGGTGTTTTACGCCGACCCAGCAACTAGGGCTGTATCACGGCAAGTCAGCCAGTCCTGTACACAGAGGTCATATGCAGAGAAAGAACAGCGTGCCAGAATGAGAGTTGAACCGGGGACAGCCAGCCCTCACTATATTGGTGACACCTGCTAACCGTTGTCGCCCTAATCATGACCGTCGAGTTCATCCTGTACTACGATGGGTTATGAAACAGACCCACCCACTATGTACGCTGGGATAAAGTATGGCATCAACAGTTCATTTTAACCACCAAATCTGGATTTTTCCAATTTCCTGTAAAGAACACCACGGATGACAAGCTGCTGAGATCATGTCTGGCAAAATACAGTCTTTTGACAATTAATCTCAGCTCTTGTTCTTTGGTTCCTCTTTTTGTTTTCTGTATTTGATTTTATTCGTCGGTTAGTACAGTTATTCTTTTATAGTTCATATGCCATTTGTTTGTTTTCCTGTCCTTCGTATGCTGTCCATGTTTCCTTCTTGTCCTTAAGCGCTAAGTGCATGCTCTTTAGGTGTGTGAGTATGCACTTTACAATTTTTGCATTTATTATTATTAATGCTTTTAGTGGCAAATTATCTCCAGCTTAAGAGTTAGAAATCTTACCAAATCCCATGAACTAAATGAGAAAGGAAAAGAAATTATAGTTTCAGTCAAGTGAATCATCTTTATAAATGAGTCTTACACCCAGCACTCAACATTACAACATGACTTTTACTTATTCATTCACTACTGAGGTAAGACAAATAACATGTTCTTCAGTGCTGCTGACAATAAAGAAGACTACACAAGAGGAAACCGCATTCATACTAAGCTCTTAGAACACAAACAGACACATACACCACACACACACCACACATGAAATGCAGCATACCAGCCATGTCTCAATCTTATCCTTTTCTACATCTACAATTTTATTATGTAGAGAATTTGAACTTTGAAAATTTTGCTATACAGAGAACTGGTTCTTTTTCTTTCAACACTCAAAATAGTTTAAGGACACCTAATGGTCACTTAATATCAAATGTTAATTCAAAGTACCCACAACCAACTGCACAGACTTATACAATATTCTTTTTTATATATTTTTTCAGCTTCTCAAGAAAATGGAGGAAATTTAAAGATTTAAAAGATGTGAAATAGTTCACTAATCAAGAAATATTTTCTCTCTGCCACATAAGCTGCATGTCAAGATTAACTCTTTATAGTTCAGTTGAGCATGTGTAGTTGAAAATTATGTTAACCTCTTCAAATGAGAAATAAATCCAAACCTTTTAAGTTATAAAACAGTTTTTTGAAAAGGCTTATCTTTCCAATTTGTGAGTATATTTGTGCCAGAAAGTTCTTCACATTCTCTCAGAACAGTGAAGCAAATGCGTCACATGACACGGTACACAATCTGTCTGCCCAGAGGCAGTTTGGCACTATTTTCCTCAGCAAAAATGCTGTTTGAAGTGGTGTCAATATGGAAGACAGCTGTTGCAGATATAACTACTTTGTCATCGCCAGCACCATTGAGCTGTGGGATGCTTCTCCATCCAGCATTAGCATCTTTGTAACGCAGGATCTGCACCAAGGATGGATCTGGAAGAGAAAGAGAAAGGTGAGGGGGGGAAAAGTTGCTTAGAAGTCCTCAAATGTTTTGATTTCAACATAGAAGTAATTGCATCACATATTCTACAAAAGTTATTAAGAAAAGTATGAAAAGCCCACACTGAATGCAGAAGAGTAATCATCTCTTTTATATTCAGTGAGTTTTATTATTACATGATATTTCATTATCATTAATAAGCACATTCTTGCATACAGCTCCCACCCCTCTTCTAGCCCTTTGCATTCAATGATAAAGAATGATATTCAAAGATATAATAATAAATCATATACCACTAATGAAAAACCTGCAAGCAGTCTTTAATATAACAGGAAGTAGTTTTGTCTGAATGACTGGTGGTACACTTCATCCAAGAAAAAATATGTAAAAATAGAATTATTGTTTGCACTTAATAAAATATGGGCTTTGACAGGAGTAGGCCAAGCAAAATCTAAAGCTTATGTGCCTGGTTATGTGGAAAAATGAAATCAGAGTTCAAGGTCTCCCCTGCTACTGATCAGGCAGTGGCTCTTGGCCTAACAAAGGGAGACCAATGTATAGCAGTCTTATCTTATTTCTAGCTTCTCATTTTTTTTGCACATAAATAACCTCACTCTGTGGCCACTTACAACATGTGGAATAAAATATTTTTTACATAAATAATATGAATATTGTTCATTCATCTTAACTCTGTCACTTTATACGCAGCATACTAAAGCAAAAATTTAATAGCGGACAATAAATAAAGGCAAAACTATTAATGACTCTAAAATTTAACACCTCAGATTGTTGATGCTCTCAAGGTAAAAAGATTCTCTCGTTTCAGTTTGATTAAATAGTTTTGTTAAATAATCAACAGAGCAATTAAACTGTAACAGTTTGCAGATTCTGACATCTTGGAGAAACTCTCTCCTTAAGCCTTTCCTTGCTTTTAATGACCTTCTTAAAGAGATACTACACATACACACATGCATGTATGCAGACAGGTATGGGCATAATATGAAATTTGCTAAGCAGGGTTACATTAAAAAAAAAAAAATCTGTCTGCTAATGAAGATCTTTATGGAAGAACAGAATAAATATCCCAACAAAAGAGGGCCTAAAAAGAGACCACTGTACCCTTGATTTTGGATCGCTCAGATTTAGCCAGACGAGCTGCAATCTTGGCTGGAATATCGCCTTCAAAGACAGGTACTGACATCTCGAAAAGTCCACTACCTTGCTGTTGGTTGATGAGGAGTATATTTACTGAAGGCTGAAATACACAATCAGGTCATAACACTGAAGGTTGAAAAACATCACGTAAGACTATATTAAAGACACCCAAAGATTGTGCATTTAGGATAGCTGTGTAATAAAATGCCACTACAGCAACAGCAAACTGCTTATAACTGGTCCACAGTAGTGGCCGCTTAAGTTTAAAGTCTTACACGCTGACAGGTTTTAAGTTGGCAAGCAATACACCTCCATTTTTATTTACCTCAGTGCGATAAGTAATAAATGGTTTTCCTGGGCAACAGTCTTCCCGTACTTTCTCATCTGCACCTTCGGAAAACTTGATGTCCAATCCCTCCAACTATGCATAAAAAAGACAAGAATTTTCCTAGCTACATCCACTACTAAGAAGTTCTTTTTTAAAATGCATTCTCCTCTGTATCTGTAGTTGGGGGAGGGGCGTGAATGCACCATAGAAGTGATCTCTATTTTAAGCAAGAAACAAAATATTTAAACTTAGAAAATCTTTAACAAACTATATTAAAAAATCAAAGATTTCAGGTGAAAACACATATCAGATAAAGAAAAATGAGCAAAATGTATGATAATAATGAAGCTTGAGGACTAGCATATTTTTATGTTTAGTATATATTTGCCTTGCATCACAAATCTTTATGAATTAGGGTTAGGGTTAGTATCTTTATGGAAGTGTGGGCAGAAGAGACTTGTAAGATATGCACTGTACCATTATCTTCTACTGCTGGTAATAAATGTATGTTACATACCTCCAGGGTATTACACAAGTAGGCACGGTTTATATCTAGTACTTCTTTCTCATCAAACTCTGATGTCAAATCCAAAGCACGTACTCCGTGTTTGTTGAAATTTTCCTGCAAGAGTGTGAAAAGTCAAAATGAAATGCTGAAAGCTAGGCTTATGCATGGATTATATAAATTTTCACCAAAGAACTACAGTCATTAAAAAAAAGGGTCTTCTTATGCCAGAATTTTATCACTATGATTGCACCAACTCACCTTGGCCACCTGCACAAAGGGCATGACTTTCTTCATGTACTTCTTTAACTCTGGCTTGTCTTTGAGTTCACTGGAGATTACTTTGTTGTCCGGAAAACCTTGATTAGCCTGTCAGCAAGATATTAGTTGCAAAAAGAAAATTAAAAAAAAATCACTGGTATCATGCCCTCTCAAGATCAACAAAACCAGGGCCACAGGGGAGTATGCTGAAGCAATGTAGATAAAGGAACAGAAAACTACACATATGAAGATTAACATTTGCCTCATATTATAACATAACCTTTGTCAGCATTGCCTCTCTCAAGTGATCAGTAACAAAAGTGTATGCTTTTAAGTTAATTCCATTTACCAAAAGCAGCCCTGAATGTTCTCCCAGGGTTCTGTCATCTGTGTGGAGAACATTGGTATGAACCTAGCATAATTTTATGACCAACTGGTGAGTTAACATTAGATGTATTCACCATATGTACTGAATCAACACTCTTTTGCATGTTTGCAGTAATGTATTAACTACATACATGTACTTAGCATGTCCAATCAAATAATTACTTGTATTCAAACTCACATTGTACAGTTGTTTTAAAGTGGTCAGTACAGTGTTCTGCCAAGGAGGGTAGGTCTTTGCTACCCATACAGTACCATGCGTGGGAACTGATGCCTTCTGTGAAACAAATCCAAATGAAACATTTAAGCACAACAGATGTAAAAAAAAGTCAGTGGTAATTTGTGAAAAAAAAAATTTGTTCAAGCAAAGTAAGGTTAAAAGTAATCACTTGATGAAAAGTCAAAAAAAGTAGCAAGTTTACTTTGTTTTTGCCAGGATGAAGGGCAGTCTTAAGACGTAGGCGAAACTCATGAGCTGCGTCCATCAGATACTCAGAAGACCTGATCAAGACCTCATCAACAGGGCCTGCAACTGGCCATGCAGCGTGCATGATGCTCTCACCTAAGAGTTCCTGTCTCAGCCTGTAGTGAGCACAAAAAAAAAAAAAGTCAACATAAAAATACCTTCCCTCAAAATATTTCAAAAAGATCCCAGATAATAATAATGATGGCTAAAGAAACACTCTAATACTCATGCACAATCCAAATACTGAGTACTTTTAACACTGAAACAACAGACCTGAGGTTTGTAAACAGACCATGTTACACAGGGTTTGTGAACAATAGATTATGTTACACGAGGTTTGTAAAGATTTGTCTCTTTATTGGCAGCAGTTTACTTGCTGTGCAGTGTCTAGAAATCACATCGTATTAACTGTTAATCTTCTGATTACTCTAAGATATAAAGTTTAAACTTTGATTATAAAATTTTTAGGATATCGTGTCTTTTCTTAACATTTGCTTTCATTCTGTGACAAAAATCACTAAACTTTTCAACTGCATTGTATATTGCCCTACATTACCTAAACTGAATTGATGGTGTGCTTACTTTCTGTAGTTCTCCCCAGATGAACTCAGCCATGTGAGGTGTAATGGGTGCCATCAGCAGCACCTGCACTTTGATAAAGAGGAAGACCAAGTCGCGGTGCATGCCCTCTGTTGCCACTTCTCGGTACTTGTCACGTTTGCCCTGTAAACACACAAGTCTTTTCAACATGTAGACATGAACAAGTTTATTCTATGTAGACAGTGAATATGGTGGAGGGTAAAAAGGATTGGCTGGGTGACAAACAAGCAGTTTGGTGAAGATAGGTATACAACAAATGGTCAAATCTATAACCTTAATGACAAATGAAATCTTAATGGCAACAGCAAATAAATCACCTGAAACTCAAAGAAGCCAGTCCTGAGAGCCTCTTTGAACATGAAGGCATCAAAATGAGCCTGCGTTTCCTTTATGGTTTTGTTGATCTCACTGAAGAAAATGCAAAATCAAGATGTAGTCTACAATATTACATAGGACACAGATAGTGTTGCTTAGTGACATTACAGTTTTTTGCACTGCTATCCCTCTAAAATCTTACTCTCTTCTGATCAGCAGCAATTTTATCTCCACTCTATCAAATCTTCAAGAACCATCTTTCAATTAGGAGGTTACTTCAGGAACACTTTGTCACAAACAGTTACCTTAAGAACACTTTGTCACTAAAAGTGTATGCTTCTGGCGGACCAGTCCGAAGCTCCCCTTGACTGGCAATCATTTCTTTGACCCATTCCAGCAAGGTATACAGGCGTAGAAGACCAGCATCCGCCATTTTTTCCACAAAGTTGGCATCCTCCACGGTGTCACCAGCATCTGCCAGTGACAGGCGCATACCTGCAAGATATCAATTAAGACTGACTGCACCAGCACCAGGATACAAGGCAGGGTGTAGCAGCAACAGGATCAATACAGTTATGACACCCAAGTATGCTACAAGAAACTGCTAGGGAGTGATATGGAGTGAAATGGTTTGTGCCACAAGGTATGACAAAGTCTGACTTTAAGACTGGTGTGTCATGTAAAGATAAGACCTTTATGGATATGCTGTGAGAAAATGTGATGATTTGTATGAGGTAATATCGTGTGCTGTGATTTACTGTGTGTTAATGATAGGCACAGACCTACCATCAGCAGAAAACCTGGCCACAGCCTCAGTCAAGGTTAAGAAGTTTCCTGTAGATTTTGACATCTAGGAAAAAAACCCCAGAAGAATTGAAAGAAAAATATTAACAAAATAGCAAAAGACATAGCAGATGTTAAAGCAAAATACAATCCTATCAGTATTAACTTGTCAATACTTATAATTATCAAAGTATTAAAAAAAAATAAACACTTCAGAGGCAGAAATATTAGCTCTAATTAGCTGCCGATTGCCCTTTAAAATTTATCGGACTCAACGATCTAGTTGTGGCTAAGTTAAATTAGAAAGATGCCTTGCAGTAGGAGCTTTCTCTGACCTTCTCCGAGTTCAGAAGGATATGGCCATTGGCACGGATTGCTTTAGGCCACTTGGTCCTTTAAAACAAACAAAAATAGTGAGCACACATCATTAGATGCCGTTAGACCCTGAATAAAGTAAAGTGATCACTGACCGACATTATGTAGCTAGCTATCAGAAGAGTTCTGCATTAAAAATGTTTGGAAACTGTGTTGTATTTAAATTTTCTACTGTCTTCTTTAAAACTTGAGACCTCTTCACTGACTTGAACTTTGTTATGGATGACAGTGGAGTAATTTGTTAACGCTACAAGCATCAATAAATTTGATACATTTTTCAAATATAAAAATTTAACAAAATATAAAATTTTGTACAAATACTAAGAAACCAACTTGTCATTTGGCCACATAGCAATATGGTTGTAGATGTAGTATGTTAAGTGATTCTGGATAAGGTCTTTTCCAGACATTCGCACATCCACTGGGTACCAGTACTCAAACTCTGCTTTCAGGCTGTTGAGAGTGGCCTTGGGAATCTTGCAGTTACTTGGAAATGGAGCCTCTTTGAAAAAAATGTAATCCCACACTTCCAGGGTCATCTGCTCTGGTCTGCACAAACATATAGCATCATGTTGCAAGACAAGTTTTGCAAACTTCTTCACTTACTACTGCTGTTAATTATGTTAGCAGTCTGAATCAACAAATCACAATGATCTGTTAAGTCAAAAAAACCTGTCACACAAATGTAGCCCATATCCTCACTGCATACAGCCTGTTATATTTCCTTATTCCCAACACATCTTGCAGGTCTTATCCCAAGAAGCAGATAGCTGAGTGGCTAGATCTCTGGCATCCAAACCTGGAGGTGCGCCTGTTTGAAACCCATGTGGCACAGCAAACCTCCCCGTGTTTGTAATGGGCACCTGACTCCATAATGGGTCAGGGAAGGTAAGGCTGAGGAGAAGAGGAGATGGCTGCCGTCCTCACAAAAAGCTGGCCTCCAGGAAAGTGTAGTTTCTAACACCTCACTCCAAAACCTTAGCACACTTTTACATTTTTGTTATAAGAACTATGGTGACTATTGGCTCCAATTAATGCATCCTAACCCCAAAATTTCATGCTGTCATGTGGATGCCTTCCTTTAGCAACAAGACTACAAACCTGATGTTGGCTGGGCCAGGCTGACTACCGTTCACCACACCCCCCTGAAGGAGATGTGCAACTGTGTAGAATGCCATGTAGATTGTGGAGTCTGACAGGCTCTCAATCAAATACTGAGGATCCCATGGCATCTTGGTGCCTGCATTTGAACAAAATACACCCAGGTCAAGGTCTAGTCTGTATAAGAAATTGACATGAAGATTGTGTAGGGCAGCATGTCAGCTAACTTTTTGTTTTTTATAAAAGAAAAACAGATTGATTCATTAGCAATGACAATGACCATTCTAAGTGTCCAAAAAGATTATTCTGACTGCTCAGTGACCATTTGGGAGGATAGGGAGATGTGGGTGACACCAGAAAGCTTGCAACATTGCACAAAAAATTAACGTATCACAAGTAGCAGTCAGACAAACAAAATCTCAACAATTTCTCACCTTAGCCATCTAAGAAAATTTCATAATGCTAACTTAGAATATATGGGTGGTGCATCAAACGGAAAACAGTGGTCAAAATATTAATCCTTCATTTACATTTATCAATCTACACCCTTTGTTGCTGCTGTTAGCTTCCTCTAAATTCAGTCACACTCCCCTTTAAATAAGTCTTACCAAGTCCATAAGAGCGCGAACAAGCATGTTCATGCAGCCAATCGAGAGTGGCTAGAAAGTTGTGACGGACATCGTCTGAGAATGTATTCAGTTCAGCTAAACACTCTCTTGCTTGTGTTTTCCATTCTTCTTCTCCATAATCCAGAAACCTAATTAACAAGCATAGTATCAACATTTTTTTTCCTCCAGGACAAAAAAAAAGAAGTAAATCAGTAGTTACACCACCTTTTATAGTTGTCTTCTGTTATAGATATCACTATTTACAGATGCCTTGTTAAAGATATCCCTGATACATACATCACTTTTTACTGTTACAGATATCCCCATGACAAATATCCCTTTTCACAAATGTCCTATTACAGATAAGAACACAGATGATTAAAAAAAAAACTGATGTTTGATATGCATGACATGCCTGATATCAATACCACTATTGTGCACAGACGTAAGGCAACAAAGTGCTGCTTTTTTCCTTTCTAAATCTCATTCATGCATGAACACATGTAGAGTACAAGTTGTTTTCCTGCTGAAGTATGTGGACTTTCTTGTTCATCACAATGATGTCCCCTGTAATTAGAGCTGTGTATTAAATGACATAAGCCAATGTCACTATGTTAAGATGTAAAGAGGTCAGTAAACTGCTCACCACTGATCACACAATGCCACCACACACTCATCCCCTGATCGAGATATCACCTGATTCTCTGGCTCCTGGTAGATAAGGGCCTCATTCTGAGAAATGAAATGTAAGCATATTTAACACTACGCTGTAAAATGCAAATAAATGCAATACATTCTAATACAGCAACAGTCTGCACTAGGCACAGACCATGAACAAGCCGTACAAGTGTATGCATAAAGGATGTAAATGTAAATGACAAAGACATGGGAGTTTTTTCCAACTGCGGAGAAACTACAAATTTCAATATTTGCAGAAGCCCTTTAAAACTATATTACATTGTTTCTTGACGGAATGGATGTTTAAAATGTCTCCCCGCAAATAAAGAAAAGTGAATTGTACTTCATTCAAGTGTCGGATGGCCACCAATGCCACTGCATTTTCTTCTTATAAATTTAGGTTAACTTTCAAAACAGTTACAAAAATTTAGAATTTTCATCAGGCTCTCACATTCTTTCAGGGTTGTCAGCAGTCATTTATAAACTGCATAAGGCATGCAAATATGTTTTGTTATATAGATAATCAATCTTAAAAATAAAATTAAGGATAAAATTAAAAAAATTCTTATACTTTTAAATTGTAACTGCATTGTGTCAAAATGAGCCCCACCTTTTCAATCATTAGGCTCTGAATGGCCTTTTTTACATCTTGAACCTTCTGGCCTTCATAACCTTTCACAAGCATGACCCCATCATAGAAGCCTTTGCGGTAGACCTCCAGTTTTGCCTCTTCTAGCTTGTCACGGTCATTTTGACTGGCCACTTTATATCGCTCACAGGCTGTCACTGCTGACAAATTGCCAAACTCTGGCACTTCAATGATGGGCACCTGCAGCAAGTACAGAAACACAAGACATCTACTCACCAATCCAGAACAAGGAGATGGTTGGAGAAGTGACTTTATGCTGAGCCAGCAACTAAAGCTGCATCATGGTAAACAACCGGCTCTATTAACAGCTGTAACATGCACCAGCCACTAAACTGTATCATAGTAAAGCAGCCAGGCCTGTAAACAGTTGCAACATGCAGAGGAAAAAGAGCATACCAAGATGCAGTATGAACCTAGAATATTCATTACTTAACTGTTGCACCACCAGACATCCCACATTCCATGAAAATGTTTGTGATTTATGACAGCATTTTTCTCTAACACATTATTGTCAGCTAAAAGGCTGGATCATGCTTCTTTCCCTTACTAAAGTCAAATCAAAACTGGCATTGATTACAATGGTTATAATTTAAAAGTACCATATGAAGCTAATGATATGTGGCATAAAACATGATAAAGTATAATCACGCTTTTAATTTATCGCACAGGTGCAGTAAACAAAGATACAGTGACACAATAGCTTCTGCTAACTCACAGGTTCAAAGGGCATCACCATCTCATCTTTTATTCCATATTTCTGTCTGAAGGGCTGGAAAAAAAAAACAGACATTTTTTTTTTATTTACACCATCAATTCTTGGAAATGAGATCTTTTCAACTGTATTTTGAGAATACCCAATGCATTTTATGGGACATCAAAAAGACAAAGATGTTTTGAAAATAAATTTGCAGAAAATCTGACAATAAAATTTAGAGTTTTAGGAAATAAAAATTGTAATAGTTGGAGATGATATATCGCACCAAATGCGAGAACTGGGAAAATGAATAAACTTTGGACAACTGGGAAGACTTATTTTTTTTAAAATTACCAAAATCAAAATCTGCAAATACTACTATGACTACTTTTTGGGTCATATAAATAAAACAAAATAATCACTTGTAAGTATAAATGCTAGTCTTTGGAAAAGAACCTCACTTCCTTCTTTTTCAAGTCTCTCAAAGCAGCAAAGTCATCCGGTGAATCAGACGGCACGCTGGTGACAACACCAGTTCCTATGACAACAGATGTAAAACACTGAATAATGATAACAATGAACTGTATAGTTCACCATTAAACTGTCTATAAACATTTTACCTGTCCAAATGTTTCTTGCTCTATCATTCAACATTATTGTAACAGCGTTAAAAAGTAAATCTGACCTTTGCCATATTTGATATTCAGCATAGGAAGTGTATACACTGTAGGATAGGATGTCAGAGGAGACTGCAATGCAGCACCTAGAATGTCCTGAAAAAATATAAATAATTTTACAAACTTATGTGTGAGAAATGTGTGCAATGGATATTTTGAATAACTAAAAACCCATCAAAGTATTTTCTGCTTGTGAGATAAAAGTCTGTGTTCACAGAGTAGGTCAAATCTGGAAGTTAAATCAGAATTTGGATACCTTTCAATCAACATTAATTATCATTAAATCATCATTAATCATTCACATTATCAATGGGACAACTGGAAACATAGGTTATTTAGGCTATCAATATACTCATGTCACCCCATAAATTTGACCTCTTTCTATGCATAGCTTTGAATGTCAACATCTGAATCTGTTTAAGGAAACGAGATTATTTGCTCAGATTTTATGATTTAACATCTTGTGAAGAACTCAATTAAGATTTATAGTTGTCTTCAAACCAAACAGCCAGCCAGTTACCAAACTCACCATCCCATCCATATAGCCATTTGTTTACAGCATCTACTAATGAGTGATCCAACAGAAAAAGGAATAGTGTAACTTCTAACTTTTAAGAAAGAGGTCACAGTCCACAACTATGACTCACTGAAAAGCTCCATTAATAGAAATAGTTTAGTCCTTAATGAGAGATGACAAAATCAAAGTTAACAGGAATCCCCCCTAACCTGTCCAGTTAGCTCCACCAGGACCTTGACCCTTCCATTGTCAGTTGTCATCTCCTGATAGCTCATGTTACGTGCTGCCCGTTCAGTGCAGATAAACACCTCCCCGTTTTCATCTCTGCAGCAATGTACTTCATGTCTGGACGGACCCAGCAGTTAGTCTGCCCAAACATAGTCTCTGGTCGGAGAGTAGCTGCCACAAGGAACACATTTTTTCCAGACAGGGGCCTATGCAACAAGACAAATCCCTCAGTTAGCATTCAGCATGAGGTGTACATTTTGTTATAAGATAAATTCACCAAATTTGTTTTTAAAAGTAAAGATAAAAAAAGATACCACAGAACACATTCAGTGGAGACTAACCTCAGTTTTTCAGGAAAAGGTTGTTGTATTTTCATCTTGATCAGAGTATACTCCTGAGGCCCTACCCCTAATATAAAGAAAGAACAGATCATTTGATTAGAAGTGCTTTTCAGAAGTGAAACGAAAAGAGAGAGATAATGAAAGATATAAAACACAGCAATGTTAAAATGGTGTCTTCACTTTCTGAATATAGTTGCTATAACCTTGACAGGATCATGGTCAATGCTGCACAGTAAAATCTCCTGGCAGAGTGTGTCCAGATTCACATTAACCAAGGACGTGTATAGGTGGATAGCTGTCTGTCTGCCAAAACCAACGCTTAGCCTCTTGCGAAGTGATCCGCTGCTTGTCTCGGCAAGCCGTAACAAAGAATGTGAATAAACCGAAGCTATGTCATCTAATGCCTCATTTTAGTAGTTAACTGAAAAAATCATCTGCCAGCAGCCAGGGATAGTAGTTCGTGCATTAACTAAAGAACTTTCCAGCTTATGGCAAAAGATAAAGTGAAAACTGTTGTTTCTCATCATCATGACAACACACTGTTCTCTAGCTTTATACTTGCTACGCAGCAGTTAGTGATCTGACGGGGAAACAAGTGAATAAACCCCCTCCTCCCCATGTCTTATTTGTTAAATCCTACTTAGAACACAAATGAATATCAAAATTCTTTTTTCAAAATGTGTCTTCAATACATATTAGTTAAGTCAACTTTCACAGATTCTAGCAGAAAACCAGATATTTATATACATGACTGCACTAAGCATCCAACAAAAATCCAAATTAGCTTACCTCCCCTGAGCTTCGATCATGGTCCATGCAGGGTTGGTTGTCTTTGGGGGAGAAGATTGTGTATCTGGAATAAAACTCTGTATTTTATTTTCCTTGTTTAAAACCAATATATTTTCTTGGACAAATCAATTCACAACACTTATATCTAAAAGAAACTTTGATGGCATCATGACAGTTTTGCTAATAATTCTGAATAAAAAAATTCACCAACAAAAAAAAAAAGATGTTTGTAAAGTGTAGGATTTAGCGCACACAAGATATAAAACAAAATCAGGAGTTCAAAACAATTTACTCTTCACATAACACAAATTTTTATTTTTTGTTGACATAAGCACAAAGTTTGCAAAGATTTATGCATTACCTTTTTCCAAATTTGACCTTGTTTCTCTCCTTAAGGCGGATGAATTGCCATCTCACAAAAGAGTCATAATATGGGTTGGCATCTGTTGTTATGAAACTTCTTCTCCAGTCAACCTAAGTATCCCCCATAAAAATGAATTTTAAAAGTTCTTTTTTAAAAGTGGAAATAACTCAATAAAAGAACTTCACATTAACAGATTAAAATATAATAAATAAAAATAGATGCATTTAGGGTCAGCTCTCTCAATTGTCATAATGACTTTAAAGTCCAATTGTGTTTAAAATTTACATTTTACAATTTATTAAAGATTGAGCTCCTGATCTCAAAAATCTGTCGAGCATAACCTTAGGGAAGTAAGAAATTTATTGTTACAGAACTTGAGAAATGTTACTTTTCAATCAGGTTTCAGCATGACCTTGGCAAAAAGTGAGGAACACATTTAACTAGTGCTATGTTGTCAGTGCAAGGCTGAACAGCAGTTTACAAGGAATCACCCTTTACTTGGTAAACACCACTTAAAGAGCACACAGTTAAGATATTACCGTTATCAACTTATTATGAAATGCCAGCCCTTCATGTAAAATAACTGTAAATTAGGCTGTATTATTGTAAAATTTGTTATATTTCAGATTTTTTTTGTCATGCACCATGGGATCACATAGCTACACATGTGCCCCTCACCTTAATACCCATGGATCGCAAATCAGCCTGGGCCAGAGGGGGGAAGTACTTGAGCCAGTGTGCTGGGTCAGTAAACTCTCTGATCTCTTCATCACTCAAGCCCAGAGAAGCCATGATCTGCCACTGGTACTTTAGGCCACCTGTCTTGGCTAGCACTTTACCCTGTACATCAAAACAACAGTTTAACCAATCAAGCAAGTCCACCAAGTCTTTCAAGCTCTAAAACTTAACAATGACAGTATTTTTTTTATGATTAATAGCTGTATAAACCTTACTACTTTCAGAACCATGCCTCCATGCAATATTTCTCCTTTCAACTCCAAGCCAAAAATGTAGATAGTGTTCTTAATACTGAATAGTACTCTTTTGTGAATTTCAAGACTGTACGGATGTTCTTAAAAATAGTGTTGCTAAAGCATCCCTGTGTGTACTATGTGTTTTCTTTCATTGGTTCATATTGTGAATAGATGCAACATATACCCAGCCAAGTGATTTTATCTACTGGAACAAATGGACAAGATACAAGTCAAGGCTGTTTTGAAATCTGAGCAATGCAGCAATGGCTATCACTTCAATATTCTTCAAATATTATTACTTGACTAAAAGTCAAAAAGTCAAATAAAGCAATCAACATAAAGTTGACATTTTTCTGTCTGAAGAGGATCACTTATCCTACCAATGGTTAATAATATTCATCATGTCTGACCTACCAATGTTTTTACCATTTGTTTAACAATATTCATTATATCTGACCTTCTTCCCCTTAGACTTGTCCTTGCCAACCTCAGGTTCCTTAGTGTCTGTTTTTTCTTCCTCTTGCTCTACTGGGAAAACAGGTGGGTAGCCATAGTCCGCAATTTCATTTTTGAGTTTGTCAGCACATGCCTGGAAAAAAGCGAGTTCATTTCAACAATAACATCTGACTGGCTATTTAGAAACAATATGGTATATTAAGCACAGCTGTTAAAATGTACAATAATACCATTCTCTAACCAAGTCATAAATTCCTTTATATATAAAAACTTCTTCCCCTCAACAAGCATTTACTATATTATCAGATTCTGTAGCACATTCAATTTTTTTTTAAAAGTCTGAAGATTGTTTGATGCACACTTAGGCAAAAATCTCTCCAAGGAAATTTACTTTCAAATCATGTATGCACACAAACATGCACTCACTGTTTTCATGCACACATGCCAAAAGCCTCATTTATTACCTTTATGGGCATGCCTGTGCAGTGCAGACCGAAGGGAAACAGACATTTCTTTCCCGTCATTCTTTGGTATCCAACTGCAAACTGAGATTAAGACAAATAAATATGACAGCCACTTTAGGAAATGGTCTTCAACAAATCACTCACAAGAACTTATGATAGAAATATTTAAAATATTTGCACTTAGGAGCAGACATTAACTTATTAAGACAGAACTTATTAAGTTTTGCTTAATAGACATTGCAACTAACTTTGAGAATGCCTAAATTCCAGTGCAAAATTTGTACATCAGCATATTGCACACAGAATTATAAATAATTAAATTTGTATGCCTTCACACTTTAATTCATTCTCTAAGATTCACTAAAAATGAAGACTACATAATAAATTGTTACCTCGCATTTTGACAGGGAGAAAGTATGACCCAGATGAAGTCGCCCATTCATGTAGGGGTATGGAAATGTTACCAAAAACTTCTCCTGTCTGCAAAATAGATACGACACATTTTGAGTGTAGATATATATATACAGACACAAACACATAGCTTTATTATTTACACAAATTAAAAGACGTTAGAAACCAATGAGGAAAGTGCTTCTATAGTTCAGGATTATCAATAAGCATATTCACAGAATAAACAGGTTTCACATTAATGAAAATATTTAATGTTATATGGATTTTTCTTTGCATGGAATATCACTGGTCTGGATATTTTGTCTAGTTCGATATATTTTCTAATTAAAAGAAAAAAAAAGAGTCTTTATTGAATGATGAATTCTTACTTTGCTGCCTGTGTTCCCTGCAGTGGAGCATCTTCCTCAAAAACATGTTCTGCTTCCCACCGTTCCTGGACCTTCCGTTCAATATCCAGTATCTCTGTCAATTTGGCTGTACTTTTCCGGCCAGTTGAAGTATCTTGTTGTGGACCAGATCCCTCTGTACAAGCAACACAAATCTAACTTAATTAAAACCACCATGAAACTTTAAATCTGCAATAATTGTATGCTTATAATCTTTTGTCCGTAGGACATAACATGTAGGTAAAAACGGAAAATTATAATGCAACAAATATGTGCATGTAAGTTATGACCAATCAGACAAACAACTATAATGCTGTTTCCATTGAAAAGGATGAATCAATCCATTTTTATCATTAACAGTCACAATGAAATAGGGCATTCAAGATACTGTAATGAAAGCCTTTAATATCTGGCATAGTCCACATTTCTCAGGAAATAAAAAAACACAGTATGTGCTGTACTGCAAACAGTGCAAGAAATTGACTATATTCAAACTGTTATACGTTTCTGAAAGAGAAAAAAAAAACAAACAAAAAATGCTGAAGCTACAGTCTGTGAAGACGTGATATTCTATTTCATTACTGTAGTTTAACCAAGCATTTATAATTACATAGTCAAGTCCTATGAATTCTTTTATTTTATCTTTTTTTATAACTAATTTATTGTACACTCGTACAACTCTGATGGTCAATAATATGGTCTGTGCATGTGTAAAAGGTTATGAATATGCGTGACACCAAAAGGGAGAAAATAACAGGATGACATATGGTAATTTCCTTTTGAGCAGACGACAGAGCTCTTGTAAGTCATAAACATTCTGCTTCGAAGCTTTAAACTCAAAACTATTTGACCTATTAAATATCTAAAACGGTCTTCTTTTGCAGTGGACATAATCGTGATAATGAAAATTGTTTAGTGCTCAAAAAGCCGACAGAGAACATATGTGTCGTCAACATTGAAAAATGATATATCGTATAAATACCTGTAGGTGCCATCGTAATTTTCAAATATTAAAAATGCTACTGATTTGTTCTTAGAGTAGTTGATTATATATGTTTCGGGCATATATTGCATCGGCTTTGCGAAGATTGCACGAGTACTAGCAGATGACGCAAGATGGTCGCCATGTGCATAAGTCGCAAAATCCTTCAATTTAAATTTCAATAATGTCAGTGAACATAGATAAACTATACTATGTAATCGGCTGTATGAAGAAATAAAAATTAAATGTGGGTTTTATTATTTTTTCCTGCACTTCACAAGTTGTTTTACTTCCTGCAGTTAAACCACCAAACACGAACGGTAACTCTGAGAAACGGTTCCCTGGTCAGAAAAAGCAAACATAGAAAGAGCGATGAAGTGAACAGCAACAATTTCACGTGGTCAAGAAGAGCTAAATTATGAGTAAATACTACAGAAAATCAATATTTTCAGTATGGCACTCTAAGATGTACAGAAGATTTGATTGAGACATACATACATAAACGAGTTGTATTTGTAATGCACTCGGTACATGCAGTGCAGAACTAGAGGACTTAAAATCTCCAAAAACATCAGAAAAACATCAAAACACATTTTTTTTTCTTCAGAACGACGATTTCAATGTGACCCAGTCCTGACAATGAGTGTGCATAACATGTGTCTGTAATTTACTTTATATACGAGTGTTGTAGAAGTGAGCGTCTGTTATATACGAAAATGAGTGCATAGTTGATGATGATTTAGTCCAGACCTGGGCAAACGCCGGCCCGCGGGCCGAATCCGGCCCGCCTCCTGTCTCTGACCGGCCCGCCCGCTGGCCGCCCACCAGTAAATATACTATATATACAGTATTGGGTAAAACTGAGTTAACTATATTAGTCCGGCCCTCTAGAACCATCCCAGTTTCTCATCCGGCCCTCTAGAACCATTCCAGTTTCTCATCCGGCCCCTTGGGAAAATTAATTGCCCACCCCTGATTTAGTCTATATATTTATGGAAAGCGCTCTGAACAAATCTTTGGAAAGGTGTATAAATCCTCTTGATTATTATTAAGATATCTTTTCATTTACACTGTCTTTTCTCTGATTTTAAACCTAGTTTTAGTCATATGATGTTGACTGTGCATGTGAGTGAACATGTATGTTCTGCTTGATTGTGATGTGTCTCTAGCACTTGGCCTCATTTTCTGCTTCCTGTATCTTGTTAAATGCACTGATCTTGCCTTCTTGTGGGAGAAATGTACTATATGAACCTTATTATCAATAATATTTTTTGTTTTGCTGTTGGTTAGTAAAGATGAGTGTCTGCTCAAGGAACACAAAGATTGTATGCATTTATATACATGCAGCATATGTGCTATAAACACATTTATTTGGTGAAGAAACTGTGCATGCTGTAGTCTTTGTATGTTTCATTAAACCGAAGACTTGAAAAAGATGTCTTTTTACAACTGTCATCTGACTTACAGCTTTGAAGTTAATGCAGTTCTATATATGTGTAAAAGTGTGTAGATTTAGATTACGTAATGTCTGCTGACATGTCTCTTGATAAGCATGTTTCTCACATCTGTCGTTCTGCATACTATGAGCTCCTGAAGATCAGCTCCATTCGCCATACTCTGTCCATCTCAACCACCAAAATTCTCATCTGTTCATTTCTTCTTCTTATTCCTATTCACCCCCAGTAGATCATAGGGCCGCAACCACACACCGCCATCGGACCCGGTTCTGGGCGTCCCTTTCCAGTCTGCTCATTTGCTCCATCTAAACTAGACTACTGCAAGTCTCTTCTTCCTGGCTGTCCACACTACCTCATTGATAAGCTTCAGAAAGTCTAGAACTCAACTGCTCGTCTCGTTTTTCAGACTCTCAGATTTCAACATGTCACACCACTTCTTCACTCTCTTCATTGGTTACCAATTAAAGCTAGAATAGACTACAAGCTCTCAATGCTGTGGATTCTTTGAAGGCTACTCCCCCAACTACTTTACTGAAATCTTGTCTGCCCACACCCCTTCCACAAAAACAGTCACATACGGACAACAGATGTTCTCCCTTTGTGCTGCTAAGCAGTGGAACTCTCTTTCATATAACATTCACCACTCTGACTCAAAGGCTACATGTAAGCGTTCTTTAGAAACATATCTTTTCATAAAGTACTATCCCTGAATTAATATTAACTCCCATGCAATACTGTTGTGCTAACCATCATGTAAAAACTTCATCTTACACTGTTTACATTACCTACACCCCGTCATACCTTTATTACTTTACATTCTACTCTTGTACCTTATATTAATGTTGTTCAATGTCCCCATAGGTACCTCAGTGTCCACTGTCCTTTCATTTATCATTATTGGTCTGCACAGGTAGTGTGATCTATCTTGAAAGTGATTCTGCATGTTATAAGTTCACATTATTATTATCATTATATAAGTTCAAGGTTCAAGTACTTTATTCAGTGAACTGACTTTTAGGAATAATATACAGAATAAAGTGAGGAGTCATGTGAACAAAACACTAAAATCAGTGAAACACACAGATGGCCCAACACTCATGTGCACTTAAATATGTTCACACACACTCTCCAGAGTGCACTAGCTTTTTAATCAGTGAAACCTTGCACAGAGATATGGCGGATGGTAGGTGACGCTAATCAGGAAGCATTTGTTCTTAGTCTCCCAATGATTTACAAAACAGTCCACCTGAATGGTCTGCTGTACAGATTGTCACACTTCTCCATCATCAGCCTTCAAATGCCCTGCAGATTAGGAATGTCCAGAGGAATCGCCAGAATTCCACAGACGATTTGAAATGCCAATGGCAAAGCTTGCAAACTTATGGATCTGGTCTGGATTACACTGGTAGATGATCTCCATGATTTCCTTCCATATTCTAAGCAACAAAAAAGCATAACCATGAGTTTCAGCTATCAGTAAACACTTGAAAAGAAACATCAGTTGATGACAAATGCAGCAGAAAAGCAAAAACAGTGGAAAACAATAACAGCAGACAGAAAACAGCAGCTGAAGACAATAGTATCACAAAGACAATAGAAGATTGAAACGGTATTACCCTAGATGGCCTAGAACAATAACAGCATCATAACTTTAATAACAGCTAAAGACAATAACAGCATCATAACTAATGGCAGCCAAAGACTAACAACAAAAGAAATCATTAGAAAGTGACCACTGGAATCTATAGCCACAACTTGGATGACTGCTTACTTGAGGGCGCCATGCATGAAGAGATGGCGTGCCTGAAAGACATCAGCAAACACGGCTGCGTTCTCCTTGACGACGTCACAGAAGCCGTTGGCGGAGTAGCAGGAGGAGATGAGATCAAATGCATCGTGCGACAGCCGGTGACAGTCCACCGTGTCCGTCCGGTACAAGTGCAACAGACCGCGGGTCAGACACTGACTGGTGCCATTGATAAAATCTTGACCCTTCAACAGAAAACACATTTATCGAGTTTTATCCTCTTACATTTGTTTACAATCTAAGGAAAATCGAATTACATTTAAGCGGAGTAGTGTTTTTACTGGTTAAGTAGTGGTTGGTGTTTAACGGGGTCAGCAGCGGAAGACGTGTATCAATCATCGAGCTATAGTTTAGCCCTGTAAACAGACATCACACTCAAAGACGAAATACATTAGACAGCGGAGGCGAGCTATGAACCCACAACCCACCATCTTCATCAGGTTGGTGACAAACTCGTTACCATGCCTAAAAAATGTCCAAGTTTTAAGATGTTTTTCGTGTCGTTATGCATGTTGTATATTTGTATGCATTTATTGGAAGAGTTAAGTGTGTACACACCTGGGGAGAGAATGCTGTGTAGACTCGCTCAAAGCGAGCGCAGTAGGGTTGTCCGTATTTGATCATGTATCCTTGCTCTCCACATGGAAGGCGATCTTCGAAACACTTGTAGAAGTCACACCGCCCGGCCTCACCATGGGCCACACACTGACTGTCCACAGCTAAACACAACCCAGTGTCTGTTAGCCTTCCTCCACAACATCAACAACGGGATTTGCCTACTCATAAAGCGAACCTAGCATATGTGATCCATAAAAAAAATGTTGGTGACAGAGCTACATATGACACAAATGTAAGGCAAAATAAAAACATTTACATATCGAACTTCATTATTATATATTGTATCTATGATGATATTTTAAAAATCCTGTCCTCTCTGTAACGATGTAATAAATGTTAGTCAAATAAATACACAATTTTTACACGTATGTAAAAGTGCTTAAAAATAATTGTTGATCTATTAACTTCATCTTTCAGTCTGTCCCTATGTGTGAACATGCAGTCACATATATATTTTTGCGAGTCCTATCGCGCAGTCAACAGTCGTCACACACTACTCACGCTTCCCTTTGGCGGTTGCATGTGTTTGCGCTGTCCACCAAAACCACCCTGACACCGGTGTGCAGGTAAGAGTGACCATGACGAAAAGTGTCTCCACCAGCCCAATGGCTATAGTGATCTGGACTCCCAGTGCAGTGGGATGTCTCTGGTCGCCCTGTCGCAGATGGTCCCTCAGACTTTTATTACAGACTGTCTACTGGCTATAGCGCGTCTATTTAGTCGGCATATATATATAGTTCTGCGCTCTTAGTAGTTACAACACTACAAATAGAGATTTTCCCAGATGATTTAGGTCGAACTTGTTGAACTATTTAAGTAGATGACAGTGTATTGTTTAGTTTGACTCATCCATGACCGGAAGTGTACGAGGTGGGAAGATGGACTGAGTCACACATGTTGGAGGTAGTGCATTTACTCTCATGTCCCTCTGCACCATCATTTCTTGTATCTGTTAAAAAAAAAAAGAAAACTACGGTGCTGTCATAGTT
The DNA here is from genome assembly GCF_003073045.1 of Pomacea canaliculata. Lineage (NCBI taxonomy): Eukaryota > Metazoa > Mollusca > Gastropoda > Architaenioglossa > Ampullariidae > Pomacea > Pomacea canaliculata. The sequence continues at coordinate 41,314,034 of NC_037592.1, read as the reverse complement.
GACTGGTTTTCCACAGCCATTGTGAGTTCATCAAAAGTTTTGTCACGTAGGGTCACCAGGTCCATGGTGAGCAAATCAACTGTCACTTAGTTACAGACACGAGTGTGCCAAGTCATCTACCAAAGTTCGAGTCAGTGTCCGGGAGATCACTGACTTTAGAAGTTGCACCAAAGAAGCTCTTCTAGTGAAATAAGAGCATAAATTACTAAAATATTTAAAATAGTTTTTGACTGTGATAAACTAAAACACAAAAACGCAGGAGGAGAAAACTCAGCAATTATAATTCAGACTGATCGAGTTATTTCTTGACAAAAAATATTAATAGAAAAAAAAACTTCTCGTGCTGGCATAAACACACGTGCACTATAGCTCGCTACCAGTCAACGCGTTTTTACTTACTAACTGCATATGCCTCTCTAGTTTTCTCCCTGTATTCTCTCTCTCTCACACACAGAGCTTCATCACTTTATTTGTTTCTTTCAAAACTATTTTTGCGAGAACAGACCTCAGTCGTAACCTGATATCTGTATGACCTTATCCAATTACAGGGTAAGCCTGTACGGGAACTGGCTGTGACGATGTCATTGTCGATAACTCAGAGATGATTGTCGTGCAGAAAGTCGCTAAAAACAGACAGTGTAAAAAAAGGAGGCAAAAGGTGTATTTTGTGTCAGGGCCAAATGATGTCTCGCTGAGGTCAATGCTCTCTACACACAGTGAAGATCGCGAACGAGGCTAACATTGTTTGAAAGGCAACAGTGCACGTGGACATCACTGCCACGCATAACCCTATACCTTAACTGCAACCTTAACCCACAGAAGGACCCTTCCCCCCACCCACAATCCACAACTAAAAATCTGAGTTAAGTTTATGTTGAAGGCCAAGCACACCCTGCGTGCTTTAAATACATTGGCTTAAATGCTGTTTATCTGTTTATTATTCCGACATGGACTTCATAGGAGCTTTATATACCCAGGGCCATCTGCTCCGGGGCAGATGACCTTTCCGGGGCTTCCTTCTGAATTAATTCTTAATTGTAATCGTTTCTTATTTTCCCAGTATGCAACTAACCCAGCTGATCCCCACTCACCCTCTTGTCAGGCCTGACTATACCAGTATTAATTAAACCCATATAAAAGGTGACATAATCACTTTTTTGTCTGGCAGATTGTCTGCCCTTGACAACACATGCCCCACTCACAAAGAATCTTCACTTGATGGTCTACTCAACTCTACAAGCCAAAGGGTTTGTGAAAATACTCAGGGTGGCCGTCCCGTAATCACGTGGCTTTAAGATAAGAAACAGCCATTAGATATTTCAGTCTAGCTTGCATTTCATGATGCTGCATCTTATGTGCAATTCTTAGTCACTTCCTCCTTTCGTGCTTTCCATCTTCGCGATCTTGTCGAGGAAGATGAAGATGAAAGTATCGAGCTGATCAACTAAAGCTGTGAGTGTCCATGTTTAGTAGTTTAATCTTAAGGGAAGGGCTGGCACGGAGGTCATGAACCTGACTGCGTGTCATAGTTCGAGCTGATTGTGTGGTCTTGTCAAATATTTAAAATGTTGTTTTATAGTGATGTTTTTCTCATATATCAGTATTATACACTTAGAAAAAAAACAACCAACATGAAGACCATAACAGTCACAGGCATGTGACAAATAGTTCACAAACACACACTCCCACACTTCGACACATGAAAGAAAAAAAAAAAAACACCTCCCATGCATGTAAAAAAAACTGGAAGACATGCAATTAAATTGTACAAATAATGAATGAGTGAAAATTTAATACGCTTGGATCAGTGTTTGATTCATTATGACGCTTTATGGGAAAATGGTAGACAAGAAGTAACATTTAAATAGACATCAAAGGCACAGCGAGATTAGGAGCACAAAAGAAACCGCACTCGTATGTCAGGAGCATGTACACAAAGGTGAAGTCTGAAAAGATTCTCGTGTTACGATGTTGGGTGGCCGGGGAACCTTTACGGGTGGCTTTAGCTAAATGTCGTCTCGTCTGTAGAGCTAGTGAACACCGAACTGTGGTACACTAGCACTGCTGTGTACGTGTACTCTAGCAGCCATTACTTCGTCAGCCGCCCCGCAGTCTACCAGTCGCTTGAAATGAGGTCAAGGTTAGGTGACGAGCTGATAAGAGCTCACAGCGACGCCGAAGCAGAAACCAAGTTTGTTTTTAAAAGTGTGGGACATGATATGCAAGTGCCCTCGTCCTGGCTGACCTTTCTAGCGTCTGCTGGCAAAGGGAAACAACTACATCGCATGCCGCGAGTTGCGTCCCCGGACGCTGTTGTGACCAGTTGACCTTTTCGTGAATCAGCGAAGGCACTTGTAGACAGCAGACTACCAGCTACTTAGACAAGTAGATGTTGACAGACATCCACATATAGTAGGAAGATGTGACGATCTCTGAGAGGGAAAATGCTGACGACAGATGCTGTGTCGAGGATTCGAAAGCCACAACAAAGGAAAGGGAAGTGTAGGAGTGTACATGTAGAGTCGGTGCTGTGTGGTGTACTGTCAACTGTCTACCTGCTACAGCGCTAGTCACTTTGTCAGTGCCAGTCAGTCTACAGGCATGACTACTACTGTAGACAGGATGCAGCATGGTCGTCTGAGGCCTGCAGTGTTGCACCATGTTTGGGTTTCTAGCCAATCCCGCCCCTTGGGAGGGCGAGCAGGCCACAGATGCAGCCAGCCTCCAGCGATTGTGACGTAAGTAGTCGCCAGGTATTTCCTCTATACAAGGGAGCCAAAGACGATAGGAAGACGAACGAACTAAAATCCACTCGATTATACTTACAGGCAGCAATCTTAAATGTTAGCACAAAATTCTCTTCTATATAATCAGACACGGTTTGCTATCACCATTATCTGAAAACACTTTTCCACAGAAGCATCATCATTACCACACCCACAAAAATGCTGATTGCTAATAAAACAAACAGGACAACAATTAAATACTTAAAAAATTAAAAATTGTTAAAAACAATCGTTAAAGGCGCGTGCATGAAGCGTTAGGACTTTGTAAGAATGAACCTGGTTAGTAGAGACTGGAGTGCAGGTCAAACTGTGGCTACATTTCGTAGCAGGAAAGACTGCCCCACGCTCACAGCTCACAGTTAGCTCGTTCACAGCTCATGCATATTATCATTGCTCACAGTTAGCTTGCTTCGCCCTCACCCATCTAATTCCCGAATGGTTTGTGTATTGACAGTCTGCCTCACCTTGGGTTCCCCTGTCAAAAGTTTTGTCACCTATCCCTATCATGAGTGTTATCATTCTACTGGCTACTTATTGTGTGTCAAAGAAAACAACAAAAACACGAGCTTTGTGGGTCAAAGACACTTTGGTGTAGAGTGATCACAAGCATAACAAAGTGGAATATTTTCATGTAAACTGTTTACGGGACTTTGTAGGCACGACAGTTTACAGACATGTGACACGCTTGCCAGTCTCTACAAGCACAGGTGAACTGTCCCACGGAGCTTTGAGATATAAGTAGATAGTAATGTTTACTATAACCTTTCAACTTTCATCTTCTTGCCCTGACCAACAACATTTTTCCTTTTCTGTTATATATATGTCAGATATTTTATGAAGGTGTGCTACACCTGTCCGTAAACGGCAGCGTTCTCGATTGCCCCTTTAAAAGAAACTCACCTGATGTGTAACGGGGTGTAAAATTTCCCGACATTCCCATAACGAGGAAAAGGTAACACAGTTTAAACTAAAAAATGACAACCTCTCCACAAATGTCAGGGTGTTCACTTCCATTCAGAATTTACGACAGCTCACATCATGCGTATCTGAAAGGTGAGGACGAAGAAGGTTGCAGGTAAAGCAAGCCCTCTACCCTTTGCATGAAACTTTAAACGCGTTTAGCGCGAGGACTAGGTTAGTAGGTCAGACAAGTATGTGAACCGGTTGAGTTCTCATGATACATATAATGTTTCGATGTAATGTATAATCGCAGAAAGGGAAGGTTCATGGTGATGTAAGCTTCATTTCGCGACCCTTGGGCTAACATGGTTCAGTTGGTTTGGAACCCGCGTTTTGTGAGAGTCCTGGGGGCAAACGAACAGGTGGATTACCTTGGTGCTGGGTTCTGTGCCTAGATGTATAGACCTATATATTTATATATTTATAGACCAACATTTGTTACAAAGTTTATTCGTGAGGCGACTGACGAATTGCTCAGTCGCTGACTCCACTCAGTGTGTCTGCAGGTTTCGTGTTGATGTGTTTTAAAATTTCATTGCATCATTCTTGCAATGGTCTTTTGTTCATGCATAGCCTATTCATTTAGTTTCCTCATTAATTTTTGTATTTGTTTGTTGCAAAGAACATTATTTCATTGCAGACTTTTTGTACTTCTTTGCTGTTTCACGTGATCCTACAAGATGAGACATTTGTCGCTTCATTGCTTGTAAGATAAGGCGTCTGTCCTATTACTGCTTGTCTGAAGATTAGACAGTTGTCCTTTGACTGTTTGTCTTACTGCTTGCCTTACTGCTGCCTTAAAAGCTGACATTGCCTTTACAATCAGAGCCACTGAGAGCCAAGGTCCCGGGGCAGACGACTGTTGCAATTGTAATCGTAAATCATTTTCCCAGTCTATAATAATATGCTTACAATTTGATTGTCAATAACATCTGCATGTAATGCCTGGGTGTTCTTTCCTCAGAGCTATTGAAAAAAGGAAAAGGAGGAAAAGAAATCCGGGCCCCTTTGACAGCACCCGCATCCCCCACTGCCTCCCACTTTCATCTGGCTGTTTACAGCCATCCTGTCCTGTTTTTATGCATTATTTTCTAACTGTAGCCCAAATCACTTATCACAGCGACTGTAAACACGATGACCCAGTCTTTTTACACGTGCTGACACCAGCTAAAATCAAAGGAAATCAGAAAAAAGTAGTGCCCAAGCACAGTGGCCGGGTTAGAAACTAAGACGGGAGGGGCACAGTCTCGCTTCCAGTGTCGAGATATTTCACTACTGAGGGCCTTGACACCAGCCACCTACCAGGTAGACATTGTGCAAAATCTTTCGTGTTTACTGCATTCTGACAGGTAGGTAGGATAGATACATAACATTCGTACTTTTGCATCCGTTTTTCTCATAAATATTTACAGGGTCATTCCCCCCGGCGATACGTGCCTGAGCATGCATTAGTCGAGATGGAGAGAGTGTATATGTGTGTGTGTGTGGGGGGGTAATCAGGGAGCAGACTGAGATGGACAGACCAGGTATATTTTTGCCAGAGAGGGTGTCTACGTGCTAGTAAGCCATATGAATGAGCTGTGTGTAGTTTCAACAGAAACATCCTACAGACACGTCTGAGGAAGTTGGACACATCTGTCGTCGTTGCTGTTGTCAAGGGACGATAAGTGGTATAGACTAACAAAATGTACCTATCAATGGAATTAGTGAGCTAAAACACACACCGCAAAGTAACCTACACAAGGTAGCCGACCAGACGCACACAATCGTGTTGTAGAGAAATCAAACGGAACTGGTAACACGTGTAATGATCGCGTGTACAAGTGTAAAGTATTATTCCATTTACTGAGACACCAGGTGTGAATAAATTATGATGCAGACATGGTAGTGTAGACAGGTGAGAGGACGATGCGACAGGCCGGCAATAGGTGGGTCTTCCTGAGTCATTTCAGAGGACGGCCACACTTGATGTCTGTCTGTGTACAGAAACAGAAATACCACGGTATAGTGGGATCCTGTAACCCTGCTTGTCCAAATAATGAGGGGCAAACTTTGCTGTTTGCAGATAGCCCAGCGGCCGCCATGCTGCAGTCAGGTACAGGTGGTGATACAGGAGACGATGACGAGAGATCGAGACCCACAGAAACACCAGATGGAGGCGACACTAACAGGCCCCTCCTGGCAACCGAGGCTTCGGAGGAAAGGTCATCAGAGCAGGCCCAGAAGGAACTTGTGCGAAACCAGAAGACGATGGGATCCCTTATGACAAGGGATGGGCATGGATGGTTGTAGTCGGTTAGTACAGGCATTTCATTGTTAGTACAGACATGTCATTATGTTTATGTACGGTTTCTGAGTGGCTTAATGACGTATGGTCATAGCACCACGTGATCAAACAATGAAACATTCCACGTGAAGGAAGGACTCAATTACTAAGTTTTTCCCCCCACCCAAAAAAAAAAAAAAAAAAGTGCGCGCGCATGTTTCTTAGCGAATTTCCTCCCACGTGTCCTGGTGTTCTGGTTGCTTCTGTTGTTATTGTCGTTGTACATGCATCGTGCGTGTCTTTGTGTGTTTGTGATTCTTTGCTGGAGCCTTTGGCGAGCTGTTTGGTATCACGCACACGAAGCTGGGAAATGGTTTCCGTTGATATGTTGATTCCAACTACTGCCAGAGAGTTTGCGCGCGTGCGTTTCCTAGTCTTCGATTAAAGGATGCTTGTCGATAGAGAAATCTTCTTGTTTGGTGTTTATTGTATTTTGAAGTCGCTACTTCTTCTGATTCCATCCACTGCATTTTTTTACTCTTATTGATTCAGAAGAAAGGTTGGATAATAAGGTCAGGGCTGCAAGGTTTTGAGTGTTACCATACACGAGGTCGGTCAGAGAGAAAGAGGGCAGCATTTGAAAACAACGGGAACTCCAGTTTCCATTCAGACGATATTTTTCTTTGCTGATCACATTTCCACAGAAGTAATGTTTGTCTTGTGATTTTCTTCCGTTCGCTTAACGTTTGTTTATTTTCAGATCCACCCAGTCGCATCTGTTCCTCTCACGTGTACACACATTCTCTTCCTTAGATGCCCATCGAAACAATTACAAACACAGCTTGTGAAAGCACTTAGTTCCGGGTGGGGGCAGGGTGGCAGGGTTCTGGCAAAAAGGTTTTGTTTACACTGCGCTGGGAGACTGTCAGGCGGAAGTGTGCAAACAGAACGGATTCTAGCAACTGCTTCCAGACATCGTGTAACCAGAGAGGTCTTCCAGCTGCTTCTGACATCCTTAAAAGAGAGCAGTTTACATTGATGACAGCTAGAGATGTTGATGAGAGCAAGATCACTGTGTGACAGACGAGAGCTAGATATTGCTGGCAGTTCATCCTGTGAAACAAAATAACGAGGACTTACAGGAACAGTGGACACCAAATATATTCACAGACGTGTTTTCTGATTTCTGCATCCTCACTCTTGAAAGTTACTATATTCATGATGTGGCATTGCATTTCCTAACCTAGCAGCCACAGACTGACAGCAAGAGATGATGAAGAGCAAAGTTTCGGGAGGGTGTAACGATCTGACATTCTGAAATTGTTTCAAGAACTAAGGACTATCAGTGAGGTCTGCAACTGTCAAATGTGACCATCTGTTGTGCCTCTTCGTTTTCTTCGTCGTTAAGTGGAGGTCCATACGATAGCCATGACCGTGAACTTCCCAAAATTGTGGACACAAAATTTTACAAATGTAGAAATACGTTGAAGACCTTATTTAATGTTTATTAAGACAAGAGCGACACAAATAAATAAGTAATTCGCATCTCACATAAGATAAACATACAAACAGACACACAAGTTGTAAAGCACAACATGAAAGTGTAAAAATACAAATACAAGATGCAGATAAGGTGTTAGCAAAGTTAGGAATCATAGGTAATGTTACAGGTAAATACAGGTAAGTCACACTGCCCTGGCCACCGCCAGCCTTATCTCCAGTTCTTTTCGAATTGGAGATTAAAACCCCGTGTTTCTATGTGATGTGTTCACACACATATATATATATAAAACACACATGCAAACACACACGTGCACCATTCCTTTTTTGTTTAATTATTTTTATCTGTCCTTTATTTCTTTATTTCATTTTTGTCGTCAGTCATATTGTATTCTTGTGTCCTGTGATTGTTTGTAAGTACCTCCAGAAATAGCTACGTTTTAATCCTCACATTTTACCTCACATTTAATCCTCATATTTACTCCTCACATTTAATCCTCACATTTTCTCTTCAGTGTAAACGTACTTATGTACAACCCTGACACCTGTTTTGTTGGCCTCTTTCTGTGCATGGAGATGTACCTGGAGAATAGATGAGCATGAGGGGTGTTCACCCACAGTTGGGGAAATCTTGCTCTGTGCTTTTATTAATTACTAAAGGCACTTACACCAATGTACCCAGTCACTAGAAAATTCTGTTGCCTGCCACACTAGACAGGAGTGCAAAGTATGTCGGTGACCTGATTAGTGTCAACTATCTATTGTTTTGAGCGGCAAGTTTGTGACCTTTCTGCTGGTGACATTTAACGTCATCATCATCAACAATCATCATCATCATCCATCAATCCATCATCAATCATCATCAATAGCACAGCTGACGTTTCTGTCATCAGGTAGCTTCGTGCACTTTGGCGTCTTCATCGGCTTCCTCAAGTCCTGTGGTGTCATCTTCGTCGAGTTGTTGCGTCGCTTCCGGGCTCCGGCGACGCAGACGACACTCATCTTCGGCATCCGGTCCGGCGTCTACAGCGTCACAGGTACGTGCGTCACGCACACCACAACACATGTACGTCACACACACACACACACCGCCAGACTCGCGTCACCAGCTGCTCGACAAACCAATGCATTTCTTTAAAGAAAATTTCTGAATTAACGAATGTATCCTCGCATCTTGGTGTCGGTTATCATAAATGATCAGAATGTAGAAATAAAAAACAAAGAAGAGATAGAAGAAAAAACCTTTTGTATAGGCCCTCGTCCTGATGCTTGATCATGTGTTGAACAGGTTTGTATATCATGAATGTTGTGGTCCCTCGACTGGGAGCTAGGAAGACCGTTCTGATTGGCTCTGTTCTGGTCTCGCTCAGCACCATCTTGGCATCGTTGACCAATGACCTCACGTCTCTCATCTGTGTACACTCTGTGTTGATGGGTAAGGATTGGTATACTCTATCACCCATCAAATTTGTTCATACTTCAAAAATATTTCGCCTTAGGCCAGTAAACTGTGCATTGTGCAGTATCGTAGTCCGTGTTCTCAGTACGATAGAAAATGAGATGTTGTCTTTGGTTTGATGTTATTGACAAGTAGAAAAATATAATTTAATATTGTCTGTCTCTTATACGACCTGTCTGTCTGTAGTATTATTATTAATTCCGTTGTAGTAATATCGTTTTTTTTTCTTTGATCCTATATAGTTTTGTTTCCTTTTTGTGCTACTTATTCTTTGTTTGGATTTCTCCTTATGGGCTTATGAATAAGGCTAGGCCTTTCCGACTACCGTGCTCTTCTCAATTGAAAATGTTTTTTTCAGGAATGGGTTCTGCTATGCTGGTTCCCCCAGGCATAGTTTTGATCGGCTCCTACTTTCGAAAAAGGCGATCCCTGGCTATCGCCATTGGCAAGTGCGGAGGCAGTGTCGGGGGCATGGCGCTGCCTCCACTAGTCACCTACTTCCTCTCCGAGTACGGCTTGCGAGGGGCCCTTCTGCTGACAGGCGGCCTCTTCCTCCACTGCCTCCCAGCCGCCCTTCTGCTGAGGCCTGTGTCATTCTACTCCCGACGACACCGCCCTCTGAGCAGAAAGCCCGCAGCCTGCGACACACAGTCTCACGAGACCCAAAACGGGGAGGAAGGGGAAGTGACGTCACATGAAGACGTCGACACAGGAAGTGACGAAACAAAGCTTCCCATTTTGGATAATGTGCATGGTGAGACAGCAGGGGTCCAGTGCAGAGATACTAATGTAAGCAGTTGTAACAACTTCCAGCCGCATTCAGACTGTGGGCCAATGGCAGGAAAGGACACATCTGGTCTGTTAATAATACCAGACAAACGGGACTAGTTCGTTTATTTCACGAGAGGGAATGCACGGGATGCGCAAAGAACTCGGGTGTCGCTGGCATCAGCAGAAGCAGTCAGGATGTTGGCGGAAGGCCGGCAGCATACGACACTGCGTTTTCTCTAAGGAGAGCTCATTCCATTTCCGATCATTTCCGATACAAAGACTTTGCCAACGGCACCTCTGCTGCGGTCCAGATGTTGGCGAATGGCCCCGACGGTTATACCTCTACTTCTTTAGCAGACCGGAAGGAAGTCACAACGGAAGTGAAAGGTAATTCAGACGGGGTGAATGTGCATCAGCCTGCCACCCATAGATTTGAGGAAGAAGGCCACTGCTGTATGAATAAAGACTGCTGGGTCAAAGGCCAGGCTCAAAGCACAGACACGCTGGGCGCGGATGAATTGTCGCCGGAGGCTGGGAAAGAGTCCGGAGGGCGGATGTGCAGTCGACTGACACACTTGATCTCGGCAGTCTTCCTGCTGGACCTGTCGCTGCTGCGCAGTGCGCTTTTCCGCTTGCTGCTGCTGCACGTCATCATGGCCGGCTTCGTGTACAACGTCACCGACTACCTGCCGGCGGTGGCTGCTGAAAACGGCATCAACAACAGAGACGCGGCACTGCTGCTGACCATCGTAAGCGGCCTGGACTTCGTCTGCCGCTTCCTCAGCGGTGTCATCGCCGACCTCAAAGGTGGTGCGTGTCTCCACCATGGTCGTCATCTCGCTCGTCGTCGTGGGCATCGCCGCGCAGTTTGTGCGATTCATGACGTCATTTCCGCTGTTTGTTGTGCTGGCCGTGGTGCATGGGCTGATGGGTGGTGTCTTTGGGTGCCTTCTGCCTATTCTCATCATCGACTTCGTTGGGTTGGAGAACATGAGCAAGGGCTACGGTTTCTGCCAGCTGGTCTCCGGTGCTTCGCTCGCAGCCATATACCCGATGTTAGGTACACACACACACATACACACACATACATATACACACACATACACACACATACATATACACACGCGTGTTTTTGATTAATTGACATGTTGGAGTGTGAACCTTGTTTTCTTGTGTGAATGGTTGATTGATGGATTGCAATAGAAACAAGTTATTCATATTCACATTTTGCTGCTGTTCCAGGCTTCGTGCGAGACACCACGGGATCCTACGCAGCTGTGTACCACGTGATCGGCTGTGGCCTTCTGGGAGCGGCAGGACTGATGGGCTGTGAAGGCTTGGTTAGGCGGCAGGAACGACGCAGCGCAGAGAAAGAGAGAAAAATGGAGAAGCAGTCACCACTCTGACTCTTCTCTCACTCATCTCACTTGTCGTTTGTCCCTGTTTCGCTTCTCACTTTTCTAAAACTGTTGACATAATCGGTATAGTGCATAATTACTGTTTATTTCATGAGCAGGAGAAGTCGAAAAGTTGAAACATGGGCATTGAGAGGGTACAGTACCGGTGAGTGTGTGATGGACAATGCCAGACATACTACACTGCTCGTCATGTGAAAAGCGGAAAGAGCGAGACTCGCTTGCTAACAAGTCACGTGCCTAAAGTAATTCACCTGATAATTTGTCGGTCATTTTCTTAGCAGAGAATAAAATCTGCAAAATAAACTTGAAGTGTAAGTCGTTCCGTCTGACGGTGTCAGCTGCCATAGCCAGGTGTGCCCTCCGCTGTCTCACCATTCCAGGCTAGGTGCTATGCGACAACACGGGCTGTTTACCAACGCGCCAGCGCATGTGTATGTTGCATGTGAGCGCGAGTACTTTATGATTGCACGGACACAAGTTGTACTGCACAAAAGGAAAAGAAACCTGTGCCAGTCATTTTACCGTCAATTCCAAAAAAAGGGGCAGAACTCCAACCTCGTTCACAGCTGAGTACAGGATGTCAGAGAGTCACTTCCCTTTGAACTTGTCGTCACGTGTCATTTTTTCAGAGCTGATGTTTTAACCTTTTTCCGCCTCCAGTCTACATATCATTTCACTTGAAAGCCTGTATCTGTGGGTGGAATTAATATTGACCCAGAAACCGCACACAGAGTGACTGAGGACAGCAAATTATTCTGAAGTATCTCATTTTTCTAGTGTGTATGTGCTCACGTCCGTCCGGTGGTGTGTGCGGTCAAGACTACCACTCAGAGACGTGGGGAGGGCTAGTGTGAGACTTGAACTGCGTGGTTGTCACTGGAACATTCGTGCGGTCACCAAGGAACTTTGACATTTACAGGACTTATCAGGTTTTCAAGCGTTTTAATCAAAGGTAGACAATAAAAAGCGTTAAAAATGCAAAAACAAGCCACATCGAGAATTTATAATACAAAACATCAAAGTCAGAAAAAGAGTTTATAATAAAACCTTTTCTACGAGCTAGCTATTCAGCAGCGCAGCAGTGAAGGGCTGCAAATAAAGTGAGAAACATTGGACGAAGAATATGAAAGTTGGGACAAACTGAGCAATCTTGTGTCTGGTTGTTTGTGGTAGAAATTATTAAAAAAATCTTTCAAAAGGACCAATAACACGTATGCTTAATATACATATGCAAGCTAGGTACCAAAATATGCACGAATAATACAAATCACGTATGAATAACATTTGATAAATAATTTTAAAAATATTTGAATAATAACTAGGACAGATTTCCCGGTGGTTTTTTCACTGTGTGAATATTTTCCTGTGGACAGAAAAGAAGATTGTATTGCAGTCTTGTGTCGTCTAGCGCCAGGGTTGTTGGATATTATTGTGTTTTTAATGATTTGGGTTGATACAATTTATATAGCTTCCAGCAAAGATTGAAATAAAGTATAAATCGTTAGTCGTGTCTGGTATTTTTAAAAATCTTTCTGTAAATATGGGACCTTCCTGTGGATTTGTACGATGACAACTTGAAGGTTTGTGTGCGACACATCATGGATACAGTGGTCTTACACAGATGTCTGTGACTGTTACACCTACTGTTGTTAGAGCCAGGTTCTGTGATGCTAGGTAACATGGCATGTGCTGTGTTGCTAGGTAACGCCTGTCGTAGATACTCGCTTCGTAAAACATCGGGTTTCCCCGTTACTTTGACCTCAGTCACGTGATATACTGCCAGGTGACCAAGACAGAGTGACAGAGTGCCTTGTTTGTTTGTTTGCACACACTAATTACTCTTAATGAATGTCAGTGTTGATCGAAATAATAGAAAGTTCTCGGCAGCCAGTTTGGTTTCTGGACATCCTGAGATACAAATTGAACTAGTTTTCAAATAGAACCATTTAAATAGCGAGTATACTAATACTACTTTTCAGGGGCAAGTCAAATATACAGAGAAGATACAATAAAGTATTTCACATAAATGTATCTTCTGTAACATAAAGAAAATTCATCAGCTGTATGGACATAAATAAAGTTCTATAAAATTTACAAAGTTTTCAGCAATAAGAACACACTCAAAATTATGTAAGATACTATTAGCAGTCTGAACATGCAGATACAATATAGCACTGTCAGCAGTATACATATACAAAAGTTCTTTAGAACAACTTGAGAAAGCAAAAAGCTTCTACACACCTATTGCCAGCAGTTTTAACAGAAAGCAGAGAATTCTATAAATACTTGTCATATATTAAAACCAAGAAAATTCTATACATCACTGCCAGCAGTACGGATGTGCATACAGCTGTGTAGAACTTATTTCCTAATACTGTATGGTGTCTTTGGCACAGAATGAGGTATCATACCATGAGGTTAGTAAACAGTAATATCATCGTTTGTTTGAACACAAAAACTCAGAACACACTGACGGACAAAAGAACTCGGGCATAAAGTAAATTAATTTAGTCAAAACAGAAATCGGCCACCCCTCTAAAATAACAACCATAAATAAACAAAAACACAACAGAAGACAACAAAAAAAGTGTAAAAAAAACCCACAACAAAAGAAAACAAACCCCACACCCCAAGTGTATCGCCGTAGAGTAGCGGACGCCACACCAGTTCATTGAACCCTTGGCAAAAATTAGTAAAAGTAATGGGCACCCATTGTTAATTAATCTATGGCGATTTTACACTCGAGAAAGCGCAGGAAAGAGTAAGTCGACTTTGTCTAATACTTCTCTGTATATTCTATTATATTATCGTAAGCTTACTGCCCACCTCATCGCTATTGAATGTAGCCCTCCCGGACTTGCAGAGAACACGATGTTAAGAAAAGCTGAGTTGGTTCTCACTTTGAGAGATTTAGTCAATCGTGTACTGAATGAACTCTTTGATGCCCCATGGGTAACTTTCCCGGGTGTAGTGGCAATGCAGCTTGAGATTTACCCTCGACATAAAGGATTTATAACCGACCCACCGTTGAAATGAAAATTTAGCTACCGGATAACAGCTTCTGTATTTTACATCATTAAGCTCACCTTTCAATAATTAATTCAGTAAAAGGCACTGCAAACTTCAAATCATTTACAGGACCATAAATATCTAAAATATCAAATTAATATTCGGTTAATTTAAAAACTGGTCAAGGCGTGAAGGCCACTTTGCTCTAACAATGGGAACAGTTGCCATAATTTATTCTAGGCACTGACAGCAGATAATAAAAAGCACTCAGGTGCGAAATGTGGACGTCTCCTATGAACAATTACAAAAGCTAATTATTAAATTGCAGCCATTGTAATTTGAAATCACTTTCCGTTGTAGAGAAGCTGAGCTCTGAGACCAACTTCAGACATAAATATCATGCACCACGTAGCCAGTTTCCTGCACTCGGCCATACACACTACCCGTGTCTTCAAACGTCAGGCTGTATGAACCGGAAGTTGTGGTGCAGTTATCTTCCGGTACATCGCTGACGTTAGAATCGCACGAGGTGACGCTAGTGGGCCGGAAGACCAAGATGTCACTTCCGGGCTTGAGATACAGGTTGGGCAAAGAGGAGGAAGAGTGTTTGGAGGAAGCTTGGCTGGTGTTGGAGCCTGGCCTGCAGAAGGAGTGGATGCCCAGCTTGGGGCGCAGGGGGATCTTGGTGGGGGTGGGGTTAGCTCCGGACCCTTCTGACGCCGAGTGGACGATGGTTCCATCCTCATCTGTGCCCATACCGCTGTCTCCATGGCCGCGAGAACTGAGACTATGAAAGTCTTCTGGACGGCCAGGTACATGGATCTCCCGCCATTCGTAAGCCTGGGATTAGGGTGGAGAACGAAATGAGAACAAGTACACGAGCGCTTTTCTAACAACTGTCAATCAAAATTGACTAGAGAATGAAAACTAGCAACGGTTGACCTTAATTTCTTGGCACGGTTGGCTTTGGATATTTCAACAGCTTAAGTCTTATTTGATCAATGTATTTCATTTTGTCAAATAGCTAATTATTTTTTAAATCAACGCACTTCATTTTCTATGAAAAGTTAATGCTTTATTTTATCACTTAAGCTCTTTGACTTTGGCAAATTGTTTACCCGGGGACAACAGTGTCTTAATGAGACACAACTAGTCACCAGAAACACTGGAGTACCTTACTAGGGGTGTCTGGGGTAGAGACGAGCTGAGACTTGAACGTGCTGATGTGTACATAAGCCTGTTGGAGTCTAAGGGAGGTCACCCGGTTAAGCGTCTGGTCATCGCCGGCATCATTATCGTCCTTGAGGATGAAGTCTAGGGACTCGCTCTTCCAGCAGTAGTCGTGGTCAGGGGCTGACAGAGGTGACGACCGCGGCTGTGAGAAGATGAGTGCAAAATGAGTGAAACAATCCCCAGGACAATGTGTGTGTGGATGATGTGATGTAAAATGTTTGTGTTTTTCTTACAAATTGGTTCTGTACGTAAGACGGACTTAACCTAGAGCAAATAATCCAAATGAAAACTAGCGGCAGCTTCTGCCAATCAATAGAATTATTCACCTGCATCAAAGATATAAAAACATCGTCATTAGTAGAGCATTAGTTGGCTGTAAGAACATGATCCCTGACACGAGCTTGGCATTAGGTGCAGGGTCAATCGGTGAAGAAAACAAGCCAGCCGAGGGATGAATACAATCAAGATGACTGTGCTCGTTCAGGTGAATGCAAGATAAAATTGCCGTCTAGGGAAAATCGGTTTAATATTAATATTTATTCATTACTCACAAGAAATGGAAATAACTTTTGATAATATCAGCTTCACACACGAGAAGTAGATTGTCGCCTGTGGTCGGAATGTTTTCTAAACGGACACACACACGCGCGCACATACACATATACACTCTCTATCTCCTCCAAAACACACAAAGAACGAAATAGTAGCCGTCTGCCATCTCATGAAGAAAGTGTATATTATATTATTGATAATGAGCACTACCTTCCCTGTCTCTAATCTGTCTTCTCAAAACAAACTCATTCACGCTCACTCACTCACCTTTCCCGCGCTGCCGCCGACCTCAGGCTTGGGAGAGCTGGTGCCGCTAGAGGGCGTGGTGAAGAGGCTTCCGGTGCTGTGTCTGTCCATGTACAGGTTGGGGCCGGGGGGATCTCTTGCTCTGCTCCTCTCCTTCGCCTTGCTGAGGCTCTGCAGCGTCCGGCACTTCTCACGTCGTCGCATGACGATGACGAAAACGGCGATGATGGCGGTGAGGACGACAGCGACGCAGATGACGCTGATGACGATGGCGGTGTTGCGGTCGCTGGACTCAAGAGGCTGCGCGTGCGGACTACGTCGGACAACTACGTGCAACGTAGCGGTGCTGACACGCGGGACGTCACCGCTGTCAGTCGCTTGCAGCACGAGGGAGTACACACCCACCTGCTCGTCCGTCACCGCCATGACAGCTCTGACGTCACCTGTCAATGGATCCACAGTGAACGGGGTGGTCAGATTCTTCGTTGACATGGAGTAGGACACCACACCATTGGCGCCCTCGTCAGCATCAGTGGCAATCACACGAAAGAGTAGGCTCCCCTTAGCGAGGGGCACGTCCAGCACCACCGTGCTGTTTCCGGGGCCCGGGAAGATAAACACGGGATCGTTATCGTTGTCGTCCAACAGTTCCACCGTCACCAGTGTCCGGCTGCTGAGCCTTGGAATACCTTCGTCCGAGGCGATGACGTCGAACACGTACAGACCCGTGGACTCACGGTCCTAGAAGACCCTTTGTAACCAAACTGCCGTTCGGGTGGAGGTGGAAGGAAGAGCTAACGTACTGCTGCAGAGTGCTGAAGGTAAAGGACACGCGACCTCCAGTGCCAAGGTCAGGGTCAGTGGCGGTAAAGAGTGCTACAACCGTACCTTCTGGAACGTTCTCCCTCACCTGGAACCTGTAGCTTATGTCAGCGAACTCTGGCGCCTCGTCGTTGAGGTCGTCGACGAAGACGCTAACGGTGGCCGTGGAAGACAGCTGGGGCGACCCCCGGTCCATGGCCAGAACCTGGATGATGTACAGGTCTTTCGTCTCTCTGTCCAGAGGCCGGGCCGCGACAATAGCCCCCGTGCTCTCCACAACGTGAAAAGCAGCGTCGGCCTCGTTTACGATTCTGTAGGTGACCTGCGCGTTGACCCCTATATCTTTATCGGTGGCCTGTGAGAGTGTAGACCACGTCCCCCACACGGTTGCCCTCGGGAAAGGAGAGAGATACGCGGGGCTCTGAAAACGACGGCGCGTTGTCGTTGACGTCTGAGACATCGATGATGAAGGTAAGAGTGCCGTTGAGGGGAGGGGTGCCGTAGTCCTGACAGAACACCGTCACCCTGTAGGTGGGGGTATCCTCCCGGTCCAGCTCCTTGGCCACGTTGACCATAAGGTCATTGTCCCCCAGCTTGCGCAGATCAAAGAAGGCACTTTGACTGAAGCAGGATACCTGTCCGTTGCTGCCGGAGTCAGGGTCGTCGATCGAGACATGCGCAACGGGGGTGTGCATCTTAGCGTTCTCGGGGATGGTGGGGTTCAGCAAGGACACGGTCATACTGGGAGGGTTGTTGGCATTGTCGATAACCTGAACCTCGACTATGACCTGTGCGTCTTTAGAAGGAGTTCCGTTGTCTGAAGCCTCGACGATGAGTGAGTAGAGTCCACTGGTGGGCCTCTGTCGCAGGGACACCTCACCGCTGGTTGCATTCACTGCGAACATGGCGGCAACTCCGCTGTCCTGGTGTCCACTCAGTCGGTACCTGATCTCCGCATTGGACCCTTCGTCGCTGTCCCTGGCCGACAGTGTCACAAGGGCGGAGCCTGGCAAGGCGTTTTCGCCGATGTTGATGCGGTAGGAGGGTCGTGCGAACTCCGGGGGATTGTCATTCACATCCAACACCTTCACCTGCACGGTCATCTCGGCTGTCCGGCGGGGGATTCCCGCGTCTGTCGCAATCAGCTTTAAGACATGCAAGGGCGTGGTTTCCCGGTCTAACGGCTGGTTGACCACGAGCACAACATCGGAAGTCCTGTCCAGTCGCTGAGTGAAGACAATGCCGAAAGCGCCATCTGCTGGCTCAATGGCGTACCCTTGCACAGAGTTGTTCGTTCCTGTATCGTCGTCCACGGCGCCCTCTAGCGAGTACAGCGCCCCTACGCTGACCGACTCCGGAATGTTGATGGTCATCGATGACTTGTTAAAGTGGGGAGCATTGTCGTTGACGTCTTGTACGAAGATCTTGACGATGATGTTCTTGAAATAAGTTCCAGACACGGCGCCCACCTTGAAGCTGAGCTCGCAGACGAGGCTGAAGGGGCACAGAGCCTCCCTGTCCAGTCTGCGGACAGTGAAAAGGTCGGCGGTGTCAGATGGTTGATGGTGAAGAGGTTGCCATGGGAACTAGAGCTGGAGCCGGCAAGAATGCTGTACTGCATGTTCTGAAAAAGTGTTTCAGGGAGCAGAGCCTGGAGGTTCACATCTCGAGCGACGTTTCCGACGAAAGTGTTGGGCTGTTGCTCCTCGGACAGGTTGTAGGAAATGTCTTCACCGGAAGTGAACGGGAGAAAGATGAAGGTCATAATGAGTAATGCCGACGACCGAGAGTGAATAATGCTGAGAAATTTTGAAATTCATTGTGTGAGAAAGTGCCAGACATCATTGTACAGCAGTGAAAGATGTTTCAGCTTCAAATGTCATCACACACCTGTAAAAGACAAAAATCTGATGTTAGGGAGGGAAACACTCACGGCGTTAGTGCAGCCTTAGTGGGGAAACAGAAAGTACAATCTAGTGAGGGAAACAGAATGTGATAGTAAACCTTGGTAAGGGTAACATACAGCTAAGCCCTTAACATTCTTTCTTCCTCCTATTCTCTTTCCCCTCCTTCCTTCCTGTCTGCTCATTCACTAAGGTCCTGTTAGTGTTTGCCTCCCTTGATTATTTCCCAGTGACTCTACGCTCGCACGCAGGTGTGACAGTGTGAAAGGTGAAGTCCAATGCAAACAAGGAGGGAAACCTAAGAGAAGCGAGCGGCTGTAATGAAACGACTGTCGGGTGAGAACAAAGAAGAGGTCCAGGTGTGAGCGGTCACACTCACAGAAACACTGACAGTCTTAGTCTTGACTCGCAGGTGTGGAAGCCTTCGTGTTGCCTTGCTATCCTTCATGCCGACTTCTGACAGTCTTAGTTCCCAACTGTCTTGGTAAAGATAGTGTGGACAAGAGCTCGGGCCTGTCTGTCTGTCTGTGTGAATGCGAGTGCTACGCTCGTCTGCATGCACGTGTTTGTTTCTGATCCGACCCACCGAATGAGAACATGAAGGTCTGACTACCACACACCATTGACCAGCAATACCTGAGCAGTTGGTTGATCAGTCTAATAATGTTTGATGGTATGAGCAGTCGGGTGGTTACTGAGATGTTTTATTCCAGTTTGTGTCCCGGATGTCCAATGGTGAGCAACACAGCATCACGGACTTCCTGCCCAAAGGTGTGTTTACAATTGCCGCTATTTCCAATCAAGTCCATCTCGCCTTGTATCAGGCCTGGAGGCCATGAGGACAGCTATGTTGTAGGGCCGATGACACTTTAATGCAGGTCCTGCTACTACGGCCATAGAGGGCGCTGCAGTGAACGTAGCTCAGTGAGTGGTTTGCAGCAGCATTCCTGCCACTGTGGTACTTCACACCCGATGATGTCAAGATAACGGGGTGGGGCCCTGACACCTCATTTTAAACAAAGCCACTAAATGTCTGTTTAAATAATGTAAATACATCGTCACACTTCACTGCATTTTGTGGTGTGCCCTGGGACAGGGAGATACAGCAGTCACTTGCCTCCCAGCTATTGTATCTATTAAGTCTATATATGTTTTAATGAAATAAAGGGCAAGCTACTTATTTTAGCCACTTAAATGTATGTTATGTCTAAAGAGTCTTTTTAAAGGTATTTCAACTCTTGTATAGATTTTCTTTTAACTGGAGACGGAGATATTTCTCCAACTATTTTATTAAGTGTATAGACTTTTTTTAAAGGATTACGTACGACTGTTATATCTACTGTCTTTATTAAAGTAGAATAAAACAGTTTTATTTTGTCTTTACAATCCGGTTAAATTGCATGCACATATAGAAACACACTGCTTCAGTTTCAGTTGCAGAAGCGACACTACTACCCGAGTCAGCTACCCGGTGTACGGATACAAAGGTCAGGCAGGTCAGGGTGCCAGTAGACACCAAGGCCTCAAAGTCTTCCCGTGGGAAGCCGGCTGTTGGTTGACACGTAAACAAACACACACGCGCGCACGTCTGGAGAACTCAGCGCCGTGAGAACGTGAACACGAACACGTGACAGCACCCTGCTCGCCATGCGGCTCCCACTTCAACTTTCATCGGGAAAAATAAACTAATATCTAGAATTATATCCATTTATTGACAACTATTATAACTACATTTATAGCTTTCATATCTGAATACCTGTAAACGGAAAGATGAAAACAACATCACTTAGCGCGTGCGTGTATGTGTATGTGTATGTGTATATAAATAATATTTCTAATATAACACTATATTATAGTGCTGTGAGACAGAGAACTAGAATTGTTCCATCCCATTCTGACACTTGTCAAACGTTACTCCAATGTCTCGTCACCAGCACAAATGTCACATTCATAAGTTAAGCACAGAGCATATTAACAAACTCAAAACAACCCCCTCCTAGTACTAAGGTTAACATTACACCCACCCGCTACCCCCACACAACCTCTAGTTATACTAAGTACACGTCACCCGCCTTTACCCTCTCAGGTGACGTTCGCGAGGCTGTGACGCCACGTCTTCTGTGAGACTGGCTTTGTCTGTCTGCAAGCTCGCCCTCGCCGACCAATCGATTATCTGTGTCTGTCCATCTTTCCTCTCTGTCTCCTGCTCTTCCCTCCCACCCTAGCTACAACGGTTCCCTCCCCCCTCCCCACGATTGTTTTCCTTGAAGAGATCCTCATTCTCGAGGCCCCCACTGCCCCGGTGAGCTGGTGGTAACTGTCGCTATTCCTGCTTTGCAAACACGTCCACATGCACATCAAACCCTCCACAAGCGTCTTCAGGACAGTAGTAGTCGTTTTTTTTTTTTTTAAACTGAGGACAACTTTTGTTGTCCTTGCCGCCCTCTTTGTCTGACCGCATTTTTATCTCTCCCCGCCATCCCACCCTCCTCAGCTCCGAGGTCGATCGCACAAAGGTTCACGGAAAAGATGGACAGATTTGGAAAAAGACCGAGGAAATAGTAACAATTTATCAACAACAATAATAATAGCAAGAACAAAGACAATATTGGCCCTGATGAAGGCCGGAAAGACAAACTGACTAATGAACGCCGGACTGACCAGTAAACGAGAGGTTTGACCTGTAAAGTCTCATTTACAAGACTTGTGTAAGTCTTTCTCATGCTCTCACGGGCGACAGTCGTGTTTACGATCATACACATGTTATTCAGCATTGTTTACTTTCACTAATCAGTTTTATTCAGTGTTGTTCATACTACGTGCAAAGTAACCCTGCATGTCCGACAGCAAGACTAACAAAAGTCAATTCGTTTTGTTCCTTCTTCCTTCTGATTTTTGCCTTTCGTTGCATTTTCTCTGAGTTTGCTGAGCCAACAGTAATTGAAATAGTAATTAAACAGCTTCTGTGTGCGGGCTGGTCACGCCTGACTGAACAGCAAAGTCAACTCAGTTAAGAATGCTGTGGCAGTTACAGAGTCTGGCAAAGAATGTGTGACAAAGGTTACTTACTGTCAGATGGCACTGTCACAGCCAGGCACCGGCCGAGGGCGCCAGACGCTGACTGGGGACAAAAAGTAGCTGTGCGGTGATTTCTGTCCTCCTCATGAGTCACTCCAGCCTTTTGTCTCTCCAACAATGACCCGCTGCATCTTTGATGACACGTCTTGGACTCGGTGAGACTTGCACGTGACCCGCACTCGCAGGACTCCCCCCTCCCCACACACACACATCCCCTCCATCATCTGCCTTCTCTCCCTCCTCACACCAACCTCGCTCTGTAGTCCACAAAAGTCATCTCCACTTTCCAACGTACCCAGCTGTGTTTTCAGAGAAAGTTTTCCCACTGCCCCTTGCGCGACTGTGAGCGACTGAAAGAAGGAAGTAAAGCGGCGCAGGGGGGACACCTGGCTGGAGGAGGGGTTAAGGGACAAGTATTCTGACAAACAATACAAACCAAACATAGAAAATACAAAAGGTATCAGGGAACAAACTAATGATGGAGAGTGGATCAATGTGCAGAGGAAGACGAGCGGGGGGACCAGTCATCTGACTATAATCACAACTAGTGACAAGTTGATTGATGTCAGGAGTGATGCTCGTGGAGCAAATGTATTTCTTGTGCTCGTTTATTGGGCAGATTATTATTAATTTAGAAGACAATGTTTTCACTGTAAATGTTACAAACCATACATCGTAACCATGGAAACAAAATTGTGTGTCTATTGTAAACAGCATTAAGCAGCAATAGCTCAACATAAAACTTCTGAATTATTACAAACTGTATTTTTCTTAGACAAACACACACATGAATGTACACACAAATAATAGGCGAAGAGAAAGAGGGTGAAGGCGAAGGGATGAAGAAGGGGTTTGTTGATGGCTTGAGGGACAAACACGACCCATGAAGACACGACAGCTGCTGTGTGGCTGGCGGCCAGAATGCCACGTTCGTATCCGCCTTCCCGCGCCTCGACCCTCGTGTTGACTTTGCTGCAGCTCTCAGTCGCCTTCTCGTGGATTTGTTTCAAACCGCGTGCAAGTCACCTGCACTTACTTCCCTAGGGGACACTCACACTTTCTCACGATGTGGCGCTCGTTGCAGCCCTCAACATCGCAAACACACAATGCAGGTGGCAGCACGTGTGAGTCCATGACTCAGGTGAGTCGGTTTGGCCATGGAGATATGATATAGGAAATAAATAAATAGGGTGGGAATAAACGATTTTAACGTCTCCTTTCATTTAAAATGTAACACCTGAAGCTGGAACCCTGCTTTGGACATCCATGTTATTACAATTTAAAATTAAAAGTTAAAAAAGTCTGTGTTCGTGCAGTGTTGGTAGCCAGTGGATTCAACTTTAGAGTAGAAAAGGTCGTAGGTTCCAGAACCGCCTATGTCCGAGACTTGAACTCAACCCCCTCCCTCTATTCTCCCCAGCCTCGCTTTACCTTCAAGACGCTTGGCACGTGATTGATCATGGAGGATAAAAGAGCGGCGGATGGAATGACGGGTCTCCGTCTGAAACATTCTCTAGACACGGTGAACCACTGACTGCTCCTACGATCACCGTGAGGCCGTATACATCACCATTAAGGTGGTATTTTGCATAAAGATACAAAGGTCGCTCGGTGTGCTAAATGATGGCCGTAACAACACGTCACTAATATCAACATCATCCAACGCATGCGAACGAACAAGCTTACCAACACACGCATGAACATGGAAACGCTGGTACAGGTGCGCAAAGAATAAAACTAAATTACACGCATCGTGGTGGATGGTGGTGGTGATTTTTTTTTACAAGGTTTTGATTAGACTGTTAGTAGTATATTCTGGTTCCTACGACACCCACCCATATAACAACCACGAGAAAACAGCCACACTGCTACTCTACAACTGCTGACACAAATACTTGAAGATAATTAGATAGCTAAACTGAGCATCAACGGAACGAGTGGGCAGAAACTCCAGACCCGTCTCGCGCGTGCTGTCATTAGAAACATTGCCCTTGACACGGAGGGGCGGCTACTCCACGTGTCAGTCCCGCTCCCTTCCGGTGAGACTTCCAACCTCGTGACTTCTACATGGAGAATATCGCCGACACTGATCTCCGTGTCCTGCTGATGGGCTGGCGACATCTCGCTCAGCATCTTGGTCCTGCCACGCCCACCGCAATTATTGTGTCAGCACGTGGCGACAGGACAGCTTGACAAGTACCGCGGACATGACAGTTCTCACAGAGGCAAGGAGGCACCCGAGGACCTGGGGGACAACGAGTGGTCTTCCCTGTGTTTAGGTAGACCTGACAAAACCTTGAATATTTACACAAAAGCCACAATAAACGGAAATAGAGGGCGTTGTGATCGAGGAACTATTTCTGGTGACAAGCAGATAAACACAGCTACTCTCTGTGACACCATATACTCGGTCTTTGTTGACATAAACAAGGGAGGTGTCACCGCCAACTTCCCTTAGTCGAGGCCCAGCTGTCGAGAACGGATGTGTACAACCACCCAGCTACTCACGAACAAGGTACCCGATATGGTTCTGTCAGATGAAAGCCTGGACTCACTGAACTCACTGAGTGGACAGTAATAACACGAAATGGACTAAACATCGAGCTCTATACTGTTTTCGATGAAATATCTTCTAGACCTATCTCTTCCCAAACATTCTTTCCTTCAGCCACCCTTTCATTTTCCTCAATTTTCTTATCTTTTTATTCTTTGGCCTCCATCGCACCTCTCTCTCCCTCTCTTTCTCCATTTTCTCGCTCGTTTGTCGTGAACCGCTTTTTCCCCTCGTTTCCTGTCTCGCTCGTCAGTCTGCAGTTCTTAATGAAGCGACGACGCGACAAGAGATGGCGATGCAATCTATCAACGTGGCGCAGTCGTCCATCCAGTAAAAAATGTGTCCCAGGACGCGGACATGTTGGGGATGATGGGAAGAGTTAGCAACAGAGGGAGTATGGAGAGTTTGCATGGTAACCATTGGAAAAAAAGAGAAAAGAAAGAAGGATGAAAGAATTACTTTTTTTAAGATTACATATCTTGCATGCTGTGTGTCTTATTTGAAAAAAAATCGTTCTTTCTGTCTTTTCTATAGAATTGTTGGTAATCCATTGCCACTCTATACTTCCATATTTTATAAAAAGAGATTGTGATGATGCGATGTTGCAGACAATGGCGCTCTTCACCGGAAGACTGACTACAGATGAAGTGTATACAAAACATCACGAGACACAAAGACAAACTCTGTCCGCACAATGGCAGGACAATGATTAGTCTGTCTGTCCTGTGTGCTGCACTCATTTGCAGTCACTATAATGGAATGTTGAGATGTTTTATTCTCCTTCACCTGTCAGCAAACACCCGCTGAGGTCCTTGTGTAACTACAGGATTACAAAAGTCTTTGTGAAGATGCCGCGAGCCTCTGAAAGGATTCACAGCAGTCTTGTTGGAGCTTGCATAAAGGTAAGAAACCTAATTCGCATGGATGTTGTGCCGATGGAAAAAAATAATAATAATAATAAGAAGAGAAGAAGAAGAAAGGATTTTTATAGCGCCATATGCCAACCCTATGAGCAAGCTCATGGCGATTTATAAATGAAACTAATTATAACAACAACAATAACATTCGAGATATGGAGAAATTGAAGAAACCAACCAAGATGGCAGGACAGAAAAGGGGAAACGCTGGCCACACATGTTGCTGTCGAAGATTTAGAGTTGAGATATGCAATTTTTGTCATCATAGAAAGGCTAACCTGAGTGCAAATGTTTTCCTTAAATGATTGGATTTAGCTAATTCCAAGATGCTAACAATGTTCAGTGAACATAAAAAAAAAACTGTTCAACAACTAGTGTTTACTAGTTGGCAGTGACCATCGTCAGCATCATCGTGTAACATTGCTGTAGCTATCAGAGCAGCGTGCATGCCAGTGATCCTCCTCCTCCTCATTATCATCATCATCATCAGCAGCAAGTCTTTGTTAACATAAAACAGTCACTAATTTACCGGAGAATGCCATCAGTGAAGGAAACTCACCTGTCTTCAGGACAGATAACCGCAGCTTGTGTCCAGCGCGCTGAGTGACCGGTGTTGCTGATGGAAGTAAACCTTGTCCCCCTCACTGGAGTAAATTTAAGAAACTGAAGTTGAAAGTTTCGGGAAGCGGACAGCGGAGTCGGAGGGAACGAGCAATCAGAAATTCAGACAGATTTAGAGAAGACGAAGACGAAGCAAGGGGGGAGGGCTGGTGTGAATCTCCCGTGATCCTTTGCGAGGGAAACAAGTGTAGTATGTTTTAGCACAAGGTCTATAGAAACAAGGAGCTGGGCGCCCACAGCGGGTCGACGGAGGGTCGAGACTGTCCCAGGGTTCGGGGCGAAACTATATTTGCCGCGCGATCGTTAGTGCGCTGATCGGCCGACAGGCATGCACGAGCGACTGTCGGACACCCGCGTGCAAACTGCTCAAATCCTCCACACAGTTTATAGAGCAGGTGGAGGGACTGTCAGCCCGCAGGTATTGCTTGGTGCTGATACAAACACAACTGTTTTGATGCCACATCACACTTCGTCGTCACTGGTTGCTACAGAGGGAGGAGTAGCAACAGTACCAACAGCAGGACCGACCCCTGTCCTCCCTGTCCACTGTTTGGTCTCTTGTCACCGTGTGTCTTGAGTGGACTACAGTGGGATCTTCCTCCCTCTCTCTTTCTTTGTGTGTGTGTTCGTTAAGGTCTAACAGAGTTGTTATTCTTTTCTTCTGGTTATTTACTTTCATCTCCTCCCATGCAGTGTGTCCATTGTTATGATATTAATATTTTTTATTTTTTAATATTTTCCTCAATCAATCTACATATTCCAATAATTGGTTGTTACCTACGTTGACCAATTTTCTCATACAAAATAGTTACAGCTTAATTAATAATATTAATATACTTATTCTTTATCACGTTGTTTGTGTCTTATCTTATCAATACGTTTGTTGCAATTATTTAAGAGATATTTATGAATGATTCTTATGTCCAGTTAGTATGCTATACAATACATATTTTTTAATGTTTGCTGTTTAATGGAAAGTTTTTTCTACATTTTTTTTAAAGAAATAGCACAAGAAAGTTGATTTAGCAGACCATTTTAATTAAATTAATTAGCAGTCAGCTTGACCGTCAGCAGATTTACCTAACATCCGATTTCCCATCCATCTTCTTTTTATTGTTCCTTGTTTTCTTTCGAACCAACCAACCAGCCGACCAGCCACCAGACTTCCACTGAAGCCTCGCGTGTGGATGTGTAAAAAACGTGTTCACGAAGCAAGGGAGACAATCGATTTCACTCCACAAAACAGCAGTTAGCGTTCTTGTAACGAAGGGCAGCTTCGCATGAAGGGGCGACACAATTAATTAAAAGGCTATGTTCTAATGATTATAATGCTTCATATTGACCCTTGTTCATCTCGTTGCTAATCATCATCAATATTTGCCATTATATAAAGTCTGATGTAAACTAAAGCACTGACAGCATCTTGCCGATTGATCAACACAACAACAACAACAACAACAACAACAACAACAACAACAACAAGGATCAATAACGACACCACCCAGGACTAAGGCAGATGAACCATTGAAAGTTTGAATGATGTCTTCTTAAAAATGAAATTATAAACAATCTGATAAGAAGATTTTACTGAGAGCAATAGACGGTATCTCATGCCGCAGAGACGAGTCTTATGCAGATGGATTTCCACGAGGTGTTGTGTTGTTGTTTTTGTTGTTGTTGTTAACAATTCGTCCCCATTCATTGCGCTAATTATGAAAAAAATCAGCTGTTAGTATCTTTGCAGTGATTGTCACAAAAATCTGATGAAATATGTCTGCAATACAATTATAAAAATGGTTACAAGTAAATAATTTTAAAGCCAGTTATGGATGTGGCTAATATTGTGTCTACATCCCCCCTCATCACTCCCACCATTCCTTTTTCTAATCAACTTTGGCCTATTCTCTCCCTTGTTCTTTAAATTTCTCCTTTGTATCGATCCAACCGCCGTAATCTTCTCCCTTCCCTCGTATTGGTTACACCGAGGTCTGTCCTATTGCTTGCCTCGCTGTCAGTCTGTCTTTCTGTCCGTCTGTGTGTCTGTCTGTATGCACGCCTGTCTGTTTGCCAGACACCTGGATGGGCAAAAATTATTTATCATGTGTGAAATCTCGCGCATAATTCTGCCTTCCACGTTTTCCTAACTCCCAAGGCAGACTGAAGTTTGAGGTGTTAGGAAAGAGAGAAAGAAGAGGCTGAGTGAGGGAAGGACGGACACGGCATGGCTGGTCCAGTGGCCGGACATTGCTGTAAGAGTTGCTGCGCCTTTGCAGCAGAAGCCTCATCCGCGAGTCTACCTGACGCCGCCAAGCATCATGTTGTCGAAGCCGTTATGACCTACCTCATTTTGACCCACCCCATTATGACCCACCCCTAAGAACAAGCCTCCATTAGCACAGGGAGTAAAACAAGCAAAGAGATCGTTTCCATCTCCATGGCCACCGGTAACTAAACAACATGCTTCATAATTGAAAAGGCAGAAAGATCAATTGCTTTAGACAGGGGCAGAGAGGAAAAAAAGCTAATTCATCACAGCCGTGCTTGGAGGAGCTGGTCTTCTCCCGAGTACTATGACTGGTACGTCAAGTTGCAGGCCTCGGTATCTTCGGAGCTGCTACCAACTGATATGACTAGTGGCAGGTCCGAGAAGCTTTGTAGCGAGAGACTCAGGTAGCTATTGACCTCTGATCTCTGAAGAACACTCTGATCCCTCAAAGCAAAGGAGACACCTGGTGGTAATGAGACTGATGACTAAGATGTCATCAACACTTGTAAAGTCTATAGGTGAGAGGTATTTAGAAGAAAGTATGTCAATGTACAATTTCATTGTCAGGTAACTGTGAGAGAACCTAGTGACGTCACAGTGGTGTGCAGTGAACTGTAGGCGGTTTAACGTGTCTAGGCGGACGGCATGTGGAGGTGGAGTCTCTCTCCTTCCGTCATCCATGATTTCCAACCTTATAAATCATTCACCTGCCACCCCTTTTAATTATGAAGCAGAAGTAAGGTTAACTCGGTTATCTTGGATCTCGTCCTGCTGGAAACCGACTCAAAGCAAGGAACGTGGGTGTGCGAGCCAGCAGCTACGACTATATCATGGCAAGGCAGCCAGCCTGTAAACAGATGCTACATGCAGAGAAAGAACAGCTGTGTGATACGAGATCTGACCCCAGGACAGCCAGTCCTAACTGTACTAGTGACAGGCACTATCCATTGCCCCATCTGATCGTCTTACCATGGACGTGTGTACGTGGACTGCTGTCTGTCTGTCGAGACCAGCGTTTAGTCTCTTGCGAAGTTCTCCGCTGTTAGTCTCGGCGAGCCTAAACAAAGAATGTGACTAAACCGGAAGCTTTGAAGTCTCATGCCTCGTTTTGGTAGTTAACTGGAAAAATCGTCTGCCAGCAGTCCAGTAATACAAGTTCGTGGTCTTACAAAACAACGAGGTCGCCTAACACTGTAGACTTGTTGAGTAAAGAGCCCTACAATGATGGTACGAAATAATCTGCTTCTAACTCCATTCCTCCTGGACTACCGTGGGTGGATGTGTTTCTAAGGGAAGCAAGTGCTTGCCTGACGACCTTCTACAGTAAAGTTGAGGACATGAACCACCAAACCATGTCGACTTCCATCCACATGTAAAAGCGCTTAAAAGGCTACACAATCACTTCTGAGTCACTAAATGCAATGTTTCCGTTATTGTCTTTCCGTTTTCATGCACATCACCCTCCAAAACACATAAGCAGCCGCTTGACTCCCTTGAGCGTGGTGCTACCCAGCCGACAGGATCAAAGAGAAACAAACGATCTGTCTTTGTGATCGATCTGTCTGCTTCTCTGCCGGCCTGTCTTCTTCTGGTATTGTGTAATTTTTATTGTCAGCGACCCTATCACTCATGAACACACACACACATATTCACACACACACACACATTCATACACACTCACACACACACACAAGCTACAGAGGGTTGGTACAAGTGTTTTTGTCTACAGAGACTAATGATTGCACTGAAGGCACACAGTGCCAGACATCATGTTGCCATAGAGCTGAACAGGTTCCTGTTCTGTAATTGATTCTTCGACTTTATATCCTTCATCACGATTTCTACTGTATATAGCACGAGTTTGCTTTACTTAAAGGAACGAGAATAAAACACGTGATCAGCATATTCATCACGTATCGTGAAGACATGGGCCACTAAGGTTTACTGACACAATAAAACTTTGGAAAGACCATGAGATGCTTGAGATGTACTTATATATTCTTGACAAACTGCGGTAACTCTCCTCTCACTCCTGGTTCTGAGACTACCCACACTCCTGTTCTAAGACTACCCACTCCTGAGACTACCCGCATTCCTCCCGCTGCGACACTACCCGCATTGTTCCTCCAGTACCTGCAGCTGACAATGGCATGGGAGCGGATGAGACGAGCAGTTGCAGTTCCGGCAGCGGAGACCTGGCACCGGCACTGAGCGCAGCAGAAGCAGAGACCCGGGGTTCTGTCTCACGACTGGGTGGAGGTAGCGGGGTGTGGAGGGGAAGAGGGATCAGGTCTTAAATGTAAAACAGCGGAGGACGCCGAGCCGGGCGAGCATCCATTATTGATGGCCTTCCTCGCCTGCTGATTAACAAACAATGGGGGCCAGCACTGGCCCTCTTCTGGCAAGACAGCAAGCCTCCCCTCCCCTGCTGTGAGCGCATGCATTTTCATTTTTTTTTCCATTCCATTCCTTCTTCTTTCAAACAGTAAAGTCCCCCTTCCCCTTTCTTTTCCATCTCTCGTTTGCGAAGGCAAGATTTTTTTCATTAGTTTTTATCTTCGGTTCATAAATTAAGGGAGCGATGGTGAGCATATCGACCGTTGGGACAGCAGAAGTCATTACGAAGCGCCACCTGCGATGACGTCAGCAGCGACTGGGATCAGGTGAGGGTCTGGTCAGTGACAGCTTCACGGTCTGTGTGCGTTGTGAGCGTGCACGTACAGATGCGCGGACACGTGTCCTGCTTTCACGGTTAACACACGTATACAGCAGGCAAAGTGATGGACTGAATCATACTCACGTTCTGTCCATCGTAACGCATGAGTGAGTGGAAACAGGGGCCAAGAAGCTACTTCGGTGTCGAGCACTTTTTTTCACCTCGTAGTGAAGTTTGCCTGTCACTACTTTAGGCACGTGACAAGTACTCGACTGTAAACTGTTTCATCAAGTACTTGATGACTGTCACAAAGTCACGATTTTACCACAGTCACTGCTTCTGCTCCGCTGTTCTCGTCTGTCTATTTCTTCCATCTATTTCTTTTCTCACCTTTCGATTGGGTTTTTTCTATTTATAGAAAGAGTTTCTTCACAAAGATGTAGAAATAGCATTTAGTAACAGCTTCTTCCTACCTGACATTCTGTCAACGCCGCTTGCTTGTATTTTTCTTCACGTATTGTTCTCCGACCTCATTTGGCCAAATACGTTCATGTACTCTAGACATATATATACATACACATATCGTATTTCGCCGAAAATAACACCTACAATGATTTTTCAGGATTGTCGCGAAATAAGCCTACCCCAAATATTTACCCTAGTAATGATCGTCAGCCAGACGCACGGATTTCGTTAGTCCTTTGAAGCACATGATAGGCGTGTTGAATTAAAAAGTAATTATATTAATATATAAACTTACATTCATGCTTAAAATAACATATATATATAATTATTTCAGATACCTAAGCGGGAAGTGAAGTCACGAGAAGTTTAGTCCGGAATTCAGGGTTTGGGAAGTCCTGACCAGAGATCATTGAAGTCTGTGGTCATGACGACGCTGAAGAAGATGACATTTTACTGAAAATGTAGATTTTTGTACATGCCATCTAAATAATCACTAATACCTCTTTCGGAGCAAGAATTAAAATGTCTCTGTCGTATTTTCGGGTAAACACGGTGTGTATGTGTGTGTGTATATATACCGCCGACTGTTAGAAACGTTCTGCCATCGAATTTTTTTTTTTTTCAGTTTAGATGCTCATGCGTACAAACCGCCTTTCGCAATCAAAATTACAAAATAAGTAAAAAAAAGACAATAAACTCCCAACTCTCAGAATAACTAACTCTGAACTAACTGCCTACCTCGCCCACCAACTGTCTGGCACCACACGTGTAGCGAGGTGCGCACTGCAGGGACCAACCCTCCCCCTCCCTGTGTCTACGTCCCCCTCCTGCTAAATCAATAGGTGAGAGCAGACTTCAACATCTTCTACCCACTCGCCATCAGCGACCTCCACACCGCGGAGACGAGAAAGAGCTTTGATATCTCACACTTTAAAAAGCTTTTTTATAACTTCTTTGTAGTTTGCGAGAATATTGTTATGGCAACATGAACTCGGCGCTGCTTAAGTGTAATCGATAAATAATATTTGTGACGTGTTCATGTCCCAGGTTAACTCTACCCGGCGATGATGGATTCACGCTTGCACAAACAGACTTTTTTATTTTATCTTCTTCCTAATTCCGCCGAGGCCGAAGGCCGTTGTTTGCACAAATGTGGCAAGATGAGCAATAATTAAGCGACGAGGGAAGTGTTTGCTTCGTTACTAGACGACCTGGCCAAACACTGTCTTGCCGATCAATCGTCAAAGAAGAAGGCACCCCGGGTAAGTATATCTGCCATTTCGACTAGCACTGTTAGCTCTTCTTTTTTCTCTCTTACTCTGTCTCTGATACTCTCTCTCTCTCTTTCTCCATGAGAGGGAAATCAGGAACATTGACTGGATGGAAAAGCTGAGTCACAACTTACTGTGATGCACTGACTAGGGGAAGCTCGATACCCGGATGGTTGCTGGTATGAGACCCCTTCTGATTTACTAAACTGATGCAAAACTGCCCCTGGCAACCCGCAGATAAGGGGATCTGGTTGATCAGGGGAGGTAAGGCGGCGAAAAGCAAGGTCTTAGTCTTCCACACAGTAGACACAGTGAACCACTTACATTCATTGTCTCTATGGTGACAAGCTTGAGGACGGACTTTTCTTTTTATACACACCGCTTCCTCACCATGGCGACAAATATAATCAACGTTAAGTATTCTCTCCCTTTCTTCCTAATCTGTGATAGTCTCCCTTGGATATACTCGCAAGTCACAACACAGAGACAGGGCCTATACATCAATCGGTTCACCTTACCAATTAAACCAGAAAATTAGGTCTAAGGATTGGTGAAACCAGATGAAACAGTCGAATTTGCAAGAGGCTGTAATCACTGGTCCAATGTACATCTCGACATTCTCCCGTCACCTTCATCACGATCCACCTTAAAAATGTCTTAAAAGAAATGCTACGGGTCAAGGTCTTTGATTTATTTATTTTAATCAACATAACAGAAAATTAGTCATCATCATAGAGGAAGGGACTGTGCTTGTGAACGATCGTTGTTCTAAAATTAACCCTTTCATGACAGTAAGGTTTGTACGCGAGTGATGTTAGTTTTGATGACAGTAGAAATGACACATGGATTCCAAAAATCTCTACAGGAAAGCAGTGTTCCACACAGTTCTCGAGGTACAGCGGGAACAAACACATCCTCTGGCAGAAAATCAAATACTCGCCAAACAGCAGCCAGAAGGTCTGCTAACAAAATACTGGCAGGTATGAGGCATCCACGAGCTAGACCATGACATCCACGTGTAGGAGGCGGGAAATGTTCTTCATGTCACGATGCATGGAGATATGAGCACAACATCTACAACATCTACAACATCTACTCTTACCCGCAGAGCCGCCTGTCCTCGCCTCCTCGTTGCCGTCGTCGTTGATGCCAACGTCAGCGTCGTCAGGCACGACGAGGCGGAGACCTTCGCGACACCTACCCGGGCGACGACTATTTACACACACACCCCGTCGATGTAGATTATTAACCCGTGTCCAAAAAGTTGCTTGCAGTAAAAGCGAGATGAAAGGGTCGATGTGTCAGCGTGCATGTTTCCATGGAGAGGGACAGAAGTCGATGAGTGGAGAAGGCGAGTGAGGGTGGTGGGGTCACTTTGTTAGAACACATCTCGGCTTAATGCTTGTTCTTACAAAACAGTAATTGATTGCATCGACCTGGCGTGTTCACACGGGCCAAGTGATGTTCGGTTAGTTATGCTACACTGCCTGAGCAGAATGACACTAATGTTTTCTTCCCCTGCTCCTCCCTTCCCTCCCGCTCCCTCATTCTCTCCCTTGCTTTCCGCCATTCAGCGACAACAATGGCGGCCAAGTCCGTCCTGCCAACCCGAGATCAGTGAAACTACTATTGAAATTATTTGTATTGATGAAGAAAGTGACATTTGCAAAGTTTTCCTCGGGTTCTGCAGAAAAGGTCCTTTGTTCTTTTTTTCTTTTGTTTGATGAGTAGACATTAAACTTACAGCCTTTAGCATCTTTAAATGATGTTAGACTTAGAAATTCTCTGATAGACCCGGCATAGAATTGTATCATCCAGCAGTCGATTTAGTTACTTATTCTCATTACTCGCTCAAAGCAGACTTAATTCTTATACAGTTTACTGGAACTCAGTTTGCATGCGAGCTGTACCCCGGTATTCTTTGTTATTGTACCCTCAGCAACAACAGTACCCGTAATGCCAGTAACACCAGCGGTGATGTCCTCCGCAGATGTAGATAAGCTGGATAGTTTTTAATTCTTTGCTTAACTCGTTAATATTAATATAATTTATGTAATATAAATTTATTAAGTAGGCGTTCACCGGGGTATGGGGGGAGGCCAAGATTCAGACATTGGAGCGGAACGGACAGCAGCTTTTCACAGAACATGTTTAAAACATTCTATCGTTCTTTTATGGAGTGAAGAGTCAACAGCCCATCAGAGAAACATATCGACTGGTGAGGACGATGACAAATATGCAGGTGCCTGCATACTAACCTACGCGCATGCGTGTGGAGGCGTGAGTGCAGTTGAACGATTAATTTAAAAACGACAGTGACGTCACACCACTCTCGGTCAAACGATTTCCTCAGATTTTCATTTTTATTTTCAACTTTTCTCCATCGACAAAACTTTCTTTTTTTTTCTTCTTCTTCTTTTTGGTGTGAGACAGAGTTGGTGTGTAGTTTTACAGGAAGTGTGTCATCGAGGAATGTGCTACAACAAGGAACACAAGGCGGAACACGGTTACAACATGAATGTGTACAACAATCCATCCAATGTCCTTCCATCGCTCAGAAATGTACAACAGTCCATCAGTTCACTCACTCCACATGTCTGTACCTCTCTCATAAGTATGTACAATAATTCCACATACACCCACGTTCTCTCTTTCTCTAGTTTCTACCTCCTTCACTCATTCCGAACTAAGATTACACACGAGGCAGTCTGTACATCCATGATTATGTGACAAGCAAACTGTTCTATTCTGTGTTTATGTGTCGGGGTGTGCGCGCTTGAAGCCACGCTACCTGTGTGGAGAAATTAAAATGATTGACAGATGAACACAGCGACCTATGACATACCACATCGCTTTTGGAAGCGAAACATCGAGTGACACGGGGACGAGAGTGTGTTTGTCAGTGTGTGCCTAGCAACCACTGAGCGTCAGTTCTATGTCAGACAACATCACATTCACGTGCCATTGCACAAACACAAGTGACTTTTCACATGAGTAATATCAGTAAGGTTTGTCCATCTCTTGAGAGATGTAAGTGAAAACAATTCACAATATTTTCACACACAGACTCCAGACGTTCCAACACTCTACAAGCTGTCCACACACACCTACACACGCACACACGCATGTACAGAGAACATATTCACACGCGCACATGCACTCTATTGCAAGTGGATGAAGCATGAATGTCTGGCTACACCAGGAGATCGTGCTCCACATTTTTATAATGACCTTCTCCACTTCCGTTTCCGTTACTATAAATAGCACCGGCGTGGTGAACCCAGTCCCCATACACGTCATCGGTGGCCACGCTGTAGCTCCCGGATGTGGTGGTGTCCAGTTCGCTGTCCTCGTCACTGGCCGCACAGCGCCCTCTGGTCTGAAATGGTGGGTGAGCACTGGAGTTCTCGTAAGTCACGTTTGGCGAGAACCGCACGTTGTTTGGATTGCGACCTTCTCGCACCTTGCCGCCCGCCGTGCCGTGTGGCTGGAGGGAGCGAGAGAAGGTGGACAGCGGGGTGTCGAAGTAGAAGGAAGTGTTCATGGACGAGCTGGCAGGCAGAGGGGTGAAGGTCGTGTCGCCGTGACCGCTTCGTGCACTGTTGCATGACGGGAGGGGACTGTCGCGCAGCGGCCTCGCCGGATGTTGTGCACGCTGCTGCTGCTGGGGATCTCCTCGTCACTGCCGTGACCGCTGTCTCCAGCTGTCGTCTCCGTGGAACTGGTGCTGTGGAAGTCGTCTGCTCGGTGGCCAGTCTCAGGATGGAACAAGGGCGCCTGCAAGGAGCAGACCAAGGATTGTGATACCGACATCTTTTATTGACATAATGACTATGCCAAAGTAATTTTATGAAAAACCAAACAAGTTTCTTGCCAGTAAGATTGTCTCTATTCCACAAAGACTTCCATGTTTGTAAGACTGAACGCCCAAATTTGTGAAATGTTAGTAAGACTGGGAGCCAAACTAGTGTGCGCCAGGTCTGGATGCCACGCCATATTTGTGCCAGTAAAACTAGGAGCCAAAGGAATTCGGGAACTCAGATTACTAGACTCGGTGTTTGGGGTTAGAGGTCAGAGTAGACAAAGGACAGAACTGTTATGGGTAGGTGGAATGGGAAAAGAGGAATGTTAGGACGAGGAAGGGAGAACAGAAAACACGTCTGCTGCAGTAGAAAGATAAAGATGACCTTTCACCTAACGGCGAAAATGTGTCCATACTGAGCTGCGATAAGCGATAAGGAAAAGTTTTAAGGAAGAATGCGATAAAACTGCGAAAGAAATCTTTTTTTTCTGAAGGCTACTGGTTAGTGGGACAGAAGAGTAGGAGAAGTGGGTGACAGTGTCTTGTGAGACGATAAGACAAAATGGTTTCACTGTGTGTGAATAGAGCGGAGCAAGTGCCACTCACCACAGCCACCTGTGTGTGTAGACACAGTGCGCAAGAACCTAGCAGGTCCACATTTTTCACACCATGATTGTGTCAGTGCCACCAAGTGCTTGTGATTATTTACCTTCCTGCCCTGCTGACCGTAGGACGGGGTGAGCATGAAGGACTGCGAGCCCCTGACATAACACGTCCGCTGCCTTGGCAATCCCAGCATGCTTGAAGATCCTATGGTGTGACTTCCGGTCTCACCGACTTCACTGGAAGCGTAGGCAGAGTCGGAAGTGCTGCTGCAGCCTCTCTTTGACATTTTCTCCACGTCATGGCTCAGCGAGTGCACCTGCCACACAAGACACAAGTGAGGTTGACAAACGTCGCTCCACATGGATGGAGAAACACGTAGTTTATCTCTCTCTCTCTGTCTCTCCCTCTGTCTCTCATACACATCTAGCACATCCTCCCAAAGTCCCTCTTCCTGCCATGGACATAGGACAGCAGAGATTTAAGTGATGTTACAAGATGATGGGTACAAGCGGGCAGGTTATACAAAATATTTCAGTGAAACCATCGTCACGTAGCTACAGGCACGTAGCCATGAGACCGACGGACGTAAGCTGTGTGCGCATGCGTTCGTGCGTCATCGGGATCCGCGAAAGCTCATCTTTTTAAGTTAGAATAGAAAATTTTAAAATTCTGATATTTCTACACGAGCCTGCGTGTGGTCCTGATGGGAATCTTGAAGTATATATTTGACAGAAGAAGACCTATTCGGAAAACTCCAAATCTTCAAGGCATGTGTGTGTGAGAGAGAGAGAGAAAGAGAGGGGAGGGGAGAAATCTGGTTTATTTATCCGTACCCACCCCAAACGTTTGTTTTTAACTGGTTTGTATCCTTGGCCTCCCTCTCCTCCGATAAACAAGGGGCCGCGGAGGAAGTCAGGGAGGGCGTGAACAAACCTTTGCTTTGACTGTCCGGCAGCTGCAGCAATCGATGCTACATCAAACATCCCCGTGATGGATGTAGCCTGTGTTTGCACGTCTGTAATGATGCACTTCAAACCGAGGCTGTCTCCATCGGTGTAACCGTCGGACAAACAGCAAATCTATGGAAGCGTTCAGACCCTAATATTGGTCATGCAATTTGCAGGGAGCGGGGGAGCGGTGCTCGGCCAGGCAGTCAGCGTTTATTAAAATTCATGGTATCTTGAATGGCGCCCCTGAATTTCAGGAGAGGAGCCCCCTGTAGGAGACAGCCGCGCCTCTATCGGACTAATTAGGGAGAGACGTGCGCAAACTTTGCCTCCCTCGCCAAGCGCCAAAGCAA
This sequence comes from Pomacea canaliculata, assembly GCF_003073045.1. NCBI lineage: Eukaryota > Metazoa > Mollusca > Gastropoda > Architaenioglossa > Ampullariidae > Pomacea > Pomacea canaliculata. The sequence continues at coordinate 41,275,572 of NC_037592.1, read as the reverse complement.
ATCTGCCGACCCCCAAACTGAATTAGATGCGCGAGACAACGGTTGGCTCGTGTCAACTGAATTACAGGGGCAGAGCACTCCAGAAGACGCGAGCGTTTGAGCGAGACTCACTCCTTCAAAAAAAGTAATAAAAAAAAAATGCAAAGAAAACGAAAAGCGGGACGAGATTGAGATCGTGTCGTAATGAAGGCCGGGGCTCGTCCCGCTCCCTGCTGCACGAGATGGAAACATTCAGCTTGTCCTCCGCGCTGCTTACCCGTCCAACGACCCATTCAGCCTCCATGGCCTTATTACCAATCGTATGTCACGGACTTTGGATGTATCGTGTCATTTACAAACCCTAATTTCTGGCGGAATGATGCTAGTTGGGTGTCTGTGTGTGTTGTTGCCATGTTGGTGGAGGTGATCACGTGGACAGATTGACTATTAACGTCAATCACGAGTGGCGGAGGTCCTGGGTGGAGCCGGAGAGTTCATCTGGCAGTGAAGGCACTGCACTTTGGTCGTCTGTCAGACATCAGGAAGACAAGGCACCATACTCTGGTTGTCGTCTCTGGTCTGTGTCACACACATTGCTCTGGTCGTCTCTCATCTTTGTAATGGGAGATCCGGCACTGGTACTGTCTGTCTCATTTTCCACAAACTATTATGAGTTACCGAGGGCCGGTCAGTTCCAATGTCTAGCTCAGTCTTTGAAAAAAAAATAACACACACACTCCTCACTTCATTATTCTTCGTTGTGTAATGAAAAATTACTTTTCCTTTTTACAATCCCCCGAAAAAAATAAAAACTAGAAAACAAAAGAAGTGAAAACCAATTTGTCGGATCTGCAATGTCCAGAGGCCAGGTTCTCAAGGCGCTACCCGGATGTGACAACAAATCCCGTTAGCTCCAATCCTCATGTCTAAGACAGTTAACCCTTTGGTCACCTAACCATGACTTGTGGCTCACCTTGTCAGACACAAGACCACACTTCTCCATCTCCTGGACCCTTGTTTTACCACTGGACACGTTTTTATTTCTCTTTTGTGATGTTGGTCACCTGCAGCTACATGTCAAGCGCTGACTGCAGCTGTCTGCAGCTGTCTATAACGGACTTTATTATCCCTGAAATCTGCCGTGCGACTATAATCTTTCTGTTCACTTCTGCCATAAACCACCATCGTAAAATCCATCTGAATTACAAATTTTTGGATATTTCTTTCATGTACAAGGTACGGTCGTAAAGTTCAGTCACAAGGAAAAGCAGAAAATGATTTTTGTTGCCTGACGACGAGAAAGGACAAGTTTTATGTCAAGGTGTCGAGGGCTGACGTGAGGGATGGCGGCCATGTTGGTAGGGGGGTTGTGCGGAGGGGTGGAACACAAGAGATGCGGGAGGGGGAGGACAGCAATATTGTGACTTCACAAGAACATAAACAAACATGATGGATGTAGAATAACAGAGAGCGATGTGCGGGCCTTTCGTGCCAGGCCACGGTTCGCATGTGAAGAAACAATCACGATGGCAGACCTTATGTAAAATCTATTACCCATCTCATTCCTCTCTTTTTCGTGTAAAAAAATCACGTGCACAAATCAAATCCACCCACCCTCCCCCTCTTACCCACGAACCTTATTTGAGAATCGCACCCACCCTTTCCCGCTAACGCAAAAACTGTCTGCACATAAAATTATCTCTTTTTTTTTTCTTTCCTGCTCAACCAAGAAGTCTTCCCCTCTTCTCTCTCCCCAGTCACGTGAGGTGGAGACTCCTCTCATACAAGGACACAAGTGCGAACCCTGACCTACCTGCTGATTGTCCGCAGGACACTGAGTACCCGCCATCTCCAGCTGGCCACCCGCATCAGTATCCGGGCAACAGGCGGCCCTGTACTTGAGTTTCCGGTCTTGGTCCAGCTTGCGAAGCACGCACAGCGTGGTGAAGACGCCAGCGGCCACCACCACTGTAAAGACGACAATGACGATGACGATGACAATGTAGCGGTCGTCGTCGCCAGTCAGTTCGCCGCTCACGTGACGGGTGACGTACAGGCTGATCTTCTGCTCGCTGGACAGCGGCGGCGACCCTTTGTCTGTGGCGCGCACCAGCAGGTAGTAGCTGCCCACCTGCGCCTCGTCCATGTCACGAGCCGTGATCAGCGACCCCGTGAACTCGTCCACCCGGAAGTAGCTGGAGTTACCTCCCACGGTGGAGTAAGACACGACGCTGTTCAGGCCGGAGTCAGGGTCGACGGCCCGGACTGTGCCGACTATAAAGTTCGCCTGGACTGGGATGGGGAGGGTGTAGGTGTTGCTGCCGTTCTCCGGAAACACAAACTGAGGCGGGTTGTCGTTGATGTCCAGGATGTCGATGCGGACAAGCGCCGTGGAACTGAGTGGCTGACTGCCTTGGTCCTTGGCCATGACGTACAACACGTAGCTGCCACGTTGCTCGCGGTCCAGTGGACCAGTGGTCACGATGACCCCCGTGTTTCGAATGGCGAAGGGGATGGGAAAGTCCGATCCGAGGCTCTGGACGATGGACAGCACCACCTGCCCACCTGGTCCCGTGTCCGGATCAAAGGCAGACACGTTCCCGATGTACGTGCCTGGCTTGACACTTTCGTCCACAGACATCACGTATTCTTGGGCCGAGAAGGTGGGGATCTCGTCGTTGACATCAAGCACGTTGACGGTCACTGTCGCGGTGGAGGTCAAGGGCGGGTCCCCGTGGTCCGTAGCCAGCACGTAAAAGACGTAGCGTGACCTTTGCTCGTAGTTGAACTTGTGAATTACCTTGACCAGTCCATTCTGCGCACCGATCAGGAAATTTCCTTCAGCCCCGAGCAGCGAGTAAGTGACGTTGGCGTTGTCGCCGCTGTCCGCGTCTGTCGCCGCCACCTGGATGAGCCCGTCGCTGGGGCTGTTGTTCTCGGCAACCGATACGAAGTGATCCTTCTGCAGGAAGGCGGGAGCGTTGTCGTTGGCGTCCACCACCCAGATGTCGAAGGTGGCGCTGGCACTGAGTCGTGGCGAGCCGCCGTCCGCGCACGTGATGAGAACAGTGTAGTGGTCCTCCTCCTCGCGGTCCAGCGGCATGTTGATGATGACCTTGTACTCGTTGAGGTCCAGCGGCTGCAGGTCGAAGCGGTCGCTGTGGCACGAGCAGGTGACGATACCGTTCGCGTTGGTGTCAGGGTCCGAGACGGCCATGTAGGCCACGGCCGTGCTGACCTTTGCCCTCTCAGGCACGAAGCCGGGCTTCATGTCCAACACAGAGAGCAGGTCAACGTTTAGCGCGGGCGGGTTGTTGTCGGTGTCAAGGACGGTGACCTGCACGACTGCCTGCGCAGCCATAGGTGGACTTCCTCCGTCCTGCACCTCCACCAGCACGCGGTGCACACCCACATTTAGTGCCTTGGCCAGAGTCACGACCCCGTCCTTGGCCCCTACTCGCAGTTTCTGGCGTTCACTGCTGGGCTGCTGCACGCTGATGGTGTACTGTAGAGCAGCGTTGTCGCCGTCATCCGGGTCAGTAGCGGAAACAGTCAAAATGGCGGTGCCTTCCGGGGCTGACTCGCTGACGTTGACCGAGTACACGGCCTTGGTGAAGGTAGGGGCGTTGTCGTTGACATCCAGGACCAGTACACTGACTGTCATGGCGCCGGCGCGGGGCGGTTGTCCGCCATCGTACGCCCAAACAGTCAGATTGTACACAGGCACGACCTCCCTGTCCAGCGGGCCGCTGACCACGAGACTCAGCTGCGGGATCCCGACGAGATTGTGGGACTGGACGATGGTGAAGGGGGCGCACTCTGGGGCTCTAGCATGTAGGACTGCACTGAGTAGTTCTCACTGGCGTCTTTGTCGGAGGCGGGCTCGAGGGAGAGAGTGAAGCCTCTGCTGACCGCTTCCGACACGTTCAGTGTCATGCTCTGCCTGGAAAGGTCGGGAGTTATCGTTCTTGTCTCTGATAACGACTTCGACTTTGACGTTTTTGAAGAAGCCATCAGAGGACTGCACGGCGACTTCTAAGCTCAGCTGACAGCTGTCCGAGAAATGGACACAGTGTTTCTCGGTCGATTCGGCCTGCAACGGTCAGAAAGCCTCCGGTGGAGGAAATCTGGAAGAGACCACTGTACTGGTTTCCCTTGGAGAGCAGACTGTAGCGCAGTGAGGACAGGGCCTCCTCCCCGAGCACCTCCTTGATTCCAGAGTCTCCAGACACCTTTGCCGACTAAGGTGTCGACAGGAGCTTCTTCCTCCAGGCTGTAGGTGATGCTCTGAGGGATGCTCTGGTGTTGGGACGCCTGGAAGGAGCAGAGCAGGAGGAGGGCAAAGAAGTAGAGATGGAGTAGTGGAGGCATCGCTGTGCTTGCCGGTGGCTGTAACCACCATCGTGGAGGGGAGTGGAAGGGCGTGGAGGAGAGTGGAGGTATGGGTCGGAGTTCTGCAGGAATCTGTCTCAGGCAGGAGTCGGGTCTTTCATCTGGAAAAGAATACCAGCGTATCATTTTCTGCCAGAGTAAAATAAAAGGAAAGCGTTTCAACTTGTTTGTGTGAGTAAGCGACTGTGTGTGTGTCCGTGCAGGTGGGATTGGAAAGAGGAAGTGAGCGAGGACAGGCTGCTGGCACCATCTGTAGACAGTTCTCTGTTTAAGTGTTGAACTCTCAAACTGTCAAGATCTTAGCTTTACACTCTGTTTCTTTTCTCCCCTGTCTTCTTTCACATTATTTCTTCTAGCCTTGCTGTCTAGTCGAATGACAGGGCGCCCGCTGGGAGACACTAACCCTGACAAAGTTTGTTCTATTTTCTCCACACACACACACACGTACACACACACACACACACGCACTCACACATTTGACAAGCCTACACGAAGGTCCTTGTACATTCTTGTAGCCCTGCCTCACTGACAGGCCGGCGGTGAGACCAGGTTGCCCTATAGCAGGACAGGAAGGCAGGACATCGATCAGGTGCTTTTCAATCGGTTACCTGTCGGCAGGTCAGCGGGCGGTCCACTGCGGCACAGGGCAGGTCACGTGATTTTTGTCAAGACACGCGACAGGTGGGGGGAGAGGGCGGACGTGGGGGCAACGTGCAATTAACTGCCGACATTCATTAATTCCACATTTCTGATCACCTTGCGAACAGGACAATCGAGTCATTGGTGGCGCCATACTTTTATTTTGTTCAAGTGATGCTACTTGACAGGCCACAAAACTGTGTGTTTGTTGAGACAGGTAGCTGGGTTAAACTCTGTAAACACACGGTCACACACCTGGACACAACACACGGCTTCTGAAAATCTGAGCCAATGTCCCTCCCTACCTTCCCCAGTGCCACCATTGTTTGGGTCTGGAGATGCAGTATAGTGATGGATGACACCTGACCCCTGAGTGGGTATGCGCACATAGTCTCCCTTACTCTCTCTCTGTGCATAAAAACGTCACACACACACACACACTCACGCACACATGCACACAAAAACATTAGGACTCATACGGACAGACGTCAAGTAGCAACGGGAATGAAAGGAGGAACCAGGAAAGACACTTTCGGAGAGAAAGAGCAGAAAAGAGTGAGGTGGTGAGGATAGAAGCTGTAGCAGTCCTGTGGACCAGCCACCAGAAGACAAGTTGTTTGTTGTCAGTTGACAATCGTCTTCCTGGAGCCGCTGGGCAAGAAAAGCGGGTATGGGTAGACAGTGGGACTGTGTTGCTAGACAAAATAGTTGAACTGATTTGTGATCCAATCGTCTCAAGTCAGGTTTTGTAATATTGCTCCCCCTCCACCCCAGGGCTCCCCATCAGCTGGTCATCTCGCCCCTACCCTCTCTCGCCCCACTTGGAAGTTTTTGCTGACCCCTGCACGGGGTAACTGTTCCGCTCTGTTCCAGAGTATTCATCGCAATAGTCAAGTAACCTACAACATTTTGTAACATGTCAAGACAATGATTTCATCTCAAAATAAGACAGACACACAGAAGACAGAAAAATGGAAATGTAGAAAGCTACACAACTTAATTAATCACTACAAAACCATAATTCCATACAAACAGAGATATTTCAGACTTGCTGGTCATTATTTCTAACTAAGCAAATGTCGAAAGTTGGAGTAAGTTTGGCGACATTATGTGTCAACTTCGGTCTGACTAGACAGTTTTGGTGAAAATGTTGAGGACATTGGAACTTTGGCGACATGGTGGACTGTCCAATTGATTGTCAACATGTTTGGCAAACAATGGCACATCCCACAGTTGATACTTCGGCGCTTTTAGCGGTTTAAAAACGGTTTTAATTATGAAGCTGGGTTCTGCTGATTTTTTCTTCTTTTTTTTTTGCGGGTGGGGATATATTTTAAATATTTTTCCAATATCTACGTTTTGATAAAAAAAAAAAAAATCAAGGAAGTTCAACCCTTTATGTTGAAACTGTTATTCAATGCTGTGTTTAAGTGTCGCTTGACCAAACATTCTTTTTTTACATGTTATTTTGGGAACCCTCTATTTACAAATAGATTTACAACTGTTGTTTTTCAAGCCATTGTCTATAAATGTTCTTCGATCCTCTGTTTTACAAATGTACTTTTTTAAGTCCTGTTTCGTGGATGCAGATGACAGCAGGAACTAGCATCACTGTTAGGACACAGAAATGTCTGTCTTGGCTCAGAGAAGGAGACAGATGTCTTCTCGAGCACCAGCTCGCCAATATCATTGCCTGCCACAACTTGGTCATCATATATTCATGACCATCGACCATCATATAGACCTTGGTCACTGTGCAAGCACCCACGGGTGTGTGTTGTAATACTGAGTGTGGCTTGAGGAGGGCAGAGAGGGAGAGGTGATCAAACATTCGCCTTTCGACATAAAAACGCTAAGATGATGGCAACGATGACAGGTCATGAAAATACGGAACAGAGGGACTGGATTCCGAATTCATTCTAGTCGTTTACGATTGCTGGCATTGCTGTGTAGTGAGTGGGCCACATCAGTAGCAAGACATTCAGAACCTTGTGTGACTTGTGTTGTTTGTGACTGGTGTGGCCACATCACTAGGCAGGTGGTCCAGGCAATCGTAGATTAGATGATGTACGCTTCGAAAAATTAAAATTCTGACATTAGCAAACATGATCAAAATCCATTGTCATCACTGCAATAATGTTACATACACATTCAGAACCTCGTGTCCGAGTTTTAACTATCTTATAAAAGTACATTTCTCTGTGACTTGAAGCTTAATGTTTCACCTGTTAACTTTAAATACAGAAAGCTGGCTTGCGCCCTCTTCTGTTGCAGACCCTAATCATAAGTCATAAACATGAAGAACATCCTCCGGCTACGGCCTACAAACTTTCTTTCACCTTTTTTTGCGGATATGTCTCCACATGTTACGATCATGTGTCATCCGTTTTGTTTATAATATGAACTAGTGAACCAACCTTTGTTCCTTTATTTGAGATGTATTTCTATAAAGTTTCCTATGGTGAGTTTGTACATCAGACAAATCACGTAAGTGCCTACGTCTTTAGCGTGATACCCGACTACTACTACCAATAATACGTTTGGCAACGAACAGGAAGATGTTTATTCTACATCTCCAACTTTACGATAATCACATTTTGAGAATAAACAGAAAAAAGTTTACTCTAGATTTTGAAATCACTGTGAACATATCCGGTTATTTTTTTTTTTAAAGTAGCTGCTTGTCACATCACAAAATTAAAAAGTGAATTTGCATGAGGGTTACAAGTAACACAGGACGCAACCTCCAACGGACACCTTATAGTCATCTACAAACAACTTATAGTCATTACACAGTCATCTACAAACACTTTATAGTCATTACACAGTCATCTACAAACACCGTATAGTCAGAGTCAAACACTTTACTGTCGTCACACAGTCCTCTACACACACCGTGTGGTAAACACACTCGCCTACAGACACATGGACACTACGTGGTGTGTGCAGAGCTCACGTAATGACACACAAACACCACGTAGACTTTATATAAACACTGCGTATCCGTCGCTATCTGAATTATTTCGCAGATATCCGAATTAAAACAAATGCACAACATTCAGCTACACGTTTGCAAATAATAAATACACGTAACAAACGGCTTTTTTAATTTCTAAAACAGCAACTTAATGATTAATTAACCTGTTATATTCGTTATGACATGGCCTGACCTCGTTATGATACTTAAACATGTTGACTCATCCTTTGTCTGAATTTGTTATTGACAACACAGTAATCAACTGTCTCTGCTGACTTCAATCCGATATAAATAGTGATACATGTATAAATAAATATACTGAGAGACGGAGGGACAGGAGGTATGACAGGTTGACGACATGGACAGTGAATATTGTTGTTGCTAGTCTAGCGGGTGGCCGCCTTTAGGACGACTGTTGACATTGTGCGGGTGTGTCAAGCTGTTATCTCTTGTCTGATTCAATATAAGTGAGAACTGAGCGAACTTATTCCTCAAACGTTCGAGCTAACAATTGTACAGAGCATGTTGACTGTATAAAAAAAACCTGAAGACATTAACTGATTATTACAGTAACAGTTGTATTAGTTGTTACATGGAGTGAGAAATCTTGTTACACGTGACTTAGGCTAATAATTAGCAAACTGCTAACTGACGGAGTCATTAGCAAAAGTCCTTACCTTGGCCAGGACACGCTCACACGGAGGATCCCCCTGCACTGTTCACTAAGTTCACTCCGTGATTAGGAGGCGACTGACGAAGCATCGTCGATACTGATGGAGGGCTTTGGCACAATCGCACTGCTTTCTCTCGTCACACCCGACTGACCATCACCAACTCACTGATCCGCATCGACACGTACAGTTCACGCTGCCTCCCTCATCCCCAGCGTCAACACACAGGAGGAGCGACTCAGGGAAAGTCACTCGTGGTGGGGAGGATAACTCTGTCCCCCGGACATGCGTGCGCCAGCGACTTGACGGATGTCACCGAACAGTCGACTGACCAATCGCGTGCCGCGGCTTGTGGGAGGGGGCGGAGCTAGCGTGGGGATGGCGCGCGCGAGGGGAGAGAGAGAAGGTGGGGAGGAGACGGAGGTATGTAGCCAACACCGGAGCATGTGAAAACACTGCTTGGAGACATTAGGGCTGGGGGCTGAGGGGTAGGAGTCATGGAGATGGAGGAGGGCAAGGATTCACCCGACAGAATCAACAACGCAACGTGAGGATAGAGCGCCCGACAAGATTTTTCGCTTTCCCTCGGGAGATAATGAGCTATCAGCTAGCCATTAAATTTTTAAGTAGCCGAAGAGTGCTGTTTGCCTCCACTGTGCTTCTTTAAGACGAGAGAGAAAAAGTTTCTTGCAAAATGCAGCCACGGCCATGTTTGTCAGCCTCCCACGCCGGGCACCGAAGTGAGAGAAATTTCGGGAACGCCTTGAGTAAGACGAAGCCTCGCCATTTGTAGACCATACACTGTTTGCAGACTTCATAGCATCCTTGTCCGCAAGCAAATTAAGTGGCTGCTTGACGATGGCATGCCAACGGTTAAACATGTTGCATACATCCGATATATTAAAGTTTAATATTTCATTCAATGAAAATAAAACAGGCTTTTGGACAAGATTAGATGGCTGATAAAAATGCACAAACGGAATTTGGTAAAAAGACAATTGAGCCAAAAGGAAAATTATTGATGTGATGGGGGAAAGAAGAAAGATGAAAGCTGGGGATGGTGGGCGGGCGAGGGGAGGGGAAAATGGAGACAAAGACAAGAAACAAGAGATGGAGGAAAGAGAAGACAGAAATCACTCAGAGGGAAAGAAAATAAAAGAGAACAAAAAGGAGAGAGAGAGCTTGGAAAAATAAAAACAGAGACTGGGGGCATTGATAAAAGAAAGTGAAAAAGTACACTTAGCGGAATGAACTGGAGTGAACAGAATGCGAGCATAGAAATGAGGGGAAAGATGGGAAAGCCAACCAGAAAAAAAAACTCACTCACTCAGGAGAGAAGAATGAAGTATCTTACTATGAATGATCACTAAAGCTTGACCTTAACTATATTATACATATACCGTTTGTCATATTCTCATTCGTTTTCTTTTCCCACATTTACCATTTCGTTGGTGCCACAGTTCCAACATCTGAAGCTGACCAAGTCTCTAAGTCCACGTGTACAATCCTAGAGGTTTCTGAAGATGTTCTGAAGGTGTCCGAGTGCAGTGACTGGAGGTCGAATGGCACGCAAACCAATTTTAAGGCTCTTTGGCACTTGTCTCACATTTTATAGTCCTTACTCCCATCCCACCCCATCCCCAGCCTCCCCAAACATCAGGTTCCCTTTTTAACGGTCCTGCCTGCACAGTTGACATGAAGCTCGAGTGGTTGGCCCACAGCATCCTGGGATACCAACTGTTTGTTACGTGTGGGCCACCCGACCTGCCAGTCCGCTAAGTGACGGGGGCAGCTGGGGCGCACCCACAAACAAAGAAACAAGATGGAGTGAAGGAGGCTCAACAGGGGGAGGTGCAGGAGAGACAGAGGAGTGGGAGAGAAAATGGAGCCTTGAGATACCTTTGAGGAATGCGGATAATTAAACTTTTTACCTGTCTGTCGGAGGGAGGCTGGCAATTTTCTGGCGAATGCAATCACCGTGCGCTGATCTACATCGGAGCTACCTGACACGCACCTGCAGTCGGCATTAAAAGTTGAACAATGACACGCACTCTGCTCAGGTGAAGCTTTTTCTCCTTTAATGCCAGTGAAATTTATGTGGAAATTTGTTCTCAGGTCTTCCGTGGCAGATGTGTGCATGCAATTTTTCTCGTCTTTCATTCAAATTTCGTTTTAAAACCAGTGTCATCGACGATGTCTCATCAACCCTCGTGACGTCACCGATGACTAAACCTTATCATGCGTACGTCACCGATGATTATTTTTGATCCCAAGGGTCATAATGGCGATTCGTTAGTGACCTCTGGCTTGGTGGACATCAGCTTTTCAAAGTTAATTCCTTGTCACAGAGTCAGCAGTGACTGTTCACGGTGTCACCTATGTTCAGCTTACAAAGCTGTATTTTCGTATCCACCCGAATTTTCTTTCTCTCGCTGTCTGAGCGATCGCCTCTATTATTACTGCTCCCTGGCTGTCGATAATGACATGTATCCCTGTTACCCCAGGCCACAGATCGCAATGATAGTGGTGGCGAGGTCCGCTAGGTCCTTTGTACACCTACTCATTGTCATCACCATCTACGTCCGACAGTCCTCCACTCAGACCACGCTTGGGATGCCGGCAATTTCCTCTGCGCCCCCGGGGTGGGTTGGGGTTGGTGTGGGGTGGGAGAGAGAGACACAGTGCCGGGTGTTGCGTGATGTCAGGGAGCCAAGTGTCTACACTCCACCGCAGTACCACTCGCTGACGTTCGTGTGATTGGCCCCCGGTGCCCCCTGGTGACCCCGCCACCACCTTGGAGTCGCGATCAAGCGGCCGGAGCGGTGAGATGCCCCGATTAACCTGTCCCTGCCCGAGGAGCACCAAGGCGACAAGTTTTATCATCTTCATCTCTCGCGGGAGGAGCGCAGCAACGAGAGTGCGCGAGATCAGGGCGCAGGGGTCACGTGGGTCTCGCCCCAGGCTCGTCGGCGTAAGTGTCTAACGGCGAACGTCTTTGCCATCAAGACACTTTGCATTCCACTTGTAACAAGTCGGGCGACACCCGCCTGGCTGAACTAACAGGCTGGGCGACACTCGCATGGCTGAGGAACAAAATTGGGTGACGTGCGCGTGAGTGAGCAGGCTGTGACGTTCGCGGCGCGGAGGGGAGACGGTTGGGTGGCGCATGCCTGGCTGATGTAGCAAGTTCGTGTCGGTGGAGCTGAAGTAGCAAATAATTTATAGCTCGACTAGTCAAAGAGCAGTTGGGTGATGGTTGGTGGGCTCAACACATTTCATTTATGGGAGGGTTCATCAGAAACGCTGAATGTCACCGTCGGCGGTTTGGACCATATTCAACATGATAAGTAAAGCTAATCTGAATTATAATTTAAAAATAATTATCATAAAGCCATGCCGTGTAAAATCTAGTTTTTCTGACTACAGCAAGGGGCCGCTCTCGTGCATATTCATCAGAACAATGATACGGAAAGAAAATTCTTACATTTCTCGAGCAATGTCCAGTGAATATATCACGTGGTTTTCTCGGCTTCTTTAAAATTCAGATGAGGTAATACGATTGCTGATGAGGAGGCAATGCGGTTAATATTGTAATGAATTGTGAGACTGCTGTGCAGATGAGCTGTTTGAAAGTGAATGGCAAAAAGTATTTACAGACCCTGCAGGACGGGAGGCATACAGCAGCAACAGTCAGACAAGGATTTTATCTCAACAACCTAGTGAAACAGTTCTGACATATGAAAGTGATTATGAGGTGTTAACTGGGAAACAACAAATACCAGGAATAACACACATTGCTGTTAGTCCTCTGACACAAATGTGTCTCACCCAACACGTCCACCCAGCTCTCCAGGCCTGAGCTCTGCTCACAGTTCTCTAACCTCACAGTTCTCTAACCTCAGACAAAACAAAGTCCAGCATCTACATCCAGTCAGTCCCACCAGAGGTGTGAGAAACGGGATTGGACACTTTACTTTCGACATTCACCTGTGGGTGTAGCTACGCCCATGAGATATGTCAAACCCTCCTCCCATTTTTCTGCGGAGAGAAGGAAAGACCTGTAGACATTTATAGCCGCCTTCAGACCATCATGGCCCCGGGCTCCCTCCCTGGCGCAAAGTGACTCCTGGAACAGAAGCAGCTGTTACTCTGGCCAAGTGGTAATCTCTCCGTCAGGCGAATGGCGGGGAGGACATGGCGAGAAAACTGATCACACGGCTTGACCTTCACACTGCGGCCCGCTGGAGAAGATGGAGGGGCGGGCGCCAGGTGCTGGAGGATCCACAAACGACTCTGCAAGTCGCAGCCAGCCCCGCGGAGATGGCCTTCCGATGGTTTTATGGCTTACTCGCGCTAAATGGAGTGTCGTCACATTTCTGGGCGTTTATGAAGACGGATGGTTCAATGGGCATCTTTTGCCTCGAAGAGGGAAATAAACACGCAATATTGTAAAATGTTTTATCTCCCCTTTCCCTCGGAGGAAGACGCGAGTAGCGGGGTGACGCATGCGCGACTCCGATTCCCCTTTCCCCGTTAACGAACGCGTTTAACGGCTTTGAATAAACGAAGCATTTTGCAAAAATTGTTGACATAAAACCTTTGGCCATCAGAATCTCATATCGACTGGGAAAGTGTTTCGTAGTAAAGTAATAATAGTGTTTGTAACCGATAGGTGACGTGTTCTCCCAGCATTCAGTGTGACGTGTGCTTGTAACGAACGTTCTGTATAACCGATTCTTGCAAAGTGCCGTGTGACGTCTGGGTGTAATATGCAGGGTGACGTGTGCCTGTGATATGCGTGTGACGTATGGGTGTTATATTCAGGGTGACGTGTGCTTACAATACAGGGTGAGATGCTGTCTCACACAAGTCTGTAGCTGCCGGCGACACGCTTTATCCGGGCGACTGCATCTCGAGATACCCGCTTAATGGCCGAGGGTTTATTTCAGACACAGGAGTGTAGCGAGGTTTTGGGTGTGGAGACCACCGAGGCGACCATCACAGTCCCCTGATCAGATGACTACTTGCGATTGGTAATCACTTCCTGAGGCGGGTAGGACTGCTCGATCGAGTTTTATTTCTGCTGCTCGTACAATCTCCGTAGGAGAAGCAACCGATTCACACAGAGTAGAAGAAGAGACAAGGAATGACAGAACATCAGATTATTAATGCTGATGAATAAAAACTGCCAAAGCCACCAAGAGGATGTAACCCCTGAGAAGGCCTCACCTCCCTTGAATGCTGTCTTAGGAAATGTTATCAGCAGCTGTACCCACAGTCCTCCTCCTCATCATCATCCAGCTACCCCTTCCCGTCCCTCCTTCCGGACTATTTCTTCCCACCCCAACTCCGATCGCCGCCTGTGTAAGGCCACAGCTTTGCCATCATTTTGTGGGGGTCAAGCAGACGGGAGGGGGTGTGGGACAGAGATGGCTATAACCCCGACTACCCGTGCTTGATGTCTGTTTAGCAGACATTTGCAACATTAAAAGCCAGCAAGAAATAGCTTTCTGTTTTTACCTAAACAAGCAAATGGCTCTTCTGGCGCTAAAAAGAACCTCAGAGGGAGTAAGACAGGCGGCGGGGGAGATATTTATCTTGAGCTTTTTACCCGCCGTTAATTCTGGGGCTGGTCTGTTGCGGCTCTCCGCCTGGCAGTCTGGAGCCGGGTGTCAGAACAAACGCTCTCACACCGCCGAGGGTTCTGTAACACTCGCTCACTGCAACCACTACACTCGCGGGTTTGTTGGCCAAATCAGTCAAAACATGAAATATAAGTGATAAGAAACTCTCTGGGTCGCAGCTGGTCTCCTCCATCGGAATGAGACCCACTCCTTCCCTGTCACGTGACTGCTTCTTAGTCTGTATGTAGCACCCTCTCCATCCTTCTCTCCTTCAAGAATCTGACAACGACAACCATACTACATAGACAGCTTTCCAGTGGATTTTTTTAAAAAAATTTTGGCATACGAACTAAATGTTTTCCCCGAGCCCCTCCCATCCATTTCTGCCCCAGACACACTCTCATCGACTGGCCAGGAGCTGGGGACTGCCCCAGGACAGTGGAGCCCAAGAACTCGAGTTAGCCGCGAAGGAAAACAGTTCCTATTGACGCTGGCTGGCACTGGAAGACAGGAACTGGCGGGGAGAAAACACAGAAAAGTTTACTGAAGGTCCTGGCTTCTAAGTTAGGGCTGAGTAAGCCATGCGAAGGAACGAGTGGAAGGAAAGTTGCTCAAAGAGTTTGATAAAGTTACCGCCACCTGCTATTGAATTCAAATTGTACCATCTTAGTAAAAAGGTTGACTAAGAGAAAACACACGATAAAACAACCTGTAGATAAACATTTCATACACAAAACCAAAAATAAAATATGGAATATGAAGGTGACAGAGCTGTGCCTCAAACGCATGCCAAAGGTCACGGGTGAACTGAGTACTTAAGCTAATTATTCACAAAAATGTAATTATTATTTTCTATACAAACAAATCCCACACTAATTTTTCGACAGCCACAGACATTTGCCCTCTGACCCCTACAGACGATGAATGACACATTTGCCCTCCTCTCTGGAAACACGATGAAAGCCGTCTGTCCTATCTATTCACACGAGGAACTCGAGACCTTTCTTCACAGGACATACAGGAGACGGGGCTGGCTAGTGAGGGAGGGTGTCAGGATATTAGATGGCCATTTTCATCCTGACTCCATCCACACTCGCTTTGTGCTGCTGTGGTTCCCTCCACGAAGTGACCCCAACACCTCCGTGGTTCTCTACCTTTCATCCATTCTCCGCTGACCAAAGGCGAGGCGATCGCTTTCCCGAACAACAGCTGCTGTTGACAAGGGTGTAAAAAGTCACCCTGCTCTAACCTTTCCACACAGCCCTCAGGTGCGAGAATCTCATCAGCAGAACACCTGACCAGGTAGGTGATCGCCACGACGACTCATTGACAAGCGAAAGGTCATCGCGGACAGTTTCTGATTGATGCCGGCCGCTGGTCGCAGCTGTTGTCGTTTTTTTCCTCGGACACAGATAACTGTGACCGTTACTTTTATCAGGTGCGACGGACAGGATCTTCGTTCTTTTAATTAAATGTTAATGCGAGGAATGCATCACTTTGTTTAAAGTTTAAACATCACTTTGCTGACATATGACGACTGTCAGCCGCGGACCACCTGACTTATGCCCGCGGACCACTAGTGGTCCGAGGACCACACTTTGAGAACCACTGGTCTAGACAGTACAAAGAAGACAACAAGCACAGACAACTGAACTTTGCTTCTCACGCTCCTTGTTGTCCTCTGCATAATGCGAGAGAGTTTATAATAGGAAAGTAAAAGAAGAGAGAATATCTTGACACGGTTGGCTGACTCCTCCCCTTCTTTACCTTTCACCTCCGTGAGCTTGTGACCGAGGAGAAAACGTGTATTCAGGAATGCTCTGTGTTCGTGTGTGTGTGTGCGCGCGTATCTTTGAATTTGTGAGTGAAGGATATTATAGCAGGTAAGAGTTGGTTGGTGTCTTGTTCATGTAAGTTAGTTTGTGTACACGTGAGTGAATGGTGTGCACACATCACTGCTCTGAGTACTTCAAACAGACAGACAGACAAAACAGACAGAGAGACAGACAGACAGACAGACAGACAAGTCGACACAACAACTTTCCCCTGTACCACTCCCTCCACAGAACTGTCTTGCAGTGAACTTGAGACCAGGGCCTACGTGCCAAGTGTCGGAGGGTTACCAAGAAGGCCTGCAGCCAAGAAGGAAGGGGACAAGACACTTGACCCAGCCCCAGACTGTGTGAAATCGTCCTTCAAAGTAGTTTGGATAGCGGTCGACACCCAGGCAGAGAAACAAATGGCCGGCTGAGAGAAAAGAATGGACGAGTGTGCAGTGCAGGACTGGCTCATGGCCGCTCAAACACCTTCCAGAGGCGGCTGCTGCAGCTGTACAGTCTCCTTCTGAAGACCAGTTAAAGTGGTCCACTGGTACAAGTGATGAATGAATGAAGCGCCAGCCGTATCCTTTCTGGTAGATGCACCTATAGTCGATGGCTTTAGAGTCGATAGTGTAGGTTGTCAAGGTTTCACAGAAGCAAAATTATCGAAATAGTCTTTTCCTGTCTGGTAAAGATCAATGGAGGAAGATGTCTCGTCTCAGCTTGGCCTGCCTCACCCTAAGTCTCGTGTAAACCAGATTGATGAGCGTGAGTCTGCTGATCCCAAACAAACCAACATGTCCTCCTGCAGCTGGCAATACTTGTTGTCTGGAAACTTCCTCACGGCGCTCACCTCTCACGACACCCACTGACGATGTCAAGCCAGATCACATGTACTGGACGAACAGTGAGCGCCACCGTTACCATAGCAACTGTGGTCTTTAGCACGAAATTGGGTGTAAAAGACCCCAGAATGGCCCGCGACCTTTTTGTTATCAATTCTGATTATTTTGCTTGAAATCCCAGGACAGAGCAGATTTGTCGTGAGGACAGTGCTTTTAATACGTAGCCTCGTTTTGAAACAGACGACAGTTGCCATCGACCTGGCATCAACAGTCGTTTATAAATTTTTTTTCTATATTGTTGGTTCGAAATATCCAACAAGTTTCAGAGAATGTTCTTTGAGCAAACCGATGATAAATGCTTGCAAACTGAACATAGGTAACACTTATTTATGAGAAACCTTACAGAGCTGCAATGTCTAGCGATGTCTAGGTGAAGCTCAGAAATATACTCACCACCAACTGTCACGTCCTCCCAGGAGAAAGTCTTCAGCTTAACATATCTCCATAGGTGTATATACTCTTCCTACAGGTTCATGGGAAGGAAAAATGTTTAACATTTTGAAATCAAGCGACAAACTTTGCCAGACTACTAGACACTGCGTGTGACACACCACAGCCACCCGTTCCCACTCATTGTCAAAGACCGGGTAAACGACGCTTAGTATTTTTTTTAAAGTTGTACCCCGAATATTCTCATGCACCCCGCTTCGCTGCACGATACCTGCATTCTTTAGGCTCGGGTACGTAAATAGTCGTAACCCAGAGTCGGGTCGTGAGAAAATCTCGCTGACTGACACGGAAGGCTGGTGCAGGTCACCAGAGACACCCTTGACCCCGGGTGGTTGAGTGGCAGTGAGAGTGAAATGGAAAACTATGCAATCAGGGTGATAACGATCTGCGGTTCAAACTTCCGTGAAGAAATCAATAAGAGGCTGGCAGCACGCGCACAGAGAGAGAGAGAAAAAGTGAGTCATTTAGAAGACCCCAGAGATGCTCTCTCTTTCTTTGTCTCCACCACTTCCTTTATCTCTTCTTCATGCACGCAAGCACGCACGCGCACAACACACACAGTTCCACGTGAAGAATAATCTCACCCACACGAGTGTTGAATGTCTGTCCTCTAGTCGCCATTTATTATTGCTTATCACTTGACGAAGAAAGATGAAATAATATATTCTGGAATCACAGGGCAGTCAGGGCGGTGTAACTCATTTGACACATGCGTGCTGGAAGTGTGGAAGGAAAAAAAAAGAAAGATGATTGGTGGAAAAGAATAAGAAAAAAAAAACCCCAACAAACACACACATGACTACACACTGACACAAATATCCTGCAGTCAGGGTATCCTACAACGGCTGCTGCTGTGCTTTGTCTGTTAGTCTGTACACTTCTCTTTCTTTCCTTTCCTGGAATAATTATTTGGACTATTTTCCAGAGGGTATCGGCGAGTGGTTTTGTTGACTTTTCTCTCCCTTTCTCTAGTTGTTATCGTTTTTGTTATCGACAGGCCTGGGTTAGCTCCGTCTGACTTTAAGTTCTCACGCACCTGTCGCTAGAAGCTGCCCTCCGAGTCTCTCTGTTATTAGCTCCACTCAGCACAATTATAAATTAACTCAAGATCACACGAGCAAACTGAAACATCGTAAATCCAGAAGGTCGAGATTTACTGCCAGGTTATACACTTGAGTTTTGTGTGTTTAGTTTACTTTTAATCGCACTTTGCCCTCCTTGACGTGGATGAACTCCTTCTAAACCTCTTCTAACTATAGATAGTGGAGCCGAGAGTAGGTCTGGATACATAGTAAACAAGCAATTTATTTGTGATTCATCGGGGCTGCCTGCAAGAAAGCGGGTTCATTGTGGCAGTTTGAGTTGCTTTCCTTATCTGACATCGCAGCCAATAAATCGCTGATCTGTCATCAGCTCTCACCACAGGCCCAACCAAGTGCAATCGGACCCTGGCCTCCCCATCGCCAGGACGAGTCAGTGCAAGCAGCGGGTCGAGAAGGAAATCTTTACAAAGGAGGCTGTTCTCTGTCCCCCAGCAGCCTCTAGTTCCAGTCTGTCTGTCTGCAAGTTCACAGATAAAGGTGAATTTGATGTCCACAACAGAAAGGTCTGTTTATACCCGTGTCTGTATGTAAAGCGCTTTGAGCTCGGTTTGTGTGCTGGAAAAAGGCGATCTCTAAATGTGTGTATTATTATTATTATTATTATGATGATGATGATGATGATGACGATTATTATTATTATTATACATGTGATGCAAACATGACCCAGAGAGGTCCTCGACAGACCAGTTAACCACGAGGTAACGCTACCTCTGCTTCATACCCACGGCCCCAGAGCATGGAACTCTCGAGTGATAGCACCAGAGCTTAAACCAAAGAAACAAAACCAAATAAAGAAAACTCCAACCTTTTTCTCAACCTGGAAAACATGTTTTTCTTTTTAAACATCTGATTAGTTCACAGTTTGATACAGAAGATAGAGAAGCAGCAAGTGCTAGGAATGGTCAGCTACATTCGGAATGTTGTCGGACCATCAGCTACCCGGCATTTTGACAGCAGGAGGTAGGAGGGGGAGAGATGTGAGAGCAGGGAGGTTGTTAAATACGTGTTTTGTGGTTGTAGCCGCCATTCATCTGTCTGAAGAAGATAAGAAGGCTAAGACTTTAAGCCCTCTTTACTTACTTTACCTCCGCCGCCAGACGCGCTGGCCCTACATCCGCTGTCCCCTGCCGACTTCCCTCCTCAGGGGCCCGCCGCAGGCACCCGGCATCGCCAGGCTTAAAATGCCGCGCACACAGCGGGAAGTACCCAGGGTAGCCTTGCAGCTTCCGCTCCCAGTCAAAACTAACTGCTCGTCAAAAGAGCATCCTTAATCATTATAATCATCTTTAATCATCATAAGCAACGGTCGGTGAGCGATAACCTTTGATGGTCAGAGTCTCCCACGGTTGCCATGTGCCGCACACCTTGGTGTTCCACCTCGCGTACCCGGCACCAGGCGGATGACGAGGTCTGGCACACCCACCCGTTTTAATCGTTTCAAAAAAAAAAAAAAAAAAAAAAAAAAGAAAGATAGCCAAGGTATCCGGAAGTTTAACTTCAAGGTAAACTTGCCGGTTTTTTTTTTTTTTTTTTTCTCCACTTCTGTCTCTCCCCGCAGACTGAGAGCCCACTCCATCAGTGCATGAAGGCCATTCTCCGCTCCTCTGGCTCCGTGTTTGACTGGCGGGATACAGACGACAATAACGGTCGCGTGGCGCCATTGCGTGGCCGACTACAGATCGAACATCCGGGCATTTTCTGTTTCCGGCGGCGGCGCTGTAATTTGATTTTCCCCTTGACCAGATCACGTGATGCCAAGCGGTGGGAGCAATGGCGCGCGCAGTGCACGGTGGGAAGTGACGAAGGCGCTCTGTAGGCAGCGAGGTGAACAGCAGTCACGAGCTGTGAAAGCACCGCCGGCTCTTAGACTGGCAGACAAACACAAGCCTGGGGTCTGGGGGTCGATTCTCGTCTTGTCCTCTTCCTTGACACACCAATAACTTGTCGAACGCTTCTTTTCAAAGTCATTCGGCGGTGCATCCTCTTTAAAAAAAGAACAACCAAAAACCAAGCAAAATCACCGAACGAACGATTTTAACACTAAAAATACAGAAGCAAGTTAAGGTTGCTAGTTGTAATAAATGGAGGTAATGTCTTATTCCAATTTAAATTTGAAGACAGTAGAAACTTGTACTCTCTATATAGCAGTGGTCTCAAACTCATATTAGCATGTGGGCCGCAGTGGAAAGTAACAGCCAGTCAGCGGGCCGCACCACGAAAAGAAAATGTTTTTCATTAAATTTTACGAACACTACTGTCACTGCAGTTAAATGCTAAAATAAAGTTTTATAATTATTAATTACATTTAGTGTAGTTTATTACATGCAGCAGTTTAGTTTATTAAAAAAGTTGACGTTGTCTCTGTCACTAATAACACTGCGGGAGTTAATCACCAAGCACAACATACATATACACCGCGGATGTGGCCGAGGGCCGCACAAAAATGTTTCGCGGGCCGCATTCGGCCCGCGTGCCGCGTGTTTGAGACCCCTGCTTTAAACGGTTTTAAAACTTCGACTGTCTGTTTAAACAAAAAAAATTCTGTCGCACGTTAAGAGAGAGATAGGAGGAAGAGAGAGGGAGAGAGAGGTAGCCGAGATTGCTCTAACAACACGAGTCGACAAAAGAAATGTATACAAGAAGCTCCATGAGAAGAGCTGTGCAAACTGGAACAACGATTGAATGCATTTTGTGTCCAGCAAGTTCAAGTACGTGAAATGTTGCGATCTTTCATTGACAGATAAATCTTTGTAAGCCAGCAACATCGTCGTCGTCCTTATCAAACACGTACAGTAAGCAAAGGTGAGTCCAGGCTCAACTAAGTGGCTGACACCGTGCTGTGTGAAGTGAGAACTCTCAACACCACCACACCTGACGAATGTCGCTCTTATTCCTCATTTCCTGGCCACTTCCACCTGCAGAGCTCCGAGGACACCACCAGGATAGCGCCTCATCCTGGATCACACCCGCAATCTCCACCCACCAGGGAATGGGTGAAGAGGGGATGGGAGAGCGGGTGTGTGTGTGTGGGGGGTCGCCCTCCTTGACTCACAAGAGCGCCATAAATTTCCCCCCAGGTTCCCATTAGATACTCGACAACACTCGAGACTGAAGCGGGAGCGGGCTCCCCAGGGGCTGTCCTATCTTCTAAAACAAACATGTGTCGGGGATTTCTTTTTTCCTCCGGCTCTTGAGGGAGGTCGCCACATGTTGGTAGTTGCCGCGGTCACAACGCCTTCCATTGAATCGCCTGCTCGACTTCTGATCGCCCACAGTCCTCGGGATTTAGCTTTTCTGTACCCGACAGCACGTACGTGGGGAGAAAATACACACACACCCACACACACACACGCGCGCGCAAACATTATTCTAGTCTTGTACTTCTCCGCTTGACTTTGTAGTCTCACCTGGTTTTGTCCAACCTCACACCCCTCCAACACCCACCCGACACCCCTGGGTGTGTTTGCACTGGGTGAGGGTGGAGGTGTGGGAGGCAGCTTCACACGGAGGCTGAGGGAGGGTGTGTTGACCTCTGACCGCCGCTGTAACCGGCTTTTCACGCCTGCGGCGCCACGACTACAGGCGCGCGTTCGTCTCTTGTCTCAGGCACATTTGCATTTGCGAGCACTTGCTCACCCCCAGGCTGCACACTTGGCCTTAAATCATCTGGCAACACAGGCAATCTAGCTGTTCCTGGTGATTTATCTGATTAGCCTTGTAAGCAGCAAATGATTATAATCTACCCGGCACTTTAAAACGCATACAAACCTTACAACTTGTGTTGCCAATCAACAAAGTTATTGTTAGTACAAAGGACTTGTAGACAACAAAAATGAGAAAAAAAAACACTATCCTCCGCAAGAAACACAGGGAAAGAAAAACATTGATAATTAAGTAATTGGAACACGAAACCTACGTTAAAATAAAATGTTAATCATCACAAACTACATCGAAATAAAGTAGCAACTCGGGTAACACGGTGAGTCGTCCTCAAGTTCGGTTTGAAGGCTGGTTACCCGTGTACCCGACACAAAGACAAAAGCGCGTTTAAAGCTTGTTTCCAGAGAAACAGGTTCTTGGCTTGAATAAGTTCTCGTGTAGCGGCACTACATCAAAAGAACTGTGAGAAAAACCGCTACTAAGAGGAGAATTACTAGAGTACTACTTGACTACGTTTTGGTTGAGAGGACCTTCTGGAGCACTGGCTGGTCCTGATACAGTCTAAAACACAGTTTAGTAAAAAGTTTGTCTTTGAAGACATTTGTGACCGCACTTACTGTGTGAGTACCAAGTTCTTGCCCCTTACTAGTCCCCACCACCACCACCACTCATCTCCTCAACAAAGAAAAACAGAAAACGATTTCCGAGGGTACCCACACATTTTACACGCTTGAATTAAGGTGGGTGAGACAGTCCGGACTGAAGGTGTAATTATCAACTGTATCTTTGCAGTCCTGGCTGAAAGGATTGTTTAGTAACACTCGGCAATGAAGTCTCGGCTCCTTTCTTCGCCAGAGGACTGCAGCTGACAGGACCCCAAAAGACCCCAGGGGTCACCCAGAGCACCCGAGATGACTTTGTGTTGTAAGCGGTGCGTTCACTGAAGTAGTTCACAGGAAATGGTGGATGTGCTTTGTGCGTGCGGCAGTCAGTCGGCAGGAAGCATCATTACCGGCGGCCGCCATCTTGTTTTTGTGGTGAGCGCCGCTCAGTGGCTGGAGAAGTGGAAAAAACAAACCTCCCGAGACAAATCTTTGGCTGTTTGATCTCCAGTCACGCGCATGCAGGCCGTAATGACGAGCGGCATGATCAAACAGCAGCTCGTGGGACTGATTTTGTTTACAAGATCCGTCTATCTACCTGCTAGACCAGGTACTGGAGGGGGTCAGGGTACCACACGATAGGGCAGGCCTTCCAGTCACCCGAGGTAGAGAAAGAGCGACACTCAAGTTAGTCATTTTGTCCACGAGCGTGCATAGTGTGTGTGAGAGAAACAGAGAAAGGAAAGAAAGAAAAAGAAAGAGTATACGGAGACTTTTACGACTTTGTACAACAGAGCTCTCCGGTGGACATCAAAGTGATGTTCTTGAAACTTTGTAGTTACATTTAATTTCTGCGAGAAAAAGCAGGCTACAGTCGACTTAAACAAACTGGGCTACAACAATATTATCGTTCCAGAAAAGCCCGGATGGAGTTTACCACCAGCTGTTTGTCGACATTTTTTGTGAAAAGCAGACAAAACCTTTGGGTACTGACACGAACAAGACAGAGTGTGTGTCTATTTATGGAACTGTGTTTCCAGTCAGGCTGTAGATGGAAGCAAGTTTTCAAGAACACACTGTAGTTTTAATGATAAAACAGAAAAACTGATTTTGTGAAAATTAAAGAGCCTTTGTGTTTTATTTACAGATAGCGACACGACTCTCTTGTTGAGATGTATACTTTTCTCCGTAAGCATGATTTCACGATAAAAACACATTCAAGTCATTCATAATGCAAACAAGGGCAATCTCTTCATGCCGGAAGTGGGTGTCATTACCGGGTGCCCTGGGCCCTACCCGGCGTATCACGAGGGGACCAGGACACAGAAGCTGTTGTTGACTATCGGGGTGTGATACCATCGCCGCCACATTGCCCACCACCAGCTGCACCACCGCGGCGCTGGGATGGAGAGATGGGGTGAGATGAAGGGTGGGCATGATGGAGCAGAGGGTTTGTTGCTGGCATCTGTGGTAAAGCCGCCAACCTCCGGACTACAAGAGGGTCCTCAAGAAAACTCAGTAGCAAGTCTTCGTCAGTCTGCAGGGGCAGGCGGGTGGTGGGGGAAAGGTGGAGATGGGGGTAACGGGGACAGTCTGGTGTCTGTATGCTGGACCATGTCTGGTGCACAGCCTGGTGTCTGTCTGTTGGGTCTGGTTTGTAACAGATTTTTTTTCAAGCAATATTCAATTTTCAGAGGATTTTTTTTTTTACTTCGTGTGCTTTACTTTATTGGTTATGTAATTTTATTCTGTGCTCTTAAGTGTGACTTTTTCCATCCTTTTAACTCTATGCATGTTCGTGCATCTATTATGTCACTGTGCATTTTTGCACTATATAATGAGACTGAAGTGAAATGTATTTTAGTTATTTAGCTCCTAATGCGCTCATTATTTAGCTCTCTCCATTGTCAGACCTCTTTTCAAATTGTATTTAACTGCGTAACTCCTCTGTCTTGCATGGAGAGCGATCGTTTAATCCCCAGCACTCTCTCTTGTCCAGGTGAAGGAGAAAAACTGCGACTGTTGTGTGGTCAATAAGCTTCTAGAACAGTCCAGAGGCCACGATCTCCTGTTCCACCTCTCAAGAAAATAAATGTCAGGGGAGGAAACTGTGCTGTTGCATCCTGCGACAGGAAATGACGTGCGTCGCCGCCGGCCAGTGTTTCCGAGGCTGAGGTAGAAAAGACAGGAAGGAGACCTCGATGATTACAGCAGTTAGGGCCGCAGCACGTTGACACGTGACAGAGGCAGGGGGAGGGTGCGCATAGTGCTTGCAGGCAGGAGGAACTGGACGACAGTAGACAGGGACTCTGACGACGCTGATGATGCTGATGATGATGAAGGGGGAGAAGTAAACTTGTGACAACGTGAGTAAAAAGGACAAGGGCATAGAAGATGTTAGAGAGGCGGTGTCCTAAAGATTTGTCAGATGGTGAGATCCATCACCAGGGACTATCGTGGCGGACTTGTCGTCTGAATGTATAAAAGATTTTCCGCGCAGTTGGCGAGGAGCAAGAAGTCCCGGCCCAAGTGTTCCTGCGCCTAATTTCCCCTGGCAACCGGGCGCCACACAGCAGGAAGCTTGGCGGAGGAGGACAAGAAAGAGGAGGGTCTACAGCCAAGACTGCAACCACCAGCACAGCTGTGCGACAGCTGTACAGCAGCTGTACATTGTGTCAAGGGTTGGATAAAACCACTTTGCTATCACAGAGGAACAGAGATACTTAATTGTCTTCTTGACAGTCGTACTGTTGGACAGATAAATAATTAAATATATAAGGAAGGGAGACGACCGGGACAGGATTGAAATCCTGGAAGGGAGACAACTACTTTGTGACAGGAGGTACAGCATGTCGCTCGTAACATAGTTGCTGACGGGGGAACTGTTATCTAATTCCATCTTTCGAGATGTCGAGTCATTTTTTTTTTCGCCTTTCATTGTATTTTATCGCGAGCGTATCTACATCAGTTGAACTCGTAATGAGGCTGCTGTATTCATCTGATTCGGTCTTCTGCATACCTTCGGGTATTTTCTTTCCGCCAGGCGAATGGAAGTCGTGATTGGTGCCAGGAGAACTGGCCCCCGTGTCTTTCAATCATTGATGTAGCCGGGGGCCGCGGAGCGTTAATGTCAAGAACGGGTCGACGGATATTTTGTCGCCCATCCTGAGTGTACCGAGGAGGGACTTTGCACCTCGCAGACGTCCCCAAAAACAAAAAGAGTCCAATCAGAACTGAAAAAGGTTTGGTGAGGAGCAAGGCTAACCCATGCTAATGTGCGAAACTAAACAGGGTCAGACAACCCTACCCGCTGCCCGAGACTGATTACTGTTGACCCTCGGGCTGACCTGACGTGCCTCGCGCGACCTCGCCTAATGACGGAGGAACAACTCGATCACCCTCCCCCTTGCTCTCCGTCGACTCTACCACAGCTACAGACTCCTTCCCCAACTCTTTTCCTGCTAATCCTGTTAGTCCCGGCCCTCTCTGTGGGTTCGGTCGATGGGAGCGATCGGGGCGGTTGCAGGATCCTGTTTTGCGACTATTTACTCACTTAGATACCGACGCGCCTCGCCCCTCCGAGGGGGTCCCCCTTCCCCAGCGGCTGCAGGGCCTGTTTTGCGACTATTTACTCACTTACACAGCAGCGCGAGCCTCTCTACCTCCTCCTCCTCCTCTCCCCAGGCGGCTTTTGGCGCGCGGCAAGAACGCAGACAGTCGCTGGACGCCCGCTTGTGTTTGGACAAGAGTGACGTCACAGCCACTTCCGGTGCCCAACAACTGGACTCTTTCGGACTTTTTTTTTCCTGTCTGATCGTATGGTCGGGAGGGACATACATCGAGGTAGTAATCTGTTCTGTTTAGTGGGTGACATTTTCTTATCTCTTACACGAAAGAGCTTTTTTCTGTTCACTGTCACGGTTGATGTCACTTCTGAGCTTCTAGCAGAGACGCGTCTGTTCTCTCTCATGGCGTGTCGGCTCACTTAATCTTACATCAAAGAACTGTTTTGTCTTCTTTAGTGAAGGGAGCCATACTTGCTAGTCTGAGATTGGAATTTTGAAACACTGCTGCAGACTCCCATGGTCTGGTTTGTGAAAGCCATTACAAGGGAAATAAGTTTCTGCGCTGTGGTTGGATGGTCAGAAGTAAGGACACTCACGTGGTGCCCGTGAAGGGGGCTTTCTCCTACTCCTCCGTCTTGTTCCTGTCTAAAACCATCTCTCCCTATCCAGTTTATCTGTCGCTTGAAGGTAATAGCAGATAGCGTGAAGAGCTCAACAAACGGCTAAACTGTCAGCTACCCGAGAAGACTTGAAGCACCTGTGACCTGTCTATAGGACTGCACGTGAGCTAACACACATATTGCGCAAGTCTATTTATTTATTTTTACACGCGATAAAACATTACATACAAATTCACCCTTCTTTCTCTCTCGGTGTGTGTAAGAGGTCACAAGGAGAGAGAGGTCAGAGAGAGAGATGGGTGAGTAGAGTTTGAAGCGGATATCAAGCACTAGTTCATCAACCTGAAGGCGTATTATAAGGCTACACAGACGTGACACTGGCGATGCCCAGCCCTCCCCGGCGATCAACAGAGGGCAGACAGCGGGGCACGAATGAAAACAGCGGAATTCGCAGACTGGGCTCGTCTGGAATCAGGGTACGGCAAAAAAAAAAAAAAAGAAAAAACCCTTGCACAATTCTCTCCCCCTCCCAGGTTGCACGTGGTGGGGGTGGGTGGGCTGGGGTGGAGGGTGTCTGCATACCCAGCTTTGCTTGGCCAGGGATTTCGCTGTTTTACTTCTCTCTGATTCTGTTTGCAATCGACAAACCAGTCATCAGGGGAGAAAAGCCAGCAATAAGGGGAGACACTCGGAGTGAGGCGAGGACTGCAGACGCACTCTGCTGGCCATTGTTGGCAGCATTGATCTCTCATGGCATCTTAAATGTTTTATGTCTTGTGGTCCACATTTGATATCGCCATGAGTCTAGGTTTGTAAAGATTTGCTGCTGGACTGTGGCTGGGGTCAGGTGCCAACCTCGCAGCCATTGCACATAATGGTGAACATATGAGACACAGGCTGACTGTCTCCCCCGGCTGTCTGCACAGTTTGCTGTCATCTCCGGTAGAAACAACGATGATTGTAGAAGTTTGAGAACGAAACGAACCATAAAATATGAATTACTGTGTTATTTTCCTGGCTATTGCCGGATAAAACAATCTCGAAGTTAGAAAAGTTTCCTTTCGTCGCTTTGCTATGGTATAATGTCTAAACAGAATAATGATACTTGTTCTTCTTTTGTTTGAGATATAAAAATCTGTATACTTTCTCGCCACAACCAAAGGTTGTTTTGCCAAAATCAGAAGGTCTAAGATGCCAATCAAAACAATTTCGTCCCTCTGCCGCCATTGTTTCCATGCAAAGATTTCACAACAACCGCGGTTCCTTTTCCTCTTTGTGGAAATAGTGAAAAACTGCTCTCAACTGTATACTTGCATCTTGCATCTAAGACTATATCACGGCAATGCAGCCAGCATGTAAACAGATGCCATGCAGAGAAAGAACAGTGTGCCCGAGACGAGATCTGAACCCAGGACAGCCAACCCTCACTGTATTGGTGACAGGCGCTAACCGACCGTTCTAATAAAAAGTGAACAAATGCACATATTTCACAAATTTTATATACATTATGGAAAAACATTCTTTCAACGGAAAAAGCAAAGGACCAGAGCTGTTCGTCTAGCAGCCTAGCTGTAGTTGTTAGTGACATCGGGAGGTCGTTACAAATATCAGAGCAACAACACTCACAATAACCTGTCCGCAGGTCAAACCAGTCAGTGGAGGGCTTTTACTGTCCTCATCATCAGTTTTGCCAGACTGCACCTGGTGCATCAGCTGTCGATGTGCACAAGCTAGAAAATGCGGCAATAAAATGACATCCTTAAAGAAAACGACTGTTAGCCAACGGAGACAAAATGTTACGGTCACATAATGAAGTTCAACACAACCACAACCACACAACAGGTGGAACCAGGGACTCCAACATCAAAATAAGCTCAGAAAAATGCATACCTGCTAAAATCAAATATTTAAAAACATCATTTCACGCCATCTGCCTTCAATCTTTTAAGACCAGCTTCTTTCATCTTCAATATTTTAAGCCGTTAGACTCTTGTAAAAAATGTAACCGATCGAAGTTTCTAATCTCTGGAATTCGCAGTGTAGACACCAGGGTGGAGTTTGCCGATTCCAGCAAATGAGTCTTTGTCTCTGGCTACACGATGGATTCATAATGTCACTCGTTGTACAAACTGCATCAAAGACAGGACAAGATTACATTTTATTAAAAGCTCTCGGCAATAACGCAAAATGATCCACACAAAGCTTGACTACTATGGCTGAGCGCCCCCCAGCGGTCACAGAAATAATTGTGTCGGATATCGATAAGGGAATTAAAGGGAAGTAAGAATCCTAGCCAGCAGACCTTACACAATGCAAACATCTCCACTTGTAAGTCTTGACCTTTGACATAGGTCTACATACTGCTAACAAGGGTTCTACTGTCAGATGTCTGAGACAGGGTGAGACATTACACTTACAGCCGCTTATGTACTAACATCCCACATCCACCATTACAACAAACATTCACATAGACGTGCACACCCACAAACACAGTTACATAAGCTCACAGTGAGGCTGTACACACCGTTCCAAGACTCGCCCAGCCCCATCACACCCTGCACTTGACGTGTCCTCCACCCAGGGAGTGATTACAAACGTGACACAGCAGCGACTCGTGACGACCCTCGCCACACACCAGCATTCCCGCTGAACCACGGGCTTGCGAAAGTCACGAGCACGGATTTGAGGCTTTGGGAGGGAGATTGAGGGTCTCACTGGCCTGGTGTCCCGCACGTGTTGGCTGACTGCCCTCTGCCACCGCCATAAAGGGCGGGAAATCCTCCCTGCAAATATCTGTATCAACATGGCGAGCAGCGCAAATAGAACTGCCTATCAACGTCAGTCCCTTTGTCTCCTGGCCTCGCTCTGTCTTTCTGCTAATCCTCCCTCTGAGCTCCCCCTTCTCCCAAGCCTCCCTTCCTCTCCCATCTCCCCCCTCGCCAGCACAGGAACTCTGCACCCTCCCTGCTGTCTCCACCCGCCCCCTGGTCAGGGATGGGCAAGCTACTTTTAATTTGTAGCCGGCTAGGCTACAGCTACTTTTTTTCAAAATGCAGCCGGCTACACTACAGCTACAATTTTCCAAAAGTAGCCAGCTACTTTGGGCTACTTTAAAATGTAGCCAGCTTCTTTTGGCTACTTTTAAGGTGATGTTATAACAGTTAGCTGTAGCCAGCTGGCTGTAGCAACATACACAAACATCAACATACACCAAACACTATTACTTGCTTTACAAAGTTTTTATTATAATAATGAAACGGAGAACTGCGATATACCGACAATTTTATTTAGTGAATCATAAATGCTTTCATTCATTCCTTGCCCCCTTCCTCCCCTTTTTCACACAATAAGTACACGTTTTACGATTATATTAAACATTTCTGGATCTTTTCCTCATCCTGTTTTAGTGACAAAAGAAATTATATAAGTTTTCGATAACATTTGTTTTCTATAACTATTTGTTCCCTATTACTTAGAAATGAAAACTAAACAGATGCTTAAGTATCAGGTACCTGGTGGTTTTCAATAAGTTAGGTTATGTGGTGATGAAAATGTCAACCTCTTATCAATACTGTGACAATGAAAACAGACCATTGAATAAATGAGTTTGCATGAATATAAGTAAAACACTGCTTAATCTAATTTAGGCAAGCAGATCATAAGGCATTTTTTTCTAACACTGACACTGAAAACAAAGAAAAGAACACAAACTGTTTTCCAAAAGCTGATAGGGTGAAAAGTATAGTCCTGGCATACTAGAATAGAGTTTAATTATATAGTAGGATGTCAAATGTAGCATATAAACACTGAAATATATTTTTCAAATGATCTGATACAAGATATATTTATTTTAAATCTTTAAGCTTGAATTTCTCCGTTTTTGACATGTCTAAACTATAAAAAAATATTTCTCAAGATTGGCTTGTGCTACAGCAGTAAAATTTTGCAATTTTGTTTAGAAATGCATAAGCTACAAAGTGATGCATTTGAGAATATGGTATAAACATTACTTTTGATAAAATTAACATTTTTCTAAAATATTTTCTAAATATTTAATTGCCACATTAACACTGATTCGGGGGTACCATGTCTGATTTTTTATATCCTAGAAATCTTGAGATATCAAAACGTATGCATCAGTTTTCTTATCAGTGCCTCTAGTTTACAAAAACCCAAAACCTTTGGTATATGACTTATGGTATTGTGTAAATTTGTTTTTAAAATGCTTGTACGTTTTGAAACAAAAACGTTGATTAAAGTCACAATTT
The DNA here is from genome assembly GCF_003073045.1 of Pomacea canaliculata. NCBI lineage: Eukaryota > Metazoa > Mollusca > Gastropoda > Architaenioglossa > Ampullariidae > Pomacea > Pomacea canaliculata. The sequence goes on along the minus strand of NC_037592.1, from coordinate 41,244,296 downwards.
TCACTTTAGGTACTCAAAAACAGTTTTAAAGTCTATATTATGTTATTTTGTTACTCTATATTTAAAACCCTAAAGATATTTAAAATATGGATTTTAATTTTTGGAGTGTGTAACCTTAAAACAAAATCTACATTCTTTTAGTCTTTGGAATTGAATTTGACCAGAAAAGTTGCTGTCTGTCATCCTAGTGCGCAGCTTTGTCATGATAAGTCCTGCCAGACTGAACAATCTTCAACAATTCTTGCATTTGAAACATACCCACATTTTGTGGCTTCGCAAAATGTAAAAAATTTCAAATAAAGCTGGAAATTGATGGGTACGTCCATCTTCGTTTTTCAAATGAAACAAAATACTTCAGTACTTGCGGTTACTGAGCGTGCGAGACACGTGGTGTCTGGCTGTCACAACACGAGCAGTGAGAGCAGTGGCTGTCGTCGTCTTGCTGACACGCTGTCGACGAATGGTCGTGAAAGTAGCCAACATGTAGCCAAGCTACGGCTACTTTCTAAAATGTAGCTACGGCTACAAGCTACTTTTTTAAAATTTGTAGCCGGCTAAGCTACAAGCTACAAAATTTGTAGCCAGCTACAGTAGCTGTAGCCTAGCTACAGCTACTCCCCATCCCTGCCCCTGGTTTCCTAACGGAAGGTTGGGAGATGTGACGGTGATGGAGGCAAGAGACCCATGTCCTCGTCATCAGTGACATAAAGCCGTGACGTGCTGCTGGACAGCCTGGAGCTGAACGTGGCGACCCACGTGATGTCACGAACAAACGGTTACATGTTCGTGCAATTCGTTAAAATTCGTGACAGCCCGTTAAAACTAAATTCATCGTGACGTCACAGGTGGTACAGTGACGTCATGACGAGTTGTTGTGCCCTAGTGATGTCCTGACGTAACCTACAGTAGTGTAGGCAAGTGGGGAAGGAGGCAGCCGCCCCCTCAAAAAAAGATATGGAGGAGAAAGAATGTGAACGTCGTTCACTGTCATCATAGAGTCCCTCGGCCCTCAAAAGCCAAGCGTCTTCCGACGCCACTGATGTAGTCACGTGACAAACAAGAGCTTGTGTCACTGCCGTCAGGTTGGTCGCCTTGGCGACAGTTTAACTAACATGATTAAGGAGCAGACGATGTTTCTTTAAGTGCTGATGCACTTCCCTCCCGTCTGCCTGTTGTGAGCATCTGCTCACTGCGCCCAGACTGCACTACTCTCAGCGCCATCTGTTCCCGCCAGCCGCTGTCTCCCAGGATGCAACGGAGTCGAGAAGATTCGTCTTACGATTAGCACCTTTCCCAATGACTGCGACAACCTGTCTCGTGCACCGAGCAAGAGTGATTTCCTCTGGGATAATTGCCATGGCAAAGGTTTATTTATTATTCACATACTATCGACATTGCAACAAAAGATGGCTGTGGGCTTTTTCAATAAAAGTTCTACGATAAAAAAGAAAGATATTATCTGTTTGCTTATGCATGGTGGCGTGTGCACGAAGGAAAATTTACTGGAATGGCAAACATTTGATGTGACAAGCGTGCTGGGAAGTGGAATCAGAAGCTGTCAAAAGGGGGCTGTGCACCCAAACATGTTGCTAACAACAAATCAATGCACACATTCAAGCAAATTACCCGGCAAGGAGATAGAGGTGGGGTAGGGGGAGGTTGTGGTGTTGGGGGAGAATTGGAGGAAGGGGTGGGCGCTGGATGAGGATGAAAATCACACAGAGAAGGAGCGCTTCACAAACATTACCGGAAGTCGCAGCATGAGCTTGTTTCCGAGAGTTCATCGTCCAATGGATGGCGGTTAACTGCAATCAGCTGCCCAGCGCACGACACCACGACACGACACACCGACCAGCGCATCCTCCGCTGCGCAAAAGCTTTTTTTTTAATTTCCCCAATTCAAACATGATTCCTCATTACACATTTTCTCTGGCAGCCAAATTTTATTGCCCAGATTCACGAGGCCCCTGAAGACCATCGATCGGAGCCCACGTGACCCCGGGTTCACATCCAAACGTTGTTTTACATAATGTTTGAGGTCAAAGGTCTTCACTGGACATTGACTGTACAGATCATGGTCTGATCTGGCTGACTACACTCTGGTACCCGTGTATAGTAAGCGTAAGGTCATGATTTAACCTCTCGCTGGTGTGAGTGAGGTTAGAGATTTTACTCTACTCAGGGTCAGCTTGTCTCCTTTCCCTCACTCCCCAACCCTCCGTGGAATCAGGTGGATGGGTGCAATGGGAAAGTTCACATCGTCACGTGGGCATCGAACGGCCATGGAAAATACTATTTACAGAGAGAAATAAACTTGTTCAACCAATTTCCTTGAATGGAAGCTTTGTGAGCTCCATGTGCTGTGTCCAAACCCTTGGTATTTCACGGTAAGCCCTCAAAATAAATTAAATAATTAATCAATGAGTAGAAGCACACATGAACACGCTGTCTTTTATTCACAGGCACACAGACAGTCAGCAGCACTCACCCACAGGCCACAGGCTGGCACGTACGACAGACACGTGGCACTTAATCCTCACTCAAGGGAGAAAAAAGTTGGTGATAACAAGTTACGAAGAAAATGACAAAATGGAGCTGGCTCTTGCGGCTTGCGACTCGTCGGAGGGGAAGCGACCTGCTGCAGCGGGGGACACGACGACAACCTCTGACCAGCTCTTGTCTCTCCCCCAAACCACACCACCACCACCACCACCACCACCACCACCTTTGATCATCTACACGCCAGGTGGTGACATAGCCTCTCCCCTTGTCTTCTCTCTCTCTCCTGACGACCTCCTGAGGACACCCACTACCCCCTCACCTTTCCCTCCTACTCACGTGACCAGAGTGGCCCAGTCAGAGATGACCTGTCCTGCCGCAGCAATCGATGTCGTGGAGGAGGAGGCTGTTGCTTGGGGTCCAGCGTGTCCTAGCAACAAGAAGAGAAGGGGGAAGGGTGGGAAGAGCAGGAAGAGAGGGATGTGTGTGGAGGGGAGGGGTAGCCTTTGATCACTCACACGAAAAATAAAATTGTCATGCTCGGTCTTTCTTCCCTTTCTGACAAAATTTGAATTTTTTTTCCGAAAGCAGCGCCTATCTCAGACCTCGGCTCATTCCGAATTAGAATCGTTTACGTTCTGTTTATTTCGAGCCTTTGAAACTGCTTTCTTCTTTTAATTCGTTGTTTTTGGCCAGTAATATTAAGCAGCAGCTACATGGGTTTTTTTCATGTTAACAACAATTACCGAAGAGCTAAAGGCTTTTCAATAAAACATGACTGGTATTAGATATCGGAAACACTGACATCACCAGGAGAGGCAGTCAGTTAGAAATGAATGTAGCCATCATGTGTGAGGGACAGTCAACTTGGACAATCCAGCTTACCTCTTCAGATGCACAATACTTTCTCAAATACACTGTACCTTGAAGTAAAAAAAATAAAATAATCACTCAACAAACACACATTACCTCGACATTCACATTGTAATCTGCAAACATACTGTAACCCGACAAACACAGCAGAGTTCCTTAGCGAACACAACAGAGTGACCACGTGACATTTAAATTACCACGGACAATCGAATTTTGTCGTTTGTTCGATTTTCACTGGTAACTTTAAGTGGTACAGGAACTTTCACACAGTTAAAGTCTAGACTGGAACTGTCCTCACCTCCCCAGCCTCAGACCTCTCCAGTAATTAAAAGTAGCCTGGCATGCAGCTCTTACAGAAGCATTACATAACGTGGACAGAGCCAAGCGTCAACTTTACGCCGTCTGTCAGCAGACAGGTGCGAGTCGTCTGAACACTCTGGAGGGTCTGTCACACCTGGCCCGCGAGACAGAGCATGGCATGGGGAGAGAATTAGTCTTTCTGCTCCATCCCGCCATCTGTAGTTAGTCTTCCTCTCTGTTTCCATTGGCGGGTTGATGATTGGTTGAAGGATGTTGGATGCGTGTGCTCGTCCAATGAAATCCCTGGTTGTATGTGTGTGAATGTATCCAGAGCTCCCCAGGTACCTTTTACTGTGTACTGAGAACTGATGTCTCAGGTAGAATCAACGTCACCTCGTGTTCTGCGCATGCGTGGGGAATTTAAACTACGCATGCGCTCTTTAGGTGGACACTGGGTCTTCTGTACAGGAACAGCTGATGTCTCCAGCAGAACCAAGGTCTCCTTATGGTCTGTCCACGTATGGTCTGACATGAGTCTTGTGTTGATGAATTGGTGTCTTTTGTGAAATATGTGTTTCGATGGATTAGCAGACATTTTCTTGGGTTTATTGTGACATGCGCAGACCACGAGGAATTTAGTAGAAAGTGCTTCCACCTTGCGGCGATTTCGCACTATAAGCGGGAGAGGCCCAGCCCTGCGAACAGGTGTCACAGATACAGAGTGTTCTGAGACGAGATTTGAACCTTGGGTCGCTCACTGGTGTGGTGACAAGCGAGTGTTTTAGCCACTACACCACTACACTAGACCCTTTATTCTGATGACCAGAGGACATAGTACGGTTACAGAGATGATGATAACTGATGATAATGGCGGTGGCGGAGAAAGGGAGAGGACAGAAAAGAAAAAGAAGACAATATTCTTGTCGTGTACGTTTTCTATATTTTCAATGTCATTTTTAAATGTTGAAAGAAGACAATATTTTGAATTTTGAAAAAATTGTGAATGTTGAATCCATCTATACAAGTTCCACAACCACTGTCCCTACCCCTCTCCATCAGTCTTGCTCACCTCCCCCACTGCCACTCTAAAATCGACAAGAGTATACTTAATATGAGTTCACAAAAAGACTTCAAATGGACAGTAAACAATCACACCATCGTAACAGTCAAGTACCATCCACCAGCCACCCCCGACTTCCATCAACCCTCTGCCTCTACCATACTCTGGGGCTTGGAGTCCCCCTCCTCTGGAACGTAGGACAAAACGCAGACATGTCTCCCCACCGGGTCCATTGGCGCATAAACAGCCTCCCAGCAATAGCCAGCCCCGAACTAAATTTTCATTTGATGGGTCTTTGGCTGGCCAAGACTTTTACGTGGCCGCCAGATTTGAAGGTCTGGGATTTACAGCCTCGCCCAACGGCCGGGTGGGGGCGACACTGCTCCGGAAGGAGCAGGCAAGGGCGGTAACTTCTGAGAAAAGAAGGGATTAGAAGAAGGTTCTATCTGATGACTGAGCCCCGCTCACTGTGGTGTCCAGAGCGAGCTTTATCGCGTCAGTGCACGGACAAAAGACAAACTCCGCGGGGAAAATCTGCTCGGGATAGAACCGCTTTTGAAAGCTGAGCTGGTACTCGCCACCTCCATTCATCTCCTGTCGAAACCATTCCTCTCCCCACCAGTTCCGATGCAGAGGAAGAGTGTCTTCAACACCGCCGAGCCATCTACCAGTTTGTTGAATTTGTTCTGGGGCTTGCTCTGCTTAGTCCCAGTCAGGGTCTGAATGGACGTTGTTACCGCTGTGTGGAGAACCAAATGGATGGATGAATGGAAGGCTGGATGATTCAACTAGCCTGCATCGTAACAATTACAGATGGAATGGGTTCAAACGTTTGTTGGTAGGATGCACACAAGTGAAGGAGATATGGCGGCCACAGTTTGTGAAGCAGGTGGCGGCTGACAGATGAGCAGTTGAGGATGGTGTGAATGAGACACTTCAACGAAACCCAAAGTTGGCGACTGCTGCAAGACATGTTACAAGATGGTGGACTTGCTGCCAGACTCTGGGTTACATTATTGATTAATTGACTGATTGATTGTTGGACTGATTGATTGAAAGTATGTAAGCGACTGAGCGAAAGAAACAATGAGTTAAAGAAAGAATACTAGAAAAATAAGTAGAGGTAAAATTCTCAAAAACATTTATATGTGAAAATTGATTATCCCTTTCTTGTTTCGAATCGTCTCCTTCGTTCTCTGGACGATTGCAAGAGGCCTCCAGGCTTGAAGACCAGTTCTCTCCCCTTTTAACTTCTCCAACGCTGATCCAACGGTCAAACAAGGCAGGTCTGAATTTTCTGGCCAGTAACCGATTTACAGTTAGGAGTGATTTAGAAGTCTAAAACTTGTTTTGGGGATGCTGGTTGGGGAGTGAAGGCTTGGAGGATCTAAATCACGAAGAGGAGTGCATCTCATACGGGCAATTTTCCCTCCATTCCTTTTGCTTGACGAAGTTCCAATGAAGTAGGCTTAGTTAAAAGCACGGCAAGGCGATGATTGCATTGAAGCTAACTGGCAGAAATGATTGAGTGTTCTGGAAGGCTGGCAACGCCACCTTACGAAGGGAAGAAGCGTTGTCTGCCGGCAGCCCTCGCTTGTTGAACGATGTCATTTTCATCTGATGATCGATAATCTGCTAGACTGAATAAAATATACGACAAGCTCATCGGCCTTCGCTACTTTATTGCCAGATCTCTCTCCCTTTCTCTTCCTTCTCCTCACCTCCTTGAGACTTTGTCATTCTTTTCTTCCCCCTATCGCTCTCCCTCCTTTCTGCTTCTCCCCTCCCCCCAACACTCATTTCTCTGTCCTTTCATTACCCTCCCGTGCCCCTCTTCTTCTCCCGTCAGCCTCTGCTACAGGATCGATTCAGTTCTTATCTTCGCCACCGACGACCATTCTTTGTGGAGGATTCTCGCTCATCAGCTCAGATCCTGCACTTCTTCATCCTGATCGCTTAGTGTTTTAATCTCTTCTCTTCCACACCACTCCCACTGGGCTGCTTCCTCCCCATATTTGATTCCACCCCTCCCTCTCTTGACTTGGCTGGAGTCACGTGACCACAAAAAACAACGGTGCTGAGGGATCTGGTTTCTATGGGGACATAAGTTATTATCGAGGTTTTTGACAAAAGGGTCTCATGAAAGTTGCACGATGGGGGCTCGTATGTCTGGGTTTGGGGCAGTATCTAGGAGACGTTAAAACTATCGCGAGGGCGGGGAGACATTAAGCTCGCTCGGTGACTGGACATCAAACAGACCGGCAGTAAACGTTTTGAGTCGCTCAAGTCCTTCAAGTGCCGGGGTCAGAGGTGAAGAGAAAAGTCTTATGGGAGCTTCGGGGATGGACAGAACAGAGGCTGCGCCAAACATATAATATCTGTGTATTATGAATCAAAATTATTTCTCTCAATTTATGCATTTTTATATAGCTTCTTCGCAACTTAATTTCCTTTCTATTTAGTCAGTACTCCTAACAGATCAGTAAAACACAATAGTTTAAAAAAATCTTAGTGAGTTAACTCCGAGATATTTGAGTTATAAACCTACAAACATCCTGCATTAAAGACATGAAATATCTGAAATATTTGTTCGCACGAATTTATTGTCCTTAATCGTTGTAATGTAATTACAAGAACTCTCTAGTGGAGAGAGATGAAGCCCGTGCACATCATCGCCAGCCTGTATCATCTGCTACTGATGCGTGGCGATGTCTTTTTCTTGTGGCTCAGTCGTCGATGATCGACGGGTTACGAACTCGCTACGCACTGGTTCGCCTCTCGGCCAAGTTAACGAACCGTGGCAAGTGAACAAAAGGTCTTTGTGTGTGTGTGTGCGCGCGCGCGTGTACCAAGCTTTAACTAGTAATTGTAAAAGTCTAGATGATTGTCTAGAGAATTAAATGAGAGTTATGTTAAAGGTTAGTGTTTTTCCGGTTGACTGTATGTACATTTGCTGTGTTTGACCTGCGACATACTCTCTGCGAGTGATTATTAAAAATTGTTTTTTATCATTCTCATGGGTAGTCGAGTACTGATGGTGAATGTCGTGGTAGCTGTACCTAGGGAGGTTATCGGTGAAGCAAAGTAACCGCAAGGCGTACTCAAGACAATGTTGTTGTTTGCTAGTCAACCTGCTCCATGCACTGATACAATATTAGAAGGACTACATGTTCTCTGTAATAATACCTCTCCTGTTTATAACAAGAAGACAGTGTTTGAAAGGAACTTTATTATTCTCTTCAACCATGGAGCTTTTTGATCAAAGTATTTTTATTATTGATCATAACATGGGTGGAGTGAATATCAAATATTATTAATACTACATTCTGCATCACAAGGAAACCATTTTATGTTCCGAACAGAGTTAAAATTTGATGGCGAGCTACACAACCTAAAGCTGACACTGATGAGGGCCGCCATGTTGTCCCCGTCCCTGGATGACCAAAGTGCTGCCGGCGTTTATTGCCCACCTTGTGGTGCGTGTGACAGGTCTGTCCAACCCTCCTGTTGACAGGTAATCGCCGCTTGGATCATCAACATCATCGCCGTCTGCTGCTGATAGGCGTCTACGTGACTAGGGAGGGACCGCCTTGGGGTGTTCACAGTCTGGGGAGGACTGTAAACACGTAAAGACTACGTCTCGGCGTTTCTCATGTCTGTGTGGTAAACGTGAGAATGTGAATTATAAAATACACACGTGTGTGTGTGTGTGCACTCGCAGTGGTGTGTGTAACACTGTGTAGTTGTGAATGGTTGCATGCGCGAGCGTTTCTCAGTATGTCATGGTGTGTGCATGTCTCTTCTCTCTTTGTTTTTCTTTCTCTCTCTGTCTTGTGTGATTGGTTGTGTGCGTGTGTCAATATAAGATGTTGAATATGTGTATGAACTTTGTCGACATTTGTGTGTTTGTTCTTGATGTGTCCGAATGTAAGTTCGACTTGTACCTTGTTCTCATCATCGGTTTACCTCAAAACCACATCCGCAGTTCACGTACTTCTCAGTTTGTCAGAAACCTCTTGTTTGCACATTTCACAGTTTGTCAGATATCGTACTTGCTCTAAGGTCTCGACCCCTCTTGTCTTTCTGTCCAAATGTCACTGTCATCCAACCTCCTGCCCTGTGGATGTCGGGAGCTAAACCTCGGACTCGTGTTGCGCCTTCAGTCGCTTTGCCATTCTCAGACTGCGTGGGAAGCACGTCCCGTCGGTGGAGCTCACGAGGCTGAGGCAGTGGACGAGAAGAAAGCGATCCGACACGAGACCCTTCCGTTGTTGCGATAACTTTATGCCTCTTTCATGCTTCCGGGCACAGGCGATCAGCCTTCAAGTCGATGAAAGTGATCCCCCGTGAACTGCGGGGCCGCGGGGCACGTGCAGCAAACATGCGTGAGCCTGACTGCGGTAGTCTCCCTTGACACGTGGTGATGTTCAAACAGAGTTGGAGACGGCGTCAGGAGATAGCCAGCCACCCAGGGTGTGTTTGTGGCGCGCGGGGTGTCTAGTTCTGCCTTCAGTCTGGCAATTATCACTGTGATCACTCGCCACTTTCCTCCATCAGTTCCTATTGAAGTTGGCATTTACTTGTATATTAATGTTCTGATAAGGGATGAAATATATTTCATATTATCGAACATATCAGAGGAGTTGGCATCATGTAAAAACATCACATTAACTATAATATTTCTTTGAATGACACGTGTTTATTTTTCAATAAAAGGTTTGTATTTTGTCGTAGAATCTTTAATTATTGTGTTTCACTGAGATTTACAAATGAAAAAAGAACAGACGGAATATTTTGTGTTTAGAACGGATACAAAATGTTAATAAAAGAAAAAAAAGAAATTGGCTTTGAACTTGTAGCCTGTCTCCCTCTATAGATTTATGACACTGATCATCCTTACCGTTTGTTCCCCGATTCTTCTTTGTGTCTTTTATGTTTGTCTTTTATTAAGCCTGCATAGTTTTTTTTTCTCCTTCTGTCCTTCGTAATTTGTCCATGTCTTCTACTTGCCTGAAGCGCTGAGAGCATGCTCCTTCCTGAGAGTGATTATACGCTATATAAACCATAAGCCTGATATTATTTATTATTTTTTCTTTTTTTTCCGCAACCCTAAATGCCACAATAAATGTGTTTTACGTTTACCTGTTACCTGCCAGCTGTGTTAACACATGACTGACTTGAACAGACTACAGAATCACCAAGCCTTTCCCAAACAGCCCAGAGTTTAAAGGGAGGGAATTCAAATTTAACATATCAAGGAATACGTAGTTGTGTCCCCGTTGAAGGTAACCACATTCCTGTCTGCGACAGACTTCTCAGCACTCGATTACTGAACATACCCGTGTACTGCAAAACATTACCTAGAGAAGAAGAAGAAGAAGAAGAACAACAACAACAACAACAACAACAACAACAACAACAACAACAACAACAACAAAGACAAATCTTGCTCAAGGCATTTCCGTTGATGTCAAGCTTTGGGGGTCGGGTGACGACCTACACTAGAGAGCAGTCTGCGGCCCGCAAGCGACAGAAAATATGAGGCGGTTAGATTAGTAGGTTAGATTAGTGCAGATCGCGAGCACCGTCTCCGTAGCGTAGGGGTTGTCTTACTAAAGAAAACAAAAACAGACCGATTAAAATAAACAATTTCAGTAAGGGAGTAAACATTGATTTCTTCTATCTTCTTTTAAAGACTTGATTTTTTTATATTTATATCTTGAGAAAACAATTTTTCAGTGCGGATCAGGTAACAAACACTCAAGAATGGGAGATAACAAGCGAAACTTTTTTTATGTTTCTTACGTCCCTTTGATTAGTTTCTCCTGTCAGTTTGAATGAGTTGCTTAGTGTTGCGTCTGTGCACATAGTAAAAATGCTCAGGTTATTAGCTTGAGTATTATTTTAATAGCTTAACTCAGTAATTGAACAAAATTTTAATTCAGGCAGACCTTTGAAAACGTTATGAAAGAGACTGGTATAAACTTTACACCAAAATTTGTTTGACTGTTTTATGGTTAATTGCTGTTTATTCGTTTGGGCTTAGTGCACTGTCTCCCAACCCTGCGTCTCTCCTGTGGGTTCCATCCCAGAGCTTGCCTCGTTTTTCTCATAGTGTATAGTTTATTGTTTTTGTATGGAATGAGATTTTTCTTTCTTTTTTAAAATGCATTGTATTGAAATGCCATTTTTATTTGTAGTTTTGTCATCTTTATTCTTCCCCTTCCGTATAAATTTGCTGTTTGGAATTGGTTTCAATTGAATTAGATGTTATACAGTCTGAACCCCTCTGCTAGTAGAAGAAATACGAGGCTAAAAAGAATATCCGAAAGGTGTATATAAAACATAGGAAACACGTGGCTGCATCTTTTACCCACTTTTTCCATTGGGGAGGGACTAGGAGGTAGGGCTGAGAGGAAGACCACCCCACAGTCTTCAGGCAGGTCAGTTGATAAACACATTAGTTTGACTTAGGAACTGTTGAGTGTTGGTGCGGGGTTTATTCGTAAGGACATAGCTGTGTTGCTTTGTAATGAGTGGGATGCTGGTGTCTTCATTCTCTTTCTGTCTCTTTCTCCTTTCCTTTATTTTCTCTCCTTTGAATGTCGTCTATCCACCCTCTCTATCTTTTTCAAGTGACTTTGGCGCAGCCCGGTTACACAAGGGTCTTTGTGTTCCATCTTCTGTCTCCTTCCTTATCTGCATGAGGCCATGGACTTCTCTAACAGAAGTCACCTAACGGTGCTGGATGAGAACAATAATATTGGAAGAAATTTTTTTTTTTTTTTTGTACTATGTTGTCAAATAATCATGTTGATAGTTTGACTGACCAGTGAGTTGTGTGTATTTGTACCTGATGTGTTTTTATATGCTGTTCATTCTTCCTGTGTTTCCAAAGCCAATAAAATATTGCTAGTGTCATGTGATGCTGATTATTGTTTCTTGCTACTCTTTTTACTCATTTACACGCACTTTTTCTAAACTCTGTTACTTCGGGATTTTTAGAAATCTTTGTGCAGTTGATCTTTTATGATTTTCGTTACTGTTAATGTTTGATTCGTTGGGTGTCATGTAGAATGTGTGAATGATTGTTTCATTTCTAGCTCTCTTTTTCTCTCCTTTTTCTGTTAACATACAGACAAATCCATTAATTATTTAGGTGTTTTAAGTGACTAAAACGATGTTATGAAAATTAGTGCACTGATATACTCCAAGACACGGTTTTCATCATGTTTCTAATCAAAATTTATTTTCACTTACTTTAGTTAGGCCGCCTGCTACACATACATTATTAATGACCCACTGGGTCTACTTGTGTTAACAATATTTCGAATACAGAACAATGTTGTAGACAAAAAGGTCGCTATAAATATTTTCTTAAACATCTACAACGTAGGCCTTTTGTGCTGCGCGTCAGGGTAGGCGATGCTCGTCGTTTGCCCTTGAGTATAAAAAAATTCACACACAAGAAACAATGCAAAGATAATATGTACATACTAAAAGATATGATGACAATGCACAAACATAGTGTATGTACTTATCTCCCCTGAATCAAAGTATCAATTAACCACTAGGGTCACTCCTCTCAATGTGATCATCGCTGTTTACATTCTAAACTTCGAGTAATGAGATGTCTTGTTCTAATCACTATCTTGGACGACAATAAAGTGGTGGTTAAGTAAAGATAGGAGGCTCTTCCGTCCGACACAAACATCTTTGGTTATGTCCCTTGACGAGCCATCTGGAAGGTGTTTTGATGTCAAGCTGCTGAGCATTATTGCTTTCTCTCTTTCTCAGAACACCTGTGATTTTTCAACAAGTTAGTGTTGCTTTGAATCACACATAAATGATTCCAAATATTTCCCAAAGTAAAACAGATAATATACTAGAACAATTTAAGAAGGGACATGTCATAATTTAATAAATGGCCTGATTACATTACTTATGAGTGGCATGATGCCAGCTACGAAATGAAATGAATGAATATTCCAGGGACATTTCTAGACATAATAAATACACCAACAGTCCTCGAGTAAATAATACGTTTGTCTGCAAAAGCTCTAGAAGAAAACTACTTGAGATTTACCTCTGTTCGCTACCCTAACGGCTCGGAAAGCGAGTTTTCTGACCAGTCTGCACCTTTCTTTGTCCATCGCTGGCCACCCCTGTTGTTAACTATTCTGGCAGATTTCCTAATTGTTTTCCAAGTAGACTAGTCACCGTCTTCAGTTGCTGAGACAAACACCAATTAGGACCCGCCGTGACCCGCCCATGCGCTGAAAAGGAAGATGTCGACTGATACTCTCGTCACGTGATAAAAGAGCCCCCACCCGTGCCACCCTAACCCTGGCCGTTAGAATCGCGCAGGACACTCGTCCGGTCGTGACTGGGTAGCCAAGCAGTCAAGTGTTAACTACTTCACCATGTAGAAAACGAGATCGAGAAGGAGGAAGATAACATGCTAACTTTCAAGCTTCCACTCTTTGTGATCATAGCAATAGTCCAATGTATGGCTTCGACAGAAAAAAACGTACATTTACTTTTTATTACTATTAGTGTTGCTACTTATTATTATACTACGATATATTTAAAAATAAAGATAGTAAAGTTGGATTTGATTAGATTTTAGCTATGTCTTGTTCATTCTAAATACAATGTTTTGTTACTTCTTCTTCTTGTTCCTATTCGAACCCAGTGGAGCATAGGGCAGTAACCACATCCCGCCATCGGACCCGGTTCTGGGAGTCCCTCTCCAGTTGGGACCATCTCAGGCCACCTATGTTTTGTTACTAACATTAGGTTATTGTTTGCACAGTATGTAGAAAACCAACTAATTTGACAGCCCTCACTCTAGCCAAAAAGCCATCCTGCAGCGAGTTTGAAAAGTCCACTCGCAGCATCAGCCACCCAGTTTTTCTCCTGATCATTATTCACTCTTTCCTTCATCACTTCTGTGGCAATTTCTTGCATCTTTCCTTCCATCTCCTTCTTTAACTGTTCTTGATTTGCCTTGTTCTCTCTCTCTCTAGTTTCTGTCGTAATTGCATTTCTAGCTCCGCCTTTTCTCGCTGAGCATTTTCTATCATCTCTCTCTTGCTTTCCTTCATCTTTTCCTCAAACTCCTTTCGGTACTTCTCTATTTCTTCAGCCTGTCAAATGCCCATATCTTTCATCCGTTTCTCCATCTGTTGCTTCTCTTTTTTCTTCATCTCTCGAAGCTCTTCTTCCTTCTTTTGATTCTCCTTTTCAAACATTTTCAGTTTAGCCTCTAGTTCTTTCTGTATCCTTTCTTGAGCGCTGTTCTCTTCTTCTAACCTTCGTTTTTCGTATTCTTCCTGATCCTTCTTGATTCTTTTCTGGTATTCTTGAAAGAACTCGGTCTTCTCAACAGACTCTTTGTCAACTTCAGCAATCCTCTGCTTCACAGTCTCCTCTATCTTGCTGTTGATCTTGTTTAGTACATCGCATGTATATTTTTGACCCCCATTCTTATCCATCATCTGTTTGATCATCGCCAGCAGATCATCTCTCTGCTTGCTCTTCTCTTTCTTGGAGGCAGTATTATCGAACACAATATATCTTCTGTTACAGTCATTGAGGAGTACACTGAAATCGTCTCCAATGTACTTTACCAAATCTTCTGGAGTCTTCTTCTCTCTTTTAAATTTATCGCCATAAGTAAATAGAAGGATCATGTGTTTGGCCATCTGGCTTTCGAAGATCTTGAGGAGTAGCTGGTATGTCTGGAACTCCTCTTTTGTGTAACGGCCAAACCTGAGGACGTAGAGAAAGACGTCAGGACCCAGATCTAAGCCGACGACAGCTTTAACTATCTTCATTCCGATTTCTTCATTTGTTCGTTCAGGGTTAAAAAGTCCCGGGGTATCCATTATCTGCAGACACATTTCAACACAATGATAACAATGAATGTATTTCAACATTTTCAGAGAGAAAGAGACAGACAAGACTGTGTATGTGTGCAGGTGAGAAGGAATGCGTGCGTGCTTTCCGTGTGTCTGTCTTCATCATCATCATCATCATCATCATCATCATCATCATCATCATCATCTACAGCGCCATATTTCAGCCTTAAGGGCCAGCTCAAGGCGCTTTACAAAGAATGGTGTACTCGGTAAATAACCCAGGGCTGTTCTGAAGATGACATTGTGTTGTTTGATCAAGATGTTGATGGTTCACAGTTTACATCTGAAGATCGTCAATTCATTTGCAAAAAAAAAAAAAAAAAAAGAACGTAGAAAAAATCGTGAGACGTTTGCTGATATCCCACAAATGCAAAAATAATATGACTAGCAATGATATAAGATCCATTTCAGTGAGGATTTAAGCAAAAGAAGAAACTGTCATTGCGCGATAGCTAATTAAGGCTGGCCGAAGAAATCAGTAGATGAAAAACAAATACCATAGGCAGGTAAATTCCTTCAAAATGTCGAGGACGCTATCAAAACGTTTAGGTCAATTCAATGAGACAATCACAACAAATTAAAGCAGAAAAACAAAACTGTGGAGACAAAACCGGTCCACTCAAGTTCAGAGAAAATAAACCAATAACCTTGCATAAAGCATGGTCGCCACGCTCGTAGAACACCAGGAACCTGTTCTCGCAAGACCCTGACCGTTACAACTGACGTGATCTTCATTTAAAATTTTTAGTCTTAAAGAGAGACTTTTGGTTAATTCAACAGAAGAAAAGAGACAAAAGTTACATCTTAAACATTTTCATAAGGTAGAGAATAGTTGTGGGTTCTGTTTGCCTTCAGCGTACTCGCTAATTCCAGGGAGGATTCATCTAGGAGCAAAGAGCGGAAGCTCGCTCTCTTGGCTAGCTTGAGAAGGTAAGTATTCAGCTAGTGCACTCCAGGACCTTGCTCTTTTTTTTAGGATGTTGTCTAGCAGAATTTATGTTCCTGCGCTGGATTTCTGCAGCATGTCTTTAAGGCGCTGACAGAATTTAAAGAACATTCTACAAAGGCTATTTGTCTCAGAGTTTGTGCCGCGTCTCTTTGTTTATGTCAGGGTGTGATTTGGTTCTTAAGCTCTCATACAAAATACAAAAAAGCCAGAAGCAAATTGCTGTATGATAATTGAGCAGATAAATAAAGTAAACAAAAAGCTGGACACATCCACCTACATTCAGCAGGGTCCTATTCAAATACTCTTAGTATTGGTACCTCAATAGTCCGCCTCTTGTGAGTCACCACATATCTTTCTGCATCCTTAGTCACTGCTGCCACACCTGACCCTGTCTTAAATCTGTCTTCGCCAAGGATCGTGTTTCCTGTAGAACTTTTCCCGCAACCAGACTTTCCCAGGAGGAGGATACGAAAATGCTCATCTGTAGAAAGAAATTCATTTTCCTTTATTTGAATTAGTTTCAAGGTGCTATCTTTAAATTGTGTTACAGCGGTAGTCACTGCACATGATCATAACCTTTTGCTTTCAAACTACTCATCAACCGTATATATATATATGTGTTTGTGTGTGTGTGTGTGTGTGTGTTTTGCAGGACTATTTGCAATTGTTAATAGAAAAGATTGACAAAAGTCTCCACGCCTAAAACAGAAGTTAGTGAAAGGATATTCCCAGAAAGACAAGAAACTAAAGAGGACAGCTAGAAGACATAAATACAACAGCTATAATAAGAGCAGAAAAAGCTTCAGTAAGAGAAGATATGAATGTGAATTCCTGCACGAATTTGACAACCTTAATCCAAAAAAGAAGATGGAAATGGCTAAGACATGTATGCGTATTGAAACCAGAGGCACCACCTTAAATAACACTTCCTTGGCCAGACAAGAGAACGCGTGTTCAGCCAAAAAAAAAAAAAAAAACCCCAAACAAACAATGCCCAAAAAACAAAAAACAAAAACAACAAAAACAAAACAAAACATGGAGAAGATTAGTAGAGAGAGAACTGAAACTGTCCTGGAACAGCATGGATAAACTTGCTGATGACAGAAAAAAATAGAGGTCTTTAGCGGATGCCCTTTGTACCACCTTAGGGAAGAAGAGGACTATAAATATTAAATTTATCAAGTAGCAAGGGCTCTATGTTCAAAGCAGCCAATCCTTTGAACAGGCGCTACATACAGAGAAAGAAAGAACAGCTTAATTGTCTGAGGTTAGATTTGAACCATGGACAGCCTATTCTCATGGTATTAGTGAAAGGCGCTAACGTTTTGGACTACCCTAATCAAATTTTGTGATGTTGTACTGACTTTGTTTTAGGAGATTGATTATTGTGTAGTCTAACTTTTATTTTGTCCACATTGAGTTTAAAAAGTTACCGAATATATTTATTAGCTAAAATTGTTGACATATCCTTAGGCAAGTGGGTAAAGGTATTTACCTTGTTTGGACGACATGCTTCAAGCGCTGACTTGCCTCAGGTCGGTCAGACAACTGCACGCAGAACCAAGGTAAAGACTTGAAAATATGGGGTCTGTTACTTGGGTATCTGTCAACAGCAAAGTAGATTGCGATTGGTCCATTGTTCATCGAGGTCAACCTGAAAGCCTCTCATAGGACTGTGCAGTGTTGATTGATATGTAAAGTAGAGTGATTAACCCACCTCTCACCTTCACAAACCTTTTTTTTAAAAGCTGGGAATGGCACGTATGTGTGACACACCCACCTTAATGACAAGACATCGGGAGAGAAGGTTTCTGAGAAATGATTCAAATACAGCTTCACAGCTAACGGTCAGAATAAATGCGGGCAAGACCATTAAACGCGGTGGAAACATTTCTTCTTTAAAGCTTTCATCATCAGAAATGTGTATATAGAGTTACACTGTTCTTAGGAAAATACTGTAGAAATGGTTTGAGAAGCCTCCTCTAGGAGGTATATAGATATCAATAAATTTTGACACACACACACTTTCTCTGAAAATCCCACACACGGTGGAACGCACACACGAGGAAATCAACTTTCAAACTAAAAAGCATGCATAGGTAATGACGAATGCACACGCGCGTGCACACACACACACACAGAATTCTTGTTTTTAAAAAGTTAGTTGTTTGCCTCAGACCCCGGGTGAAAAGCTTGTTTAACAGTCACTGGGACCAGCGTCTCTTGTTTCCTCATAATCTTCGCTTCATTTCTCCTGAATGAAGTGCGCACGTCAACAAAAATATCAGCTCCCTGTTTCTCCTAAACTGCTGACAGAGTAATTTGTGTATAGGTTGTTTTGCAGCTCAAATTACGAAAAGGTCAAGGATATCTTTGGATTTTTCAGAAATGTTTTGCTTCCATTGTGATTAAAGACATGGAATCGAACAACAAGCTTACAACAAGTAAGCAACTTCCATCTCGGCATCGCTTGTCATCGAACAGCCTACATCTCTCTGTAAGATATTAACGACATTGAAACTGTCAATAAAATCTGTTCAAAATAGTCAGTCTAAACATAGATGTCCATCAAGTGACTGTGTCGCGTGTCGGCGATTGTTCTGCTGTCCGTGTTGTGCTTACCGTACTGTGCTATGCACATCTCTTTGCAAGCTGTAATTATTTGAACCTAAACGTTTTACGTGTTTCTCTAATGTTAATTTTAATTTTGTAGTATGCACAGACAATTGGTTCTCGCTGAGAGCTCGGTTCTGTCCTTGCAACACCTTGCTGGGAGTTCCATTCTTGAGGAGAAGTCCTATCTTGCTACACTGGCCCGTCGCTAGGTGTGTGCGTGCGGTTGGGGACAATCAAGGGACGGTTTACCTGGGCTGGTGTGCACAAGCGAACTCAAACGTGAACTTAAGCTTAAGTTGGCTGACTTAACTTTAAGTACAGTTACTCGGTGTGCACAAGACAACTCAAGTCCGCTAAGTACAAAATTTCTTACTCAACTTTAAGACTGCCCTCCCCCAGGTATAAACCCTTACTTAGCTGAGTCCGGCGACTTAAGTTAGCACATTTCTGATTTCTTCGTGTGAAGAGTGACAGAAGATGGCAGCGAGACGACTGTGCTTTAGATTCCTACACCGTTTTAGAATAAGATAAATACAAGAAAGTAGCCAAAATAAATTTAAAATGAGTTTGCTAGTAGCTTCATCAAATGAAAAAGTTGTTAAAAATCTGGCATTGTATCTCTTCCATGCTTTCCAGTTTAGAAAATCTACAATAGATGACAAATAAGCAATTATGAATGCATGTTTTTTCGTAATTCTACTCCAATAACCATGTATTGATGTATGTAATATTGCATTATTTTGTTATTGCTCCCCCTTCAAAAAGGGCAATGGCCCCTTGAATAAACTACTTGTTCCTTGTTCACCTTAACATTCTCGGTCCTCTTTGGACATGTATTGTCAATCAGTTCCCAAAGAAAATGAACTAGTAGTTTATAACACATGGCAGATGCTAGTAAAATATTTACGTTTCTTAACAATTTTAAACACAGTAAACTCAACATCACAAAGATGGATAACTAGCTAGTACAGACGACAGTATTGAGTAATTTTCTCAGTGGTCTGCTCAATGTCGCAATCGTCCTCTTTGCTTTAAAAATTGTGCAAATTCTTGGGAAATATCTTTCCTGTTACTTCAGAACATTGTTATTCTCAGTCAAATAAAAGCACTTGTTTTTCCTTTCACGTGAAATTGCTGTTCGTTGTTCGCAGTGAGACTTGCAGCACATGATACACATGGCACTCAGTGTATTGCGAAATACTTGCTCTTCCAGAACTGGAGTAAATTTCCAAAGCATCCAGAGAATCTGTAATCGAAATTACAAATGATTTGTTAATAAGCTTAAGCATAATAAATATACATATCAAGCAGCAGGGGAGGTAAACCTCACCAATACTCACACAACAGCTATATTAACACTATCACCATTTCTCCGCACCTGCATTTTGCTATTATCGTTATATACATATAAATATTAATGCTAAACATAAATATACAATCCTACATGTATATGGATTCATGATAAATTAATACGAGTTTGTGAGAAAATTTGCAAGTACGTATTGCATGAGTAAATAAATGCTTCTGCTCTTCCCTCTTTCACATTACTTTATGTTGAAAATCCAAATCTCTGAATTTTCGGTTTCTTTGACAAATAATTTTGAAAATAGGAGATTTCAACAAATGAAAGTATATGAGATATTAAAAAGTGGTTTTAAGTTAAACAGAAATACTCTTTAGCAATGGCATTTGGAATGTATCAAAGCTGTAATACAATGAGCATAAAAATCTTTAAATTCGACATATTGATAGGGATACATGGGAACTATACTGATTACGTTCACTACCTTCATTCCCCGAAGATTTATTTGCCACTCCCTAGTTTTAGAAACCATTGTTTTTCATTGACGCGAAGACCTCTTTCAATGTCAGGGTTATTCCTCGTATTTTCTTGGTATCTGCATAAGGTTAAAACAAATTAAAATATAATAGTTGAACTAGGGTAAGGCAAAAAAATAGTTTACGCACTCTCTCTATTTTACACACACACACAAACACACACAGGTGTGTAAACGCTCTGTGTATGTAATGCACATAATTGTCTGTTGCACGTACAGACTCATCCCACTGTGGCTTGTCTCCCCCTACCCTATTCCATCTATGGTGTGCGTGTGCTGTTGTGTCACGTGCTATGTTTTCATGGGTGATAATTGTGTTGACCAAATAAATATAGCATGAGTTTGTTATAACTAACAGTACAGATTTTGAGAAAGTTAATAGAAACTCACCGTCTGCAAAGGAAAATTACAAGAATGACAAGTACAAGGAGGAAGACGATGCCAAAGGCAGAGCTGACACCAACAGTCACACCATTCCCCTCTTGTCCACTCTGAAGATTGTCTAAAAATAATAAAAATTGATGCATATTTAAATTATTTACTAAATGTTGAATTGTTAGAACAGCTGGCTGAGAGACAGAGAGGGACAGAGTGGTGTTAATTCTAGGTGCTAAACTATCAACCATTACCCACTAATGTGATAAGCGGCCCCTATATTACTCATTACTATTTTAAGCAGCTAAACCATTACCATGCTTAGCGTCTAGAATTAGTTAAATTGCATTACATGATTTTCATAAAAACATCTTTGTAACAGAAACACAAAGTATTTTACAAGCTACACCTTGTTAAATTAGCAAAAGAAAGTGAATTATTTATGTATGTGTACGTGTGAGTTGTTGGGTGAGGGTAGGTACAAGCTGCCGCTCATTTACAGCCATTCTGCCAACATGCTAGGCTGCACTTTAAATCAGCTTTATACACATTTCCGCTAAAAGGAAATAATGATTCAAACAGAGAACTAAAGAGAGGCTGGCTTGACAATTTTAACCCCTAGTAAAAGGGAGGTAATTTATGAGAGGTAAAATGCTCAAACATTTAAGTGTCTGGAATACTATAATTGAGTGAAAATTTTTTTGTTTTGAAAAAATTTTAGTCAAACCAAAGCCACTTCCTGTTCTATATTGTGGCCTCTTCCTCAATGATTATAACAATTTTATTTATCTGCAAAAGAAGTTACAGAGGATCCTTCGCTGATAGTATGCAAAAGTCTTTTCATCCTTTTCTTATTTTTTTCTTAGTCATTTGCAAGCGTGTGTGTGTGCATGTGTGTGTGTCCACGTGAGTGTCAGGCTGAGGTGAACCAGAGCGTCTCCGCTAGGCACACGTCAACTCACTGACAGCCACTGACACAATGATATCCTCCTGTACCTTGTCTTCCTTCTCTCTTCCTACATCATCAGGGGGCAAGCTCACATAACAGGAGCTACTTATGACACATTAGACGCTTATTGCAAATCATACTTTTAATGCACAAAATACACTCACTTGTGCTCTCTGGTCTTTTGTAACCTACAAGTTTTGGGTCGCCACTGCCAATACCATCTGTAAAAGTCAAACCTACATGAAATTCCAAAAGGATGCACTTTACTTTGTTATGTTTGAAGTGTTTATTATTGAAGAACATTGTCTTTTGAAAGTTTTATTTAAGTAACTTCCATGAAAATTCTGTTGAAAAATATGATATATTGAAGGTCACATACAAAACGTTAATATTTTATATCAAATATTTAAAAGAAAACCGTAGTTTGATTTTCGTGCGATTATGTATTGTGTTGCTATTTGCTGATGTGAATATACGCCATCAGGATCTTTTCATGATGTTCTTATTTATTGTCAGCTAGTTTCGTTTTTATCAACAACCTGTGTGGTTAAGTATAGACCAAGTGTGTATGTGTGTGAGAGAGAAACAGTCAGAGTTGGTCTGAGGTGAACCAGAGCGTCTCCGCTAGGAACACGTCAACCCCTCGACCGATGAGATGTTGATGAACATTAGCATTTGTTTTTTTTTCTAAACATTTGGGAAGATATCTTACTTGACAGATTACATCTGATGATTTGTTCGTAGGCTACATCAAATAGAATCTCTCCATCAGTCAGACATTTTTCTGCAGTGTCTATGAGGACAGAAAAGTTGTTGCTCGGCTGCTCGTCACACGTGTAACCTTTGTCTGGGTCACAAGAAAATTGCCCGTTGCGCCACTCACACAATGCGATGACTTCTGAAACAACGGAATCACGTCACTGAGGGCGCCTTGTGTATAAACCGTGCATATAGTCCAAACAAACAAGAATAATATTAAAAAAGTCTGGAAATTAAACTGTGCTATGCCATAAGACACATTTCACTTCTAAAAGAATCGAAAGAAACTAATTTACCTTTCTTTTGACCAGGACCTATGTACTCGATCTTAAATTCTCTCCTCTCTTCGATGACCTTTTCATGAAAGGAGCAGCTTACTTTTCTGACACAAGTGGTTTCATATTCAGTATGACACTTATCGTCTGAAACAATCGGTTTGAGCCATGCACGCACTCATGTTTTATAAAATTAGAATGACAAATAATGATTTATATGAAATGATTTATATAAAAAAGTTTTTGAAGACAGACACAACACAATATACAGTTTATAATTCGTGAAATCCTAAGGGAGAAAGGACAGTCCTAATTGAAGAGGCATAAGCATTTATTTAATGAAAAAAGAGAAACATTGGTTTATTGGTCTATGTTTACTTTCGTCAGATTACCTCGTGTGAAAATCTTGTACTTTTTGGCTGTTAGTTCTCAGAAAAATCCTCAGTTGAACGATGTGTGTAAACTTTATCTGTCACTCTCCACAATTTTGTGACTGCTATTTACTAAGTAGTCATGCACGAATAATTATACACACATTCAGCGGAATTATAATTTTTAAAAAAACGAACATTTCAAAGTGATTACCTTTCGCATAAACGGGATACCAAACAAGTAGACCAGCGATTACAGCAGTCAGTACCATCGCCGGTCTGCTCATTTTTCACTTTTGAAAAATAAATAGTCAACATGAGTAAAATAACGATTTTGAATGTTTTTACACTGCTGTTAAAGTTTAAAAAAAAAACAACAGAAAAACAAAATAAATCATCAATACAACATTGGCAAAGATTTCACAAAAATACCAAAGAGTGGAAGAAAATATATCTCTTAACAAGATTTAATTTAAACAGTGGACAAAAGGTGATCAGTAATTATGGTGTTAACAAATCGAACAAATAAATTATCTGATCAGAAAAAGATATTGTGATGATCTATATAGCTTACATTTAGTGTTCAAACAGCAGACGACTTCTTGCTTCTGCTAGACTCGACTCGTCTACTAAATTGATATGACAAACTACTTCCTGCATCTACTACCACTGATGTAAGCCCTAAATATAACTTCAACTAATGAATCATTCTACTTGGAAAGGCTTAAGCCTGCGCCGGGCCTAAGCTTTTTGGATAAGTCTAGTCATCATGTGCCCATCCCTTTTTGCAAATATTTGTACTTCGACTAACTCGAAACGTGTGAAAACATTTTTTAAAAAATTAAAAAAACAATGCTGTCTGAATCTTAAACATTCGGACAATAATACGAGAAATTCTTTTAGTCTACAAGAATAGGACTAAGCGTTATTCGAAATAATGTATAAGCCACTAATAGCTCCAGGCATCTATTAGTAAAAGCCTTAGTCTTGTCAATAAATACAAGTCATACAATAATTACAATCTTAACTAACGTCTGTCTCGGAAAGCGAGGGCATATTTCCAAAGTAAAACTGTGCTTAAAATACATTTATAAAATAAATAAATG
Organism: Pomacea canaliculata; assembly: GCF_003073045.1. Taxonomy (NCBI): domain Eukaryota; kingdom Metazoa; phylum Mollusca; class Gastropoda; order Architaenioglossa; family Ampullariidae; genus Pomacea; species Pomacea canaliculata. The sequence continues at coordinate 41,220,403 of NC_037592.1, read as the reverse complement.
TAGTCGAAAAAGCGCTCTTGGATGTAGCAGTGTTGACACAACCATTCATATTTACTTGAGTAACAAAGCATCCCATCAAATATCTTGCATAATACATATCTATAATGGTAAATAGCAAAAGTGTACCTTCGAACAAGTTATGGAATACAAAACACAAAGTGTTTTTGAACATTAAAATCCAAGTAATAGCAGAGCTTTGGCATCTGTAAAAATAGGTCTAAGCCTTCCTGACTCGAAGTCTACATCTATCATCAATCATCGTGTGTTTCTTTCACTAAAAGTTTCTGTCGTTCCTTTAAAATAATAATTTCCACAAATATGCTAAGTCTAATTAGAACTTCTTTTCATTAGCTTGATGGTTGATACTAATTCATAGACCTACCTCCGCTGTAGCTGTCTTCCCGACCTGACTCTTCCAGCTGGACTACTTGTCTGCACCAGTTACAGCCGCTTTGGTGCGGACTTATCGCGTGACTTCCTAATAATTATCATTGGTGGAGACGATTGGACGGTGGTGTCAGAGACTTTTAGGAAGGACACAACCCACGTACAGAAAGGATAAGGTGACCAGACGTCCCGCTTTAGACCTCGTGTCCCGCCTGCTAATCGGGCAGGACGCCCAATGTCCCGCTTTCTGGCAAGTCCATCAAATGTCCCGGTGTAACGGGATGAAACTTCCTAGCAGGACTAAACTTCTCAGTATACTCTGCGCATGCGCATGAAGCGAAAGTTCACTTCGTTATCGTTGCGTAGCCATTTTTTTCTTTTCTTTTCTTCGCCGATTTACTATAACATTTTTACTTATTAACTCGGCGAAGAAAAGAAAAAGAAATGGCTATGCAGTGATAACGAAGTGAACTTTCGCTTCATGCGCATGCGCAGACTATACTGAGAAGTTTAGTCCTGCTAGGAAGTTTCATCCCGTTACACCGGTTGTCTTTAAAAATCACTTTTTTCGGCGTTCTTTGACGGTGACGACACCATCATCGGCACGTGTCCCGCTTTCGCCCTCGAAACGTCTGGTCACCTTAGAAAGGATCATGAGGACAAACAAGAAAATAAACATGATCTCTAGCAGTGTAATAGAAAGAAAAGCATGTCACTTAAATCATAAACGAGTTACAAGATTGGTTTTCTCAAATCTTAGAGTTTCTGCTGAAAACATTCACCGTCGGCAATACCGTGCTTCCTCCAAATAAAACTTAACACCAAAAAGCACTAGAATACATTTTCGGTCGCGTCCATTGAAACTCGTGATGGACGTAAATCGAATTTTAAGCAGTAATATATTAATAGACAAATAAAATATTATTTCATGATCCTTAAAATAAAAATGTGAATTTTTTATAAATGCCATTAACCTGGCGCCTTTCGTGTGTATATGTAACTACCCGTAAGAGGGTCTGCTCAAGGAAATCGAGTCGCAAACAAGAATTTTCAGACGGAATTTTGGTTGAGAGTTATGACGAGGTTACAGAAGAAAATGACATATCGTATAAAGATAATGATTAGACGTGTTCGCCTCTTAAAAATATATGAGACAACTGATGAGAACATTAGACCTTTAATACCTCCTTATGGTATAAAAATATAAAATCAGACTTATTTGAGAAGG